>NC_081408.1:406236888-406886888 GCF_030272615.1 Cryptomeria japonica
TAAGAGACTTCATACATTTTTCACTTTCTTCCTTCATCTTCCTTTTAGGAATGGGAAGAGAGTCTACATACACCTTTGGTTTTGTTTCTTCCTAAGGGGAGGAACATTGTTCGACAATCATGGTCCATCATCTACATCTAGTTTTGAGCATCAACCATTGGTACAGTTGGCTACTTTGAGGAAGGCTACATAGTCTTTCTTATCCTTTCTATTTCAGAGAGGGCTTCTTCCTTGCATGGGATTCCTTCTTGTGTCGGGAAACTTATTTTCTTTTCTCTCTTTTGGGGAGGAGTTTTGTCCCACTGGTTTATCTCCTTTACTCCATTTGTGAGAGATTGTTTTGTACATGGGTACCTAACATGGCCTTGTAGTCGGGAC
The DNA here is from genome assembly GCF_030272615.1 of Cryptomeria japonica. NCBI lineage: Eukaryota > Viridiplantae > Streptophyta > Pinopsida > Cupressales > Cupressaceae > Cryptomeria > Cryptomeria japonica. Next base: position 406,237,267 of record NC_081408.1, read on the forward strand.
CCATATTTTCATCTTTGCATCTTTTCACCCACCTAAGCTATGCTTAAGGGGGGGTGTTAGTGTAAGTTTATATATTTATTTTTATCCTACACATTATTAAACATACTTAGGTTATATTAGGATGGTTTATGTGAGGACATGTGGCATAGTCCTACATTCACATGTGTCATTCACATCCACATTTGGGTGGTTAAATGTCACACCCTCTTTTGAACTCATTTGCCACCTCCCCATAACCATTTGTTTATCCCTACCTGAGTTGGTTTACCACATGTTTTACATTTTCCAAGTAGGCACAACTCCCACCTAATTTGGTTATTTGGGAGTTATTACTTATCTTGGAATTATATGCTCATATTTTTCTATATAATCAACACTCATCTCTCCCTTATGAGCTAATCCAATTGAGCACATATCAGCTCAATCAGTACAAGGGAGTGTTGATCCTTATTGTATCATTTGGAGAGTGATAATATCATTATTATAGTTATTTCACCATATTCTAACATTCATACTCTCTGTTGCTCTCATGTAGAAGGTTGATCTTGGTTTTGCAGGTGATCCTGGGAGATTGAGTCCATCAGTGACTTTGACAAATGATCCATCAGGCGCCTTAATAGTCTTCCTAGAGTCAAAGGTGATGGAAGATTCAAGTTTAGGTTTGGTTTTTTCTATTAAGGTTCACAACATTGTTAGATTCCATGCCTAAGTAATTAGAAGTAAAGATAAATTTTTTAGACTCAACCACATTAGCAAAATGAGAAGCCAAAGGATCGATGAAGATTTGGAAATTTTGACGAGGAGATGCTACAAACTCATTTCCTTTATCATTCACACCTACCATAAATATGATATTGAAATCAATAAGATCTTGAATCTTATTTCTCAATTTGTAACATTTTATCATGATCTTCTTGACGGTGATATTGGCAAAAGGGTTTATGGTCAAAATAAGGTGGTAGAGGCTTAAAGATGTCTATAGGTTTGATGGGAGGAATTTGCAACACATTAGCATTCATAAATATAAGCATTATACTATGCAAAAAATCAGAAAGAGGAGTTAATTCTTTTCTAAAGTATTTGGATAAAGGGGCCACACCTGGTGTTGTGGTTGCCACTTGTGTGTTTATATGATTGTAAGTGATCAATGATTTTGATGAATACTTTGTTTTGTTTTTTAAACTTGTTGAATGATTATTGAGTGCTCTCATTCTTATCAACTAGAGCCATTGAAGTAGAAGATTCAAATTGGCACACTTAAGGTTGATAGTTATGAAGTACTGCACACAATTGTGTGAAAGATATAAATTCACAAAGCAAAAGCTTATCTCTAATATCCTTTTGCAAATTAGAAATAAAAATTCTTTGAACACCAGCATCATGCACATAATAAGCAATTTGTGAATGCAAATGTTTATATCTACCAATAAAATCAGTCACTTTTTCTCTAATTCCATACTTAGAATGAATTAAATCAATCAAAGTAATTTGAGGATCTATGTTATTTTGAAATTTTTGAATGAATGCATTAGAAAATTGTGAAAGAGAAGTGATATAACAAGGAGGCAAAGAGAAATACCATTTAAAGGATTTATCTATGAAAGTGCGACCAAATTTTTTTTTCATGAGTCTATGATCATTAGAGAAATCATTACACAAAGTTTGGAATTTTTTCACATGAGTCAAGGGGTCACCTTTTCCAATGTATACCTTCAATTGAGAAATTTCTACATTCTTAGGAGAAACCACACAAACCACATCATCAAATTGTGGGATAGCTACATCATATGTGGGGACATTCAATTTAGATTGGTTTAAAGAAGCCAATTGTTGTTGTAAGGATGAGACAATTTAAGCTAGGTTACTGATGGTGGCTTTAGTGGATGAGTTAGAATTGAACATGTTGTATTTTGATGGAAGTGTAATATTGTGATAGGTAGGTGGAGTTTGAGAATAAGGAGGTGGAATATTATGATATGTGGGTATAAGAGATGGTTAGGAAACAAATGTAAGGATAAAAAAAGGAGTTATGTAGGAATATTGATTAATAGGATTGCCCCCATGACTAACATGTTTAGGATCAACATTTTGTGTAGAGGTAGTCATGATAGAAGATGTATATGTAGACACATTTGACAAGGATGTAGGCATAGGAATGGAATGCTCAACATGATTTATAGGATTAGGGTAACCAAGAGCTTCAACACAACTTTTTATAGGCATAATATTCATATCAATAATATGAGAAATGCTATGTAACACTTCTACATCTATCTTTTCACTTTGAATCATTCTCTTCAACCCTTCAATCAAGGATATTGCCTCACTATTCAGGAGTTCTTGACCCATCCATTGTTGAAACTCATCCAACACATTGTCAAGCTTCCCCATCCTACTTAAGCTATGTATGCTTTTATAGGAATTCTTGTGCTACAATGTGTTTATGATAGCGTGACTTGCATAATTATCAAGTAGTTAAGGCATAGGTTTATTATTTGTATACCTAGGTGCACGTTTGGTAAACTTATATATGATTGATTTTAAAGACATGTTGATGATTCTTTATTATGATTTGCTAGCTATGAAATGCCATCTTTTTATAAACTCGTGATCATAATTGTTTTCTTTGGAAAGAGATGCATGAAGTTATTTTCATGATTGTGTAATCATCAATTAGGTATGCAATGCATGCTCTCATAAAAATATGTTTTAACTATTACACATTTAATCTTGATACATTCTTGTATCATCTCCATGTTTGGAATAAATTCACTTTGCATTTACCTCCTGGAATAAATGTGATTAAGATGATTTTGAGATCTTAAAATGATTTTAGATAGTTAAGAAAGGATTGTTGCTTCTATCTTCATATGTGTGATAGATGCATCTTGTGTGTCATAATAATGTTACATTAGTGATAGAATATGGATATATCATGCTAGTTGCAAAAATTTCATTACTTTTTCTAGCATCACATTACTAGTCTTCCTCGTGTTGGGTTGGGTATTAATCGTGTCATGAAATATTTTGGGGAAGTGTAACTACTTCATGGTAGGGTGGAAACATGCTCCAACAATGTTCTTGCCCATGATGTGCCCGAGGAAGATATATGTTGGGAGTTTCTATTAGGTTGGTCTTCATATTTGGTGCATTAAATATCTATTTTAATTGACCTTGTGGTCTTGTTATCACCTAAACCTGCACCCTATTGCTAAGCTATCAACTCAGTAGGTTTATGACACATGGGAACACTCCTAGGCCTGTGGGTTGGCTAAAATTAGAGTGAGCCTCCAAAGAAAGATGGTTCTTGAGGAACTTCACTTGATTTTAACCATTCTAATGATTATGTAGAGAAAAGGGTAAGGAAGAAAAACATGTAAATGAAACCTAGGTCTAAAGGTGATGCACCAAATGATGTTATGAACCTTACACAGATTACAACACACAAAATTATAGTAATAAAACTTATTCCCGCACAACTCAAAACTCATATACTTTGCACTAATAATTCATAAGAAGGTTAAGCATGCACAACTTTAAAAGGAGAAAAGATATTTTTCTCACAACTCAGACTGATTGCATTATTAACACAACTCATAACCTGCAAATGTAAACACACTTTCTCTACATAAAGGTACTACCTATGATATACAATTATAAGGAAAAAGATATCACAAAAATATTGCATCAAATACTAAGTACACAATTTCAGAAAAAAGATTGAGAAGGCAAATCTTTTACTCTAAAAATGGTGTTGAAATGTTGTATTAGTCACTGAAATGAGTTACAAACTTTAATCTTCTGCTCAAGAACTCATAAAAGTTACAACTAGCATAGGATAACTAGTAAGAACTAACTCCAAAAATGAAGTTAAGACCATGCTTATTCTTTTTCCCAATCAGTTACATGAAAATAGGGGCTTAACCTCCATGGTTGAATTCAACCATAAACCCTAAAATCTAGCTTAAATTTCTTTCAAAAGAGCTTCAAATGGATGAAAAAATCAATCTTGACTTTTTCAAACATAATGAATCATTAAATTATCCTCAAAACACTCCTAATTGCCCTCAAAAGAAAACAAACCCCTATATACGCTCCTTATGTTTTCAAACTAATTCAACCTCCCCTATATCTTTGCCACACATGCCCTATATATTTGGTACTTTCTCAAACACTTGGCTAAAATATGTTGCACCCTTTCTACTTGCATTTAAAATAGAAATCTTGACTTGGTGATTTATAAAACATCACTTGTCAAGTGCTTTAAATTTCAAGCAAATCCAAAATTACAAGAGAATTCGACCACCTAAGAGTCAAAGAAGAAACATGTTATAAAAACTCTATCGTGGCATGCATAAGATAAAATATTAAAAGGCATAAAACATAAAATTCTTAGCCCATGATATGTATTAATTGACATGTAATAAATTTTGTTCTTAAAATAAAACGCAAATGCCTAAGTTTTCATCGACTTTTAAGGGTAAATGAAAACCCTAGCCTCTCATTATTCTCTTCCATTTTGTTTCTTGGTTTGATTTCTCTGCATGATATGTCACCATGAGGGTTTGCCCTCAAGGGTTTTCTGGGAAATTTTGCAGATGATTTTGCTTGGATTCTCACGTCCATCCATAGGTATGCTTGTAAAAAAGAAAGTTCTGTGTTGGATATCGTACTTGATAATCTGAGAAAAGTTGAGTTTGAATATTCAAGATCGATAAGAAATCCATTTTGATTATTCTTTATATTCTCAAAAAATATTGCTTTGCAAGGAAAATGCAGAATACTGTTTTGAGCTTCGGGATTTTGATAATAACAACCATCATGACTGTGATTTCTTTGTTTGTCAAAACATGATGAACTCTGCAACAAAACTTCTAAAGCTCTGTAACTTTGTGCTATGAAACATATCAGCTTTCTCTACAATATTTTTCAAATGACTTGTATATTTTGCTAATGATAACAATAATATTGATTCTTGGGGTGGCATTGTGTTGCTGGCAGCATACCTATCATTGATACATAATATTGTAACAACTCTGAAAGCTGGCTATACCTCTATGGAAAGTTTTCATAACAATAAGATTAACTCTTTCACCATACCTCGAGTCTGTCATCAAAACTCATTGTGTTGGCATTATGGATGAATTAATTATGTGTTGCATTGATTTTTTGTCATTGATGTCAACACTAGCTATTATGGTTGGTTATCGGTAGAAGATATAGTGTTACCAGCATAAGAGACTATCTGTTGGACACTTCCGACATGTTTGGATCAGTGATGTTTGATTTCATGTGTTATATGCTCCATGAGCATGTTTTGGTCAGTTGGTATTGGCTTGGTAGTCAGATGCTATCATACACTCTGGTAAACCCTTACCAGCACTATTTTAAAGCTTACCGATAGAGCTTTCATTGAGGAATCATGACAAGATGCATAGTTGGTGTTGGTGCAGCTTCTTCATGGATTTCAGGATGTTGAAGATGTTCTTTGATCATGATTCAACTGTTTGAAGATATTTCTTTGGTGTGGTGGACCCAGATTAGGTCCAGTACCTATCTAGGTTATGGACCGGTATCATGCTAACGTCTACTCTACACGTTACCGGGATGCCTTGAGATGATTTATGGATTTGTTATTATTGTTTTGGTCTTAAGCCGACATGACATGTCATTGTAATATGGAATTATGTAATGATCTTATCGTAATATCTTTAGGTGGTCGACCTAATCGGTTTAGGCCTTAGGATTTGTATAAATAAGAGGTAGAAACTCTTTGTAAAGTGTCATGGTTATTGGAAAGGTCATGGTCAAGGAATGTAATGTGTGAATATTGTAATATCATTCAGGCAGAGGAGATGGTCGATCATTGGTGATCAAATTGGATTCAGAAGAGGATTTAGTCCTCTGACATTGAGCTTAACCGAGACTCTAATCAGGCATGGTAGATGCTATTTCTAGCAGCTCACTCTATTGGATTGTTGTCCATTTATCTTGAGATGGTTGTAGCCTCTCTGTAATCAGTGGGACTCTTTTGTAATGAGAAGTACGCTCTAGGCAGTGTGCCTTCCTGCAAGTGTAGGCCCCTTATTGTAACACATACTTTCTGAGAAGTATCATTTGACTGTGGGTAGGCTTCCCACCGTGGTTTTTCCCTTTCTGGGTTTTCCACGTACAAATCATGGTGTTATGTGGTATGGTTGCTTTGCATTGACTATCTGGTTAATTGTTAATTTGTATTGTTTATCAATATCTGTTCCTACCGGCATCTGTATGTACTTTATCGGTACTTGATTTGTTTAAGGTTGTATTGTGGATTAAAAGTTACAATCTGTTAACAACTGATTCACCCCCCTTCTCAGTTGTTCACCAGTTATCCTAACACATTGTTCGATGATTTCTCAAAACTTCCAATTTGTTGTTCATAGTGCTATCTAAATAATCTTGAATGCTCATGTGTTTGTGTCACTATTCTCAACTCTGTCTTGTGCTATCTAGGTTTCTTATCTTCTTTTGACTGTCAAAATATTACTCATACATAGCCATTTGTCTTTCTTGTTAGCTGTGCATGATGGATTATCTCTTTAATGATTGAGAGTGCCTACAAAACTATCTTTATTGACCTCTAGATTGTCAAAGTCTTGCTGTGACTTCTGTGATTTTCTTTTCTTGGACTGCTCCTAAATACCATAACCAGCTATTCCAAATAATTCATAATTGTATTTTGAGCTAGCAATACTTTGTATGATAAAGACTGTGATTTTGAAGATAATTTCATTGTCTCCTAAAGACGAAATCACTTCCCTCACTGTATTCTTTCATTATTGAAGTTCTTCAAACAATGACTTATAATGAATCAAACAGATTGTATCTTGACAAGAAATAAACTGTTCCTTAGCATTGCTTAATGATTTGATATCTTGTGACTTCTTTTCATTCACTTTTTGAATAAAGGAAATCTTTATGCCTGGTTTTGAACATTGACTGCACTATAGACCTTTAATGTCTTAACCAGTGCACCTTTGAAGGGCTTCTCTTAATGTGTCATGTGTATGACTGAACTTGTTTCTATTCTTAACTGTTGTTGCCAATGGTTTGGTTACATTGTTTGGATCTTCTTTGAGTGTCATCTCTGTCAGACTACTTCTTAGGTTATGAAAACTATCTTTTCATTGTTTTTTGTATTGATACCATGTAATCTGCCTATGATTTACTTTTTGAAGATGTTGGCTTGCTCTTGGCTGCTCAATAGTCATGATAACTGTACTCGTTGTCACTGTGTATAATACTTCTCTCTATTGTTTAATCTCAATATTTTTCACCCTTCATCATTGTGTTTGCCTTTCATTTGATAATGGTCTTTTTAAATTTTACTATCTGTTAGTGAACGGATTTTGCCTTTCTTAAAATGATCAATTTGAAACTTTGTCGCCTTCTTTGAAGACAAGTGTTCAACTAAATAGTTGGGCAAGTGTTATATAAACCACTTCCCTCTAAATTTTCCATAGGTACAGCTCCCTATTTTAGTTATTCAAGGAATAATCTAATTAATTTTATTTGAGTAGTATGCATTTAACCTGAAAGCATGTAAGGCTGCCTACTTCATTCTTGGATGAGAGGCCAATATTTCACACATACTTCTGAGAAACACTATCTTTCCAATACAAGAGATGGAAGTAACTGAAACAAAGTTTAGAACACCATTTCAACAATTTAGATAAGAAAAGATCAAATAAAAGAAACCAAATCTATTCTCAAACACAAATCATTTCCTAAAAACAAACACTCGAAGGAAGGGGTACCAAATTTTTTATTTTTTTTTCTGCAATAGAAAGGTCATTACTGTTATTTGATTAGATAAGCATATACAAAGATATGTGTCTACACAGATTCAAAACCCACTGATTTTCCTTCTCCCCCCAAAAATAGTATGATCTTTATATATATATATTATGCGACAAAGGCATGATAATACATCTATAAATCCTTTCCAATTCCAGATTTCAAAACCAATCTGATCCTTCCTTCCCACAGGATTTTTACAAAACAGAAGAAACACCAAAACCAAAAATTAACTAAAATTCTTTACATAATCTAACCCCTATCCTATCTATCTTCCTTCAATTTATAGTTGTTAGAACAGGGGAGGTCTCCCTGAAAACTCGACCTCCCCTAACAGTTATGAAACTAACAAGATATATTTGGAACAGATGTTCTGAAGTCTTTGCATTAATATGAAAATTACATAAACAAAGTCAGAGCCTGAATCAACGCATTATGTCATTTTCCCATCATCATCTTCTTCTCCACTTTCCTGGGCGTCGTGGGCGGTCGTGAGTTCCTGGATTATAGATTGGTTCAGAACCTTAATCGCATTGAGCTTTGCCTTCACCGCTTCCTTGTTCCACCGGTGTTTTACCATCTTTTCGACATGTTTTGGTAACTTATCATTACCAATAAAGGTCATAGACTCAATCCGAGCAACCTGTGTTATATCCTCAGGAGCGAAATTACCCTTGGCTTTGATTTTCTCCATGTATATTCGGAAAACTTTTATCGCATCCTACGTGTTCAGCCCGCAAATTTCCAACTGCCAATCATGGTTAGGGTTAACCACCTTGTTGTCATACACAGAAGTCTTAGCCTCGGAGATCACAGATTTGAAGGTAAGCACCTGCCACATTATGGTCTTCTTCAGCACGGAGAGTTGGCATTCATTTGTCACCAACTTGATTGAATGTTCTGTCAGAAATTGGGTAACTCCATACTCTTCTATTTTCGTGAACATTGACAAGACGTTCTCCCATTTGTGTTCCTCTTTCACCCATGGCAAGATCTGATTTTGAACTTCTACGATGAGGCTCTGTATTTCATCACATAACTTCTGGGAGTCAGTGATATACTTCCCTCCATCCTTGACTATTCCTTCAATCCATCTCTCCATGACCTCTACAATACTTTTGGCCTGTTGAACCTGGCTCATTAAGTTTTTATTTTCTGGTGAAGTAGGGTCAAAGTTTTTCGTAGCATGAGATATAGGGAGTGCCCCAAAACAACCAATGCTATCAATGAACTAAGCAAGAATATTTATGTGTTGCTTTAGCTCTCTCTTTTCCTGTCCGTCTTTCTCCGATATGGTGAGCATTTTCTTTGCCGATACTTGGAAGAAATGATTGTCTGAGTCCCTACTCATATTTCCCAGCTCCACCTTAGTGATCTCAAAATAATCTGCACTGGCCTCCTTATTTTCATCCTTAGGCTTGTATGAGGCAATTTCAGCCACCCATTTTCCAGTTCTTTCATCATTATCTAGACGAGCAACAGTTTTGAACTTTTTTGGCTTGGGCCCCTTCTCAGTATATTTCACAACCATCTCCTGAATTGGAATAGTCATAGGAAGGAAAATCCACTTTTTGTTTACCGAAGTAGTTAACCACTTGGGAGTTACACTGGATTTGGTTGTTCCTTTGATGGCTTTCAAAGGTGGTGTCATTGCTACGGTTACCGTATGGGAGTCCAGGGCATTTGCAACATTGCTATCCAGGTCTTCAACTTCAAAAATTTGAGTATCAAGAATCGTATCCTTCACCTCTGCATCTTTAGCGTGATCCATCCTTCTTTGAACAACACTTCATGACCGGGTATGTCGAGGAGTACAGAAACCCAAAGTTGAATTAGATTTGTGTCTAACCTGAGGCGGCTTTTTATCTTTACTTGCATGAATAGGCATTAAAGCATTATTAGAAAAACGCTTTGGTGAACACAGATGAACCTCATTACTTCTCGCAGAATTAGACTTGATGCCTAATTTCACTGCTTTCTTCCTAGCAACCCACGCCGCAGTTCTCTCCAAAATGCCTTTGGTTCTTAGTTGTATATCATCTTCCTCTTCCTCATCCCAGTTAATTGAAGGCATCTCAATTTCTGCACGGGCTAAGTATCCGGGTTCAAACAGTTCCAGATAATCCTCTTCGAGCCCTTTAATGTCCAGCTTTACCTGAAGTGAAATAACTTGTTCTAATACCATCCTCATGTTTCCCCTTTTGAACACCTCGAGTTCATCAGTACAATCTTCCCAGAAATCCTCTAACTGTGGCATTGGGAGATATGACATTAGACCAAGACTTCGAGAAAAACCCTTATTATCAAAACCTTTTCTTTCAGGATACAGAGAAAAGTTGAAATTCTTGAGATCTGCTCCAATGCTCAAGGCATCCGACATTGAACTGCATGACAACACACCTAATTGGTTGGGGAAATGACTCTCCCATTTATCCCTCGGTTGCGCCTTTTTAACCACAGAGGTCAACTGCCTACATATCTCTACTAAAATAAAGCAATCTGAACAATAATGAGGGAGTTTGAAGGGTTCCTCTTCAAAGCCACCTATTCTTATATAGCAGAAACGAGGAAACTGAATAAAGAAACTACCAAACCTCCATATCAATGTTTGTGCATCCTCAGAGATTCTTTTGGTTTTCATACTTTTCAATTCATAACACAAGTCACCCAGAAAATCATTATGTACCCTTCTGAAATCCTGCAAGGCGTTATCCTTTTGCAGCATGGGGTAGAAATCATACACGGGAACATCCTCCTCAGTGAGCTGTCTTGGTATCCCAACTAAATCCTTAACACACGCCAAACAGTATACAAGATACGATGACATGAAGAAATTCTGCTTAAATTGTTTAGCCATACTCAGTTGCTCCCTCATTGAATCGACAATCAGTTCTGCCCAATCAAGGTATTGCTTCCCCTCTAGTATGAGCTGCACATAACAATAAATCCAGTCGTCGAAACTGTAGGCTTTTGCAAAGCCTTTGACTCGGTGCAACAAAAGCATGACATCATGAATGTGAGGTAGCATGTGATTCTTATTGGGATTCTTGGGCAACCTGGAACCCCCCCTTTGAGGAACCTTCAGCCAGTATTTTGCTACATTATTTCGGTGTTCGGTTCTGTCCGCATTGAACTCGTTGATTGACTGAGCAGGGGAAAAATTGGAGAACTGGTAATCAGGTATCTTGAAGATGGAGGAAATTACTTCATGGTTTATAGCAAGAAGGGTTTCACCATCATCTCTTCTAATGGTCTCAGAGACTGGATCATACCTAGCGATACATTCCCTAACCAATTCTGGGCACAAGATAGCTGGGGGAAAATCTGCTGCCTCTATGAGACCGCTACTCAAAATCTCCACACCAAAAGAACCATCAATTCCCTTGAATACCCTTTCTTTTAGAACTTCAAGATTTTCCCCTTTAAGGTCAGTATCGCTAACTATGGGCTCTGTACATGCTAGGCTAAAAACATTCCCGAACAAGTGCAGTGTGGAATTCATAATGCAAAGTGAGAAGTTTTATTTTGTTGCAGCAACCCTACTACGAGAGAAGAAATATAGGAAAACATTACTGGGAGAACGAGAAAGGGACTCACCTTCACAGTTGAGCAAATAGACGACTATCAGCGATTAATACCTCTATCCAGGAAAAATAACACCACAACAACAAGGAACAAATTTTCAGAGAACTTATCATTCATACCTTATAGCGAGGGCAATGATACGGAAGTATTAAGTGCAATAATTCCAATTGTCAATTTGAGTGTGTTAAATTTGTGGATTAGACATCGCACGCATGCATTAAATGCATGGCGGCATTTTTAAAGTAACCGCCCATTCCTGAAATGATTACGTGCTTTGAAAAGACAACAATTGACATCACTTAAGATATGGTTCACCTTCCTCATATTTGGCAATCAATGCACCATCAAATCATTTAACCCACGGGACCCACCAACTTTGAACATATATGAACATCCTGAACAAAACTTCATTGGGGTTCAAGTAGTTCAAGGTGTACGTTGCGCTCAAGGAAAATATTTGTGGAGAATATTAATTACGCCAAGTTGCTGACCATTTGTGCTATGTTGAACATGTTGAACACATTTGAACCTCTTGAACTTGGTTCAATGAGTTCAACGCCCGGAGAGAGATGATGTAACACATTACCGAACAAGAAAACTTTAAAGAGCCGCTGCAAGACACTTAAAGAAAAGATTAGTATGAAAACTTCCCTGAACACCTAGGAACCTGTGGAACCTAAAAGAACCTGTTGAACCCGGTTCAAGATAGTTTTATGTGTTCACAAAGTTCAACCAATTACTAAAACTCGACATTTTTGATTGAAAGACGATTTTCAAATGGACTAAGGGCTTGAACCGAGGTATTACAAGAAAGACTAGGACCCCAAAAGGAATTTTAATAAGGAATTTGTCCCTATTATGAAGGAAAAATGATGTGGTAACACTATCACAGTTCTTGTAACTGTTCCTTAAGCTTATAGTCATGAACTGAGTAGATGGATATGACTGTTATTGTTCATTTTGGCATGATTGTTAACTTTTTGTCAGTCAACAATGACTGTAGCTTCTTTTAAAAGAATGACTTCTCTTAGTGGCTAATCTGCATGCATATTCACTATACAATTATTAGTGATAGTAATGAAGACATTAACTCTAGCTCTCAATCAATTGTCATTAATCCCTTTATTACCCTTATTGGTGTTTAGCTGCATACTCTGTCAAAATTTCATGACTGCCTTTCTTGTGAAAATCACTATATGGTTGCTATAGTTCTTTGTTGTTACCTTTGGAAAAGGTCCCTATCTTTAATCTCAATGTTTCACTGTTTCGTCTATGCTAACTGTGACTTTAGCATCATAGAATGCTTTCACATAGTTTACCTTCTAGCAAAACAATGATACCATGAAATCCTCTTATTATTATTTTCTCTATCTTTTAAGACCGTTATAGAATATGCCCCATCTTGTTTGATGTTTGGAACTTAATGGTTCATGCTACTATCTTCATATTTGACTATGTATCTCATTATCATCCTCCTTACTGTTCTAATGAGGCTTGAGACTACATCTTGTATGCTTATTGTTTTGATGCTTTGTATCTGAAAATTAATATTACTGTCCTTAATGGCTGCAAATGAGGTTGTTCATTGCTTCTTTAAGACTGTGATTGGTGACTATCTTTTCTTGACTATACCTTGGACAATGAGTACTTTGTAAGAGCTACTATCTTTGTGCTTGATGATCATAGTACAAATGCAGTCTAAAAACCCCTTTGTGTTTTGACTACTGATCATTTCATGTGAATTTGACCGCAAACATTTTTCCACTGGCTTGATATTGGATAACTGCAATAAGGTTCAATGGGCCCTTTTATTTCTTTGGATGCTATTGTGATAAGTCCATAGAGACCCTATGTGTTGATCCTTGAGATTGTTGTATGATCTATTATTTCTTTAGTGACTGCTATTTCACTGCCCATGCCTTATGACGATTGTAACAATAATGGACTCAAAATTATTGTGGCTTGATACTCATGACTAAAAGAGGCTGCTTTGAGACTGAGAATAACCTTTGATAATTATTGATACCTTTAGTTATGACTGTCTTAATGTATCCATGTGTCATTTTTGACTGTGAATTGTGATTATCCAAGGACTGCTCTTTACTGTATAATATCACCGTTCTTTCCATTGGAATGTTCTTAAACATGCCATCCTCTTTGAGATTAGGTGATTAAATATTCATGATGTTGGTTTTAGAACAAGCCTCTGAGTTCTCATCATAGATCTTTTGTTCTTGATGAATATAACTTGAAAATGCACAACATTGCTGTAGACACTCACATATATGCATTGCCATGATGTTGGCATACTTATTAACCATACTGTCCTTGATCATTTGTTATACTGTTCCAGTTAATTGGAAGATACTATGAATTGTGCAAACCAAAATAAGGTGGGGAATTTTAGTTTTTACATGATTAGCTATCACAACTGGAGTATTCTATATTTGATTCATAGGTGACTTTTCTTGCTGTTCTACTGAACAAATTCTTAGCTTTCGTTGTTCTGTGATAGCTACTTGTGCTAAAAACTAAAAATTCTCCCACCTTAAAATTTTGCACAAATTTTCTTTGGATAAAAATGATCATACATAATTTCTTGATGTTTATTGCAATTGTTCACTTGATAATCTGCCATCTTATTTTATCTCATTTCTTGGATTAACATGTTGGGCTCAACCCTTGTGGGAGCAACACTTTACCCCACATGATGAAATTGAAAACATGATTATCCTTGTATTTGCAAATGAAGCACATAAGTTAGAAAACAAATGCATGTTTTGGAGGAGTATGATATGATGACTTGACTGCTTTCCTATTTCTTGTTCGATGAGCCTTTGGGTCAATATATATATGCATAGGGATAACTGTATATAGGATGCTTGAGATTTGTCATTGCTTAGATCTTTATGATCTAACATCATTCTCATTATTCAAATGCAGGCACTAGGAGCTATTTGGAGCAATGAGAGACATAAGAGGACATAGACAAGACATAAAGAAGAGCGACACAACGAACCAGTCATTCAAGCAATGACTGGTCTCACTTCTTATGTACATTTATTTACTTATTCATTTATGTGCTCTCTTTTATTCACATTGAATAAGTTAGTCTCACGGGTTGTGTGAGACAAGTGTACTTTTCTACATTAAATGAAGATTACTTCTTTTCTCATAAAACACTTGCATAAATCCTTTCTATGTTACTTGCACTTGTATGAATGCAATAATTTATTAATGCAATCTTTTGATTCCTGTTTATGCACTTGAATGTAATATAGGAAATATTAAGAAATGTACCTTTTCTTCTTTCAATTTTAAACAATAAGATCTACCTGAATGAGCTGTAGTGAAATTTAGTTGAAATGTCTATAATAAAGGTATATGTATCCTTATGTTTTGCCTCGTATTTGGCTCATGTATTGTATCTTTATGTCAAAATATAATTTTATGTCTCTATCTTGTATTATCTGTACACGTGGAATTAATGTGTGCTTGTTGAAATGTAATTTTGTGAATTATATTAATATGATACTAGAGTGGACCTTACAGTTTCTATGGTGTTGTCCACTTTTGTCCTTACAATATTAAGGTTACTGACAATAGTGGAAGATAATCTTAGGAGCCATGTACCTTGACTTAGCATCCTATCCATCCATTCTCCCACTACTCTACTTCATGATGCTGCTTGCTTGACTCTTTTCATAACTTGTTCATCTAGCGATGAAGTCACTAGTTCAATGGCTTATGAAGACATAGTCACCTTTATTAGCACAATAGTGAGTTGTTCAACCTGTGCCTTGAATTTATCCCTTTTAACCTTGTCTTCATCATACCTGGCAACAAGGGCATCTAAAGATGATTGAACATCACTAGAAGTAGAGTCATGATTTTTCTTGCCCAATTCAATCCTGTTAATTACATCATCTAATTCTAGAATCTGATCAATATCTTTATCAGGAGGAGGAATGGCAATCTCTGCATACTTGTTTCTTTCTTTGTCCACCTTTACCCTTCACAAGGTTTTGGCTTTCTTAGTGATTTTGGGTTTGGTGGGGACAAGTTGACTAAAATCAAAATCATCAGGTGAAACAACTTGTTTCTTCCTCTTGGGAGCATTAGTGAATAACCACAATGGCAAGGAAGAGTAATCATAATCCATGACTAAATCCTGAGAGGGATTCAATGACTCTTGAGGGGTAGTAGTCACAATAGGTGACATTGTCGTAACAACACTGGAAGGATTTTCAAGGGATGAGTCATTGGGTCTAGGACCCACCTCTGTCATAAACATGTCAAAATCATCTAACATGGTGGAAGAAACTTCAGACAAATTGGGTAAAGAAGAGAAAACATTCTCAATGTTATCATGGGGAGTATTGTAATGCCTGCCAAAATACCCTAGAGAAATAAAGCTATCTAACATACAATATGAGATAAATTTTTTTCTTAAACATCATCTAATGTAACACATATAATCAAATACATGTGCACAATAACCATCCTATTACTAGATTCTTATTTAATCTATAAAAGCATGATCAAATGAACATAATACGCAAGAAAAAATACATAACAACTTAACATGCAACAATCCCTAGGGTATCTCAATGCCATTACTTAAGTAAATCCAAACATAAAACATCAACTTATCTACCATGCTCTAATCCACTTAATCATTTCTTCTATCATTACTTTTTTTCAACACAAAGAGATTATCCATCTACTCAACTACAACCTATCATTATCCAATTCCCATCAATCCTTTAAAGTTCATTTAAAGCACCAATGCCAAATGTTCCTAATTCCTATTTCATATCTATCATCATGCCATCTATGATTCATTACTAACATTATATATACATTTCTATTTCATTTATTTAACAATATAAATATCCACATAATATCAAATGCTCTCCAATAGTTTCCAATTACAACATTTACATAAAGGAACAATATTCAAGATACAATGCGATACAACATCATGTTCTCTTATAAGAGACATATCCATTACCTAATACATCCACTATCATTACATATACATTATCCATCTACATCAAGGAGCATAGCTCTCATCTACGAATATAATGATCTCATAAGTTCTACCATATATAATCCATAGAAAGAATGATACATCAATTTGCTACAAGAATTCATCCATAAGATGAATAGATAAGAATCCATATCCACGCACAAGTGCATCCAACAAAGAACACCACAATGGTAGAAGGCACCAAACCACCTGACCATGTGGAACCAAAGGAACCACCCCCTATGCTAGGAGATGACACAAGGTCCCACACACACTCTAGACTTAGGCTGACACCTATCTACCATGGAGACCACAACAACTCAAGAACCACAGCAATGAAGAACCACATAATCAACAAGCCAAATCACATCACAAAGCTAAACATGAAACATAGAAACTCACAGATGCATACCAAGAATCAACTTAAGGAACAAGGACTAAACACACACTTGCCCAAATTGATCTTTAACTGTTCTTCATGAAGTCTCTTTAGTACCATTTCAATATGCATCAAATGTTCCTCGATATCCTTGCTAAAGACCAAAATATCATCTAAATAGACAACAATGAAATGATTTATGAAAGGTTTAAGGACTTCATTCATTAACCTCATAAAGGTGCTAGGAGAATTGGAGAGGCCAAAGGGCATCACAACCCATTCAAACAACCCTTCATTTGTCTTGAAGGCAATCTTCCACTCATCTCCCTCTCTGATCCTAATCTAATGGTATCCACTTTTCAAGTCAATCTTTGAATAGTACCTTGCATTCCCTAGGAAATCCATGAGATCCTCCATTCTTGGCATAGGAAACCTATATCTAATGGTTATCCTATTAATGGCTCTGGAGTCAGTACATAACCTCCATGTACCTTCCTTTTTAGGGGCTAGCACTACTGGGACAGCACAAGGGCTGACGCTCTTCCTTATGAAACCTTTCTCCAATAGGCTTTGAATCTGTCTTGCAACTTGTGTATTCTGTTCAGGGGTCAGTTTGTAAGAAGCTTTAGTAGGTAATGTAGAGCTAGGGATGAGGTCTATATAATGACTGATCTCCCTCATTGGTGGTAAGGTGTCTGCACTCTCATCTGCTACTATTCCTTCATACCTACTCAACAATTCTTGCACCTCTTTTGGACCAACACTCCTTAATGGCTTAGGCTCTCTTTTGATCTTTGTTTTTGGCTTCACAATGATGGCAAAACAGGGTGTATCCTTTTCCTTAAGGACGTTCAAGAACTCCTTCTCCCCTACTAACATCACATTATTTGACAATGTCCTATCCTTATCACCATCCGACAAGGGTGTCATGGTAAACTTCTCTCCATTCTTAGTTAAGGTGTAGACATTCCTCTTCACTTCATGTTGAGCATCAATATCATATTGCCAAGGTCTCCCTAAAAGGAGATGGCATGCATCCATATCAACAACTTCACATAAACCTTATCCTTGTATTCCCCTATTTGGAAATCTACCCAACATTGTTCATCTACCAGGGTCTTCTGATCCTTACTTAGCCAAGACACCTTATAGGGGTTTGGATGGGGTATCCTTTTCAAACCAAGCTTATTTATCATCTCGACTGAAACTAAGTTCTCCGTGGAACTAGAATCAACAATAACTTTACAAAATTTACCATTTACCTTGCAATGTGTCCTGAATAGTGTCTTCCTTTGTGTGGGCTCCTTCTGAAGTGGCACCTTCAAGAGTGTCCTATTAAACATGATGCACTCTCCTTATTCTGGTTTTGCAGGTCTGGAAGTGCTTGTGTGGTATGAGGTCATGCTTTGGTAATCCTCTTCCTGAGCAAGTTGCACCCTTCTGTCACCTCCTTGGGTATTTTTGCTTGCAACTGCCTTGCTTGGACACCTAAAGGATTGGTGACCAACTTGGTTGCAAGAGAAGCATCTTCCAGTGAACACATGTGTGTTCTTGCCTCCTGTCCTTCCTCTATTGTTTCCTCTACCTCCTCTGAAAATATTCCTCACATTGGCTTCTTTTTCAGGTTCTTGTTGATTTGGTTCTCCTTGAGGCCTTGGTGATGACCCCCTTCCTTGGAACCTTCCTCTTCCTCTAAAGTTATTCCCTCTTCCTTTGTTTTGTTCTCCCTTTCTCCTAAATTTCTCTTCAATCTTCATAGCCATTTGAGAGCACTGATGCACATTTTTGGGATTGAACAGGCTTAGTTCATCCTATATGTTGTACTTGAGCCCATTCAAATATCTTACAAGCTTTTGGCTTTCATTTTCACACACCTTAGCCTTCATAGTGATCTTATGGAACTCATCAGTGTAAGCACCAACATCAAGGTCTCTCTGTTTCAAGTTCTACAACTTCTTATGCAGGGTCACTTCATAATCCATAGGTACAAACTGTTGTTTGACCACCCTCAGTATCTTCTTCCATGAGGTTATTGGATCCTTTGACTTCTCCGCCCTTTCATACTGCACATGATTCCAGCAACTCAATGTCGGGCCTTTCATTTTTGACTTGGCAATCTTGACTCTCAGGTGTGCAGGAATGTCATCGCATTCAAAATGATTTTCCAGGGCCTCCATCCAATCCATACATTCCTCAGGGTCCATTTTTCGAACAAACATTGGTAAATCAGGTTTGTTGTCTCTCCTACCAACCCTTTCCAAAGCTTCAAGGATAGATCTCTGATCATCTGGCATCCCCATACTTGCAAGGGGTGGGGCTTCTTCATCCTTTGAGCCATAATCTTCATCACCAAGTCCATTGGCCTGCAAGTTCTTCAACTTGGCTACGTCTTCCTCCATCTTCTTGTGTTTGGCTGCTTGCTCCCTCACAAGCTTGGCTAACTCTGCATTGGTTATCCTTAGGGGTATCTCCCCTTATTCAATGTCATTATGCTCTGACATTGTCCTTTTCCCAAGAGCTTATGGACTCTGATACCACTTGATGCAGAGTGCACTGCAAGAAGTGCTAGAATGAGACCCAAGTCTATAAGACTTACAAGGTGGCTCCTCCAACTTGGCCAACCTTACCCACACCTTCTAGGGGAATAAGGACTCACTTCCAATCACCCTTCAAGCCCTCACAAGACTTCACCCTATCCCTATGGGTCAGATAGTGTGATCACAAAATGAGTTTTAGGGACCAAGTCTCTAAACAAGGCACAAATTGAGAAATGACCCCAACTCCAGTCCTTGATTCCAATTAACACTTGGAACACTTCAAGAGACATACAGGGACCAAGGCTCAACACTTTTTTGGTTCCTCCAACTTGCACAATACCAAAATGCACTATTAGGCCTGATTCCCAATTAGGACTTTGAAACTGGTTTTAGGGCAGTAACTTAATTTTCTTCCAAAGGACTTGGAAAACAATCTAGGGTTTTAGATACCCTTTATCATGTTGTATCCAATCCAAAAAGGATAGGTCTCCAACCTACTCCTACACCCTTGATCCAACATAAGGCTCACAAACCTAATTGGCCAAATTAGGTGTGGAACACTTGGAAAAGAGAAAAGATGGGTACGTAGGTTTGAAAAACTTGCTTGGGAAGTCTTGACCAACTTAATTAACCACAAATCACTCACTCACCAAGCCTTATGGGTTTGTCCTTGCATTTTCCCTACTAACCCTCACAAATATGGTTGAATACATGGAGATATTCAACCTAGGGTCAGTTCATTGGACCCTTAGATCTCCTGAGCTGAGCCTGTAACTTTGGAATCTATTAGTACATACTCTGAACTTGCAAACCATAGAAGGCCATGGGCATCCTGCAAGGGGATTGAAAGTTAGAGCCAAAAATGTCTTCAAACCCCGGAAAGTCAGGGTTTCCAAACCAGTGACAACAAAATTGCAATATCTCGTTCAAATCAAAACAAAATGAATTCAGAACAAGTGTAAATGAACATAAACTTAGAGTATAATGCAAACATGACACTTGATGTGATCCACCAATCTATACAACTCCGTATGACTCACAAATGCTCTGAAAATCTGTTTAATTCCTTCACAAGACTCGTTAATCCATACATCAAATCACCACCCAAGTGACTGGAGGTTGATTGGGGATAAATACATCTATTTCAACTATTTTAACATATGTTTGAATAGTTAAGACCGTTGGTTTTCAAGTTGCAACCTCCCGGACCAAAAGTTGTCATACCACATTTTGTTGTCAAGAGCAACTTTTCCAATTTTGATTATTAAGACTCTCAACCAAGCTAACCATCTCTTATGCATTTGGTGGGATGTAAAACACTTCAAACAACAACAAAACATGCCTTAGGCTATCCTATGACACAAGGTACTAAGAATCAATGCAAATCCAAGTGGACTAAGTGAACTTAGGTTCATATTAGCACCTAGAAGTTCCTTGACCACACAAGTGGATCCATACATATCATTAATGGTCCCTTGGACTCATCTTTATTACAAACATGAAACTACACAAACAAAGACAACAATTTTCTAGAGTGCCCTGCACTAGATTATGTATGTGAGGAAATTATTGTAAGGGTTATTCCAGTAAAGGGTTTAAGGTTTCAGACCAGAACAAACATAGCTTAAACCAGAACTGTATTCTGGCATAGAAGATGCTATCTTAGGAGTTCACACTTCTCTAGATTGTAGTCTGGAATTTTATGTAGTCAGTGAGGCTCCCATTGTGTTTGAGTAGTGTGCTCTAGGCTGTAAACCTTCCTGCAAGTGTAGGCCTCTCATATTTTGTAATATCTCTTCATATGACCAGTGGATTGATATTGTGGGTCACAAATCCCATCGTGGTTTTTCCTCTTTAAAGTTTTCCATGTATAAATATGTGTGTTAGGATTCTCATTTATGCGATTGGCTTATTAGTTGCTTTACTTCTTTCAATTCTGTTTATACTGGTATACCGATTGGTGTATGTATGTTTTAATAAGGCTAAAACTTACTATTCTGGTATAACACTGCTTCACCCCCCCTCTCAGTGTTATTGGTTTCCAACAATTGGTATCAGAGCCTTGTGCCTCAGAGGAAGTTTAACAACTTGAGGAAGATCCTGAAATCTGAATCAATGAATATGGCTTTGGAGAAGCAACTTGAGATGACACTTGAAGATTATGATGCTGAAAGGTTGAAGAACTTAAAGCTACAAGATGAATTGAATTCCGCTAAGGAATCCATTCTTGTCCTATAAGAGAGGCTATCATCTGTTCAAGCTAGGAGGAAGGAAATTTTACAAAATCAGGATGATGAAGAGAAAAATGCACTTAAGGAACAATGTCAGAAATTGAGTCAGGAGAATATGGTTATGAAGAATGAAATGCAAATTATAACTATTGAGGATATCTAAGGAGATTGAGGATAAAATGAAAAAGGAAGACAATCTTGTTGTATCCCTAAAGAACAAATTTGAAGAATGTGGTAGGTTGGTTCGTGAAAATGATATGTTGAGAACTGATTTGGTACAATCCCAGAGTAATGAGCAAGAGATTGAGAGACAAATGATAATACTAAGAGAAGATTTAAGTACTGCAAGTGAGTACAAAGAAAAATACAATATCAGCTTGGCACAACTTGATGAGTTATTGAAGAGACAGAGGTGGATTGGAGATTCCAATGGACTTGGATTTGAGCAAGGACAAAGTTTCGATACTACCAATGAAGATCAAAACCATAAGGCACTGATAAGACAATTTAATGCTTATAAATTCAATGGTAGATGTTTTGTTTGCAATAGATTTGGTCACATGTCTAGGCAATGAAGAAACAGAGCAAATCAGAACCCTGATTCTGCTCCTAGTAAATATTCTAAATGCAATAAGTTTGGTCATAAGACAAAATATTGCAGAATGAATGTTAAATGCTATGCATGTGGAAAATTTGGACATATGGCTAATCAATGCAGGTCAAGAAATTTCACCGGTTTTAGCAAAGCAATTCAAAAGAACAATGTTACATGTTATGCATGTAATGAGGTTGGACATATTACTAAGTTCTGTAGAAGCAGAAATCCACCAGTTAGTAATGGAGGATCAAATGAGAAAGGAAAAGAGAAGGTTAGTGAAATCCGACAAGATCATACTCAAAGATGGATTAGGATGATTGAAGAACAAACATCAGATGGGAATGCCCCAGTTACTTATCCAATAGAAGAGGCTACTGTTGCGCCGACATAAAGCTCATCTAGTATCTGAGGTAGATGCCTTAGGGGTAGGAAAATTTCATGAAGATGCTGCATATGCCCCAGGAAAAGGGTCTAGAAAATGTTCCAGACGTTGGAGAGGATTATCCGACATGGATATGTTCTGAGTGAGATCTGGTATCTTTCACCGACAGTCATTTATATCAATGGAAGATTAGGGTTTTTCTCGAAGGTTAAAAGGTGGAATACACTTCATTGTTAATCAGCCTGCATTCAGAGTGATTTTAGAGCGATTCAGAGTGACTAAGTGCGATCAAAGGCAATTAAGAGGCAATCATATTTCTTCTTGAGCGATTTCACCGTCTGGAAGAATTTGTTGAAGGTTTTCATTGAGAGCGATCAAAAGGTATTTATCTTTAAACATGGAAGCAATATCATCTTCTATTCCTATTTTTGTTGCAAACCCAACTATTGTAGAGGTCAAGGACCATCCTAGGCCAATTTTCAAGTGATATCCACATGTGGCTACCCTAGAAGATTCGGTTGGAGAGTTTTATCGTGTTCTGGAGGGAGTTGTGTATGTAGAGGATGTTAGGGCATATATTCACTATCACATCAAGGACTTAGGAACTTCAAAGATTAAGGGCATGTATATGAGTGAGCTAATGGGAGAATCTGGAAAGATCAAACCGACATTCAAACATATTAAAGAACTAGAGTTTACAGACATTCTGGATATTTCAAAGTTTGAGGATGAGATAATTAGATATGTACTAAGAAGAGTACATGGGGAATTTATCTGGCTGAATAGACCTTACAAAATCACCAAGGAAGCCATCTGGGCAAATCACTGGTTTGCCATTGGTAGGGCAACATCCAGACAAGAAAGTTTCAAATGATTTCATGAGGAAGATCATTGGCACTACATCTGACAAAAGATCTATGAAAGTGAGCACTATCACCAGCACAAACATCAAATTTGGTAGCATGATCATCGGGTATAAGGTAACTCAGTCAAACCGACTGAATTCTGTTTCCAGTTCATGCATTTTGGCTGCATACAAAATAATGAGAGATAATGTAAAATTATATCTATGCGGTTGGATGCTTGCTGAGTTGTTGATAAATCTAGGAAAGATCAAGGGTGAGAAGAAGGGTACTTTCCGGTATGGGAACTTGTTAGTTTGCCTAATGTTATATTTTTTGAATGATTCACTGATTTTGGTAAGGTTCCACCTAAAACTTGTGCAGAATTGAGAGATGAAATCACTAAAGATGACATGTTGAAGAATTTTCAATTTTATTATAAAAACTTAAAGGAGGATGAACAAAGAGAGGTAGAGGAAGCAGTCCTATTATACTTGGATATTTATAAGAAAGCCTTAATAGAGATAGAAAATCAAATACCGGCTGAGTTATATAACATGTTAGATGCTGGAAGATTATCAGCTATGCAAGAGGATAAACACATTAAAATTCAAGAACTATTATCTATCTGTGTTACTATAGCTCCTGATGAAATGGAAAATACACTTGAGGTGGTAGACATAAAAGTTTTCAATAGGAAACATAGGATAACCAGTCAAATGCTAGGAAGAGTAAATGAAATAATAAAGGAGACTCAGATAACATGGGTTAAATTTTTGGGAGAAAATAAAGGATTCTTTACTTCACCGGAAACCAAGACAGACACTGTAGATACCTCGGTTGAAGGAAAAGGAAAGGGGATTATGGGTACTTCACCCTCAGTTTTGAAAAATATTAATATAGTGGAAATTGAGCTCCCGATAAATACAAATGTATAGACAAATACTGAGCTAGTGGTTAATACAGAGAATGAACAAGCTAACATTATACAAGATACTAATATTGAGGGTAACTGTCCTCTAGATACAAATGTACAGGTTGAGGTTACTATTCATACAAAGGAACCAATAGTTAAATAGACTGCACCAAGTGGGGAAGCCACTGATGCAAGTGAGGAGGTTATAAAGGATAAAACTTCAGAGGAGAAAACGGGGGAATCCGATAGGGTACTGGTTGTTGGCCCATCATTATTGTCAATTGACACTTCTCAGGTAGAAAAGAAAAACATCATAGAGATGAGTCCCACTGAATTGATGATGATGGTTGCACAAAAAATGATGAATGAGGGATCCATAGATAAAGGGATTATAGATCAACCAATCACTATTTTACACAGACTGGTCCTAAATTGTAAGATTGAAAATGAAGCAAGCCCATCCGGCAAGCTTAAGGTAATCACTGAGAATATCTCAAAGGAATTTCAATCCTTACAGCAAATATCAAATCAACATAGAAAGATTTACTCAGGCTAAGAGAGCTGCTTTTGATCAGGTAATTGAAATAAAGAAGAAAAAGATTGAGGAGAAGCTAATTATAATAGAAAACTCTTTGAAACAATGTACAAATATATATAGAGTATGTTGTAATATTGAAATACTTACAACAAATGTAGATAAAAAGATAAAGGAGATTCAGGAGAAAATTGCAAGTATTGCTAACTCTTTTGATGGATTGATTTCGTTGACTACATCAATTGATGGTCAAATTTTGATTTTGGAGAACCAAATTTCTACTCTTGAGAAGGAAAGAGACAAAATAATTAGAAGAGCCAGAAGTCTGAGAGGCTTGGTGAGTCCAGGATTGGATTCACTCTGTGTACACAAGAAAGAATGCATGGATATGGTGGGAAAGCCCACACTGACAGAGGTAAATGAGAAAGAATCTTTTCAACATTTATTGAGTGGACTTGTATCTATTTCTGGCACATTCAAAACCGGCTGGGATACTTATGTGGAGTTACTAGTGAAGGCTTATTCGGAAATTTTGAAGTTGGTCAAGCTCTGGTAAGACATTATTTTGGGGATATTCATTGTATAGTTTGTATTCTTTGACATTCCTTTTTGAATTTTCTATGGCATTGATGTCAAAGGGGGAGTAGTATAGATGTGGAAAAGAATAAAAAGAGTTGTATACATTAGGGGGAGTTTTGGAGATATGGAGTATTTTGCATCTTCAGCTCAGGGGGAGCAGGGTAGGATGAAACTGACAGATGAAACCTTGACCATTTTTCACATGAGTGTTGGCATCAATGCCAAAGGGGGAGATTATTGGCAATTGACACTCTATTGGTTGGTTTCTCTATGTTTTCATTGATGGCAACATTATTTTGTGTTCCGGATTCATGTTTTGATACTATGGTGTACTGACAGACACTTCACAGATTCTACATTAGCACCGACACCGACAGGACAAAAGGATTTCTTTGGTCACCGATAATGCAGGCCGGCATGGTTTAGTAAAGGTTATCGGTATTGGAGGCCGACACATCTTGGATCTGAAATCAACAATTGATTTCAATTATTATGCATTTATGTTATCTGGCCAACATATAATTTGATATTGTATATATCTTTGTAAGCCGACATAAGGCATAAAATTTATATAGGGTATACAGGACAGTTTGATAGATCATTTTGAAATATAGAAGAGACATGATGATGAATATGTGAATGTAATGTGAAATTATTCAGAGAGATTATGTATGTGAGGAAATTATTGTACGGGTTATTCCAGTAAAGGGTTTAGGGATTCAGATCGAAACAAACATAGCTTATACCGGAACTGTATTCTGGCATTGAAGATGCTATCTTAGCAATTCACACTTCTCCGGATTGTAGTCTGGAATTTTATATAGTCAGTGAGGCTCCTATTGTGTTTGATCAGTGTGCTCTAGGCTATAAGCCTTCCTGCAAGTGCAAGCCCCTCATATTTTGTAATATCTCTTCATATGGCCAATGGATTGATATTGTGGGTCACAAATTCCACCGTGGTTTTTCCTCTTTGAGGTTTTCCACATATAAATCTATGTGTTATGATTCTCATTTATGTGATTGGCTTATTAGTTGCTTTACTTATTTCAATTCTGTTTATACTGGTATACTGGTTGGTGTATGCATATTTCAATAAGGCTAAAACTTACTATTCTGGTATAACACTGATTCACCCCCCTCTCAGTGTTATTGGTTTCCAACATATAATCCATAAATCCAATAGCATAAGCAACCAAGAGCCTCATAATAAATCACAAGAGCAAACATAACACTATCCATTGCTCATCCATATATGTAACGATCCTCCACAACAAGGCTTATCAACCTGCTAGAGCAAAACAATACATTCCTCAACAATAAGGCGTATCAACTTGCTAGAGCACAAATGCATCATGAAACCAAAACTGAATAGTAACCATTATTGGAAATCACAAAAATATCATCATTAGCCTCTGGTACAAAGATAGACCAAGAAAATCCAACCCAAAAAGATGAAAGCATAATGGGGTAGTTTAGCGCATTCACAGGAAAGAATAGCGCGTAGACTAGTTTTAATAGCACATCCAACAAATAAAGTAGTGCATACACAAAAAGTAATAGGGCATCTGAAAGATTGTGTAGCACATACACAAAAAGTAATACCACATCTGAAAGATTCAGTAGCACATACACAAAAAGTAATAGTGCATCTGAAAGATTCAGTAGCGCAAACACTGTTTTAGCGCATACAATAAGGGTATTAGCACATTTTCTAGAAAACTTAGAAAATGAGATTTAAACATAAAATTTAACCAAGACTCAATCATGACCTCAAATTGACCCAGTAAGGGCGCAAAGATAAGGGTAACCTATTGAAACTTCATCAACACAAAAAGGAAATCGAGAACATGAAGAATTGATCAGCTCAAACATAGTAATGGCACCCAACAACTCACTAGAAGCCAACACTCAAAGAGGACAAAATACTCCAAGGCTCACAAATTGCCAATACCATAAACTTAATAACATTACATTTCCAACACCTCTAAGACTGGAATTAGACTCTTACAGAGTTTTAAAATAGTCACATGGAAGACACAATGCCTTTCACGACAATACATAACCAAAATAAAAAATCTCCAACTATATTAATTTCCCCAAAACTTTATGTTATAATCTTATATGAATATTATTTCATAAATTATTTCCAACTACCTCTTGCATACAATATTTCTATAAGACACAAAGAATAAAAGCTTTTACTGGAAATGAAAATGCAGAAAGGAGAAAATTAAACCAACCTGGAAAAATAGAAGTGATGGAAAAATGAAATCGAAGAAGTGCAACCAATTCCAATCAAGCTCCAAGAAAGAAAAATCTAAGATCTAAGCTCTTGAATCAATCCAGAAATCCCAAAAAAATGCAGAGAGTTTCTCAAAAGGCCAACCCCAACAAACACACGGGAAAACAAATAAATAATATTGCATACAATAACTATGCAATAAAATTGGCCAATCGAAATATATTCCAAAATACTATATCTCATACCTATCATGCATAAAATCGAGATAAGAATTATAAAATAGTATTAGTTACTTACCCCCTTCTTACAACCAATAAAATAATAGGGTAGGTAAGATTTATAATATTTAATTACCCAATTAGTAACAAAGGTAAATATATATAATAACATAGTAACCAACAATGATTAAATAATAAACCAAGGCCCAAATATTAATTAAGTCAAAGCCAGTATAAATAAACACCACAATTAAATATAAAATCATAACCAACATAAGAAATAACATTTAAATGATAGGTAAATACTAAATAAATAATCAATTAAACACTAAATCATTAAATCAATTAAATAAATATAAACGCATGAAATAAATATAAACTAATAAATCTATAAAATATTAATCAAATAATAATAATAAACTACCCAAATAAAATATCAGGACCATACATTAAGTTAATTCAATTAAACTATATGGATTAATTATTAATTAATTAACTAATAAATTACCCACAACACCACAAAGCAACCACAACTCAAGATACTAACATGATGACTCATGCCAAGACACTCAACTAACAAGGATGACATCCTAAGCCTAGAGTGTGTAGAGGGAGCTCATGCCATCTCCAAGAACTTGCCATTGGGATAAAGACACGCTCAGACCTATGAAACCAGGTGGAGTCAATGTCTGGTACCTGCAACCCTGCAATCACCAATAAACATGATACAATGTACACAATAATATATCATAAATGATCAAGCAAGTGATAGATAATCACAACATCATATCATTCTTGCGATGAGTGGTATGACATCGTCCCTATCATGAATACACTAGTAGGATAATCACAACCACAATAGAATCAAATCAATCAATATGATCATGGAATAGGGTTAGCATAATCAAGATGTCACCAGAATCTCATAACAATATGATCGATCCAGGAATAATAATAAGTGCATATAGGTCATCAAGTATAAATCCATTGTCATAATAGTCCAAGATATGTCTAGCATCACGAAAATAACATTTGAACAATATAAATAGAGTCATAAGCATCAATCAAAACACCATCATAGAGTCTAAGAAAGTCTAATAATGCATAAATCAAAAGATGAAATAGGGAGTGACACTACAAGTATCTAGGGCAGATTCACTAGCACTAGTGGAAGAAATGTGAACAACCGTGCTAGGGAAGACTCATGTGACAACAGGGGGGTTTGACTTAGAAGTAGAAACAAGAGCATGCACCATAGAAGAAGAAAGGGATACCTGGGGTAAGGATTCTTGGGATTTATCTGTTTGTGGTAGTCTTTCTTCATCATATTCATCATGCTCTTTATTTCCCTCCTGATCACCTTTAAGCTGATCAACATCAATAGGCTTTAAATCAAGATGCTCATCTTCCAATTGTTCAACTTGTACTTCAGATTCTCGTGTCTCATGAACATTAGAGGCTGATGGTTCTCCTTGAGCCTTTACTTTGCGAGCCCCAACTACATGAATTTTAACTTAGGACCTTTAATGGGAGTGTAGGAATCTTGTTTATTCTTTGTTCTGATCTCAAATCTCCTACCAACAAGTTCAGTTGTATCATCATTGAAGCCAAAGGAGAAGGGATTCAATTGAATTCCCTTGCTTATACATTAGTATTCATGAGAATACTTTGAAATTTGTCTCTGATAGAGGTCAACTCCTTGTATGACCATTGAATAAGGCCAAAGGGGTAGATGAGACATTATTTTCAGCATAGGTAAGGTACAAGACATTACCATCTTCTTCTAGGTCATCTAGTATATCAACAAGATCAAACTCCCTAATTTGATCGCTTGTCAGCCGATAATAATATAGCTTCCTAATATCATGTTTCATTCTGCAGTCAACCCTTACATCTTCAATACGATGAACATGAACATAGACCCTTTTCAATTTGTTCCTTATTCCATTGTAGTCGAAGTCCCTACTTGCCTTGAAGAACCTCATGATCACTCTTCTCATCTCTTCCTCAATTGCCCTAGCTTTGAAGATTGAAGTGATCGAATATCTACCAATGGTCAAAGTAAACTTCAAACCTATTTTGTGAGAACTTGATTGTGTGTCATGAACTACCACCATTTGACTAGCTAATTCCAGTAGAATAATTTTATTTAATGGGTACCTCAAGAGCATAAAGGGTTCACCATTGAAACATCCTACTTTGAGATATGTGAAAGTGGAGAACTGCAAGAACATGCATCTGTATTCATTTACAACCTCCCCAACATGATTTGATACTCTTCTATTGTACAAATCCATGTTCATCATGCACATGTGTTATCTAAATAAGGCATCATTCATTCTTTTGAAGTGATTATAATTGTTCTTCAACACCAATTGGGATTTGTATTGATGGAAAACAACTTGCCTTTTGTATCCTATTGTAGATAGTCCTAGAAAATACCTCATTGAAGTTGTAGTGTATACTAAGTAGGAAGTCATGTAAAACTTGAGAGCAGTGGGTACTTTAGTAAGCTGTTAACATATTGCATCACTGATTTTCTTACCCTAAAATATCCTCTCCTTCTTCTGTCTGATGACATGGATGTATTGATACATCCATTCATAATAGGTGTTAGAGGTAGGAAGACCTTTTACCCTACTCAAGAGAGTTACCAAGTCATTCACCTCTTCAATAAGATCACTTCTGGATAAAGTCTTTGACCATTTGGCAATTGTAGGCCTCAAGGTCTTCAACTAGTTATCATTCCTGTTCCTCCTACACTTGTCATAATTCTTGTCATAGAAGGCTTAGGTTGATTGCATGGTAATGTCTGAGTACTTTTTAATATTAGGACACTTGAAGATAGTATCAAATAAACCTTCATCTAGTCTGATCAACTTCTTATCAGTGGTGTCCTTTACACTTTTGCTAGGTGGATCAAAGTGACTCATAGCTACCATAACAAATTCAGGATCTTGAGCAGACATGGGAAAAGCCACAACTAAATGGATACCAGTGTTGATGATGGACTCCATTTTTTAGTACAAAGGAGGATACTCAAATCTCTTAAGAAACTCAGCTAGGTCAACATGACCTACGTCAGTGTCCCTTATCTGGTCTATATTTGATGAAACTGATGAAGGTGGGAAGATCAGATGTGGGTCTTGCTTCTTGAAATTAATGGGCTTCTTGCTTGGAGAAGCCTCTATCATTTGTACAATAACAACATTGTAACATGGGGAAAACCATCAGTACTGGAGAAGTGCATTCAACCAACCATTTTGTTCATTTTGAATTAAACAAGATCCCGAATGAGATGCATTTTATGTCACTAGGGTTTCAAAAACCCTCCTTGTATCTTGGTAATTCAAAAGTAAATCAGGACTATGAACCCTATTTACGTGTGTGCGATTGATGTAATTTGGGTCCATAGGCTCGAATTACGTATTTTGGGCAAAGTGTGGTTGACATGTTAAATTCAGATTCATGGGTTTGAACTACACCTGCTAAGCACATATCAAAATCAGGTGTAGGTTGACTTATAAATCTGAACTAAACCTAAATAAGAAAGAAACAAAGTGTAAGGTAGGTTTACAAACCCACCATACACCTAAAAGGATAAGATCTCAAAAATGGTGAAAGGTGGGTTTACAAACCTGCCTTGCACCTAGGGATACACTTACAAAATATGTAAGGTGCAGGTCGGGTTTGTAGACCTTCCATGCACCACTCAAAGGAAACAATGTGCAAGGTGTATGTCAGGTTTGTAGACCCTCCATACACCACTTTGACAAAGCATAGAGAAGGGTGTAGGTTGGGGTCATAGGCCCACTATGCACCAAGTGATAACCTTTGGTATTGTTCGATATTAGAGTTGTTAGAATGTGTTGTTGTCATTGATGTCAACATATTCCCATGTTGCAGAGAATTGGTCTGTTGCAAAGAGTTGGTTTGGGTGATCTGTTGTAGATGTGCTAATGCAGATTAATGGGTTTTGAGATAATTATCTCTAGTTGATTCAATATGAGTTTCATGATTCTATGTGGTGATTTGGTCAAGTTACGTGATCCACTATGATGGCTGGTTTTTCAGTGTTCTGTATTGCAGAGTTGTAGTATTTGATCCATATTGCTCTGGAATGATTATATCTTGAGTTGTGGATTTTGGAGAATGTTTGGGATGTTCATGTGTGTCCTTTGATTATATGGTTCATGATTTGGAACTTCACAAGCATATCTTTTAGTTTGCCAGTTGGTGTTTTTGAGCTCCGGTGATGTAACAATGATGATTCTTGTTATTGGAGTTATTGCAATTACTTAGGTGGAATTCATGTTTCTTGTTGATGTTCTCTGATCATGCTTTGTGAGTTTTTGTGGTCTATGTTGATCATGGTGCAATTTATTGAAGATTTTATTGGTCCAGTGGTATTATTCATGTTATGCGACATATTCCATGGTTTAGTGTTTTGCGGATGTTCTTGGCGAATTATTTGGTGGTGTTTTGTGTTTGAGGATTTGATTTGGGTCCATGTTATGTCCTTGCCGACATTGTATTGGTTCGGCTACGGATTTATGTATCGTGTGCTGTAATTTTGTAATTAGGTCTTATATGTTGAGCCGACCTTAAGGTTAAGGTTGATGATTTGTATAAATAAGTGTTGTGATCATGTAAGAAGTGTGTTTGTGAGTGTCTGCGGTTGGATCTATGATATGTGAGAGTATTGTATGTGCGAACAAGAGAATTTTTCTTTCGGTAGTGGAGAAGAGTAGAGAAGTGTTGTTATGTAGATCATGTGCTTAACCGGAACTATAATGAGGCATTTTGAGATGCTATTATTTCAGTTCATGTAAGCTAAATTGTAGAGCTTGAAAGGAAAGTATGAGTTGCTGAGAATGGAAGAAGATGAGAATATTTTATTCTTTATGGCTAAAGTAAATGATATTGTGCTAAACATCAGATGTGTCGGTGGCGTTCTTGAAGAAGATGAGTTTGTGGCTAAAATGTTGAGATCTTTGCCTCCTGCTTATAAACATAAAGTTGCTGCTATTGATGAGATCCAAACTATGACAACTGTGGCAAGAGATATGTTGGTTGGTAAGATTGCTGCTTCTGAGTTGAGCAAACTTGGAGAATCACATGGTAAAAATGAGATTGCATTTAAAGATACTGTATCTGGGAAGCAAAAGTATGATCTGAGAGAAAGTTCAACTAGGGTTTTTAGATATGAAAGGGAAATGAGAGAGATGGAAGAACACGAAAGAGAATTGGAAGAACTTCAAGCACTTATTTCCAGAAGATTGCCTAAGGGAGCCAATAAGTATGAAGGAAAGTCACCTTTGAAATGTTTTTCATGCAATAAGATTGGTCATTTTTCTTGTAGGTGTCTTGGAAGAACTTCAAGAACTTATTTCTAGACGATTGCCTAAGGGAGCTGATAAGTATGAAGGAAAGTTACCTTTGAAATGTTTCTCATGCAATAAGATTGGTCATTTTTCTTGTAGGTGTCTTGAAAGAGCTGAAAGATTGTCAAAGTATGATAAGCCATACAAGCCTAACTAGAAGTATAGATATCAGAAGAAGTTTTATTATGCTATTGATGAAGGTGTGATAGATGATGAGTTTGAGAAAGGGAATTCAAAAGATGAATTTGTGTTCATTGCTATCAAGGAAGATTATCTGATATTTGCTGATTCTACAAGTTGTACTATTGAAGAGAAAGATTTGGTTGCTAAAATTGATGAGACAGATAAATGGGTGATTGATAGTGGTTGTTCACATCACATGATAGGTGATGAAGGTAAATTTGTGAATATGGAGAAGGATGATGGCTGTGTAGTAATATTTGGAGGCAACAAAGCTTGTGTAGTTCATGGTAGAGGTTCTATTTCTCTTGATGGTAAGCATAATACTGATGATGTTTTATATGTTGAAGGTTTGAACCTTAATGTTTTGAGTGTTGGACAAATGGTTGAGAAGGGATATGATTTAAAATTCAAGAAAGGGAAATGTAAGATCTTGAATAGCTCCAGTATAGAGATTGCATCAGGAACTAAGACTAAAGGTAATATCTTTCATCTGAATGCTGGTGAGAAAAGTTGTTTGATTTCTCAGATTCAGTTGGTTGTTGCATAGAAGAATGTGTAATGTTAACTTTGACTGCATGATTAAGATTAGTTCTACTCAAGCTGTTAGAGATCAGCCTAAGATAGTGAAGCCTACTAATCTAGTGTGTAAAGAATGTTAATTGGGAAAGCAAACAAGAATTTCATTCAAGAGAAAACTGTATTCATCTAATGGGTTAGTGGCTCTTGTGCAAACTAATTTATGTGGACCATCTAGAGTGAGAAGCTTGTAGGGTGACAGATACTTTATGTTGCTGATTGATGACTATTCCAGGATGATGTGGGTCACTTTTATAAGGGAGATATATGAAGTACTAGAGAAAATAAAAATATTCAAAGCTAGAGTGGAGACAAAGACAAGATTAAAGTTGAGGTGTCCGAGGTCTGACAGAGGTGGAGAATTTACCTCCTATGAGTTTAATTCCTTTTGTGAAGAGCATGGAATTAGGAGACAGTTATCTGCTCCAAGAACCCCTCATCATAATGGAGTTGTTGAAAGGAAGAACAAAACTATTTTGGATGTTGCTATAACTATGATGATTGAAGGAAATGTTTTGCATATCTATTGGAGAGAAGCTGTTAGCACTACTGTATACACATTCAACCAGGTGCATATAAAAGGTGATTCAGATAAGACTCCTTATAAGCTATGGTTTGGTCATGTTCCTACAGTTAGATATTTCAGAATCTTTGGAAGTAGATGTTATATCAAAAGAGATGAGGATATAGTAAAATTTGATGCAAGATGTGATGAATGAATCTTTTTGGGATATTCTACTAAGAGCAAAGCCTACCAGTGTTACAACAAGAGATCGAGAAAGATAGTGGAAAGTGCGAATGTGAAGGTTGATGAGAATCATGAGAAGAAAATCAGAGCATACAGATATGAGACTGATGATCAGGATGTTACTTCAAAGGAAGTGCAGAATCCAAGCTTAAAGCAAAGTGATTCAAAAGAAATAGTAATTCAAGATGTTGTTGCCAGTGAACAAGTTCAAGAGACTGAAAATTAGAATAATCAGAAGACCCCCAGGTATGTAAGATTAAATCATTCAAAGAATCGGATTATTGGTGATAAAAATAAATGTGTGATGACTAGGATAAGGATTGCTAATGAAGAGACATGTCTGATTTCCAAAATTGAGCCTAAAGATGTTGTTGAAGCTTGTAAAGATGAAAATTGGGTAAAAGCTATGGAAGAAGAGTTAGATCAGATTGAAAAGAACAAAACATGGGAACTTGTTCCGAAACCTAAGGGCAAGAAAGTAATTGGCACTAAATGGGTGTTCCAAAATAAGCTGAATGAAGATGGAGAAGTTATTAGAAACAAAACAAGATTGGTATGTAAGGGACATTCACAAATGAAGTATTGATTTTGAGGAGACTTTTGCTACGATAGCTAGAATTGAAGTTGTTAGACTATTTCTTACATATGCTGCTCATACAAAATTCAAGGTATATTAGATGGATGTGAAGTCAATCTTTTTGAATGGTGAATTGGAAGTAGAAGTCTACATTGAGCAACCAGATGGATTTTTATTGATAAATGTAGAAGACATGGTATGCAGATTGAAGAAAGAATTGTATGGACTTAAACAAGCCCCTAGAACTTGGTATGCTAGATTGGATAGGTATTTGATGAAGTTGGGATTCTATAAAGGCATTGTTGATAGAAATTTGTACTTCAAGATTGATAATGATAACATTTTGGTTGTTGAAGTTTTTTTTGGTGACATTATTTTTGGAGGAGATGATGATATGAGTAAGAAATTTGTTGATTATATGCAAAAAGAGTTTGAGATGTCTATGATAGGTAGATGAAATTCTTTTTGGGATAGCAAATTACACAGATTGACAAAGGCATTTTCATATCTCAATCTAAGTATGTGAAGGAATTGTTGAAGAAATTTGGGTTAGATGATTCCAAACATGTTGGAACTCCTATGGTGACTGGATGCAAGATGCCAAAAGATGATGAATCTCCGAAGGCTAACCATACCTTGTATAGATCTATGATTGGCAGACTACTATATTTGACTCAGACTAGACCTGACATTATGAATGTTGTATGTCTTGTTGCAAGATTTCAGGCTTATCCTAAGGAAAGTCATGTTACTGTTGTGAAGAGGATATTTATATATATGTAGGGAACGGTTGATTATGGTTTGTGGTATCCGAAGGATGATGATTTCACTTTAAATGCTTATACTAATATTGATTGGGCAGGTGATGTTGATGACCAGAAGAGAACTACTGGTGGAGTATTTTTTTGGGAAAGAAGTTGGTTGCTTTGACAAGTAAGAAGCAAGATGCTACTTCCTTATCTACTGCAGAAACTGAATACATTGCTGCTGCTAGCAACTGTACTCAGGAACTTTGGATGAAGCAGATGCTGAAGGATATTAGAGTTGTTTATAATGAGCCTACTATTATATATTGTGATAATTCTAGTGCTATAAATATTTATAAGAATTCGGTGTTGCATTCTAAGACAAAACATATATCAATCAAGTTTCATTTCTTGAGAGAGAAGGTGAATGAGAAAGAAGTCAGATTGGAGTATGTATCTACAAAGGAACAAATTGCAGATATCTTCATGAAGCCTTTGTCTGCAGAAACATTTGTATATCTGAGAGAGAAGTTAGGGATGATATCCCCTCTTGCTATGAACTAGATGCATTGAGTTGTATCGATCCGGTGGACTTCATAGTCTTATCTTGATATCTAGATTGATGAGTGTGTGCTGCTGCTTCGGAGGAGTAGTCAGTGTGTGATTTAGTTGTTCAGATTTGTGATTTATCCTAAGGGGGAGAAATCTTCTTTCTATAGGGGGAGAGATGTATGTGAAAATATGATTTGTATATGTCTTTGGCATTGTTGTCAAAGGGGGAGAGATGTGTGTGTGTGTGTGAAAAAGTGAAAAGAGGTCTGATAGCTGCAGGCACAACACTTCAATTAAGTCATTACATGTATGGTTAGTAAATCAATAATCAATAAATAATAAACCATAAAAAATTGACTAATTGCCTTCTAAAAGATGCGAGTATAAGATTGCTCTCAGATTTTTATAAGTAATACCAGTGACTAGACTACACCAAGATGAAGGATTTAATCTATATGAGCATGATATTAAACTATATGGATGCAAGATGGATGAATAATTCAAGCAATAGTGATTCAAGCAATATCGAATAAACTAAATATGCAAAAAGCTAAACTAAGATGCAATAATCTCAAAAAAGCAAGCACAAGATCTTCAATGACTCCAGAGCAAAATCAGCATAATAATAATCTCCAAGGTTTTTCTCAAATATCTCTGGGGTGGTTTGGATGAGAGCTGAAGGCTAAATTTATAGAGAATTGCAAGAGAGATGAAGAAAAAAAGCTCAATTTAGGATTAATTGAAATAATTGAGAAATCAGGTTCAGTTAACCTTGAGATAGATTCCAATTTTAGTTTAATTGAAATGCATTTAGATAGGATGTTCAAGTTGCATTAGAAATATATTCAATTAATTCCATGCATTTATGATAAAAATAAACAATTTTTTGATTTATTCAAGAAAAGAGTCTTTCAATGCAATTGAACTTCTTTTTCTGAAAAGCTTTGAGTTCCAATTTTAGAGAATAATCAATAATTCAATTAATTGCTTTTCTAATTTCAAGTTCTAAATTTAGAAAAAGAAATAATATCTCAAGTTTGATTTCTCTCTCAATTCAATTCTTTTATTTTATTTTCAATTTAACTCTTGCTTTGCGATTAATTCCTCTTTTGTAATAAATTAATTCATTTTTTGCATGATTAAATGACAAATTAATTAATTAATTAAATATGCTAGGATATTTAATACATTAAACAGGATAATTGATCAAAAATGATATTCTTGGAATGATTCAATTAATTAAATAAATATTTAATTAATATAGAGTAATTGACTTGCCATGTGACATTTGATGATTAAAGAATTAATAATGTGCTCAAAGTTGATTTAATTGCCTTTGGTTAGGACCTTGGTGATGTTGTAGACATTAGGGGCCCATGGTTTAGATGACCAATTTTAGGGTATTACAAGATGCATGTGAAAAACCTTGAAGTATTTTGAGTTGTTTGTCAAAGAGGGAGTTGATCCTTGTGATTTTGAGGGATATTGTTCGTTGTTGATTTCTTTCTTTTCATTGATTGTTTTTCACATTCATATGTTTCCATCAATGCCAAAGGGGGAGATTGTTGGATATTAGAGTTGTTGGAATATATTATTGTCATTGATCTCAATATATTCCTGTGTTGCAAAGAATTGGTCTGTTGCAGAGAGTTGGTTTGGGTGATTTGTTGCAGAGAATTGGTCTGTTGCAGAGAGTTGGTTTGGGCTATACTTTGTAATTTCTAGGTCGATAGTCCATAATTGAAAGGAATTCACTGAAATACAAGTCGCATGAGCCATAGGAAGACGAAACCGAGCTCAATGAGTGCATTACAAAGGGTTCTCGAGCACGATAATCAAAATTTAAAAGAAGAAACACACCACTAGAAGTCATGTAGCACGCGCTCAGCCTACAACACATGACAATATACACATGCAAAGTACAGAGTAAAATAAATGTTGTTAATAATTAGAGAAAATGGGAGAAAAATCCTTTAATTATCATGATTAGCAACCCATTTGAGTGAATGACCATATATACATTTGGCTTATACTTCGACTACCATGCCTTGCCTGTGCAAAAAAGATCTGAGTGATCATTAAAGATTGATGTCCACATGTGTGACCTCAGGTTTGTTCATTAATGATTATCTCCACTAGCTGAGGAAAATCTGCCAAACTGAGCCCCAATTTGGTTGAATCTAAATTAATGTTATCGCATCCCAAGTTTACTAAAAAGTCCATTGCTTTATTTCCCTCTCTCAAAGTGTGAGAAATTAAGTGATCATGAAATGTATCAATGAGAGACCATATTTATTTAAAAATGTATGCTATTTTCCAATTTGACAATGTTTTCTTGATGCAGGCATTAACAATAACACTTGAGTCTCCTTTGATATGAATTTTTTAAAGGCCCAATTTTTTGGCTAATGATAAGCTAGTCAGTAGAGCATATGCTTCTTCAACATTGGTTGTGCCAGGGGGAATATAAGAGGTTTTGAAAGCTGTAAACTTGCTTGAATGATCCCTAATGCAAACACCAATACCCGACTTACCCGAGTTATCTCTTGAGGAACCATCAAAGTTTATCTTCATATAACTAATGGGTGGTGGCTGCCATTTAGCATTTTCTCTGTCAATAGATTGATGACTATAATTGTTACAATCAGGGGGAGATGGAGCAACCAATCGATGCCAATTCCTAATTATTGATCCATCTTAGGAAGAGAAGAGGACATTACTCTTAATGTTTTTGTGGATGAAGGCATTGGCTATTTCTGATATAGACTTTTCTATTCCATCCAAAACTTCGTGAAGTGGGGAGGTATTTTGTCTAAAAATTTATTTATTTCTTTCCCACCAGATAGACCAAATTACTATTGTAGGGGCACATCTCCATATATATGCAAATATTGAAGTGGGAAAAAGCATTGGCCAAGATTGAAACAAATCCCAAAGTATGAATGGCAGTAGCATTGAAAGATTGAGCTTGTTCATAATGAAGATCCAACACTACTGAGCAAAAGAGTAGTTTAGAAGCAAATGGTCAACTGTCTCAATGTATTCATTGCATAATACACATCAGAAAGATTGGGCAATTTGTAGTTTCTCCAATTTATCACTAGTCAATATCTTCCTACGCAATGCCAGCCATGCAAAACAACCCACCTTAGGTAAGACAACACTATTCCAGTAAAAAAAGAATGCTCTATGTTTGAGATTTTGGTTTTGAATTTGTTGAACTACTCTATATCCCATTTTGATTATGTAAGAGCCATCCTTTGAAGGAACCCATATTATCTTGTCCTTATCCTTTGATAAATAGACTACCCCATTCAAAAGTGTATCATCGAACATAGATTTGAGATCTA
Source organism: Cryptomeria japonica (assembly GCF_030272615.1). NCBI lineage: Eukaryota > Viridiplantae > Streptophyta > Pinopsida > Cupressales > Cupressaceae > Cryptomeria > Cryptomeria japonica. The sequence goes on from NC_081408.1 coordinate 406,277,298, forward strand.
CAGTTATAGGAAAATCTGATACTTCTTTCCAGATGACCTTTCCCAAGAAAAGTTCTACTGCACTAACATAGGTAACGAGTTTAGAGCCCCAACAACTAATTGTCAATTGCATTACCTCTTTCAATTCCTCATTTTGTCTTAAGGGTGGGAGACCATTCCAGGAGTCTTCCCAAAAATGAATTCTCTCCCTATTATGCACTTCCCAAGAGACATAGTTAGATATCACCTCTCAGGATGAGATCATGAAATTCCATCATGCTGATCCCTTGGGTGGATCCAGGATTGTAATAATCCTAAGTGGGTTAGGCGAATCAAGATACTTTTCTTGCATAATTTTGCACCACTTTTTTTGAGGCTGACTATACATTTGCCAAATGAGTTTTCACCCAAATGCTTTGTTTCTTATTGATAATTCATGCATTCCTACCCCGCCCACATCTTTGGTAAGGGACACGTTTTTTAAGGAGACCAAAGGAATCTTTTTTTCTTCATTCGTGTTTCCTTTCCATAAGAATTCTCTGATTAATTTCTCAATTTGTTGGACAATAGAAGAGGGGGATTTCAACACTAAAATGTAGTAATTAGGAATGGTAGTAAGAACAATTTTAATAAGCAATATCCTTCCTGAAAGAGACAACCACCTAGCTTTCCATGCTGAAACCACACTTTTAATTTTGTCAATGATATTTTTTCAATAATTAGCCTTATTAGAGCCCACAAAGAGAGAAATTCTGATATAAGTAGAAGGAAGTCCTTCCAATGAGAATCCTAGAATACTGACAATCCTCTTTGATATCACATCATTAACATTAAATAAAAAGATCTTGGACTTTTGTGCATTAATATTTTGACTTGAAATTGAAGTATATAGGTCTAGGGTTGACGTAATTTGCTTAGCTTCTTGAACATTTGCTTTGCCAAATAGGAGAGTGTCATCTACAAACAAGGAATGAGTGACTGATATGGAGGTACCCATTATAGTTGTTCCTTGCCAAAGCTCCTGTTCATACCTAAGAGAAATTATCCGACTGAATGCTTTTGCCATGATGATGAATAAGGATGGGGACAATGGATCTCCTTGCCTTACCCCTTGAGAAGATGAAAAAAAATAGCTGGGACCCCATTTATAATGACCGAAAAAGGCACCAAAAATGCATTCTTTAATCCACTTGCACCACTTGTCAGCAAATCCAAACTTTTGGAGAACTTTGAAAAGAAAAGACCATTTAACTTTATCGTAAGCTTTCATCATGTCCAACTTGATTACAAAGGAAAATGTTTGATGTTCATTAATGGAATGAAGAACTTGATGTGCAACAAGTGCTCCTTCCATATTCTCTCTCCTTGGTACAAATCCACCTTGTTCTGGGGAGACATTTTTGGTAATTAATTGTTGAAGTCTCAAATAAATGGCCTTTGTTAAAATATTGAATATTGTGTTGCATAGTGAAATTGACCTGAAGTCAACAAATGCCTTAGGTTACTTGACCTTAGTAATAATGATAATATTAGTTGCATTAAAATTTTTAAGGATAGAGGCACTTATTCTTGACTCTTCCAAGGCTGCCAAAAGGTCACGACAGATAAAGTCCCAACATTGCTGGAAAAAAAGTGCAGTAAACCCATTAGGCCTCAGGGCTTTATCTGAAGGGAGGGAGAAGACAACCTTTTGCAATTCCAATAGGATGAATGGAGCCATCAATGCTTGGTTATCTTGTAGAGATATGAGGGTAGGAATTGCATCTAATACCTCATATTCTTGCTCTACTTGAGGGGGAGGGGAAGGTGGAGGGTCGAGAAGATTCTAAAAAAATCTAACCCCTTCATCTTGGATATCTTTAGCATTTGAGATTATTGCACCCGTATTAGAGTCCTGAATAGTGAATATTGTACTTGTCGCTCTCTTATGTTTTGCTGACATATGGAAAATTTTTGTATTCTTATCTCCTTCTCTAAGCCACAATTCTCGGGATTTTTGCTTCTAATACTCTTCTTCCCTCTTACATAATTCTTCTCAATCCTCTTTTAACTATTTTTTCCTTTGAAAGGTTTCTGGATCCAACCCATGTCTAATAATCTGCTCATTCACCTCAACAAGCTCCCTTTCCACAATGGCTTTTTGAGAAAATATGTTTTTGAAAATTTGGGCATTCCTTGTTTTAATTTGTGTCTTGACAAACTGCATCTTTTTGAAGAATTGGAACATCTTAGTGCCTTCACAGTATGGAGAGGAGAACCACCATTGCTTTAATAGTGGTTGGAAGTGAGGATGGCGAAACCACATCCTTTTAAATTTAAAGGAAGGTTTATGTCTTCAATTTGTTAATATTGATGACTTACTAATGTTAAGATAGATTGGAAAATGATTTGAACCTGTATATGGCAAGATTCTGATGAAAGAGTGAAATCTTGAATCTTCCAATATGTTGACACAAGAAACCTATCCAATCTTTCCGCAATCTAGAGAAAATTAGCCCTTCTATTTTTCCATGTATACAAACCATTCTATGGGGCAACATCCTATAATCCATTATCATTGATGAATGCTAATAAATCCTCCATAGTCTTAATAGGTGAAAGTATTACCCCTATTTTTTCAACATGTGATGTTATCGCATTAAAGTCACCACCTAAGATAATGTTGACATCTGCATACTATTATATGCCAACAGTTAAAGCACTCCATGTCCTTTTTTAATCTGGCATAGAGGTTGGCCCATAAACATTAATTAAATAAAATGAAAGATCAAAACTTTGAATTTTTAACAATTGCCACTGCACATCTTGCTTGACCAACAACAATTTTGTAGTTTTGGGATTCCATATTGTAATGAGACCCCCAGATGCACCTACTGCCTGCACTTGTACTGACAGCCAACCAACCCATTTCTCTACTATTTTTTGATAATTATCATGAAAAAGTTTTGACTCTTGGAGTAACATCTGCTTGAGAAGAACCAAGCTGCTGCTTGATCCTATGTCTTTTGTCAGAGGCATTAATACCTTTGACATTCCATGAGATTATCCTCATTGCGGACAAGGAGAAGCCTTGGTCCTCCTCGTCGTTCTCTTTGTGGATGAAAAATTTCCCTCAAGTGTGGATTGTGTACCTACCTCAATCTCCTCTTTGATTTTAGTGCTCTTGGGTTTTCTACCTCTCGGACTGGGAGTCTTCTTGTCTATAGAAGGTGTGGAAGGAGTTTGTTTGATTGACAAGGTTTGTGAGAAATCAAAATCTTCCTTCTCGTGTGGTAGAGAGCCCTTTTCCTATTGGTTGTAAATGCTAATAGACCTATTCTTTGAGCCATCTGAATCAAAATCTATGTTGATCTCCTTTTCACCTAAGGGCAGCCTATTCATTGCCTTGCCAGTAACATATTCCATTCCATTACATTTTGTGGCATTATCTTGTATGTGTTTCCCTATCATTTGACATGGATTCTTAAAGTTTGTACCGTATTCCAGATCCTCTAGTGCCATAATAGCAGGGATTGAACCATGATCCAGATCCTCCTCAGCCATAACATCAAGTCTAGGGGGATTCACGATGCTTTCATATAAAAATTCTTCTATATTGGCATTCTCATTAGGTGCCCACCAATGATTTTGAACATGGTGAGATCAATTTTCAACTTTTGTATTGTGCTCTAGATCTTGTTCTGCATTTACAGATCTAACAATGACGACACTCTTCTTTTCCTTAATACAAGTAGAATCTTTTGCATTAATCTCCTGACCATAACCTAACGACTTCTATTTTTTAACATGATCTGTTGAGTTCTCCCACAAATAGCCTATAAAATGGTGATTAACATTATCCAGATTTATGGTATAGCCAAATTCATCTTCAATAATTTCATCAAATCTTTTTGAGGCCACCGATATTAATAAATCATTTGCCATTTTCTCTAATACTTCTGTGGATGGTTTTTTGATAAAGCTTTGAAGCGAGGATTGAAGAGAGAGGTTAACCAACAGTCTTGGAGCATAAGGTTGTGAACAATGACGTCTCAATTTATAAATTTCTTTGGGGCTAAAAGCTGCTTATTAGAAGCAAAAAATTTGACATGTGCATCCTTTAGACCCATGTTTATTAATGACAGATGATACTCTGTTATGTGGTCTGTTAAAATAATTCTAGATATTGTAGGTTGATAAAACTAGTGAGACAAAGAGAGAGGGATCTTGACATTCAAATCTTGATTCTCCAATGACTGTAGCTTTAAGAAACTGCTCCCTTGCTTCTTATGGGTAATAGTTAATCTATCAATAGTCTGAACATCTTGAGAAGATGTTGTTGCTACTTGAGTAGTGATAGAAGGGCTATTGTCTATAGGCAGATAAAATTAATATTTGGCTGAGTCTGTAGCATGATTAGTGCAAACATTGATAGGCATATGGTGAGCTAATTAACGACATTGTAAAGTGAAGTGACCCAGTATTTTCGAGTGTTTGTCAATAGTCTCAGCATCTTGAATGACAATTATTTTGAACCCATTTCCCCCATTTTGAGATGATGTCCAGATTAGCTGGAAATGGTTTAGTCATGGAAAGAAGTAAACACACACACACAGGCCGATGTATGAACTCAAAGGGGATTAGGTCATGCTTGAAAAAAATCCCCAATTTATTAGCAAACAATTCAATGAGATCTGGATCATGATATTCTAGGGGGAGAGATCAAAAAGTGATCCTGAAGGGCATGAAATTACATAGTACTAATTCATCCTTGAAATTTGGGGTCCAAGCTAAAGTATAAAGCCCCGAACCCTTGCAGAACCATCCCTTATAATTATGCACTATATCTCTGTGGGCCTTAGAATGAAAGAGAGCAATAAAATATTTTGATTGATCATCAATAAAGAAAATATCTTGGAGGCCTTTCCGTTTTAATTTATCCCATTGAAGAATCTCACTAATCAATAAAGAGGGATCCTAAAATTTACCAATCAGCATTGTTTCCCTTAAGAGTGAGATCTGTGGTAATAAGAGTTGTTCCAGAAGTGTAGTGATACAATGAGATGAATCTGCAGGCTCCATTGCATTTACTTTGCTAGGTTCCTTATCTGCATGTGTATTTGATTCTTTTTTCCTCCATACTTGCTTTGGTTTGAAGAAAACTTCATCTTTCTCTTTCGAGACATTAGAATCCTTGTCCTTACTTAGAGACATCATGGAAACCCTATTCTGAATCAAAACATCATTCGGGTAGCTGAGAAATTTAGGGTTTTGAACATAAAGGTTATTTGACCATGTAACATAAGACGGGGCTTTCAAAAACCCTTTGGATATGGTGAACCCATCACATGCTCCTTCATCTCGCAATTTTTGAGGGGCGGGGAGGTGATATTTCACAAATATAGAAGACAGGTTGCTTCTTGTGTTGGAATGGATTCCTCCTTTTGAATGATTTGTGTGATGTGTACCTCCGAGTGTTTGCATTTTGCCAAAATCTGCCGACATCTCTATACCCCCAATGACTAGATCGAAAACTCTGCTTCCCATTTCTGCTAGAGTCCGATCCAAATTCAAAGAATCTAGATTCCCACTTGTTATGTCTTCCATGAAACTGCTCCCTCTCTGGTTCCATCCTCCTCCTAGAATTTATAATCTCATTGGGTTACCCCAATTTTAACTTCAATGAAATTGGGGATAACATTGGCTTTGACTAGGGAACTACCTTTGACTATTCTCCGAAATGAGTGAAGGTTGTAGAATCCCAACGCTCTATGTGCCTTATGTAGATGTATAAATCTGACCACTTTCCTAAATAAATATTTAATATTTATTTTAACCCCATTCCTCTTATTAATTAAATTCTATTTAATTAATTCCTTCATTTTCATCTAATTGATTAAATGAGTTACTCAATTTATTTAATTAAATTCACATTAACCTTTTCTAGCCTTTGATTAAATAAATTACTTTATTTAATTAATTCCCCTTTCTCCCTTTTTAATTATTACCAATAAATAAATCTAATTTATTTATTAAATCCCCCCACTTGTATTTATGCAAGTTGCCTCTATTTTGGTTGAAATAAAGTAATTTTATTTTAATTAAAATCCTTTTTCCCTCCACTTGCATTTTCCTACATCTCCCACTTGCCTCCTAAACCCCTTCTAGATTCTTCTAATCACTTCCAATTTAGCCTAATTCATCTCTTAATTATTGTCACATTCCTAAGCAAAGAGAAGTCACTTCTCAAAGCCTCCAAAGTCTTTGAAATGCATTAAAGGCTTTATGCCTTCAACAAGCTAACCCTCAAAGTCTTCCTAACCATTAATGGTTAACTCAATCTTCTTGCATGGTTAGATACATTCTCTCTAACTTAACCCTCATCTAACCCAAGGGTCTCATCAAACATTCATGACTTTGACCTTGGTTATCCTATTAACAATTGCACAAGAGTTTACCCCTTGGGTAAAAGCTTTATCCATTGGATAAACCTAACCTAACCTTAACCCTTACTTCCTAGGGTAACCTTCATGTCTTCTCAAGCATTTAATGCTTCTTACATCTCCTCTCAAGCAACCCTTTGATGACAATTGTCACCATTTCATTGGTGAGAATTGTAAACATGGATTGATTAACTGTCAATCCTAGCCCTTGTTAAGATTATTCAATATTAACCATCCATTGCCCTATTTTCCCTATAAATAGAGCTCTCATTCCTCATTTTTCATATCAACAATCTTTCATGCATCTACATTATAGTCTAAATTACTAAACATTTTAGCCTCTCTTTGTTAAATCATCATAATAGCATTTAGAAGCATTTTAATATATCATAGAATATTCATGCTAGGATAGTATATCATTGCTAGGATAATTTGCTAATATTTTATCATATCATAATATTCATGCTAGCTTAATCATCATAGTTTCAATATCATACATCTTAGAATGCATTCATGCATATAAATCAAACATCACTCGTTCTTGGAGTTGTCATTCCTAAGTCACTTTGCTCAATAATCTGAGAGAAAAAAATTGACTTTAGGGATCCTATGAGATAGAGAACAATAGGACACCCCTTGGGAAGCTAAACTAATTGAATTAGTTCATATACTTGCACCAAGAGTCTCATTGGTGTGTGGGTCTTTTGGATTTGGTTTATTCGTTTTCGTCACCGCATTTTCCCGCATACATTTCTGGCACCCACCGTGTAGCACATCCCCATAAATAACTTCATTTTTTATGTAGGACAAGGATTACAAGCACGCTGGAATACCCTTTTAGCACATCTAGAGTATACTTTAGCGTATCTGTGGCAAACAATAGCACATTCATAGCACTGTTTAGCACATATGACCCATCTTATAGCACTTTGAAGCTTATTTTTTAGCTCATAATAGTCTCTATTTTTTTTCTTGTGCATAGAAGTGTCAGCGTAGTGCATTTGGGAATCAGAGTAGCACGTAGGAATCATCCTGTAGTGCTTTTATACCTTTTTGTAGCACATTTGTGTAGAAGTTCAACACATAACTCTGACAGAGAAAAATGATAGTTTGTAATAGAGTTAGAAAACTAGGCTTGTGTAAGCCCGCCTAAGGTTTTAAATTTTGTTTCACTAACTTTCTTTTATTGCAGGTTACTAATCATCTCTTGCAGCTTGGAGGAGTTAGATTTAGGAATTTGACTATTTTTTTTTCCTAGCTTTTCAAGTTGGTTTATAAAAAAACTCATTTCCCTTTAGTTAAAAAGAGCCTCATCATTTCTTTGGTGTTTAAAACAAGACCTCACTTTCTATTTTGCAAAAGGTTAAAAAGAACTACAAACAAACCTTTATTTTTGCAAAGTTAAAAGGGATCTCACTTTCATTTTGGTGCAAACTAAAAAGAACCTCATTTTCTTTGGTACAAAATAAAAAGAACCTCATTAACGATTAGATACACGATTTTCATTTTGTTGACCAATACACGATTTTAATTTTGACTGATACACAATTTTATTTTGTTGACCAGGTTTATTTTCCAAAGTTTTGAAACACACATTTGGCTATGAAGGGCTAAAAAGAACACCATGCTTGTTGGTGCAACATCTCCAAATAGATCGTAGCAAATCATTGCCTTGAAAGTTAAAAAAAATATTGTCTGCCTTGTCTCGAAAGTGGAAGGTACATTCTCTCCCCTTAATTGGGTGACGAAAAAGCCAAACCACTCTTATGCTTTCTTTTACTTCAAGCAATTAAATCCTTTAGAAGGCCTACCCTCCCGATTTGCCCTTAGGACACCATTAATGGCTGGTGAGAGGGGAATGACCTAAGTGGGAAACAACTCTATCGCCAAGTGTTCCACCCCACTATAATCAAACGTGGAGGCTGACCAAAGTCCTCTTCAATGGTTTTTCTCAGTGATTAGTCTTCCCCTTGTATCTTTAAGATACGTAAAGCCTTTGTTCTAAAGGTTGGGAAGCCTCCCGAGGGAGTTTATCACTGAAGACCAAATGAAAGCCTGATTAAGAACCTTAGCATTAGAAAATTTGAATCGAGTCAGTCACCAAACATTGGCAATATCGTAGTGCAAGGGTGGGGAAGAATCTACCCCCAAGATCACTCACCATATATATCCCAAGATAACTACTCAATTGTGAAACAATTCACTTTGGGTTAATTTCTGGCAAAAAGCAAAAAAACAGATGCCCCCTAGGGGGTGACAAGGCTGTTTGAGCTGACAGAGTATCGAGACTAGTGGACTATGATATTGTCAATGAACTTTGAATAAACCAGTGAAAACATTGGGGATTTAAAAATATCCTCAAAAGAACATACACTACTTGTTTAGTATAGACAAATTGTTATCTCTTCTATATGCTGTGTTTTCAAGTCATTTTTAGAAAATCGTCCATCAAATCACAAGTGTTATTTTTCAACATCACAACAAAAGCATCAAGTGAAGAAATCGAGACAATTAGCACATAGGAGCACCAACCTAGCACATCTCAAACATTCAATAGCACACTTACACCAAAACTTAGCGCTTTCATCACTCAACTTAGTGCATGATCAGTATCATACTAGTAAAATTTTAGAAAGCGCTTGTCAACATCTCTGTAGCGCATTTAATCATCAGCCTAACACGTTCAAAGCATATTGTAGCGCTTTCATATAAAAAATTAGCGTGTAACAAGGACATATTAGCACATAACCTATCAAGAAAATTTATTATCAAATAGTCTGAAATAGTGCGTGGGAAAGGCAGCATAGCGCATAGTGAACATTCTGTAGCGCTTCAAGAACTTCCTTTAGTGCATCAAGTTTCTGTCTTAGCGCATGATCAATATTAGTAAAAATCAGAGAGCAAACCAGTCACTTTGGAAAAGTTTTATCAACAGTTTCAAATACCCTTTCGGGTGGTTTAGAAAATCCAACAACAAAAATTCAAAAAAGATCATTAGTGACAAAATTTCCAAATCCAACAAAGCATTCTTAGAATGAGTTTTCAAATCATTAACTACCTTGAGATCAAACTTCATCCAACAAAATTAAGGAGTATCAGAACAGTGATCAAAGTTCCACCATCCAACGGATCCTATCAAAACAATACCTAGTTAGGTCCTCAAGTTGTCAAATTAAGTTTCTACATTTGGAAACTTGTCTCATATCATTTGACACACTTTTTCATGGAGGCGAATCAATCTAAACCTCTACTTGATAAAGTAAACTTGACTATTCAAATGAACTATCCAAATCCAACATCAACATCAACTTTTGATCATTTGTGTATGACCACTCCTCATATTTTGAGAAGAACAAGTCTTCATCAAAAGACTAAGTTGAAGAAGTGACAACCTAGTTCTAAGACACTTGTTAAAAGGAATAAATTTCTCTATATCAATCATCAACTCTTTGCATCACATTGCGCATTCTTGCATCATATGCAGTTGTATATCCAAGAAAAAACAAACAAATTTGACAAAGAGCCTTTAAGAAGTAGGGCTTACATTCAAAAAGCGACATTCAACCAACGCCTAAATAGTGGAGGAAGGATTAACCCCTCTTTGTTCCTAAAGTTCCTTATCACTTATAAGGAAGCTCGTTCTGAGCCACCAACTCCACCAAGAACCCCAAAAGGAGAAGAAAAATTCATCATAGTAGAGATATATTAATGCCTGCTGTCACTCGATCCCAAAGAAGCAAATGGAAGGAATCACAATCAAAATCTAGTATGGGTCATAGATTGTCCAATCCTATTGATGAGTATACAAATATGGGAGAAACAAAGATCACCGAAGAACTTCTCCAAGAATGTCAAGAAAACGCAGCTTTCCAAAACTTGTAGAAAGACTTATAGAAGCAGACAAGGAAAAATATCTACTCATGCTAACTAGCAAAGGAGTCAACATTCTTGAGGATTTCGACATAGAAAACTTAAGGAATATAGATGAGAGAATTTCAAGAACAAGGTCAAGAAACTATGCCTATCAAGAACAACAAAGAGAAGAAGAGACACATGATCCAGAAAACATACACAACCAAGATCACAATCATGAACAAGACAACACCCACGAACAAGACCATGCCTGCAATTGGGACAATCTTAATGAACAAGGGGAAGCTCCCCATCGAAGGACAAATGCACCCATGACTACTCTTGCACAATAACTCCAAACACTGCAAAGACAAATGCAGGACATGCAACAAAGAACTACAATATGATACTCCTTGGACAAAATCTGTCCTTATCCTTTTGATAGGAGATTGAACATGGTACCTTTTCCCCCAAATTCAGATATACCAAAATACAACAAATACGATGGTAAAAGTGATCCTCATGATCATATTTGGGAATTTTGTACGATGAGCTTAGAGTTTTCTCACGATGACACTTACTTAATGAGATTGTTCCCAAGAAGTTTGGGAGGGAAAACAATGGAGTGGTTGTCTAAACTTACACCTTCCATCATATCATTTGATGAGTTGGTAAACAAATTCATAACACAATACTCCTATTAAATTCAACATGCAATCACCATGCTGGATGTGTGTAACACAAAACAAAAGAGAAATGAAACATTCATGGTGTTTCTACAATGGTGGAGGCGTATGGTTTCGAGATATCCCTGAGATGTGCCTGAAAAGGAAAAGATGGAAATGTTCATCGACAATCTGAATAGTGAGATGAGTTATCAACTCAAACTCCAATGCATACCATCTTTTGCAAAATTGATAGAAAATGGTATCCAAGTAGAGGAAGCTTGGATCAAGAAAGGAACATTGAAGTTCTTTAAGGAAGGTGTTAATTCGTTAAACACTAACACCTTTAACAATCAAAATAATAACAACACTTTGGACAAATCCAGATTTTGGACAAGGAACAAAAAAATTGTTAATGATGGGGTAATTGATGCCAACAAGGTGAAGTCTAAACAACTAGTGTTGACTTTATCAGGCAACCCACCATCCAATAATGATAAAAAAAGTGCTAATCAAGGCACTGACACTTATCAGCGAATTACCAATCAAGGAGCTTCAACATCAAACACCAACAAAAATCATCAAGACAGCAACAACACTAACCAAGGAAACAACACAAACCAGAGAGGCAACACCAATACTTTCCCATATCGACGCATATACACGCCATTAGGACAAACCTTAGAATCAGTGTTTTGGGAACTCTTGACGAATAAGATCATCACATTGCCAACCACAAGGAACTTTGAACCCCATGTCAAACCATCTTGGTGGAATGACTCACATTATTGTGATTTTCATCGAAATAAAGGACATAACACAAATTATTGCATGAGGCTGAAGAAGATAGTTCAAGACATGATAGACAAGGGCAATTTAATAGTTGATGGTCACAAAATGAATGGTGACCATGAATGAAGCCTTCAAAAATCCTCTTCCAAATTATGACAAGGGAGGAGCATCAACATAAAACAACCTCAAAGGATCTCGTATTAATAACCTATATGAGAACACCATCAATCAGATATCGACATATGAAAATCAAGTAAATGTCATAAAAATCAAGGACAAATAAGAACATGCATTGATAAATGTGACAACCAAAGCACAAAAATATGTCTTGAAAGGGAACACATCCACATTGACAAAGACTCAATATAACTTGGCTGACCAACTACGGAGAAATCCCTCTCAGATATCTATACTTGAGTTACTCAAACTTTTTCCAAAACACAAGGATATCTTAGAACAAGCACTTATCAAAACCAATGTTCCAAATGATCTGGATATTGATCGATTCCAAGCCATGGTGGCCCATATGACGGGGCCGCATAACATATCTATTTCCAAACATGATGATGTCTCCTTGAATCATCTGCATAACACCCCGCTCCATATCAAAGTCTTAGTCTATAAACATCGAGTAAAAAGAGTGTTAATAGATGGAGGAGCTAGTCTAAATATTTGTACTTTAAAGCTTATCTGTGCATTGGGCTTCTCTGAGCAGTCTATTGATCAGAAAAAAATAAAATCACCATCAAAACCTATGATGATGAAGAGAGGTCATCTGAAGGAACTATAATACTACCCATTCAGGTAGGTCCTGTACAAAAGGAAACCATGTACGAAGTCTTGGACATAGACTTGACATATAATATACTATTGGGTCGTCCATGGATCCATGAAATGCAAGTGGTGCCTTCCACATACCATCAATGTATCAAGTTCCCTTACAACGGACAAGAAATTTCAATATCTGCAGATAATAACCCTTTTCAGTATTGCAATGTTATGGGGGCAGCTCAAGATAGTTTGGTTCCACACAATAGGGAGGCCCAAGCTTCCTCAACATCCAAACATCAAGAAGAAGTCAAGTATCTATCCATAGACTTCAATAAAAAGATGAAAATAAAAGACTAAGGCATGGGGGAGTACTCTTTTGATCCCTTATGTCTATCTAAATTACTAACATCACTAAAATCATATGGACAACCTTCTACATCAAGACATCAGGCAACACAACCCATCACCAAGTTTGATGGTAAATTTATCCAACTGGGCACACTAGCCAATGAATCAGAAGAGAAAGACATCCTTAGTTGGCTATACAAGGATGAAGAAGAAGTCAGAGCTACTACCATAGAAGTGGCCGTATCAAAAAAATAGTATGGAAATGAGTTTCGGATCATGCAACAAATGGGATAGAATGGAAAAGGACCTATTGGCAAGCGCTAAGAAGGCATTATAGAATCCCTACAACCTCCTTCACAATTTGAAAGAGACAAAACAAGACTTGGGTATGGAGAACATGTGCCGCCTATGCAGAAGCAAAATAACCATCAAAAACCTCAGTGGAGAGCAAAGAAAAAATATAATGAAGACTTATAGAAAGAAGCACTACACCAAGCAACAGAAATGACAAGGAAAGAGAAAAAGCATCAAGAAAATGAGAATCGGCAAGAAGAACTAGCCATTCAAAGGGAAGAAGCTTCTTATAAGAAAGTGCATCATGTACAAGAACCTGATCAAACCAAGGTAAAACCACCACCTGAAGAAATTGCTACCCACAGAAGGGAAACAATATACGAACAAATGCAAAGAGTACAAGCAAGCACTAATCCTGAATCAGAAAAAGCTGCTAAACTGGTGTCAATCATCAGTGATCTTTTCTCACCATACAACATGCGTGTCAGATATAGAGAGATAACCTAGGATAGTGATTCTGAAACTAATTTTAATGAATATGAGTGGGGTAGCTATTCTGATGTTACTGAAGACATTGAGGTGGATACCATCCACTCATACACACCCCTTTCTTAGGAGGGATGAGGCTTAGAATCTCGACCGCTTGAATTTGGACCACAAAATATCTATGAAGCTAGAGAGAATGAGGAGCGACAATATGAACATGGAAATATCAAAGATAATACCATCAAAGACATCAAAAAATATCATAGACCTCACCAATATCCCAAACAACAATAAAAATGACTCTATCATGACACTTGCAATGATTGATCTTAACCCACCAAATGACTCCATGTTGCTCATATATCCCAATCTCGTAGACTGGGAAGAACCCGAACATCATGATATACCAATATTCCCAAATGATGAATACAGTGTCCAATACCTATTTTCAGTCAACCCAAAAACATGCTCTACCAGTGAACAAAATAACGATATCTGCAATCAGGGGAGTGCCAAGTCCCTCAGTTGCAAAAATGAAATAAACAAAGGATCTAATAGTGAAAACCAGTCAATGGCAGTATTAGATCACAAAAAAGTAAAAATAAAGGATGCATCTGAGGGTGAAAACCTTTTTAAGGCACCTAAAGATGGGAGACTTGACACTCTTCTAGAAGATTATCAAGAAAGGTCACCAATATTGATTGAGCCAACTCAACGACACTGAAGCAACAATCAAAACCATACATCTGGCTGAATCACTCACAGAAGAAGAACAACCAGATTTTATCAAATTCTTCAAGGAAAAGCAAATCAATTTTTCTTGGTCTTATGCTGACATGCCCAAAATAGATCCAAATCTAATCATGCATCATTTATCCATCGCTCCAGGAACTAAACTAGTCAAGGAAAAATTAAGAAAGATGAATCTGCATGTGGCATTACTGGTCAAAGCAGAGCTAAAGTAGTTATTAGACGTCAGATTCATCCAACCTATAGACTATGCTGAATGGATATCAAACATTGTACCAGTTTCAAAACCTGACAAAAGCATCAGAATATGCACATATTTTCATGTCTGAAGGATGCATTTCCTTTGCCAAACATTGACATAATTGTGGATCTAACAGCAGGCCACATAATGTTATCATTAATGGATGGCTTCTCTAGCTATAATCAAAGCCAGATAGCCCCAGAGGATCAAGATAAAACTACATTCACCTGTCCATGGGGAACGTATTGTTGGAACGTCATGCCTTTCAGCTTGAAAAATGATGGGGCAACTTATCAAAGAGCCATGACAATAATCTTCCATGACATGATGCATACCTTCATGGAAGGCTATGTGGATGATTTATTGGCTAAATCATTCACCCAAGCAGAACACCTGGGCATACTAGATAAAATCTTTTAATGATTGGAGCAATTCAAGGTTAGACTAAACCCTAAGAAGTGTGTCTTCAGGGTCACATCTGACAAACTGTTAGGCTACATTGTATCAGAAAAGGGCTTTGAAGTAGATCCAACAAAGGTAGAGGCTATCATGGAAATGCCACCTCCTGAGAACATTATCCAACTCAGATCTCTGCAGGGACGACTATAATCCATTAGATGATTCATCACTCAACTAGCAGATAAATGTCTCCCATTTAATCATCCGCTTCATAAGAATATACCTTTCAGATGTGAAGACAAGTGTGCAGAATCATTTCACCAGCTCAAACAATATCTGATGAATCCGCCAGTTTTGGTAACTCTGATAGAAGGCAAGCCGCTCATTCTCTATATATCAACCACATAGGTATCATTGGGGGCATTGCTAGCATAAGAAGATCTAGTAGGAAAAGAATGGGATATCTATTACATTAGCATGAATTTAAATGGATATGAGCTAAATTATACATTCATTGAGAAGGATTGCTTAGCAATGGTGTTTGCCTCTCAAAAGTTCTGCCACTATATGCTAGCCCATACAATCAAGCTAGTAGCAAAGATCGATCCTCTCAAGTATCTACTTAGCGAGGAAACTCTCATAGGATGATTAGCTAAGCGGGTCATGATTTTGAGTTAGTTTGATATCCAGTACACAGAATGCCGAGCTATCAAAGGACAGGTAATTACAGATCAACTGGTAGAAGCACCACTACTAGACCAACAACCACTACAGGTGGAATTTCCAGACATGGATGTACTCACTTTCATACCCAAGCAATGGACCCTATACTTTGATGGATCCTATACACAACATGGATCGGGTGCTAGCATCCTGTTAATCACTCTTGAGGGGCACACAATTCCAAGATCTTATAGACTGATGTTTCCATGCTCCAACAACATTGCTGAATATGAAGCTCTGGTAACCAGAATCAAAATGGCTATGGAATTTAAAGTCACAGAATTGAGAGTCTATGGGGATTCTCAACTAGCTATCAATCAGATCAACAATGACTATCAGACAAAGGATGAGAAGCTAATGCCTTACAAGAGAATGATGGATGATTTCAAATAGTACTTTGCACACATCACCTTTGAGTAAATCCCAAGATTGGACAACAAAGCTTTCGATGCAATGGCCACTATCTCTTCACTGCTGCAAATTCCAGATACACAGAGTTGTTATGAGTTCTTGGTAGAGCAATTGTTTTCCCTAGCCTATGACAATTTCGCATCCTAAGTCATCTGTGCCCTAACCGGTTTGGATTCACCTCTATACAGGACAATCTATAATTATCTCAAAAACAATACTCTTCCACCTAACCTATCTCGTAACAAAAAACATAGCTTCATCCGGCAAGCCACCCACTATACCTTAACCGCTGACTCACTTTACCACTGAGGTCTAGATGGTACTCTTCTTCGATGCCTCGATCGTAATGAATCTGACTCTGCCTTACACGAGCTTCACGAGGGTATCTGTGGTACACATTCAAGTGGTCCTACTCTCGCCAAGAAACTTCTGAGAATGGGATATTACTGGCCGACAATGGAAATAGAGTCCTATCAATTTTCTAAGAAATGTCCTAAATGTCAAATTCATGGCAGTGTTATCCATGCACCAGCACAGGAGCTGCAACCGTTCACCACATCTTGGCCTTTTTTTCAATGGGGACTTGATTTGCTAGGATAAAATCATCCTTCTTCTTCAAATGGGCATAAGTTCATTATTACCACAACAAAGTATTTCACCAAGTGGATTGAAGCAGTCCCGATGACCACTGTAACTAGAAAACAGATCTCATCATTCATCCTCAACTATCTCATTTGCAGATATGGCATTCCCAGTTCCACCATCATAGGAAAAGGACGTCCTTTCAAGAATCAAGATGTGCGAGAGCTATGTGAATGATTTAAAATCCAACATCACTTCTCCACACCATACTACCCATAAGGGAATGGTCAAATAGAGAAATCAAACAAAACAATCCTGAAAAATCCTCAAGAAAATAGTAAATGATGTTGGTAAGGATTGGCATGTGCAACTCAATCCAATAATTTGGGCCTACAGAAAAGCATCCGCACAGCTAAAGGGGCTACACCATATTCATTGGTGTATGGTTTAGAATAAATTCTACCTCTTGAGGTAGAAATCCCATCTCTCTGAGTATCTTTGAAGGGCCTCATACCAAATGAGGAATATCGAGTAAACAAGTTGCAAGAACTAGAGCTTCTTGATGAAAAATGACAATATGCCTATGACCATCTTAAGGCATATTGGAAATGAATGTGTATAAGCTATAATAAAAAATTCATCCCAAGGGCTTTCAAAGTCGGTGATCTCATCCTAAAGGAAAATCCTAGAAATCAACAAGATCGAGAGAAGAAGGGGAAGTTTGAACCTAACTGGATCAGGAGCATGTCAGTTGTCAAATTTAGAAGGGGACATGATTGATGAACCAACCAACAACATTCATTTGAAGAAGTTCTACACTTAAGTTGTTCAATGCACGGATTAAGCAAAAGACAAAAAAAATAAATAAATAAAAAATAAAAAAAGCAAGAAAAATACAAAAAAAAAAAAAATAAAAAAAAAATCAACAAGTGTAATAAAAATAAGTGGTGAAAACCTAGCAACAGGTGCTATTTGTGAGCGAACAACTCCTCTATCTATCAATACTCATATCTTTGATCCATCTACTCTCAGCTAATAGCCATTGCCAAACATTTATACACGCAACATTATTCCGAACATACTTAGCGTAGTCACTGTCCTTGATTATCTAAAATAGTTATCCATATCATATCCCACCATAACTTGGTGATAAATGTATATATCCACATCAATGAGTGTCCATCATTGGGGGAAACATTCCTCTCACTTTAGCATTCAGGTAACAAACAAGGATCACAACATACTAGGGAACCCTTGTCAAAACTGCTCATCAGGCTAGAAAAAAGGATCATTATCCAACTACAACTTTAACCCACACACGATGGATGATTTTTTGAATTATGATTTGTTTATATTTTAGCATGAAGTTTTGACTATTTGTATCTTGATTTCTAAATCATTAGATCTCTTGAGCTACTCAAGGATGCCCTGAGCTAGAGAAGCGATGAAGGAATCTGACATTTTCTTTGGTTTTTTGTTTGTGAGGCGATCATTCGTATGGTGCAAATTTGTCTTGAGACATGATTGGAAACATATCATTGAAGACATTTTCCACTTTGCGCATGCAAATGGTTAACTCTTGTTTGTTTTATGCAACACTCAGGTCGTCTTGGTTCAATTATACCTCGATGCTTGTGTCATCTTGCAATATCAAAAATCCATGTAAGTTATACTCTGGTCATTATGGTTCAATTATACTATGATTATTGCATTAACTTTCAACATATCAAAAGGTCAATATTGACACAAAGAGCACAAACAAGTGACTAAACGAGAATGACAATGACAGAATTAAAGTGATCATTTAGTTGCATACAATTGCATTAAGTTGCATATCATTTTAAACATGCATTAAGATGCATATCATGTTAATCTTGCATTAGATACATCTCACATCATTATCATTATCATTATCATTATCATTATCATTATCATTATCATTATCATTATCATTATCATTATCATTATCATTATCATTATCATTATCATTATCATTATCATTATCATACATCTCATTTTAAACAGACATCTCACATCATTATCATTATCATACATCTCATTTTCAAGATACATCTCACATCATTATCATCATCATACATCTCATTTTCAAGATACATCTCATCATCATCATCTAGTCACATTCATCATTGCATCCATCACATGCATATCTATCACATCATCATGGAATCTTTCTTCACTTTCATATCTTCATCATTCTTCCAACCATCATCTATCATGTCTTATACAAGATATATCGATCCTAAAACTAGATGCTTTGATCATCTTTGTCTTATACAATATATATCGTTCCTAAAACCAGAGGCTTTGATCATCTTTGTCTTATATAGGAGGTGTCATCCCTGAAACCAGACTTGATCTCAATCTTATCAATTCTATAAATCCAATCAATCTTATCAATTCTATCAATCCATTTCATCTGATCCATTCTATCATGTCTTATACAAGATGTATCTTTCCCAAAACCAAATGTTTTGATCATGTCTTATATAGGATATATCATTCCTGAAACTAGACGCTTTGATAATCTTTGTCTTATACATGAGGTGTCATTCCTGAAACCAGACTTGAACTCAATCTTATCAATTCTGATCAATCTAATCCATCTGATCAATCATATCATTATCCCCATACATGAGCATATCATATTGACATGATGAAGAAAGATAGATCGCATTATTGGAAACATTTGCATTCATCAAATCCAACCATCATCTGCATATCAACTTCGAAGCATATAATATCATTACAAACATCATATAAACATGTAAATAAAAAAAACAAAACACACACACACACACACATCACATCATCATCATTTGCAAAATTCATATTGATTAAAAGCATATTATATAGCTCATCAAAATCAAAATTGCTGCATCCATATCATATCATCATGCACATGTGTGCCCACATGCTGATCCAAAGGAAAATCAATGATACAAGTCAGAACCAATCGTCAGTCAGAACAAATAAATGTCCAAAGTTCTTAGATATCATATTACTATCAATCAATCCACATTCCATATCGAAATCTATGAACTGAGTTCCATATCAAAAATCAATCAATCCAAGTTTCATATCGAAATCAATCAATCCAAGTTCCATATAAAAAATCAGTCAATCAAGACCCATATCGAATCAAGACCCATATCGAATCAGGACCCATATCGAATCATCAAGACCCATATCGAATCAAGACCCATATCGAATAAGGACTCATATTGAATCAAGACCCATATCCACACTTGAACCATATCGACAATCAGGATTCCTACCAACACGACCTCGGTGGATGTTTGGGGCATGTACGCACTATGCCCACATCAGTCTTCCTCATTTCTTTAATGTCACTTTTAAAATTTATCGGTAGATAAATATCAAAAAATTTAACAAGTCAAATCATCCAACTTTCAAAAATTGTACTACATCGCAACACTGCCCCAAAAGTAATAATTTTCTCAATTTATCTTTCGAGGGGGCATCATCAATATCGTTCATCAAATCTACATCTAGGGCATCATATCAACATTTCGACACACAACATCATATCGATCAAATTTTGGCAGCATATCCAGCAAATTTTCTTTGAATCAACATGTGCACACACGTCACTTCAAAGATGGGCAAAATGTAGATGTATAAATCAGACCACTTTCCTAAATAAATATTTAATATTTATTTTAACTCCATTCCTCTTATTAATTAAATTTTATTTAATTAATTCCTTCATTTTTATCTATTTGATTAAATGAATTACTCAATTGATTTAATTAAATTCACATTAACCTTTTCTAGCCTTTGATTAAATAAATCACTTTATTTAATTAATTCCCCTTTCTCCCTTTTAATTAAATTTACATTTAATTAAATTTATCCTTGCAAATAAATAAATCTAATTTATTTATTAAATCCCCCCACTTGTATTTATGCAAGTTGCCTCTATTTTGGTTGAAATAAAGTAATTTTATTTTAATTAAAATCCTTTTTCCCTCCACATGCATTTTCCTACATCTCCCACTTGCCTCCTAAACCCCTTCTAGATTCTTCTAATCACTTCCAATTTATCCTAATTCATCTCTTAATTATTGTCACATTCCTAAGCAAAGAGAAGTCACTTCTCAAAGCCTCCAAAGTCTTTGAAATGCATTAAAGGCTTTATGTCTTCAACAAGCTAACCCTCAAAGTCTTCCTAACCATTACTGGTTAACTCAACCTTCTTGCATGGTTAGAGACTTTCTCTCTAACTTAACCCTCATCTAACCCAAGGGTCTCATCAAGAATTCATGGCTTTAACCTTGGTTATCCTATTAACCCTTGCACAAGAGTTTACCCCTTGGGTAAAAGCTTTATCCATTGGATAAACCTAACCTAACCTTAACCCTTACTTCCAAGGGTAACCTTCATGTCTTCTCAAGCATTTAATGCTTCTTACATCTCCTCTCAAAGAACCCTTTGTTGACAATTGTCACCATTTCATTGGTGAGAATTATAAACATGGATTGATTAACTTTCAATCCTAGCCCTTGTCAAGATTATTCAATCTTAACCATCCATTGCCCTATTTTACCTATAAATAGAGCTCTCATTCCTCAATTTTCATATCAACAATCTTTCATGCATCTACATTATAGTCTAAATTACTAAACATTTTAGCCTCTCTTTGTTAAATCATCATAATAGTATTTAGAAGCGTTTTAATATATCATAGAATATTCATGCTAGGATAGTATATCATTGCTAGGATAATTTGCTAATATTTTATCATATCATCATCTTTATGCTAGCTTAATCATCATAGTTTCAATATCATACATATTAGAATGCATTCATGCATATAAATCAAACATCACTCTTTCTTGGAGTTGTCATTCCTAAGTCACTTTGCACAATGATCTGAGAGCAAAACATTGACTTTAGGGATCCTGCGAGATAGAGAACAATGGGACACCCCTTGGGAAGTTAAACTAATTTAATTAGTTCATATACTTGCACGAAGAGTCTCATTGGTGTGTGGGTCTTTTGGATTCGATTTATTCATTTTTGTCACTGCATTTTCCCACATACACCTTCATCCATCCATTGGGCTAGAGTTAGGCAACAGGGAAGTACCAAAAGACACAAAAATAAAAAGTAAAAAAGAAAGAATGCACCAAGGCATTAAAAATTTACTGAGTAAACAACTTGAGATGTTGGTCACTATGTGGCAATGAAAATAAAGTTTCATCATTATATGCATGGAGATAGCTCCCTTCACCATATATCTGATGAATATTGAAAGGTCCCATCCACAAAGAATCAAACTTTCCATGCATCCCTTTAGGTTCATGTCTCTTATCCCAAAGTAGGACAAGATCTCCCACCTTGAGATCTTTCTACTTAGCTTTTTTGTCAAAAAGAACCTTAAGTTGATTCTAGTTTTCTGAAATATGATCCACCACCTGAACTCACTTTTTTTCAAGTTTCGAAAGCAACATGATGCGCTTATCTAGTGAACTCTCATAGGTTTGATATTCAATTGCCTTTGCTAAATTCAAGGTTGGTAGCTCTAAAGTGACTGTAATTTTTGCATTTATACCATAAAGAAGCTGGAAAGGGGACAAACCAATTTCTCTCTTAGGTGTGATATGATCTGCCCACAAAGCATAAATCAACGCCTTATGCCACAAACGCTAATTCTCATCAACTAATTTCTTGATAATGGTGATCAAATTCTTATTGCTAGATTTTTCTTGACCATTCCCCTATGGGTAATAGTTTAAAGAATGGGAAATAGTGATATGGTAGTCAAAACAAAACTGAGTAATCTCATATGAGGAAAAATAAGTGGCATTATCTTCTATTATCTTATTTGAACACCAAATCTGCTCACTATATTTTCTTTTATGAAATCATATACCACCTCAAATGTAGCATGCTTGCAGGGATCGCTTCAACCCACTTGGTAAAATAATTTGTTGCAGTTAGAACATAGTGATGACTTGCACTGGAAGGAGGATTAACTAGACCAATGAAATCAACACCCCATTGCTGAAATGGTTCCTCAATCACCACTGGTTTGAGAGGAAATGCTACAAGTTTAGACTTTCCAATAAATTTTTGACATAATTCACACCTCCTAACCCAATTATAGGCATCTTGGAATAGGGTGGACTGATAATACCTAGCTCTCAAGATCTTGTGAGTTGTTACCAGAGTTGAGAATTAATGTCCACCACATGCCAAGTTATGAAAAGATTATAATAACTTATCCTACTTAGCTTTATCCACACACCTGAGAAAGGTACCATTTAGACTTCTTTTGTACAAACTATTTTCCCCAAGAACATAGTTTGCTGATTTCAACCTCAACGTCCTTTTCTCCTTATATGTGAGATGCGTAAGACTTTCACCATAAGTAAGAAAATAAGCTATATTAGAATACCGTTCATCTATGGTATTTACAAACAATACTGTAGGGATATTTCAATTTGAATCCTTATCAAGAGGAACAACTTCTTCAGGTTCATTTTTTGACATCAACTGACATGAACCCTTTCCTCAAACCAACTTGGTAGGTGTAATATCTGCCAAATAACCTAGAGAAATTAACCAACTAACATGCTAACAAAGATAATTTTATTTAAACATCTACTAATACAACATAATCAACTAACTACTCATATGCATCTAATACCCTTTAACATGATTTACCATTGCCCATCATGAACAAAAATCACCAAACATGATACACAAGCGGAAATAAAAGACAACATAACATATATCTAACCATGAAAAACAATATCATAATTACAACTAATCCAATGCACACTACTTCTGGTATCAATTATTATTTCCATGCACATATGTAAGATCATTTTTAATCTATCTATGATAATGTGATCTTCATGAATGCAACTACCAATTAACCCCATTAGGTTAATTTTAAAGCACCAATGCCAATTTTTCCTAATCTCAATCACTTTCTCATTTCTAACATAATAATCTATTACCAATACAATTACCACATTTTCAATCCATTCCTTAACCATAATAAACATCCGTACAACACTAAATGCATAAACATAAAGCCAATTCCAAATTATTTTCCATTAACGAATCAATCAAAAGATACACATGATACATCTTTATGCTCACCTAATATCATCTACCATTTTACATGAACATGTAAAGCCCACTTATACTCAAGCATGCATCACTAAAAGTAGCAACAATTTTTTTTTAAAACAATCACATATTGCATTATTACAAAAAGATTATGATTATACACATTATAACTGTAGTGTCATTAAATTGCAACCCTAGCAATTTTTGACTGCATTAGGGTCCTCACACATGTGAGTTTGAATCCTCTAGCCTAATCGGAGACCGAAGATTTCTCAGAGTTACATAAACAACCTCTTCCTTGGCCTCTGCATCACCCCGTCTGCACTCTGCCCTAGAAAAAGGGGTAGGACAGGAGCGTGGCACCACTATCCCCCCTTGGATAGGAGCGTGGTGCCCTTTTCATCCCAAGACAGGGGCATGGTGCCGCTGTCCCTGTCCTATTTTGGGACAGGACCCTTCCTAGGGTTGTATTGTTGGTTGTGCCTCGGGCGGGAAACTCCCCTGATGTCGGCCTGTTACAAAATTCAGATCCACTAACATGTATTTAAGGGGAATTCACTCTCTCATTTGCAAAAGTTGGATAAGTGAAGTTCAAGAGTTGGATGGGTGGGAAATTCACAAGTGATCAAGCATTCAAGAGCATTCTTTTCCAGCATTGAGCATTCTCAAGTCTCTCTTCAAGGCTAGGTGTTGCATTCAAGTCAAGGATTCAACCATTGAAGAGGAGATTGATTCCAACATTGAATTCAACACAAGTATTTCTATCAACATTGCTACTACAACCTCCCTTGAGGCGATTTACAATTCAGTCTTTCATTTACATCTACTTGCAAGTACTTTCTTTCATTACTTGGTTAATTCCAAAACTGAGTTTGACCTAAAGCCAAACCCCCAATCCCAACCCATTTACCTCTCTTTTCTGTGTGTAGGTTTTAGGTGTGCAACTATACTTTCAGATTCAGGCTCCTTTTGCAGAGGTGGAAAAACCCTTTTCGTTTCACAGATTTTCGGAGGACCATGTACATTCCTGCCATGATCTGAGCAATTTTTCTTCAAATTCATAGGGTGACTTCATCTCAACATTTTACTGCCAGATCCAGGTGCACAACTTCATCCCATATTCTGATCTCAAGTTATAATTGATTCTTTATCACTTTTGCACTATATAATTCAATCAATTTCCTTTCCAAGTCAAACAAGAAAGAGGGGATCAACTTAGCATTCCCCATTCATTCAAAATTAAATCTACCATCTTTGTGTGGAGAGGTTGAATCTAGTGAATTATCCTCTCCTCTTTCTAATGTAATGGTGAAAAGTGCTTGAATGGTAATCGATAGCGAAAATCTCATCTCTCTTTGAGGGAAAGGGTAGTTTCCTTCTTGATTTATCAATCACAATTTCCCACCATTACATTTTGGTGAACCCGACATCTTGCATGCTTTCCTTTGAACAACATTGCACATTTTTCATTTACAAGTTTCAACTTTCTGGAAACTTAGTGGTTAATTCATTCAAAAACCTAGTTTTAAAATTTAAAATTGAACTGGTGATTTGTAAAAATTGCTTGTGGTTATCTTAGATCTGAAAATCGTTTTGTTTTTCAAATTCAATTTCCTCATAGTCTTGTTCAATTTGCAATTCAAATTTACAAAATTAAGAGGTTACTTGTTAAAACCCTAATTTTCAAAAAACATCTTGAATTTGTGCAAAAATTAAATTTCCATTTAATATTCAGATTTTTGATTGTTCTCAGATTTGTCTTCAATCCTACAATTCAAATTTTCAATTTCCCCCTTTTTCCCAAAATTCAAAATTCAAAATTAAGTGGTTAGGTCATCAAACCCTAATTTTTAAAATTAAATGGATTTTGTGTGAATTTTAAATCAATTTCATTTACATTCAGATTTCTAAACATTTTCCAAGGTGTCCCTTTCCATTAGGTTTGACCCTTTTCAAAATTCCAATTCAATTCCTCTTTTTCTTCAAAACCCTACCAGGGTCCTATTTTCACATTTGCGCCTTCATTTCGCCCATCTAGAGTTTGTAAAATTCACCAATTTTTTGGGGTTAGCTTTAAAATCATCATAATATCCATACCTGCAAATTTTGAGAAAAGTTGGTCGGACCATGTGCGTTCCTGCCATGGTTCGTGGCTTTTTTCCCGAAATTTTGGGAGACTGTTATGATTGTATTTAATAGCCTAAATCTGGAGGATTGGCTGATTTTATCAATTTTTGATCCCTCTAGAATTGGAAACACCTTCAAAATTCAACATTTCAACTTTCAAGAAATTTTTTAAAGTTAAGAGGTTAATTATAGTCTGCCCTGATTTTAAAATTAAGTGGTATTTCCTTGGCCCTAATTTTAAAATTCCAATTACCTTTCATTTTTTGTAAATTATGTCATCCTCTTGCCCCAACAAATTTCAAATTGTGTAATCATTATTTTCTTGAATTTTGCATTACCCAATTTTGTAAGCTTTGTTCTACAATTCAGAATTTAAAATTTTCCCTCTAGTGCATGAGCTTTACCACTATTAGTCCTACCTATCCTATCCCAGTTAGACCAAGCATTATAATTAAGACTTCCGAAGGTTTAATTACCGAGGACATGGAGCCTAATTTGGGTGACTTCTTTAATGAGGACTAATTCTTCCCATCCTAGTCATGTGCGTATTCACCCCATTGATGGATCCCATGATGAAGAAGAAGCTTTAACTAGGGTTTCTTTAGATCAAATTTCTACATTGGACAATCAATTTGATAGCTTTCAACAATGGAATTGATATATTGCGTGGCATTGCACATATTGTTGATTCTAATGTCATGCCTATCAAGAGTTGTGCTGAAACCCTAGGTTACTCACAACCTTTAAACAAGTCAATTCCTCTATTCCTTTGACTAATCCTATGACTAGTATTCCTACTTTCACATCCAACATCATGGCTACTTCAACTCAAAATGTCATTCCTACAACAATTGGTCATGAGGGAAATCCCTCTTCTTCATTTAATCCTCCATCTTTACTTATGTCTTCCATAAGTGTTCCTACTATTCCTCAACCAATCAGCGTGACACAAGGGGGCAATTCCTTCAACAACTTTATTCCTCCTTTAAGTGTCCCTTTTCCTACCCAATCATCACCAATACCTACTTATCATAATGTCCCACCACCTTATTCTTAGTCCATGCCTTCTTTCAATAACATCACACCACCTTCTCAATCACCTATGTCTGTCAACAATTCTTCTACCGAAATGACAATGAATTATCTTGCTCAAACCATGTCTTCCTTAGAACAAAAAATTGCTTCCATGAGTCAATCCAAGTTTAGTGTGCCCACCTTTGATGTTGCGAGCCCACTTTCTCTTGACATTGTTAAAGTCATGGCACCTAAACTTGTGGAGATCCTTCAATTATAACTCTATAATGGAAAAGGTGATCCTCTTATACATGTCAAAACATTCCAAACCTTGTGTACTGATTTTGCTTATGATCAATGATTGCTTTCAAAATTGTTTACAAGAAAACTAAGAGATAAGGCCTTACAATGGTATTGCTCTCTGCCTTCTTATTCTATCACTTCCTTTCAACAATTGGCAAATGCTTTCATCCAACAATTTCAAACCAACATTGGTCCTAAAATCACTTTGACTAATTTAATGTATTGTAAACAAGGTGTTAAAGAAAAAGTGACTGATTTCATTGGTAGATATAAGCATTTGTGTGCTCAAATTTCTTTTCATGTACCTGATAATGATATTCCAAGGATTTTTATTTCTAATTTACAAAAAGATATTAGGGAAAAGCTTCTTTTGTCTGAGTTTACTTCCTTTCCATAGTTGTGCGCAACACTCCATAATTATTAACTGGCTGTGAGTCAAATGGAGAAATCCACTCCTATGGCTCCGAGTGATAAGGGGGAGAGTGTTCAACAACCATTTGAAAAGTTCAAACCAACAAAAAGCTTCCTCAAGTTTAATGATCCAATCAACAACAACCATGCGAATTGTACAACAAGTGTGCCTTCTATTTCTAATTTTTTCCAAAGAGAAAGACAATTTACTCCTTTGAATGAATCTTTACATAGTATTATGTCTCAGTTGTTGCACATAAATATTATCAAGTTTCCTCCTATAAAACAAATTGATCCTTCCAAACTTGCATCTCCTTATTTTGATAACAATTCCTGTATGTGGGAAAAGTGGGGCGATGAAACTTAAAATGTGAAAATTATGTTCAAAGAGGCTTGTCCACACACCTGCAAGACTTCTTGGTGCAAGTTATGGAGTCATGAAGAATGACTCAACTTCCCAAGGATGTGTCTCGTGGTTCTCTATCTCACAAGGTCCCTCAAGCCAATGCCTTTGCTCTCAGATTACTGAGCAAAGTGGCTTAGGGATGACAAATGCAAGAATGAGGGATGCTTATGATTGATTTAGTCATGAAAATGCATCCTATCTATGCATGATTCTACAAATGCAATAAACTAGATTATAAGATGACAAGATTAGTAGCAATACTATCCTAATATGATATAATAGTTTATGAGTTAAGCTAATGATAAAGGAAATAGTCTAATTTGCTTATTAGATTTATTCCTATTACAAAGAGAAGCTAGATGTGTTAATAAAATCGAGCATAAATGAGATACTAAAAGCTTGCATGGATCTTTAAAATGGAGGAATGAGAGATCTATTTATAGTGAAAATAGGGCAATGGATGGTTAGGATTGAAAGAGTTAATCAAGGGTCAAGTTTGAAAGTTATCAATCCATGTTTTCAATTTTCACCAATGAAATGGTGACAATTGTCAACATAAGGCTGGTTGAGAGGAGAAGTAAGAAGCAATAAATGCTTGAGAAGACCTCATGGTTACCCTAGGAGGTAAGGGTTAAGGTTAAGTTAGGGTTATCCATTGGATAAAGCTTTTACCCAAGGGGTAAACTCTTGTGCAAAGGTTAAAGGAATAACCATGGTCAAAGCAATAAATGCTTGATGAGACCCTTGGGTTAGATGGAGGTTAAGTTAGTCAAAAAGTCTCTAACCATGCCACTAAGGGTTAGTTAACCATTAATGGTTTGAAAACTTTGAGGACAAATTTGTAAGAGTCCTTCCAAATTTGGGGGCATTCAACAAGTTAGCTTGTTGAATGGATAAAGACTTTAATGCCTTTTGAAGACTTTACTCCAAATTTGAGAAGTGACCTCCTCAAATTTAGGGAAAGGGGATAATGGATGGGTTTGCGGTTAATTGATTAGGATTATATGGATTCTAGAAGAAATTAGGAATAGGGTTAGGAGGCAAGTGGGAGATGTAGGAAAATGCAAGTGGGTGAGGGAAAATAGAATTAATTAAAAAAAATTGCTTTATTTCAATTTGGTTGCAAGTTGGGGATTTAAATAAATTACATTTATTTAATTGGGGTAAACTATTTAATTAAATGTGAATTTAATTAAAAGTAGAGAGAAGGGTTTTAATTAAATAAAATGATTTATTCAATTAAATGATGTAAAAAGGCTTAAGTGAATTTAACTAAATAAATTGAATAATTTACTTAATTAAATAGAGGAATGAGAATAAAATGAACATTAAATATTCATTTAGGAATATGGTCATTTTTATACGTCTACATTTTGCCCCTCTTTGAAGTGACATGTGTGCACATGTTGATTCAAAGAAAATGATGTGTCGTCATGATTTAGTTATGATCAATTTTTTATGTTGTTTTGAGATTTTCAAGTCGTGCCCCAGATTTGATGAACGATGTTTATAATGATGTTGATAATGCCCCCTCAGGAGATGAATAATTTTTTTTGAAAATTTGACTGGATTTAGATAAATTTGATAAATTTCATTGCATTGTACAATTTCGTCTATGTTGAATGTGGTAATTTGATTCATCTCCCGATATTGCCATTTGGTAGGGTTGTAGGAGATACTGTGAGAAATTTTACGCATCCCTCCGTGTAACCCTAATTTTTATTTACCCTATATAAAGGGAAAAAGTGATTTCTTTTGTCTGATTTGTGCTTATTGACTTTGGAGAAAGTGATTTTTGGAGAGAAGTCAACATGTTGGTTCCTTATGTTGCGCATCGATTCGAGCACGTTTGGAGGTATCGGAGGCCTGTCGCGTATGGAGCACCAGTAAGTCAACCTTTTTGACCCCTTTTGGATTTTTTATTTTGTCATTTTTGATCATGTTTTTGATTTTGTCATGCGGATTCTACGTTTTAGCGCGTCGGGGTCAAAGCGTAGCGCATACGATAAATTTCGTAGCGCGTAGGTTTAATGAATTAAGGTAGCGTCTGAAAGGTTTAGGGTAGCGCATCACTAGGTTAGGATAGCACGTAGGATTAGTTTAGCGCATCGGGGTCACAGGGTAAAATGGGTAGCGCATAGGGTTTCTAGGGGGTCGCATGGGTAGGTCTAGATAGCGCATAGGTATGACCTAGCGCATAGGGATAAATACGCAGTGCAAGAGAAGGATAGAATAGTGCATAGGGTAGGTTTAGCGCTTGGGGTAGGTTAGGTGGCACTTTGGAAGAAAAGGGTAGCGCATAGGTTTCAGCTAGCGCATAGGGTAGATTGGGTAGTGCTTGGCAAGGATAGGGTAGCGCATGATAAGCAGTTTAGCACGTAGACAAAATTGTTTAGCGCATAGGCAAAATTTGTTGGTATAGTGCGATGTGGGAATGAAGAAAAGTGATAGTTTGGTGCCTGTTCTGTCGGGATAAGTGTAAATTGTTGGTCTGCGTGTCTGCTGTCATTGTTTTGATAAGTTTGTCCAATATGAGTTCTGATATAACTTGATTTGATTTGCGATTTTTCAAGTTGATATAGATTTGATGCAAATTTGATATGATGTGGTTTTTGATATGAATGTGGAGCTTGAGTTGTTTTACAAGTTGTATTGATTGTGGAACTTGAGTTGTTTTACAAGTTGATATGGATGTGAAACTTGAGGTGTGTTACAAGTTGATATGAAACTTGAGTTGTGTTACAAGTTGATATGATTGTGAAACTTGAGTTGTGTTACAAGTTGATATGATTTAATGGATTGATATGATGTGGAACTTGATTTAGATTTTCAAAGTTTCAATTTTTGAAATGAATTTGATTTTGATATCTATATTGTGAGGAGGAAACTGATATTGGACTTGTTTCGCTTTTTGATAGGAGCATCTTGGAGTGGTTCAGTCGTGTGAGTGATTTTCGAGACCGTGGTCCTTGATACCATGATTGACACAGGCAGATAGAGACATTATTGATAGGTGTGGCCTGACCTCGTTGTTAGATATGCCTCGGTTTATCGTGAACCGGGGTTTATTGACAACATTGGCAGAGAGGTGGCACAGTGACACAAACACCTTCCATTTAGCAACAGGCGATATTACAGTGACACCTAAGGATTGTTACCGGATTCCTGTGGTAGGTGCATTGCTACCCTATGAGCAGACTGAGGAGGGTGGGACTGAGGCACTTCACCGGATCTTTCAGGATGATATTGTTTACGGGTATGAGATCCCCTGGCAGGAGTTTTTGGATTTGGATTACGTACCTCTACCATCAGTTCTGGCAGGCTTCATAGGTGGTTTCTTATGTCCCGACCATAGGTCGAAGGGATTAGCAGTGGGGTGGGGATTGGTTCTGGAGGATATGGTGACGCAGGGTCGCCGATTTGCATGGGGGTTTGCTATGCTGGCCCACTTATATAGGGATTTACATCAGGTGTTATACCTAGGTTATGTCAGTTTATCAGCTGGAGTGACATTGCTACAGGTATGGGCATAGGAGCATATTCCTGCAGCTAGGCCATTGGCGGACAAAGATAGGCCTGTTGGGTGTGCATATGCATATGCATACAGAGGGATAGCTGTCCAGCGTAAGCTGGGAAAACTAGAGCACTAGAGGAGAGTGCTGGATGATATTTATACGGTCGTCTGGCGACCATATACAGGTTGTGAGGTATGGGCCGAGGATGGGATGGAGATGCCCTATGTGTACATGACCAGATATTTGATAGGATAGATGCCCTTTGTTATTGAGAGATTTCTGCATAGCCGGGTGCTGCAGTAGTATGGTCGACAGCAGGGGATTCCACAGGGAGCATGTTTTTATGCTTGACGGAGATAGGATATTCCCGATTGGGGACCTATGATTGATAGCACGACGGCAGTGGAGGAGTTCTTTCATGCAGTTGGCCAGATTTGGGATTATGCCCCTGAGATAGTGGATGCAGGGATGACTGACGAGTTTGCAACACTCTTTGCGACGCTTGCGATGGCCAGGATATTGGATCCAACTGAGATGATTCCAACTTTTGATGACGATGAGGAGGTAGATGAGGGGGGTGGTGATGGAGGAGGAGGTGATGGTGGAGATGGTAGAGGAGGTGGCCGAGGTTGGTGAGGAGATAGAGGGAGATTGGATCGGGGGAGGAGAGGAGACAGGGGTGGAGATGGTGGTGATAGGGAGATACGGGCGAAGAGAGCTATGTGGCGGGCTGTGATGGATAGAGGGAGAGGAGGCTTGGCTATCAGAGCTGGGGGTGAGGAGAGGGTTGGGGAGGTTGTAGCGGCATTGG
Source organism: Cryptomeria japonica (assembly GCF_030272615.1). Taxonomy (NCBI): domain Eukaryota; kingdom Viridiplantae; phylum Streptophyta; class Pinopsida; order Cupressales; family Cupressaceae; genus Cryptomeria; species Cryptomeria japonica. The sequence continues at coordinate 406,309,725 of NC_081408.1, forward strand.
GAGGGTATGATGACATGCGATGACTGGCCCAGAGGAGGAGGTCAGATGTTTTACCTCCACCTACACCGAGGACAGGTAGAGGGACAAGGGGTACCCCTTCACAGGTACTCTTGCAGATACGGATTTCAATGCATGCGGAGGATGTGCAGATTAGATCACTGCAGTTGTCAGTACAACACTTGCAGACACAGTTGCTAGCACATCAGTGTCAGATTACTCATCTGACCATAGAGCGTGATACTGAGATAGAGAGGCGGGGTCAAGTAGAGGAGCTCGCAGGGAGTTTGGAGAGAGCTGTAGCAGGTGGTCCGATGATAGACACCTTGAGAGAGCTAGCTTTGAGAGCCAAGGAGGTGGAGTACTGTAGGAGACATTATGAGGATGCGGTGCCCAGGGAGCACCAAGTGCAGAGTTTTACACAGTCACGATCTAGTTGATCCTGAGAGACTAGGTCGAGGATGGAGAGCAGGGGCATGATAGGGCCTCCTAGACAGGATCCACCTGGAGATCCAGGTGCTGGGACATCTATAGTGAGACCGTCACCTTCAGGAGATAGTCATACTTGAGAGATGTTGTCTCCATTGTATTTTGATCATTTTGTTGTATTGGCACATACATGACATATTTTGTATATTGATAATTCTTTGAGATATATATGACACCATTTTCTTTGATCCTCATGTGATGTGTTATGGATTATGTTTTCTACATGTTGTTGTTTATTCTATGATGGTGCAATGCTCAGATAGATGCATGTGATGTGATATGTGATGAATATGATGTGATAATGCAAGATGTTGTGAGATGTATCTTGAAAATGAGATGTATGATGATGATATGTTGTGAGATGTATCTTGAAAATGAGATGTATGATAATGATATGCTGTGAGATGTATCTTGAAAATGAGATGTATGATATGATATGCTATGAGATGTATGATATGATATGCAACTAATTGTAAAATGATATACAACTAATTGTAAAATTATATGCAACTACTTGTAAAATGATATGCAACTAATTGTAAAATGATATGCAACTAATTGATTTTGAGCATCCTCATTCTGCATTCGTCATCCCTGTATAGCGACATGTTGTTTGCTTTCTTTGTATGTATCATCATTGAGCATTGATTTTTTTTGGGATATGTTGAAAATTTATACAAGCATAATGGTATAATTGAACCATAATGACCTGAGAAAAATTTACATGATTTTTGATTTTGCAAGATAGCACAAGCGTCAAGGTATAATTGAACCAGGATGACCTAAGTGCGGATTGCGTAGAAATAGACAAGATTAAATCATTTGTATGCGTAAAGTGGAATCATGTCTTCAGTGATATGCTGTGAATCACGTCTCGAGACAAGTATTTACACAGTATAGATGATCATCTCACAGACAGAAAACTAAGAAAATATTGGAGTCCCCACGATGTTCTCTAGCTTTGAAGCATTGTTGAGAAAATTTAGAGGATCCAACAATTCAAAAAGTTCAAGTGCAAAAATAGTCAAAACTTTATGCAAGATGCAACATTTGATACTTCAAAAAATCATCCATCATATTTGTGAATCCTGTTAAGCGATCAATGTTTTGCTTTGCGATTGTGCGAGTGTTGTTTGCTGGATATGAAGTTCTGAGTTTGCGACAAGTTTTGACGTTTCGAACGTGTTGCAAGTTTTGATTACTACTCCTAGTCAAGTGTACTTCTTAATATGGATATGTACAGTGATTACCAAACCATGGTGAGATGCAGTGAAAGGATATGCGGATAAACCAGGATAGTGACTATGCTAAGTATGGCTTGGATTGATATTGTGATAAAAATGTCGGGTGATGGCCGATAGTGCTTTACTGTGGATATAATGGTATGGATATAGATAGAGGAGATGTCCTCTCACAATAACACCTATTGCCAGGTTTTCACCAGTTTCTTTTATTGTACCTTTTTATTTACCTTTTTCTTGATTTTTTTGATTTTTTTGATTTTTTTTTTTCGTGCATTAGATTACTCAAGTGTAGTATTTCTTTAGATGAATGTTGTTAGTTGGTTCGTCAAGCACATCTCCTTCTAAAGTTGTTAGCTGATAGGCACCTGATCCATAGGCTGATATGATGACATAGAGACCTAACCAATTAGGTTCAAATTTCCCTTTCTTTTCCTGATCCTGCTGATTCCTAGGATTTTCCTTGAGTACTAGGTCACCAATTTTAAAATTTTTGGGAATGACCTTGTGGTTGTAGCTCTTGCACATACATTGCTAATATGCTTTGAGATGAGTGTAGGCACATTGATGTATTTCATCTAGAAGCTCGAGCTCTTGCAGTCGGTTAACTCGATACTCTTCATCTGGGATTAAGCCTTTCAAAGAGACTCTGAGAGATGGAATTTCTACCTCCAAGGGTAAAAATGCTTCTGATCCATATACCAATGAATATGGTGTAGCTCCTGTAGGTGTGTAGATGCTAGTTCTATAGGCCCAAAGTGCTAGATTGAGTTGTATATGCCAATCTTTGCCTGCATCATTTACTGTTTTCTTTAGGATTTTCAATATTGTTTTGTTGGATGCTTCTGCCTGATCATTCCCCTATGGGTAGTAAGGTGTAGAAAAATGATGTTAGATTTTGAATTTTTCACATAGTTCTTGCACATCTTGGTTTTTGAAAGGTCGTCCATTATTTGTGATGATGGAGCTTGGAATGCCATAGCTGCAGATCAGATAATTAAGGATAAAAGAGGCAATTTGTTTCCCAGTCACTGTGGTCATGGGGACTGCTTCTATCCATTTGGTAAAGTATTCCATTGCAGTTATAATGAACTTGTGTTCATTTGAAGATGAAGGATGAATTTTTTCGACCAAGTCTAGTCCCCACTGATGGAAGGGCCAGGATGTTGTGAATGGTTGCAGTTCCTATGCTGGTGCATGTATAAGATTGCCATGGATTTGGAATTTAGGACACTTCTTTGCAAAGTGATAAGAGTCTTTTTCCATTGTTGGCCAGTAATATCCCATTCTTAGAAGCTTTTTAGCAAGAGTAGTACCACTTGAATGTGTGCCACAGATACCTTCATGAAGCTCGTGTAAAGCAGAGTCAGATTCATTACGATAAAGACAATGAAGAAGAGTACCATCTAGACCTCGACAGTACAAAGTATCAGCAGTAAGAGTATAACGGGCGGCTTGCCGGATAAAGTTGCATTTTTGGTTTCAAGATAGGTCAATGGGTAGGATATTGTTCTTAAGATAGTCGTAGATGGGTCCATATAATGGAGAGTTGGAATGAGTCAAGGTATTGATAACATGGGATTCTAAATGGTTGTAGGCTGGGGAGAACAGTTGCTCTACCAGAAACTCGTAACGATTCTGTTGCTCTGGAATTTGCAGTAGTGAAGAGATAGTAGCCATGGCATCAGCTACTCTGTTATCCAACCTTGGTATTTGCTCAAAGGTGATGTGTACAAAATATTGTTTAAAATCATCCACCATTCATTTGTATGTTAGTAGCTTGTCGTCCTTTGTCTGATAGTCATTGTTGATTTAATTGATGACTAGTTGTGAATCTCCGTAGACTTTTAATTCTGTGATCCTCCATTCTATGGCCATTTTGATGCCTATAACCAATGCCTCATATTCAACAACGTTATTTGTGCATGCAAACATAGGCCTATATGATCTTGGTATAGTGTGTCCTTCAAGAGTGATGAACATAATGCCAGCACTTGAGCCATGTTGTGTGTAGGATCCATCAAAATATAAGGTCCATTGTTTGGTGGAGATAGCAAGAACGTCTCTATCTGGAAATTCGATCTCCATAGTTTGTTTTCCAGGTAGTGGTGCTTCTGCTAGTTGATCTGCAATTGCTTGTTCTTTGATAGCTCATCGTTCTGTGTAGTGGATATCAAATTCACTGAGGATCATGACCCACTTAGCCAATCTGCTTGTAAGAGTTGCTTTACTGAGTAAATATTTGAGAGGATCAATTTTTGCAACCAGTTTAATTGTGTGAGCTAGCATGTAGTGTCAGAATTTTTGAGAGGCAAATACCACTATTAGACAAGCTTTCTCGATGAATGTATAGTTGGGTTCATATCCATTTAATGTCCTGCTAATATAATAGATAGCTCGCTCTTTGCCCTGTTGATCTTCTTGTGCTAACAATGCCCCCAGTGAGATGTCTGTGGTTGAAACGTAGAGAATGAGTGGCTTCCCTGCTATTGGTGGTACTAGAACTAGTGGGTTCATTAGATACTACTTGATTTGATAGAATCATTCTGCACATTTGGCTTCCCATCTGAATGGTACATTTTTATGTAGCAAATGATTGAATGGGAGACTTTTATCTGCTAGTTGAGCGATGAATCGCTTGATTGATTGGAGTCATCCTTGTAGAGATCTAAGCTGGCTGATGTTCTTTGGTGGTGGCATCTCCATAATGGCTTGTACCTTTGCGGGATCCACTTCAATACCTTTAGCTGAAACTATGTAACCTAGTAATTTGCCTGATGTAACCCCGAAGGCACACTTCTTAGGGTTGAGCCTGACTTGGAATTTTTCCAATCTATCAAAAATCTTTTCTAAGATGCTTTGATGTTCTGCTCTGGTGAAGGATTTAGCTAGTAAATCATCTACATAGTCTTCCATGAAGGTATGCATCATGTCATGAAAGATTGTTGTCATTGCTCGTTGATAAGTTGCTCCTGCATTGTTTAAGCCAAAAGGCATGGCATTCCAATAGTACGTTCCCCATGGATAGGTAAATGTTGTTCTATCTTGATCCTCTAGGGCTATCTTTATTTGATTATAGCCTAAAAAACCATCCATTAGTGATAGAATTGCATGGCCTACTATGAGGTCTACAATTATGTCGATACTGGGCAAAGGAAAGTCGTCCTTTAGACAGGATTTGTTGACATCTCTTAAATCAGTGCAGATTCTGATACTACCATTTGGTTTTGATACTGGTACAATGTAGGAAATCCATTCAGCATAGTTGATAGGTCTAATAAATCTGACATCTAATAGTTTCTTCAATTTAGCTTCAACCATGAGTGCTATATGTGGATTCATCTTTCGCAGTCTTTGCTTGACTGGCTTAGCTCCTGGAGTAATGGATAGGTGATGCATGATTAAGTGTGGATCAATCCCAGGCATATCTGCATATGACCAAGCAAATTTGATTTTCTTTTCTTTATAAAATTTGATAAATTCTGATCTTTTTGCTTCCGTCAGATATTCTGCAAGGTGTATAGTTTTGGCTGCTTCTGTAGTACCAATGTTGATTGATTGAGTGGGCTCAATCAATATGGGTAATCGCTCATGATAATGCTCAGGAAGAGTGTCAAGTCTCCCATCCTTAGGTGCCTTAAAAAGGTTTTCACCCTCAGATGAGTCCTTTATTTTTACTTTTGTGTGATCTATTGCTGCTATTGACTAGTTTTCAGCAGTAGATCTTTTAGTTTGTTCATTTTTGCGTCTAAGAGACTTGGCACTCCCCTGATTGCAGACATCGTTACTTTGTTCAATGGTAGATTTTGTCTCTGGGTTAATGGTACATAAGTAATGGATAATGGATTCATCATTTGGGAAAATTAGTATATCATGAGTTTCAGGTGCGTCCTAGTCTATGAGGTCAAGAAAGACAAGTGGTAAGGAATCGTTAGGTGGATCAAGTTCGACTGTTGTAAGTGTCAGGATGGAAGTATCATCATGATTGGATGGGGTGTTAAATAAGTTAAGGATTTCGTCGAGGTCTTTGATGGTATCAGCTTCCGTATAGACTTGCACATAATGTTGTTGCTCGTTTTCCTTGGCGTCATAGATATTTTGTGGACCAAATTCAAGTGGTCTAGATTATGTGCTATGTTTTTCTTGAGAAATGGGTGTATTACTGTCATTTGCATAAATATCTTTAGTAACATTAGAACAACTGCCCCATTCATATTCATTGGAATAAGTCTCAGAGGTATTATCCCAGATTCTAGCAGTGTTGTGAACTGGTATGTTGTAGGGTGAGAATAGGTCTTTGATAATTGAGACAAGTTTGATAGTTTTCTTTGATTCTATGTCAGATCCTGCTTCCACTCTTTACATTTGTTCATATATTGTCTCTCCTTGGGGAGGAATGATGTAATCCAGAGGTGATTCTTCTTTGTTGGATATTGGTTCTTGAATATGATGTGCTTCTGCAGTAGATTCTTCCTTTTTTTGATTGATAAGCTACTTTTGACATTGCTCTTGTTCTTGATGTTCACATTCTTTATGTATTGTCTTAGCTAACTCAAACAGTGCCTCCTACTAGGAGTCTTCTTTGTATTTATTCTTTGCTTTCCACTGGGGTTTTTGATATTTGCGTGGTGCCCTCTTTGGTAGTAGAGTGAGTTCAAAGTCCAATCCTTTTTTGTCTTTATTGAATTGTGAAGGAGGATCTAATGGTTCTGTGACACCTTTCTGATGCTTACCAATAGGCCCTTTTCCATTGTATCCCATTTGTTGCATGATTAAGTAGCCTTTTCCATACAGGTGTGTGGGTATAGCTACTTCCACAGTAGCTGCTCTGTATTCTTCCTCATCTTTGTATAGCCAACTAAGGATATCATTTTCCTTGGATTCATGTGCTAGAGTGTCAAGTTGAATGAATGTGCCATCAAACTTGGTGATGGGCTGAGTTGCTTGATGTGTTGATGCTATAGGTAATCCATGAGATCTAAGTGATGTTGGTAAGTTGGCCAAACACATGGGTTCCAAAGAGTATTCTCCCATGCCTTGTTCTTTGATCTTAATTTTCTACTTGAAATCTCTGGGTAATGATTTAGACATTTCTTGTTGAAGATCTTGGGCTGAGGAATTTTGTTTCTCTCTATTATGTGGAACCAAGCTCTCTTGGGTTGGCCCCATAGCATTACAATGCTGAAATGGATTATGATCAACTGATATAGAAACCTCCTGCCCATTGTAGGGGAATTTAACACATTGGTGATAAGTGGAAGGTACTGCTTGCATTTCATGTATCCAAGGTCGACCCAATGGGATATTGTATCTGAGGTCTATGTCTAAGACCTGGCACATGGTATCCTTTCGTATTGGTCCTACCTGAATTGGCAACACCACTGTTCCTTTAGATGATCTTTCTTCATCATCATATGCCTTTATAGTGATCTTTTTGTGTGGATCAATAGACTCCTCTGAGAAGCCTAATGCACGGATAAGTTTTAAGGTACAAATATTAAGTCTAGCTCCTCCATCTATTAATACTCATTTAACTTGGTGTTTATAGACCATGACTTCAATATGGAGTGGAGTATTATGTGGATGGCTCAATGAGATATTATCATGCTCAGAAAAGGTGAGGTTATGAGGTCCTATTATATGAGCCACCATGGTTTGGAATTTGTCAACATCCAGATCTTGAGGAACATTTGTTTCGAGTAACGCTTGTTCCAATATGTCTTTGTGTTTTGGTGAAAGTTTCAGCAACTCAAGTATAGATATCTGAGCAAGAGTTTTGCATAGTTGACTGACTAGATCATATTTAATTTTGGGTATGGTGTTTGTTGTTGACATATGTCCCTTCAAGACATATTTTTGAGCTCTGGTTGTTACATTGACGGAATCATGTTCACATCTGTCTTTGATTGTGATAACATTGACTTGATTGTCCTCAGCTGATATGTGATTGATGGTATTATTGTATATGTGATTGATACAAGCTCCATGTGTATCGTTTGAGGTTGAAGCTCCATCCTTGTTGTAGTTTGGAAGAGGATTTTTGAAAGCTCCGTGGTCACCATTTGTGTTGAGACCATCGATCGTTAAATCACCTCTATCAATCATGTCCTGAACAATGTTTTTCAGCCTCATGAAATCATTTGTTTGATGACCTTTGTTGCGATGAAAAGCACAAAAGTGTGAGTCATTCCACCAGGGTGGTTTGATTTGTGGTTCAAAGTTGCTGATTGCGGGTAAAGAGATAATTTTGTTTGTCAGGAGTTCTCTAGATGCTGACTCCAGTGATTGCCCTAATGGTGTATAAATGCATTTCAAAAAGTTGTTTGTGTTACCCCGTGAGTTTGGATTAGGTCCTCTATTGGTGTTATTGTTTTGGGTATTGTTGGTGTTGTTTGTGTTGAGTTGATTTTGATTGGTATTTGGTGCATAAGTGTCAGTGCTTGGGTTAGCACCTTTGGGATTCTTTGTAACTTGAGGATTACCTGATAACGCGAGCACGGGTTGCTTTTATTTTGGATCATTTGATTCAGTTCCTCCTTCATTTCCATCATTTTTATTTCTGGTCCAGAATCTAGATTTGTCCAAGTTGTTGTTGTTTTGGTTGTTGTAATTGGATGAACTTGTTCCTTCTTTGAAAAATTTCAACGTTCCCTTTTTGACACATGCCTCTTCTACTTGGATGTCATTCTCAATCAATTTAGCAAAAGATGGTATGCATTGGAGTTTGAGTCTATAACTCATCTCACTATTCAGGTTGTCGATGAAAATTTCCATCTTTTCTTTTTCGGGTACATCACGAGGATATCTCGAAACCATACGCCGCCATCGTTGAAGGAAGACCATGAATGTTTCATTATTTTTCTGTTTGGAATTACAGACGTCTAACATAGTGATAGCATGTTGAATGTTATAGGAATATTGAGTTATGAATTTGTTGACTAGTTCATCGAATGATCTGACGGGAGGTGTGATTTTGGATAACCATTCCATTATTTGTCCTCCCAAGCTTCTTGGGAATAACCTCATCAAATAGGTATCATCATGAGATAATTCAAGACTCATTATGAAAAATTCTCGAACATGATCACAGGGATCACTTTTCCCATCATATTTGTCAAATTTGGGAACATCCGAGTTTGGAGGAAAAGGTACCATGTTCAATCTTCTGTCAAACGGATAAGGACAAATTTCAGTTGAGTACCGTACTATTGTACCTTTTTGCATGTCTTGCATTTGTCTTTGTAACATTTGCATTTGTTGAGTAAGAGCAATCAAAGGTGCATTATTTTTCCAAGGGAAGAATTCTTCCCTCGCATTAACTCTAGGCTCAAATGGTGTATGGAACGGTATGTTTTGCTCGGGGATGTTTTGCTCAGGTATATTTTGTTCTGGTAGATTTTGTTCAGGAATATCCTACTCAGGGTCACGTGCCTCTTCCTCTCGTTGTCATTCTTGATATTCGTAATGTTGAGATCTTGTTTTAAAAATGTCTGTGTCAAAGTCTTTAGGAATTTTAACCCCTTTTCTTGTGAGCATGAGTAGGTACTTTTCCTTTTCATTTTCCATGATTCATTCCACAAGTCTTTGAAACGAAGTGCTCTCTTGACATTCTTGAAGAAGTTCTTCAGAAATTTCGGTGTCCTCTAGATTTGGACGTTTGAAAGGATTTGATAATCTTCGATTCATGCTGGTTTCTGATTGCATTTCGCTTTGTTTGTTTCGTTGAGAGCGAGTAACGACGAGAATCTAGTAGAAGCTCTCTGTGACAAAGGGAACAAACTCTTCTTCAATGTTTTGTTTAGGGGTTGGTGGTTCGAATCAGGGTATGTTGTAAGTGATGCACTCTTTGGGAAAGAAGGCCAGATTGATCTTTCCTCCTTGATTTATGCGTTGACTGAATGCTGATTTTTGACAGAATGCCCTACTCCTCAAGGGTTCCTTGTCAAATTTGTTTTTTTTGTTTTGAAGATACAATCGTATATGATGAAGGAATGTGCGATGAGATTTGAAGAGTTGACGATTGATGTATGAAAAATTATTTCTTTTGGAAAGTTTCGAAGAACTTGGTTGTTGTTTCTTCAACTTAGTGTTATGATAAATATTCCTTCTTCTCAGAATATGAGGATAAGTCATGCACAAGCGATCAATGGTTTCCTTTGATTTGTTTTGGATTCAGTTTAGCTTGTTTTGGAAACTCAAGTTTTACTTTATCAAAGTGAAGGTTTAGATGCCCCCTCATGACAAAGTGCATCAAATGATATGGAATACGAGCTTTCCTGATATGAAAAATTGATTTGACAACTCAGAGTTTTTAAACAAGTGTGTTTTGGGATAAAAATCCATTTGATTTAAAGGACCTGTTTTCTACTTGTGATGATGTTTCTCAATTTTGATAGGATAGATATGTTTATCTTGCGACTAGTTTCATATTTCAGGCAACTTTGCTTGATGGAAAATTGCTTTTAGAAATAGCTTTTGATACTCTATTTTTGGTTTTCTGATTGATGAAGTTCAGGCTGATGAAGGGAAGCTTCCGAAATTGTTCTCAAAATTTTCCAAATTGACCTCTGTTTTGCCCCCTATTTTTCTGGTTTTGACTACGTGCTGAAACAGAGACGCAATACGCTATGAAAACTTCTCTATGAACTAGAGAAAAGACTCTATGTGCTATGCTACCGCATGATATGCGCTAACTGGTTAATTTTGTTTAGCTTTGGTTCAACTTTGGTTTAAAAGGCCATGCACTATTATGGGCCTTCTATGCGCTAATAGTTAAACCCTACGAACTAAAGGTTGATTTCTACGTGCTAAGTTGATGCTTCAACACACTAAACTATTTTCAAGACGTGCTAACTGCCACTGGTTGTTTTTAGATCCGGGTGAAGTGCTACTGTTAAGACCTGACGCACTAAAGAGAAGGTTTAATGCGCTAAATGATGGTTCTTACACGCTAAGAAGTTGCTCTTACGCGCTAAACTGCCCTGAAATATATTGACTTGGTTGTTTTTCTGCAATTTTGGAACTTTGCCTTGAGTTTTTAGTGCTGATAGATGATTTTCTAAGATAACGAATGAAAGCACAACACCAAAGAGACAACCATTTTACTTAATCTGAACAATAAGTGTATGTTCTGTGAAGATGTGTTCAAATCCCCAATGTTTCAACAGGTTTAGATACATCATGCATTTGAATTAGACTCTTTATTCAAGGGTCATAAGCAATATCATAGCCCACTAGTCTCGATACTCCGTCAGCTCAAACAACTATGTCACCCCCTAGGGGGCGCCCATTTTTTTGCCTTTTGCCAGAAATTAACCCAAAGTGAATTGCTTCACAATCGAGTAGTTATCTTGGAAGATATATGGTGAGCGATCTTGGGGGTGGATTCTTCCCCACCCTTGCACTATGATATTGCAAATGTCTGGTTACTGACTCGGCTCAAAGTTTCTATGCTAAGGTTCATAATCAAGCTTCCTGTTCAGCCGTCAGTGATAAACTCCTTCAGGAGGCTTCCCAACCTTTAGAACAAAGGCTTTACGTATCTCAAGGATACTGGGGGAAGGCTAATCGCTGCGTGCAATCGTTGAAAAGGACTTTCATCACTTTCCACTTTTGATTATAGTGGGTTGGAACACTTGGCTTCAAAGCTATTTCCCACTTAGGTCATTCCCTTCACACCGACCAAAAATGGCTTTAAGAGTTTTTCAACCCCTCGGGAAGGCAAGCCTGCTAAAGGATTTATTGCTTGAATTAAAGAAAGCTTTAAGAGTGGTTTGGCTTTTTGATCACCTAATTAAGGGGAGAGTATATACCTTCCACTTTCAAGACAAAGCACACAAGTTCTTTTTAGCCCTTCAAAGCAATTATTTGCTAATCCTAGATGGAGATGTTGCTCCATGAAAACATGGTGTTCTTTTTAACTTTTCAAGGCAATGATTTTCTAATCTGAAAAGAGGAACTTTTGGGACTTTGTGATTCTTTTCCTTGCTAAAACCTACAATGGATCCTTTTATACACCAAAGGATGGTGAAGTTCTTTTTAATCCATTTGTTTGCAAAACTTGAAAAAAATTGATTTGTTCTTTTTTTTAAAACCCAATTTGAAAATTTTCTCTCTTAGAAAAGCAAGGAAAAATTTGTTTTGTGTTTCTTTTTAAAGCCCAAATAAAAGTGAGTTCAATTTTAACAAGAATCAAAAGAAGTTTATATCTTAACTAACTTAACTAAGTTAGTAAAAACCTAAACTATTTAATGATCCTAAAGTTAAGCTCCTATCTGCAAGAAATTTGTTAGAACCCTGCAAAATACCAAGTAAAATTGTTAGAAAACCTGTGGACTTCAACAAGTCTAATTTTTTACATTCGGTTACAGTTTTTTTTTTTTTTTTTTGTTTTGCCCTTGTCTGTGATGTGCTAGAGAAAAAACTATACGTGCTACAAGGTAATCCAGATGCGCTATCGAAAAGGCCCGACGTGCTGAACTGTGTTTCAGATGCGCTACTCTATTTTTCTCCCACGCTGAGACCTACAGGAAAGTATTAGTGGGGATGATGCACTAAGGTAAAGACTGCACGCGCTAGAGAGTAGACCCCACATGCTAAACAGTGTGCTGGATGTGCTAAAAGATCCACCAAATGTGCTAAGGGACGCTCCCTACACGCTAATTCTTGTTTCCCATGTACCTGCAAAAGTGTTTATTTTTGAAAACCGATTTGATTAATGGGGTAGTGCCCCATGGTGGGCGCTAGAAATGTATGCGGGAAAAGCGGGGCGATGAAACTTAAAATGTGAAAATTATGTTCAAAGAGGCTTGTCCACACACCCACAGGACTTCTTGGTGCAAGTTATGGAGTCATGAAGAATGACTGAACTTCCCAAGGATGTGTCCTGTGGTTCTCTATCTCACAAGGTCCCTCAAGCCAATGCCTTTGCTCTCAGATTACTGAGCAAAGTGGCTTAGGGATGGCAAATGCAAGAACGAGGGATGCTTATGATTGATTTAGTCATGAAAATGCATCCTATCTATGCATGATTCTACAAATGCAATAAACTAGATTATAAGATGACAAGATTAGTAGCAATACTATCCTAACATGATATACTAGTTTATGAGTTAAGCTAATGATAAAGGAAATAGTCTAAATTGCTTATTAGATTTATTCCTATTACAAATAGAAGCTAGATGTGTTAATAAATTTGAGCATAAATGAGATACTAAAAGCTTGCATGGATCTTTAAAATGAAGGAATGAGAGCTCTATTTATAGTGAAAATAGGGCAATGAATGGTTAGGATTGAAAGAGTTAATCAAGGGTCAAGTTTGAAAGTTATCAATCCATGTTTTTAATTTTCACCAATGAAATGGTTACAATTGTCAACATAAGGCTGGTTGAGAGGAGAGGTAAGAAGCATTAAATGCTTGAGAAGACCTCATGGTTACCCTAGGAGGTAAGTGTTAAGGTTAAGTTAGGGTTATCCATTGGATAAAGCTTTTACCCAAGGGGTAAACTCTTGTGCAAAGGTTAAAGGAATAACCATGGTCAAAGCAATAAATGCTTGATGAGACCCTTGGGTTAGATGGAGGTTAAGTTAGTCAAAAAGTCTCTAACCATGCCACTAAGGGTTAGTTAACCATTAATGGTTTGAAAACTTTGGGGACAAATTTGTAAGAGTCCTTCCAAATTTGGGGGCATTCAACAAGTTAGCTTGTTGAATGGATAAAGGCTTTAATGCCTTTTGAAGACTTTACTCCAAATTTGAGAAGTGACCTCCTCAAATTTAGGGAAAGGGGATAATGGATGGGTTTGGGGTTAATTGATTAGGATTATATGGATTCTGGAAGAAATTAGGAATAGGGTTAGGAGGCAAGTGGGAGATGTAGGAAAATGGAAGTGGGTGAGGGAAAATATAATTAATTAAAATAAATTGCTTTATTTCAATTTGGTTGCAAGTTGGGGATTTAAATAAATTAGATTTATTTAATTGGGGTAAACTATTTAATTAAATGTGAATTTAATTAAAAGTAGAGAGAAGGGTTTTAATTAAATAAAATGATTTATTCAATTAAATGATGTAAAAAGGCTTAAGTGAATTTAACTAAATAAATTGAATAATTTACTTAATTAAATAGAGGAATGAGAATAAAACGAACATTAAATAATCATTTAGGAATATGGTCATTTTTATACGTCTACAATTCATTTTGCCAATTTCATCGTCAACCTGGTCATGATACTGAGAAATGTTTTGCATTGAAAAATAAGGTTCAAGAGTTGATTGATAATAATACTATATCTATGGTAGGTGTGAATGATAAAGGGAATAAATCAATTGCTCCTCCTAAGAAAAATCTTAAGATTTTCACAGATCCCTTGCCATCTCATACCTCTAACATTATTGAGATTGTGCCTAATTCTCTCACTTCTGAAGAATTCACCTCTATGGCTCCAAACTTGGTTTACATGGTAGAAACACAAGATATGCCTAAGGATCCTTGTATTACATTTAACCCTAGTCAGACCATTAGAGAACCCGATGGCCCTTTATACATAGCTGCAAAAGTTAAGGATATCCCTTGCCGTGGTGCCCTGATTGATCCCTCTTGCATGGTTAATGTCATAACCGAAGAGTATCTTTTCATTTTACGATTGCATAAACCAATCTATGATTCTTGAAATGTAGTTGTGAAGTTATTTGATGGCTTCTCTTGTCCTACCATTGGCTCTATCACTCTTCCTATTGAGGTTCATGCTAAATCCATGGATGTTGACTTTGTTATCATACCTTCTTTTGAGAAATTCTGTGTGAAGTTGGGCTATGCTTGGCTACCTTCCATGAAGGCTATTTCTTCTCCAATCCACAAGTGTTTGAAATTTACTCACAATGGAGAAATCATAACCATGAACCATAGCTTATTTCCTCCATCCGAAAGAAGCCCCGGTTTTCCTATTGATCTCTTTTGGCCTAAACAATTTCAATCTCTTCCATCAAGGAGCGATTCTCTTTTTCAATCTTATAAAAAATGAAAGAATTATATGATCTTATCCTTAAGTCAACCTAGGTCACCAACACTTGACATTCCTATTATTCTTCAAGATGATGTTCTTCCCCTCTTGGATAGAACTAATCTCCCTCCTAAGAAAAATTGTCCACCTATACCTATGGATGTGACTTTACCTTCTCTTAAGGAGAACAACAATATTATTCCTAAGGTTAGGCCTATACCTCCTCCTCATGATGTACTTGGTCTCCTTCCTACACCTAATATTCCTCCTTTCTATGGTGCAGTTCCATCTCCTTCCTCTTATCGAGAAAAGAGGCTTGCTTCTCCTATTGTTCAACCAAAAAGACCTCAACCTAAACCTTCAACTATTAAGGAGAGAAACATTACTAGTTTTTCAAGTGTTCCTCCTCCTTCTCAACCTTCCACTAAGACTCGATGGAATCGTTGTGCGAGAGAATGCTGATGAAGATGCCATGTTCGAGATCGTGAAGTTATCCCTCAAAATACTCAATCTCCTCAGACTCCAACAATTGACATGAATCCCTTTTCTCCTAATCAAGATGTTCAACCAAGATCTCCAAATCATATGTTGCATAAAACATGTGATGGTTTTACTCCTATTCATGTTCTTGTTCCTCTTTTTTTAAAAATTTGATGAAGAAATGGGTAAAATATTATTCTTACTGGCAATACAACTCCTAATGCTTCTGACAATGAGTATGAGTATGTTGATGTGGACAAAAATTTATCGGATGAGTTTTCACAAACCCTAATCCTAGCTCTGAGAATCAAACAAAGTGACTTACAACATGAGCATAGTCCTTGTTTGGATCTTGTGATAGCTCCATCTGCTATGCTCGATATCGCTCCTCTGGTGTGTTTCTCACCCTCCCAAAATAATGATCAACAAGATAGGGAGGTGGAAGTCATGCTAGATTAGCAATATTAGCACTGCAAATCTTTCTCTCTCTCTCTCCTTTATTTCTCTTTTGTGACCATTCTTCTATGTGTATCCCTGTTCTTCTATTGTTCCCTTAATGTCTACTTGGGGATGATGCAAAGCATTGAGATCTTTTCTTGGTCTCTTTCATGTTGACTCAAAAGACGTCCTCTTCCCTTTCTTCTAAGGTAGTCTCAAACTTTGGGGAATGAAGATTATTATATGCATATACATACATGATATACATGAGTTATCATACAACATACTGACCTTGAGGAAAGCGACACTACCTCATGTTTTGTGTTCATTATCCTTGGGTTTATACCTCGATTAGGGGCTGAATCCTTGTGATAACGTGCTCCCTTCCTTCTCTCTCTTGGGTATATCCTACCTTAAAGAAATTGCTCCCGATAAGGTGCGTGCAATCGCTTTAACATGGGTGCATACACTCTGCTCATACTTTCCTTCTTGTGATACTTATAATTACTTAGCGAACTTTGTTTTGCTTTGTAATCTTTTGTATCCTTGCTTTCATGACTCATAGCGAAGGGAAATTTTCTACTTGAAGTCATGGTGCTCCCCTTCTCAATCTTCCTTTTTACTTTGTCAATCGAAGTTGTAAGATCCTAAGTCCACTGGGGGCTTGGCACAACTTGCCTCCTTGACATGGTAAAAGTCTTTCAATCTTGTTTCCTTATACTTTACTAACAGTATTGGCATATGCTTATACTCCCGCTAAAGTGCGGGTCAAATGTAGTGTCATAAAATTGTGACCCTAGCAATTTTTAACTACATTAGGGTCCTCACGCATGCAAGTTTGAATCCTCTAGCCTGATCAGAGACCGAAGATTTCTCAGGCTTGCAGAAACAACTTCTTCCTTGGCCTCTGCATCACCCCATTTGCACTCTGCCTTGGAGAAAGGGGTAAGATAGGGGCGTGGAACCCTTTTCCTCCTGGGACAGGGGAATGGTGCCCCTATCCTTGCCCTATTTTGGGTCAGGACCCTTCCTAGGATTGCATTGTTGGATGTGCCTCGGGCGGGAAACTCCCCTGATGTCGGCCCATGAAAAAATTCAAATCCACTAACATGTATTTAAGGGGCATTCACCCTCTCATTTGCACAAGTTGGATAAGTGAAGTTCAATAAGTTGGATGAGTGGGAAATTCACAAGTGATCAAGCATTCAAGAGCATTCAGGCATTCTTTTCCAGCATTGAGCATTCTCAAGTCTCCCTTCAAGGCTAGGTGTTGCATTCAAGTCAAGGATTCAACCATTGAAGAGGAGATTGATTCCAACATTCAATTCCACACAAGCATTTCTATCAACATTGCTACTACAACCTCCCTTTAGGTGATTTACAATTCAGTCTTTCATTTACATCTACTTGCAAGTACTTTCTTTCATTACTTGATTAATTCCAAAACTGGGGTTTGACCTAAAGGAAAACCCCCAATCCCAACCCATTTTCCTCTCTTTTTTGTGTGTAGGTTGTAGGTGCGCAACTGTACTTTCAGATTCAGGCTCCATTTGCAGAGGCGAAAAAACTCTTTTTAATTTCGTGGATTTTTCGGAGGACCGTGTACATTCCCACCATGGTTCGGGCAACTTTTCTTCAAATTTGCAGGGCAACTTCATCTCGACATTTTATTGCCAGATCCAGGTGCACAACTGCATCCCATATTCCGATCTCAAGTTATAATCAATTCTTTGTCTCTTTTGCACTACATAATTCAATCAATTTCCTTTCCAAATCAAACAAGAAAGAGGGGATCAACTTAGCATTACCCATTCATTCAGAATTCAATCTACCATCTTTGTGTGGAGAGAATGAATCTAGTGAATTATCCTCTCCTCTTCCTAATGTAATGGTGAAAAGTGCTTGAATGGTAATCGATAGCGAAACTCTCATCTCTCTTTGAGGGAAAGGGTAGTTTCCTTCTTGATTTATCATTCACCATTTTCCCACCATTACAGTAACATAAATAATTATGGTTTACGCAACACTCAAATAACCAACCTGTCACTTCATACCAGCGATTTCTCTTCTTAGTACATAACATGATTCAGCCTGCCCCATGTTCTTGCACACAAGCTTACACTGCTAGAAGCGCACATTAGATCTATCAGTTGATAGATAAAAGTTCAATAGGTTAAACCATACAAAGACTTAAACTGGATCAAACAACCACCAATGAACTTACAAGGGTAAACATATAACCTAGGAAGACGGACAAGATCATAAAAATAAAAAAATCCTCACCTAAGGGCTAGACTTACAATCTTGGGGGCTCATCATAGATGGCCTTGACTATGTGAATGCATACAGACTTCGTAGTTCGATTTAAAAATCATAACAAAAGTAGGTACGCAACCCTTTCTAGGGTTTCCAACCCCAGACAGTTTCCTCGCCGATTGCCACCCACTTAGGTGAAATAGAGATGAAATCTTAGATAGCTTGGACATAAAGATTATTGAACAACAGTTCTGCCTACGAAAATACACCAAGGGTCCCACAATCCAAATCCAACACTAATGTAAACTACTGCTAGCCTTTTAAGACCAAGCATTACCTAATGCTAAACTTAAGGTAACATGACTTATAATTTAAAGGATTACATACTCCACTAACTACCTATAACCAAAAGAAATTCAAATACATGATACACCTAAAACAAGGCACACTTTACCTGGTACTAAAGAACCATTAATCAAAAAAGATTCTTCTAGATCACCTCCTAAATTTAATAACAGCCTATTTAATGAGATTAACTTGATATAGCCATCAACACCATAACATACAATACAAATATTTCCTAAAGTCATATCCTCATTTAATGCAACATTCAAAACATGAAGCACAAACTATTCCCTTAATAACCTTATTCCAATTAGTTTCCCAAACAAAACATATCTTACTTACCAAAATACATCTATATTTAGCAAACTATAACTAAATATTAAAATATATTAATATCTATCCAAATATTTCATCTAATGAAATATACACATTTACCAAAATATAATTATGAAACTTTTCCAACTTAACCATGCAATAATAATTAAATTTTACAATTATAAATATAAAAATAAATTTATACAATCATAAATTTTAATTTGATTACAATTAGATACTTAAGAATAATACATCTTTTATTTACCATTCAAATAACACATTATCTAAAACATATATATATAATTATTACACCAATTTAACCTTGAAATTAAGCATGAATTCACATTCATAAAACAAAAACAAACTATAAATATAACAATAATTGTTATAGTTTTTAAGCAACTATTTTAATTAAATAAAATAACGTCTTTATCCAAATAACCCCATACATATATACCAGGAAATTAGACTACAAATATATATATACATAATTTGGATATATATATATACACATACACATATATATATGTATATGTATATATGTATATGTGTATACATATATATGTATACGTATATATGTATGTATATGTATATATATATGTATATACATATACATATATATATACATACATACATATAGATACATATATACATATAGATACATATACATACATATATATATGTATATACATATAGATACATATACATACATATATATGTATATGTATATACATATATATATATATATACATATGTATGTATATATATATATATATATATATATATATATATATATATAGATATGTATACATATGTATACATATATACATATATGTATATATAGATGTATACATATATACATATATGTATATATATACTATCTATATATGTATATGTATACTATATATATATGTATATATATACTATATATATACATATGTATGTATATATATGTATATACATGTATATATAGATGTATATACATACATACATACATACACACACACACACACACACACACACATATATATATATATACATATATATATACATACATACATATATATATATACACACACATACATATATATATTTATACACACACACATATATATAGACACACACACAAATATGTATGTATGTATGTATGTATGTATGTATGTATGTATCTATATATATACATACATATATATGTATATATATACATACATATATATGTATATATATAGATACATATATACATATATATATATATGTGTGTGTATATATGTATCTATATATATATGTATATGTATGTGTATATATATATAAATATATGTATGTGTATATATATATAAATATATGTATATGTATGTGTATATACACAACATATACATATATACATATGTATATATATGTATGTATATACATACATACATACACACACATATATATATATGTATATATATACATACATATATATATATATGTATGTATGTATATATATGTATATATGTATGTATATGTATGTATGTATATATATATATGTATGTATGTATATATATGTATGTTTATACATACATACATACATATATACACACACACATATATATATATACACACATATGTATATATATATGTGTATATATATACACATATGTACATATGTATATATATGTACATATGTATATATATATATCTATATGTATATATACATATGTACATATATAGATATAGATATGTATATACATATGTACATATGTATATATATATATATGTACATATGTGTATATATATATATGTAACAAAAAATACAAAAAAAACATGGTCTGCACCAAAATTTAACAGCACCGTGGGATGTCCACAGTCATGGCTATGCCCACGACTGTGGGTTCAATCCCCACAACGTGGTTTCCCATGGTTGTGGGCTTCCACAACGTGAGTTCTCCACAACTGTGGAATTCCCACAATGTGGGTTTCCACAGACTTGTGGGTAAAGCCTTGGCTCCCCACGCAGTCAATAATAAAGATAAAATTTAATTAATAAATTATTAATTAAACAAACAAAGGAATACTTTGATTTTTTTAAATTTATTTTTATAAAAAGAATCTCTCATTAAAACCATCAAGCAGAAACAGGAAAAGAAATCATGAAACCCAACCAAAACAAATTACCAAAAATTAAAAATTTAATCACATGATTAATTAACACTACCAAAATACCCAGAGCCTAATCTAGAGAAACCATAAAGAAATAATAAACTCAAAGCCATTTACAATTTCTAAGTACACACCAAAGGTTTTCCACAAAATCATTTTAACCAAAGAACTCAAACAACCAAAGTTTAATTTTCACTTCAATAAAGACTTTCAGAGAAAATAGATACACACACAAGGGTTTTCCGCCCCCTACCTAGATACGCACTCTTGGAAGAGATTATTGTAGAAGAGCCATCAATTCCAATCCACATCACTCACGACAAGTCAACACCAAAAGAATCAAAGCCCCTACACCAAACCTTCTTTCCAACAACCAAAACCCCCAAAACAATCTGCCCAAAGGAACCACCATGAAAAGAATCCCTTATTCTGGAAATTTTCTAGAATATAATAGGGATTACTCAAAAATCTACCTGGAAAAAGGAAACTTCCCCAAAACACAGCGCACATGCAGAAGGAAGAAAAACATTCCTTTTAAGAAAAATTCCAATTAATTTAATAAATAATTTAATTTATTTCAACATAAAAATACAACTCATTTAATGACTAAAATATAAAACTTTTATTAACATTTATATAAACCAAGCTTTAATATTAATTAATTTATTAATAACCAAAATGTTAATTTATAAAAAAAAATCAACAAGGTATTTTTATTACTTTAATACCTTTATATATATATATATATAACAATCAATTGTTTATTACTCATGAGAATAATAATTAATTCCGCCAACATATTAAAATATAACTCAATTAATTAATAATAAAGCTTTTATTTAATTCAATTAACAAAACATTTTTTTTAATGAATATTTTTACAACTATAATATTAATTTATTAATAAAAAGACAAAGTGTTAATTTAGCCCTTAAATATTTTTACAATTACAAAAATAAACATCAGTTATTAATTACTCGAAAGTACTAATAAATAATTAAATTGAACTCAATTATAATCAACACTTAATAATAAATTAATAATAAATTGACTAACACATCCTCATTTATCCATATTCATACTATATCGATTAACATTTAATATCGAATACATCTAATGATAATATTATTGGAAAGATATAATACACAATACCTCATTATTCTATAGCCAACCTAGAGGGGCATTACAATAGGTCTAATCTCCAAGTCATATTCTTGGATTTTTGTTATCTAGTTATCCCTCTTAGTTCCAAAATCTTGTTGAGTCAAAATTGATTTAACTGTTGTATCTAGAACTAAACAAATGACATGAGAATTCAAGACGTAGAAGCAGAAAGGCTTTACTACTTTAACTACAACAAAGGAATGCTTGTCCATTTGAGAATACTTAAGCTCATGAGTTTTGAGGGGGAAACTCATGAATGCACTAAGAGACTCAATACCTTATGAATACTTTTGGACCATAATTGCAGAAAGTGTATGATCAGAAGCATAACTATACATTATGAAATGCTTGGTATAATCAAGATATACCGACACTGGAGCATGAGCTATTGATTCCTTGATTTCTTCAAAAGCTTTTTTCCCTTCAAGGGTCTAACGAAAAGCGACCTTCACTTTCATCATATTTATAATATGATGAGTTTTCTTAGCAAAGTCTAGAATAAACCTTATCAAAAAGTTAACTTTGCTAAAGAATGAGTGTACAACTATTTTGCTTGAAGGTAAAGATAAACCTTGAATTGATTTGACCCTTTCTAGATCAATCTTAGTAACTTCCTTGGACACTGTGTGCCCAAGAAGTTTACCTTCTGTGACCCAATTTTTTTTTTTGGGATTTAAGGAAATAC
Organism: Cryptomeria japonica; assembly: GCF_030272615.1. Classification (NCBI taxonomy): domain Eukaryota; kingdom Viridiplantae; phylum Streptophyta; class Pinopsida; order Cupressales; family Cupressaceae; genus Cryptomeria; species Cryptomeria japonica. The sequence goes on from NC_081408.1 coordinate 406,332,275, forward strand.
CATGCTTATGACATCTCTTCAAGACATCCTCTAAATGGAAAAGATGATTTTCAGTATATTTAGAAAAAACTATTAAATCATCAAGGTATACAATAATGTACCTATCAATAATACCTCGAAAAGCCATATCCATAGCCCTCTAGAATGTTGCACTTGCATTAATCAGACCAAAGGGCATCCTTCAATAAGAAAAGGTACCCCAAGGTGTTGTGAAAGAAGTGTTGTGCTAATATTCCTCACTGACTCCAATCTAAATGTAGCCTGAGAAGTCATCAACCATAGAGAACATCTGTGACACAATAACTGTTTGAAGAACTTGGTCCATCACTGGTAACGGATAATTATCTTTCAAAGATGACTAGTTTAGATTACAAAAATCCACACAAATGTGAATTTCCCCATTTTTCTTTCTTACAGGTACTATGTTAGAAATCCATGTTGAATAATGAATTGGAAATATATTTTTTGCATTCAACATCTTCTGAATTTCTGAAAGAATAGTACCTAAAATCTTGGGATTATATTGTCGTTGCTTCTATTTGAAAGGTGCTATCCCAGATTTGAGTGGAATGTCATGTTGTATTTTCTTGGCTTAAAAAGACTTCAGATCATCATATATGCATGCCAATACATGAATGTATTGATGTAACAATTGTATGAATTGTTTCATTTCCCTTGGGGTACAATTGTTACTAATGTTCACATATTTTGGATAATCTTTTGACCTAATATTATATTTCTCATATCCCATGGTAGCATTCGATGTCGTCTGTTGTTGACTTTTGATGTTCCGATCATGTTTATCAAACATATTTTCTAGAGAAACCAGACTTTTTAGGATTTTGTTTCCTTTCAATTGTAGGAAACCTTCATCATGTGAAGAATCATCACTAGCCACTGAGTAAGAGCAATTACTCCCTTTAGATTACAAGTTGTTGAAACTATCACTAGTTTCTAGAAAACTAACAATCTACTTTCATCATTAAAGATTTAGTAGTGGTCCCAATTATCTGACACACTTGGCCTAAAAATTAGCTTAATAGTATATACATCCTGAGACAAATCATTATGTGGAATCAAAAGAGTAGCAAACTGAGCAAGAGAATCCACTCTAGAATTAAACTCTCTTGATAATAATGAAATATTAAATACATCAAAATATTCAATGTTGTCCCAAATCAAATTCCGATAATGTTTGAACCGGTCATTTTTAGTTTGATAGATATTCTTGACTTGGCATAATAGGTAAACTCAGAATCACCTTGTGCATGTAGATTTTTGATACCTTTCTTACAAGCCACATCAATACCCAATAATAAAGATTCATATTCAACTGTATTATTAGTGTTGGAAAAGTAAAGCTTGAAAGAGTAAGGAAAGATTTCACCTTGACGAGAAATTATAACAACTCTGGCAGCAGAGCTATCAGATGTACAACTACCATCAAACTCCATCAACCATACCTGGAAATCACTATTTGGAATAAAATGTTTAGAATTGGAAGTTTCACCGAAAGAAGAAATAGACATAAAGTCTTCGGTTGAGAAACTGTCATCATTAGAATTACTTGAAGAACTTGATTCTTCTTTTGTTTGTAGAAAATAAGTGCCCATACTAGATGACTCAAAAATAATTTGAGCTTTATGATCATCTAATTTAACCACTGAGTACTTTACTTCCTTTTTAGGAAGTAATTTCTTCATCTTACCTTTGACAGGTATCCTTTCTTTAGACCAATCCATGCTGATATCACCCTATACATCCTTGTAGAAGTTTCTTCCCAAACACATACCATAAGAAGCTGTATCATTGGCCACCAAAACAATCATCTTGATTCTCTTGTCTGGATAGGTGACAAAAGAAAACTTAGCATCCTTGATTTGGCCAATCAAGGGTACTTGCTTGTTTTCCATTGAAAAACATTTACCAAAGGTTTTGGTAAGGGCAAGACCTAAGGCATTAGCTACCTTAGCGAGCATTACATTATTTGATGCCCCAAAATCAATAACACAGTTGCTAAGTTTATACCCATTTATAAGGAGAGAAATATAAAAAGGTTTTATCCTACTTGATACGCTGGATGGGATAGCAACTAGGTTATTCTGGGAAACAATAGGAACTTGAGGGATTTTCTTTGACATATTTGGCCAATATATCAAATTGGTCAGGATTTGCCTTTAGATATTCTACCTCTGATATTTGAATATTGGTTTTCTTAGCGTGGTCGATAATGTCAAAAGGTTGATATTGTAAATTTAGAGAAGGAATAGAAAAACCACTCACAGGTTTGGAATTGATAGGAACACTCTTTGACACATTTGATGAAGAAGGGTCAGGATTGCTTACTTGTTTATCTGCAATAGGATCTTTAGGAAATGTAGGCAAAGGAGTGCCCCTTTTTACAAGAGTCACCGATAATTGAGGAGCACCATTTTCCTTATATTTATCACCAGACCACTAATCAAGCTGATTAGGAGCTTGTGATAGAGTGAAAACTGCAAATGCTTCTCTTTTACTTTCTTCTTCGACTTCCTGGTACTGCATGAACCTGATACTAGAGTCACCAGTTAATTCGCTTTCCTCCTTTTGAAAGGAATTAACAATCTCTTCCAAGGGAAGATATTCAATGTTGTTATCTCCTTGCTTTGCCTCATAATAACCTACTAAAGCATTGATAGGAGGTGCTTCAAGGGCCAACCTTTCAAGAGGATGAGGTAACTTACTTTGATTTCTAGCAGCATTACTAGAAGCATTGTTGGGATAAGTCCATCGTGGAACATATTTGTATGGAGAAAGGAAATATGTTTGTGAAATTTTATTTTTCAAAGAAAGGACTTCATTTGAAAGTCTCTGTAACATGGGATCAGTGGTACTTGAAGAAGGAAAAATTAGAGGATCCAGAGTAGAGAAACTTACTTTTGGCTTGTCCAAATCCTTCTTAATTTTTTCGACAAGAATCAGGTAATCTTCAATTTCCACAGATAGAGCTTGCTCCATTGTCAAGTTCACTGGAGGTGTTATTATTAATAAGAAACTGACCTCGGGCAACTGAGCATTTACAAAGAAACACTTGAGATTTTCCTCAGTTGGCTAAGAAGCGGTAGGAATTCTATTCTTCAACTTATTGAACTTAGCCACAAAATCCCTCATAGGTTCATGTGGTTCTTTTCTCATTGAAGTTAACTGAGACAAGAGAGGATGAGCATCTTCTATTAGCTTAAAGCGTGCCTCAAACTACATTTTAAGAATATCCCAGGTAGTAGTAGTTTGAGGTGCCAAATGGTAAAACCAATCTATTGTTTCTCCTTGCAATGTTTCAACAAAGAGACGTATTGCTACATCTTCAAATTCCACATGCAATATGAAATGCTGCAATGTGTTCATTCGGGTGTTTCTTGCCATCCCCAAAGAACTTGGGAATATTATTCATTGAACCTTGTGGAAGAGGGTGAAGTGGTGGAGTCAAATTATGGGGACCAAAATTCCCCCCCACGGTCCTTATGCAGCCATTGCTATTGGTTGTAGAGGTTGATATGGAAGAATTACAAATTTGTGTACTTGTGGGATTACCAAAGGCCTTGGTGCAGTTGAAGCTTCACTTGGAATAGGAGATCTCTGACTAGTAGGTGGAAAACTCCTTGTTCTCTAAAGTGAAGAAGTTGCATGCACAAGTAAATAATCAAAATGATTCTTTTGAAGAAGTTCAAAGATAGGATCTATAACACCTTGATTTCTTTGCCAATGGGTGTAACTTTGACTTGCTAAAGTAGAATCTAGTGGTATGCTCGTATCCCTAGCAGAGTCGCTAATAACTGTTGGTTGAAAATTTTGTAATCTGGTGAAGGGTTACAAGATTTTAGTTTCATAGTAGTACATGAGATAATACTTTTCTAGAAGGCAAAATACAATCTCTCCTAATTATATCGGAAGGGTCCCCCTTTATATTGCAATTTCTATTTTCCCTATTCTACCTGCTAACTTAACACTAATCTAGGATGTCACAACAACTTTGTTCTCTTTTTTCAGAACAAGTTTTATCTAATTCTCTATTTAGACCAAATTTATTCTTTCAATTAAAACAACTTAAACTTGCAGTAATATTAAAACTATGCTAATTAGGAAGTAAAGTGTCTGTGAAAGAACAAAGTCTTTTGTTACTTCCTTTTTTTGGAAAATGACTTAGGGATGAGCCTTGTGTATACAAATAACTCAAAGTTTATTTCAAATACCTATGTCCTAGCAATCACTGTAACCCAAAATATCGATATATTGATAGCTCATAGACTTTAAAAATATTATCCATACCAATTTCCCATCCTTAAATTCTCAAAGTAACACAAAGTATACCTTTATAAACTCAAGTTATCCCTCAATATTTTGCAACAATAACAATACAAAACTTAGATGTTTTAAGAACATATAACATAAATGACATAAGAACATTTATATCATACTCAAGATTGATTCCAACACAAAGTTTGAAAGCGAAACTTGTCTTCTCTTTAATTAAGTTTGCAAATTCACAATATGAACATCAAGTCTCACTTTTCTCTTCACTTTGGAAGAGTTTTGTTGCATAAATTAATGATGTAAAAAGATCCTTATTACAATAAAAATCCTCATGTATATAGAGGAGAGGTACAACATGGAACTAATAAAGTAACAACTAATTTGTGACAAAGTCAAAAGTAGAGACCTATTTGACTTAAAACATGTGCATTCCTACATGTGTACTAGAGAATATACAAAATGACACTTAAGGTGTCGATTGACATTACAAAATGCCACTGAAAAAACACAAAAATGACTAAGTATCATTTTCTTCAAGCTGATTCTCATTTATGAAATTCTTCAAAATTTTGCAAGAGATTCTTCATCTGAGCTCCATCGGGTCCTTGGGTATGACTGGTGATAATATTAACCCATGTGATAGAGTCTTCTAAATCAACATATAAATTTTTGTGTTTCTTCAAAAGAGAATCCAGAATTTCTAGAATATTTTTTAGATCAATCAATTTATCAATAGAGGACAAGGAGAAGTCCTCTCTATCAATTTCGGTAGTCACCAGCAAGATAAATTCCTTAATTACCATATTTACATCAAGAACCTTTTGATTTTCATCAAGGAAATGACATGGGATCTCAGAGATCTTATCAACAATCTCTGTCTTCTTGTCTGCAATTTCTTTTTGAGCTTTCTGCATGTCCTTAATAAGGTGATCTAGAATATTCATTTGATGCTCCTGCACCTCTCGATGCTCAACATACATTTGACGAGAAGAAATGAAACCATTTTGCACAAGATCATCTGAATCAAAGTCTTCAAGCTTCAACCATGCCTCAAAATCTTTCTTCTATGCCTCCAATTCTTGAGAGAAGTTTTCTATGGTGTTTTCCACTTACTACATCAAGATTACTAATAATAGTGGAAGTTGAGCTTAGGAGCCGTGTACCTTGACTTAGTATCTTATCCATCCTTTCACCCACTACTCTACTTCATGATGTTGCTTGCCCAACTCTTTTCATAACTTGTTCATCCAGTGATGAATTCACTGGTTCAATGGCTTCTAAAGACTTAGTCACCTTTATTAGCACAATAGAGAGTTGTTCAACCCGTGCCCTAAGTTTATCCTTTTTAACATTGTCTTCGTCATACCTGGTGTCGTGCTCTGTGAAGTGTACCTGTACCTACAAACACAATGCACTCAATAAATCATTACAAACAATGGTTAGTGAATAAAACAATGAAATGTAAAACCATAGCTAATCGACTTATTGCCTCCTAGTAAATGCGAGTATAAAAAATGCTCTCAGATCTGATTATGCATATTCCAGTGACTTGACTACACTTAGATGGAGGATTTGAATGATGAAAATGCATGATCTAGCAAGAATAGCATGATTAAGCTATATGATTCTAGAAAATAAGCTAGAATGAAGATGCAATTAAGCTAAAATTAAGCATGATAACATTGCTAAAGAATGATAAGCTATAAACTAGATGCCTATAGTAACAATGCATAAGATGAGAATGAGATGGGATCCATATTGCTCCAAAATGAGGTCTATTTATAGGATTTCCCAAGGCTAGGGGTTAGGTGGTAAGAATCAACGGTCAAGATTGATGTGAAGATATCAATGGTTAAATTGGAGGAGGATGGCAAAGGGGGTTGGTTTAAAGGGAACATCTGTCATCTCTATGATGACAAGTGTCCAAAGGCTTCTAGAAGAGGTTAGATGAAAGGGAACACTTAGTGACAAGTGTCACAAGGTTCTAGAAGATGTTGGATGAAAGGGGACATGTGGGTAGGTAGAATGGGTTAAGTTTAGGAATGGTTAGGTTTAGGAGTGGTAGAAGTTAGGAGAATTTGAATTTAGAAATTCAAATAATAAGAAAAGGCTAATTAATCTCAACAACTCATAATTGATTTGTTTTAATTAATTAAAGGATTCTAGAAGAAATGATTTTGATGGAGGGAATTAATTAATCAAAGAGGATTATTGGAATGAACCTATTAAATAAATCCTTAGATTTATTAATAAGTAGATGAAGAGGGGAATTTAATCAAATTGCTTAGTAAATTCAATTAAATTGGGAAGGGGAATTAATTAAATAATTGCTTATTTAATTAATTATTTTTAGACCATTTTTAGGTGTATACATTTTTCCCCTCTTTGAAGCGAGGTGTGATGACGCAATGATTCAAAGAATAATCTCATTTTGATGCTGATATTGATTCGATAGGATGCCCCAACTCTTAATTGCTAAATTCCGGTACGATGATGCCCCCTCAAGAGATCAATTGAGATAATTGATCTTTGGAGTTTTTGCGAAATTGATATCCCGATAGATTTGATTTGATTTCTGCAACTGTAGTTTGATGAAAATGCGAGTTCTTCGATTAGCTTGATTGCTTAGATTCGTAAGATTGAAAAATCTTGATTGATTAGATTGAGATTCAGTCTGGTTTCAGGAAGGATTCATCCTGTATAAGACAATGATGATCAAAGCGTCTGGTTTCAGGAAATATTCATCTTGTATAAGACATGATCATAACGTCTGGTTTTAGGAAGGATACATCCTCTATAAGACATGATTTAGAATCGATTAGGTTTGATTGATTGATTGGATTGATACGGTTGATTAGATAAAGAACTGACAGTTTATTGATATCAAGTTGCTAAAATACTTGGATATGCTGATTGTTGATTCTGTTGAGGGAGATAGCATAAGATTTTTGCTGGGTCGACAATATCTAGAAAGATATGAGTCATTCTTCTGATTACATATACACTTGTGATGATATGTTGATGATTCCTGTGATAGATTTAACCTTGGATAAAAGGAGTGTGCGAGATCCCATGCAAGAATGAAATGCAAGCTAAAATGCAAATGAAAATGTAATGGAATGCAAAGCCACAACCAGACCAATCACTGAATTATTTTGCATTTTTGTCATCATTGAGCTTTTGAAATGTGGGAAGTGAGTGCAAACATCGATGGTATAATTAAACCATGATGACCTGAGCACTTCTTTCCTGGATTTTGATGTAGTAAGTTAACACAAGCATCGAGGTATAATTGAATCGAGATGACCTGAGTGTTGCTTGCATAAAACAGGCAGTATTAATCATTTCAATACGTAAATCGGAAATGTCTTCAATGATATTCTAATGATCATGTCTCGAGACAAATTTGCACATATTAATGATTAATTTTCAGACAGGAGATAAGAAAAATATCATGTTTCTTCCTTGTTCCTCTAGTCAATGACATCCTGGAGTCACTCAGAAATCATGATAGTGAAAAGCAATATAGAAAATTTGAACAATCATGTTACAATCATTATCCAAAAAGATATTATCCATTGACAAGTGTGTGATGTGCTTAGATTGATTTTGTGATAGCTTGATAGTTGATAGTTTGATCTCGTGTTCAACGTTGGATATGTCTCAGTTTTCACTTGATAAGAGTTGTCTAACTGTTTGTTCTACCTATTTGATTAAGCTCAAAATGATCCAGAGTTTGCCCCCAGCTAAGTGCAGGATTTTGCCCCAAGCCTAGAAATAAATTCATTATGATATATCCAATGATCTGAACCATGGTGAGAGAGCAGCTGCGATGCTTGAGTATGTACAAAGACTTTATGATGGATATGGATAACGCTGATGGAAAATGAATGCAAGTGGAAAGATGCATGAACGAATAGATGGAAGAGCTAGCTGACAGATAGCACCTGTTTGCCAGTTTTTCACTATTTGTTTTTATTGGACTTTTTCTCATATTTAGTTTTTTTTTTTTTGGATTTTGATTTTTTACTGTTTTTGATTTTTCTGCTTTTTCACTGTTTTTGATTTTTCTCTGATTTTTCACTGTTTTTGATTTTTCTGCTTTTTCACTGTTTTTTATTTTTCTCTGATTTTTTAGAAATAGAATTTCTTCAGGTGCATGCTATTGATGGGTTCTTCAAGTTGATCTTTGTCCTGTGTTGATAGCTGATATGCTCCTGACCCAAATACTGCTGTGACCACAAACGAACCTAACCAGTTTGGTTCAAACTTTCCTTTCTTTTCTCTATCTGCCTGGTTGCATGGATTTTCCTTTAGCACTAGTTCCCCAACTTGAAAGACTCGTGGTTTGACCTTATGATTATAACTTTAGCACATTCTTTGTTGATATACCTTTAGATGATCAAAGCCATTTTATCTTCGTTCATGGATCAGTTCTAACTCTTGCAATCTAGATACTCTTTGCTCTTCATCTAGGATGAGACCTTTTAGTGACACACGTAGAGAGGGTATCTCTACTTCGATTGGCAATATGGCTTTTGATCCATATACAAGAGAGAAAGGTGTGGCACCTATCGGTGTGTGGATACTGGTGCAGTAGGCCTAGAGAGCAGGGTGTAGTTGAATATGCCAATCTTTCCCAACATCGTTCACTGTCTTTTTAAGGATTTTTCAAAATAGCTTTGTTAGATGCTTTTGCCTGTCCATTTCCCTGTGGATAGTATGGTGTGGAGAATCTGTGCTGGATTTTGAACTTCTCATATAGCTCTTGTACATCTCGATTCTTGAATGGTCGCCCATTATCAATGATAATGGTCATTGGTATTCCATAGCGACATATGATGTAGTTCAAGATAAATACAACAATTTGTTTTCCTGTGATATTTATGAGAGGTACCGCTTCAATCAATTTTGTAAAATATTCTGTAGCTACAAGGATGAATTTGTGACCATTAGATGAAGAAGGATTTATATTTCCTACCAGATCAAGACCCCATTGGCAAAAATGCCAAGATGTTTCTAAAGCATGAAGTTCTTGTGCTGGTGCATGAATTGAGTTCCCATGGATTTGACATTGTTTGCATGTTCTAGCTATTTTAAAAGAATCTCATTCCATAGTCGGCCAATAATAGCCCAAGCGTATGAGTTTTTTCGAAAGGGTAAGACCACTTGAATGAGTGCCACAAATGCCATTATGGACTTCATGTAAGGCCTTCTCAGATTCTTCTTGTTCAAGACATCTTAAGAGAGTACTGTCTAGACCGCGTTTAAACAAGGTATCTGCGACGAGAGTAGAATGGGATGATTGGCGAATAAAGTTTCTCTTTTGGTTCTTTGATAAATCAGGAGGTAAGGTGTTATCTTTCAGGTATATGTAAGTTTGGCCATAGCGGGAGGAATCATGTCCAATAAGTTGACAAATGGTTTGGGAATCAGGACAATTAAAGGCGGGATGAAACAACTCTTCTATTAGGAATTCATAACGCTGTTGATTTTCCTATGTCTGCAATAGAGAAGCAAGTGTAGCCATGACATCTTTTGCTTTGTTATCATTTCTTGGAATCTGTTCAAAAGTTATTTCTACAAAGTATTTCTTGAAATCATCCACCATCTTTTTGTAAGGCATGAGTTTGTCATCTTTTGTTTGATAGTCATCATTGATTTGATTAATGACAAGCTGAGAGTCTCCAAAGACTTGAAGTTGTTTAATGTTCCATTCTACAACCATTTTGATATCGATTACCAAAGCTTCATACTCTGTAGTGTTGTTGGTGTAGAGAAAGCTTAATTTGTATGCTTTCGGGATTGTATGCCCTTGTGATGTGATGAATAGAATTCCTACTCCTGATCCGTGTTGTGTATATGAGCCATCAAAGTATAATTGCCATGTTTTTGTTGTGACTGTTAGGATATCAGCATCAAGAAACTCAATCTGTAGAGGATGGTCATCTTGAAGTGGTACCTCTGCTAATTGATCTGTGATGACTTGTCCTTTGATAACTTTTCTGTCAACATATTCGATATCAAACTCGCTTAGAATCATGATCCATTTTTCTAGCAGTCTTGTCAATGTTGCTTTGCTGAGTAAATACTTCAGAGGGTCGATTTTAGCTATTAACTTGATGGAGTGAGATAGTAAATAGTTTCATGCTTTTTCTGTTGATGAATAGTTAACTTCGTATCCCACTAGTGTTCTACTGATGTAGTAGATAGCTCGTTCTTTTCCTTCCTTGTCTTGTTGTGCGAGCAAAACTCCCAATGATGTTTCGGTAGTTTTTGATTAAGGTAAAAACAGGTTTTGAAGGGGCCCCGAAACCCTTTACATTGTGAGCTTAACAAAAAATGCAACAAGAAACAAAAAGGAACAGGCCACTGAAAAGCCAGCAAAACCAACCAGACCCAAGAAGATAAACTAATTGATTTTTTTCAGGGCATTATCCAGGGTGTTGCTAATCCCATGCAGTTCTTTGATGTTGTCCCTTAGATTTGGGAGGTCCATAGCAGAAGCAGCCACAACTTTCTTGACACTCGCCCTAGTCCTCTTGGCAGCGCCACCAACCGGAGTTGCACCACCACTGCCAATCTAGATAGTCTCATCATCCATTTCAAGTTCCACTACTGGCTTAGGAGAGCTAGTATGATCGAAGACCTTGGAAATATCCTCTAAATTTTTTGTGACAACTGACAAGATATTCGGGATAATACCCATCAAATTTTTCATGGCCTCTCTCCCATCTTCCAACGATTTAACCTTCTCCTCCATATCCTGCTTCCATTTTATCTGCTCCCTGTCATCCTCCTTCATTTCATCTATGTTTTTCCCCTTTTTTTCTAGGTTCTTCAAGAGATCATAGGTCCATCTGTCATATTCCAGTCTCGCCTCAGTAAGTTTTTTGAGGTTATCCAAGAATAACCCGTTATTTTCCTTGTCCTCGCTTAAACTTTCCTTAGTCATATTCTTCTTAGGTTCCTTGTTCCTTTCCCTCTCAGAATTCACATCAATATCCTCATTATCCTTGAAATCCACATCCTCCATAGGATGGCTGTTGTCCTTGCCAGGGCATTCGCTGTGGATAGGGATTTCATTGCCAGACTCATAATCACCGCTTTCCTCCTCGATACCCACCTTCTCATCTTTCCAGCTGTCATCACCATCAGAATCATCCGTCTCCATTTTGCTGCCTTCTTTTTCAATTTCCTAAGTTTCCATCCCAGGGGCATTCTTTCTTTTTTTGCTAGAAGATGCCTTCTCCTTGCCGGAATTGCCTCCCTCCATCTTTCTCTTCCTCGAGGAGGCAGATAACCTCTTGTTTTCCAGCAGGGCAAGGGTTTTGCAGTGCTCATAGATGAGCAGCAAGATCCCACAATGGAGAACCGGACTAGAGGGATTCTTACTGTGTTTATTGAGGGACCTAGAAAGGGACCTAAAAAGGTAGTAGGATAGGGAGACCTTTTTGTTGTGTTTGAAATGGTTTAAAAGAACGAAGTGGTAGGTGTGGGCCCTAGAGAAATGACCCTCAACAGTGATATATTCCATTATAGTGTTCAAAGCCCATCCCCAGATTTTCTTGATATTAGCAGCTTCATAGTAACCTCTTGTGGCTTTGCCAATTCTTTCCCTCTCTTTTTCCTTCCGCGGGAACAGATTAACCACGTTGTTGGAGACTTTGAGGTCTCTGAAAAAATTAAGCACAGTATGGGGCATGCCGGTCACAGTAGCTATGAGGCATGCATCCAGCTTGAACTTAACTCCATAGATTTTAAAGGAACCATTACACCAATTTTTAGAAATTTTGGTAACAACGAGATTTACCCTACCTTTATCATAATCCGTGAGCTTCTCCATAAAGCTTGTGAGGGATCCTTTTTCTAGTTTTGCCCACACCTTCAGCATCACTTTCCATGTTGATGGATTATCAGGTTCTTCCCTTCTTAAATCTCCTCCCATCTTCGAGTTCGGATTATCAGCTCTGTTGCTCTGCAAACTCAGCATGCCTTTCCTATAGATGCTCAAAATTTTGAACTGGGTAACCCACAAAGCGTGTGACGTATTATAAGAAATGGTTGGGGATCTGCCACACTGCCAGGTAATAATTACCTTTTCATCAAGGCAAGAATTATTCATACGCTTTGTCATGATTATAAGGTCCTTCCCTTCCCATATATTTGTCCCTTCTAAGGAGCTATTTAATGTTTATGTTGACATCTTCCTCGTGCCAAATCATTTGGGAATCAGAATTAACCCCTAGGTTCGCCAGAAAATCCACCACCGTATTTTTTTCTCTAAAGGCATGTTGAATTATAATATCTTTAAAACTTGCAATAATTTCCCTAGCTTGCAAGATAATATTTTCAATTGACCATGATGGCTCCGACTCCCCCTTTAGACACTTAATAATATTAAGTGAGTCTCCTTCGAGCCATAATTTATCATGATTAAGATTCTTGGCTATAATTAAGGTGTTTAGGGTTGCTGAGGCTTCAACAAAATGACTTGATTGACTCCCCAAAGGACCAACCACTGCCACTAAGCAACTTCCAGCAAAATTCCTGACAATGCCCCCATATCCAGCTTTACTCGGATTCCCCTTAGAGGCCCCATCAAAGTTAGCCTTAATCCACCCCTGAGGAGGAAAACTCCAAAAGAGACCTTCTCTTCCCTTATCCTTGCTAGAGGTAGTAGTGGAGAGATTTCACTTGTCTTTGAAATCATCTTTAGCAACTAGTCCATAATCAGTGCCATAGATACATTCAAAAATACTCCTGTAAATTTTATCCGCCACCACTTCAGGAGTAGCACTTTTATCCCTAAAAATCCTATTGTTGCACTCTTTCCAAATATTCCAGATAACATTCAGAAGAGTAAGTCTCCAAGTCTCCACAATCTTAGAATTAGAATTGGGGTAGTGCCATTGCTGCCAAGTTTCCACTATGGAGTTCAGGAAAACCCAGCTCAAGTTCCACCTACTCAAGATGATTTTCCAAATATCCTGAGTAAAAGTACACTGATTAAGAATATGGCAGGCAGTCTCTTCTTCCCTGCAACAAAGAGAACACCTATTAGGAAAAACAAAACCTCTCTTGTGAAGGTTGTCCAAGGTTAAAACCTTGTTTTGGATGAAAATCCAAAAAAAGATATTAACTTTAGGGACTAACTTCTTATTCCAGACTTTAGCCCAAATAGGAATTTCTTCCATAGATTTATTATGGACAGCCATAGCAAAGGAGATAGAGTATTTCCCATCTGGGGTTTCCCTCCATATCATTCTGTCATCTTTATTGTCTCTAGGAGCTATAGCAGAGAGAGCAATCTGAAGGAAATTAAGCCCCGAACACTGCTGGCTAAAATCAATCCAATTCCCATTTCTCCAGTAGTCTCTGACCAGTTCCCCAAACCTGCTTTTGAACCAATCTTTCCATTCATTAATGATTGGAACATCCTCCAGAGGTTTGTCCAAAATCCACTTATCTTCCCAAAATCTTATTCTCCTACCATCCCCAAGGTTCCAGGTTCATCCAACAACAACCCAACTTTTAGCAGATTGAACAACATTCCATATAGCCGAACCTTCAACAATAAAAGAGTCATCTAAGAATTCTTCCTTAGAAGGACGCATGTAGAGATATTTGTTATTCCAGATGGAGTTCCATTCTCTTTCTTCCCCTTTCATTCTCCAAATTTGTTTGGCTAATAAAGCCTTATTCAAGGAACTGATATTCCTTAAGCCCAACACACCTAAGGCCTTAGGAGAGAAGATTTTATTCCAAGCAATTAGGGGAATTCTATTTTTGACTTCCACCCCCGACCAAAGAAACTTTTTTTGGATTCTTTCAATAGCTTCCGCAATTTTTTTGGGGATTTTGAACAAACTGAGAGCATAGACAAGTAGGTTTTGGAGAGTGGCTTTTAGAAGAGTAACTTTGCTTGCTTGACTAAGGACAACGCCTTTCTAACCAACAAGTTTTGAGTTAGATCTATCCACCAGCTTATTCCAAAAAGAATCCTTAGGCTTAATACACAGAGGAAGCCCCAAATAAGAAGAGGGAAGCTCAAAAATATTGCAACCAAGAATTCTTTCAATCCTTAGTTGCCTTTGAATAGGGGTGTTAATGAAGAACAAAGAACTTTTATCCCAATTAATTTTTTGCCCAGAGGCAGATTCATAAGTATTCAACACCTTCTTCATGTTTTTAGCTTCTAAGATGGAAACTTCCCCCATAGTGATAGAATCATCAACAAACTGTTCATGGGAGCAAGTGACATTTGATGAAGTTGGTTTCAGACCCTTAAGATTACCATCTTCCACATTTTTAAGAATAAATCTACCCAGACATTCTGCTAAAATAGTAAACAGGATAGGGGAAATGGGGTCTCCCTGTCTAAGTCCTCTAGAACTTTTGAAGAAACTAGATGGAGAACCATTGACAATAACAGCAAAAGAGGAGGTTTCCATAAGTTGAGAGCAAAGCTGAATAACTTTTTCACCAAAACCAAATGCTTTCATAATCCTTAGGAGAAACTGCCAGTTCACTCTATCAAAAGCTTTAGCCATGTCTAATTTCAGGAAGAAGCCCTATCTATTCGCCACTTTCAAGGAGTGGATATTTTCATGAACATATATGATGGAATCCAAAATCTGTCTACTGGGGACAAAGCCATTCTGCTGGACAGAGATAATTCTTGGAAGAATTTCCAGTAGCCTGAAGGTCAGAACCTTAGATAAAATATTGTACACAGAGTTGCACAGATTGATGGGTCTAAACTTATTGAGAGAGTCAGCACCTGGGATCTTCAGAATAAGGACAATGAAGGTAGCATTCAGTTCCTTTAGGAGCCTTCTGGAGCCAAAGAATTCTTTGACGCCATTGCAGATGTCTGTCTCCACGATGTGCCAAAAATTTTGGAAGAAAAACATAGGAAAACCATCCGGTCTAGGATATTTATCTCCCTAAAAAGAAAACACCACCTTTTTGATTTCCTGATTAAAGGGAAAACGGGAGAAAAAGTTATTATCATCAACAGACAGGGTAGAAGGAATAGCTTGCAAGAGGATGTTTTGATTGCTGATATCCAGATTATCCACTTCTCCCAGCAGGGTGCTGAAATACTCCATAGCTTCCTTTCTGATATCATTATCCTCCATTAAGATCCCTTTATTATAGGATAATCTAAAAATCCTGTTAGCTGCCTTATGCTTAAGAGCAGTTAAGTGAAAGAACCGGGTATTTTTATCACCTTCCTTCAAGAACAAGGCTCTAGATCTTTGTCTCCAGAACGTCTCTTCATTAGAAATAATGGTGTGGTATTTAGACAAAAGAACATTTTCCGCCACCCTGAGTTCTTCAGACAACCCAATCTCTTGGATTCTATCCTGAACATCTTTAATTTTAGTTTTGATTTGAATTTTACTCTTGAAAATGTCCCCAAAAATCTCTTTGTTCCAGATTTTGATTTTAGCTTTTTAAATATTGAGCTTTTTAGCTATTCTAAAGAGAGTCGTACCCTAAATCTCAGAATTCCACCACTCAGCAATATAAGCTTCCAAAGAGGGGTGGGACAGCCACACTTTTTAAAATCTGAAAGGGAAGTTTCTCTTAGCCGAAAAAGAGTTAGCAGTAAAAGAGATAGGATAATGGTCTGACCCAATTTTGATAACAAAAGCAAGGGAGCAACTATACTTGGTTAACCACTCAGGAGAAATTAAGGTTTTGTCTAACTTAACTTGGATCAGGTCAGCTCCGGTTCTTCTGTTAGTCCAAGTGTAGTTAATGCCTTGAAGATCCACATTCATTAGAGCTTGGTCATTGATGAACTCCATAAGGTCTTGTTTCCCATCAAGCTGCAGGGGGAGACCTCCCATCTTCTCTTCCTCTTTTAGCAGAGTGTTGAAATCTCCCATTATAATCTAGCTTTGATCAGCAAACTTAAGTCTATCATCGGTAAGGCTTCTCCAGTATTTCACTCTCCCGGTTTTGGTATTAGGTGCGTAGACATTAGTTAACACCCACACAAATTTATCCTTAATATGCTCAAGCTGCACTGAGTTCCTATTAAGAGCAGAGAGAATTTCCTTACCTTTGATGGTTTTTTGGTTCCAAAAAATCACAGTTCCTCCAGAAGCTCCCTCCGAGCTAGATCCTATGACACCATTATTCTTAAAAATTCTAATCTTTTCCACTTTTTCCTTGGACATCTTGGTTTCTTGAATGAGGACCACATCCGGTTTATGATCTCTTATGATGTTTCGTAACACATCTTGCTTGTGAGGGGCATTCAACCCTCTGATATTCCAGATATTATCTTCATACTTTAACCAGGGATAGGGCTGACTCGATGGAACACTATGTTCCATCAGCACGGTTCTTCCAGCTTTCCTATTCCCTTTGTTGTTTTAGAGATGGCCTTCCCTTTTTTTTGTTTTGGCTTCCAACATCTGCCTTTTTCTTATTCCTGCTTCTAGTTGAAATCGCTCCATTGAGATCCTCCTTATTCATTTTTCCTTCTTTCGAACCGAGAATCTAGAGATTCCCTTCCAGGATATCCACAACCATATTATGAGATGGGGTTTTACATAGAGGAGGCTTTGGGCTTCCATTAGTTAAAAGCAATAAAGGCTCAATATTAGAAGAGTTACACTCTTGAGCTTCATTATAGATTTCCTCTACTGATTTTGAGAGAGAAGAAACAGGGACAACTTCAATGGGGCTTGCCTCTTCCTTATTCTGACTGATGGATCCAACCTCCTCGACCTCTGGTTTGTATTTTTTGTTCAACTCTGTACCTTGCTCGCCTTCTTTAGAACTCTCTATTTGGTTATTAGAGCAAACACAATCTTGATTTTCATTATTATTGTTCTCGTCCTTCTTGATTTCATTTACTAGTTCCATTACATCCTTATTTTGATTAGACTCAACAGATAAGTCTCCTTTTTTATCAATCATTTGCCAGGTCTTTTTATACTTGACATTGCTGCCAGTCTTGCTTTCCTTACTCTTCTTAAGCGGACATGATTTTGCCCAATGCCCCGATTTCTTACAATGGAAACAGGCAAATGGAAGTGATTCATATTCAATGGCTTGGGTCCATTTTCCTAGTTTGGAAATGATATCTATAGATTGGGGCATATCAGTCATTTGATTAACATTTAGATAGATGTGGGCAAAGACCAACCTTGATTTAGCCGCCGTCATTAGATCAATTGAAAGAAGTTCTCCAAAAGAGTTTGCAATACCTTTGAAGACTTCCTCATTCTAGAATTCCAGCGGGAGACCTGGGAGGCGAGTCCAGATTGGCGCCGAAACAAAGAAGGAATCATCAAGGGCGAGGCTCGGGACCCATTTCTAAAGAGCCAAAGTTGACTTGCCGAACATCCATGGTCCTTCACATAGAGCCTTATTCATATCTTCTTCAGAGTTAAAAGAAAAGGAAAAAAAACCCCTAGGTAGCGCTGCCACATCCACTTGGCCTTTTAAAATCCATTTCCTCCTTATGAAATTCCTAACAACATCAATGTTAGGCCTAAAGCCAGAAAATCATCCCACTAAGGTCATGGTTAAACCTGCAACAATTAGATCTACTAGTTTATCTGGAACAGAAATAACAACCAGCCCTGAAACTAGATCTGAGATATTCGTAACTTCCAAGAGCCCAGATTTAGCGAGCGACTTCACTCCAAAGAGCGAAGACCATTTTTTTCCTTTACCTCTGTCATGTGGGACCCCAACTATAGAATCTTTGTCCTCCCCCAGTTTGACTGTTTCCTTGTCCTCTTCTGACCCTTGAGATGCCTGTCCTCTTGCTTGGTTGCCATATTCGACCCCTGAAAAATTGCCTTCCCCAGGAAATCCGCCTTCCCCAGAAAGTCCGCCATTCCCAGTTTTGAAATCTGGAATTCCCACTCCTTTTTGGTTCATTTTTTGTTTCGGTAGTTGATACATAGAGTAACAATGGTTTTCCTAGAATTGGTGATATTAGAACAGGTGGTTGTATGAGATATGCCTTGATATTTTTGAAGGCTTCTTCGCAATGATGGTCCCATTTGAAATTAATATGTTTGTGCAATAGGTGAGTAAATGGTTGACATTTATCTACTAGTTGAGCCACAAATCTTCTGATTGACTGGAGTCTTCCTTGTAGTGATCTTAACTGACTAATATTATTGGGAGATGCCATTTCCATGATTGCTTTTACCTTAGCTGGATCTACTTCGATTCCTCTAGTTGAAACAATGTATCCCAATAGGTTTCCTGAAGTAACACCAAAGGCACTTTTCTTAGGATTTAGCCTTAGCTTGTATTGTTCTAACCTATCAAAGATCTTTTCCAGTATCTCTATATGTTCTTCTCTATTGTATGATTTAGCCAATATGTCATCCACATAGTCTTCCATGATGTATGCATTATGTCATGAAATATAGTTGTCATAGCTCTTTGATATGTAGCACCCATGTTCTTTAATCCAAAAGGCATGATGTTCCAACAGAAAGTACCCCATGGACATGTGAAAGCTGTCTTTTCTTGATCTTCAGGTGCTATTTTGATTTGATTGTATCCAGAGAAACCATCCATTAAAGAAAACATGGAGTGTCTAGTAGTTAAATCTACAATGATGTCGATGTTAGGCAAAGGAAAATCAACCTTTGGACATGTGTTATTAAGATCTCTAAAGTGTGTGCATATTCTGATGCTTTTATCTAGTTTTGAAATAGGAACGATGTTGGATACCCATTGAGGATATGCTACAGGTCTGATGAATCCGACATCCAGTAATTTCTTTAGTTTTGCTTTGACTAGGAGAGCGATATGCGGATGCATTTTCCTTAACTTTTGTTTGACTGGTTTGGCTCCTGGGCTAACATTTAAGTGATGCATAATAAGCTCTAGATCTAACCCTGGCATGTCTGCATATGACCAAGCAAAATTGATTTGCCGTCGTTTGAATAATTCCACATATTGTTGCATTTCTACCTCTAATAAAGATGTTGCTGGATGAAGAATCTTTGGTTGCTCTGTTGTGCCAATGTTAACTGCCTCTGTTGGTTTTATCAAAATGGATGACCTTTCTTGATAGTGCTCAGGTAAAGTGTCAAATCTCCCATCTTCCAATGCCTCAAGGAGGTTTTCACCGTTAGATGTGTCCTTTCTTTTTACTTTTTCTCGGTCTAATGTTGCCAATAAATGGTTTTCAGCATTAGACCTGATACTATTTTCTTTATTTTCACTTTTTGCGACTAGGAGATTTGGCACCCACTTGACTGGAAGATGCGTTGCTGAAATTCCTGGTGAGAGTTGTTATGGGTTCGATTGCGTTAAGATATATAGATATGGCATGGTCATTTGGAAAGGTATCAATAGTAGTATGTCCTTGATTTTCCCAATCAATAAGCTCAGGGTGGATTAAAGGTAGGGGATCTTCAGGTTCATATGTTTCGAGGGTTTCGAGAGTCATGATGGATGTATCAAAGTTTTTGATATGTATGTTGATGTCTAGAACAATACTTTCATCAGAATGACCTTGTGTTAGAAGTTCCTGATCGTCCTCGGTTAAGTCCAAGTCAGCCGAATGTGATTCAAATTCAAGTGAACTAGTTCCTGACGTTTGTCCTACATACGTGTGAACTACATCAACTCCTACATCTTCTTCAAAGCATTTTTCTTCAGTCGATTCTTCAGAGTGATAGGAATCCCATTCCCATTCATTAGAATCTGTATCACTTGCTGCCTGCAATCTACAAATTTGATCATATAGCATTTCTTCTTCTTTTCTGGCTATACTTTTCCTTCTTTCATATTCAACTTCTTCAGGACTAAGATTGAGTTTTGTCAACTTTTCTATGAGTTCTTATGGACTTATATTAGCTTCTTTCTTGTTTTGGTTGAGATTTAATGCTTCTTGAGAGATGTTTTTAGTTTGTTTCTCTTGTTGATTTGAAGCTTGCTTCTTTTCCCATTTCATGTTTGCTTGTGCTTGTTGCTTAGCTGATGTTTCTTCTCTTTCAATGGCCAGTTGTTCTTGTCCATTTTCATATTCCTCTTGTTGTTGACTAAAAGATGTGTCTTCTGGTAGATTGACTTGTCCATATCCTAAACCTATTTTGTTTGTAGTCTGCTGAGTATGAGGCTGAATAGGTTCTGAGATACCTTCTTTTCTTTTTCCTATAGGTCCTGTCCCAGTGTATCCCATCCTTTGAAGGATGTTGAATCATTTTTCATATTTTTTTGTAGGTATTCTAACATTGTTGACCTTTTGTTGAACTTCTTCATCTTTGTATAGCCACTGTAGCACATCTTTGTCTTATGTTTCCTCTGATAAGGTTCCAACACTAATAAATGTTCCATCAAATATTGGAAGATGTTTCACAATTTGTTGTTGTTTAGAATTTGATGGTTTTCCCAAGGATTTAGGAGAGAGTGGTAATTGTGATATTGAGTATTCTCCGTTCCCTCGATCTCTTAGTTGCATTTATTTTTCCATGCTTGATAGAATAGATACAAATGATTGTTCCTTGGATTGTGTGTTTGACGTTGTTGCCTCCCTATTATGTGGAATAATTACTTCTTGGCCATTTTTAGATTTCTGCAATATTGGAATGGATTTGCGTCTGCAAAGATTGTGATTTCTTGTCCCTCGTAAGGAAATTTGACACATTGATGATAGGTTGATGGTATAACTTCTAAGTCATGTATCCATGGTCTCCCTAGGAGTACATTATATGATAAGTCCAAGTCTAGAACTTGGCATGCTATGTCTTTTTGTAGAGGTCCCACTCTAATTGGTAGTATCACAATTCCCTTGGAGGAACGTTCTTCTTCATCATAAGCTTTTATGGTGATCCTTTTCCAGACACCAACTACATCTTCTTAATATCCTAAGGCATGAACAAGACTCAATGAGCAAATATTTAGGTCAGCTCCACCGTTTATTAGAACACATTTTACTCGGGTTTTGTGAATAAGGACTTCAATATGCAAAGGAGCGTTGTGAGGATGTTGCAAGGACATGTCGTCTTCTTCAATGAATGATAAGAAATGAGGGGTTGTGAGGTGTCCCACCATGGTTTGGAATTGATCGATATCAAGACCTTTGCATATGGTTGTATCTACTAATGCTCGTTCAAGAATTTCTTTATGTGCGGGTGAAAGCTTTAAAAGTTCTATGATTGATATTTGGGCAGGTGTTTTTTGCAATTGTTCCACTAGATTGTATTGTTTTTCTGTAGTGGATGATGTGTTTGTTGTAGGTCCTGGCAAAACAACTTTAGCTTTGCTTCTTGTTATAGCATGAGCATGAGCATGAGCATGTTCTTGATTTTGTTTTTCTTTAACGACAATCACATTCACCACGTTGTCATATGTATGAGCATAGTTTACCTTTGCTTTACCCTTACCATTGTTTGTTGTTGATGATTCACCTTTCTCATAGTTTGGAAGCAAATTTTTAAAAGCTATATGAGATTCGTTTGTTGTATGTCCATCCACAATTATTACTCCATTATCAATCATGTCTTGTATGATATATTTCAACTTCTGACAACTATCTGTGTGATGTCCCTTGTTTCGATGGAAATCACAATACTGATTATCATTCCACCAAGGTGGTTTGATTTGAGGTTCGTAGTTCCTTTCTTTTGGTAAAGTGATCAATTTGTTTGTGAGAAGTGGTTTAGTGTTGATCCAAGGGGTTCACCAATGTTTGTAAATTGTCTTTGAAAGAAAGTTTTGATAGTTGCTCTTTGGTGATTGTTGTTTTGTTGTGCCACTGCCGAGTGAGTAGATAAATTGAAAACCGGTTTCTTTGGTTTCACATTATTGTTATCTACTATTCCATCATTAACGATATTTCAATTTCTATTCCAAAACTTTGGTTTATCATTGTGGTTGTTGTTATTGTTTTTGTTAGGAGGATGGACTCCTTCTTTGTATATTTTCAACTCACCTTTCTTTATCATGGCTTCTTCCATTCTGATTCCATTATCGATCATTTTTCCAAAACTTTAGTTTCCTTGCATTTTTAAGTAATAACTCATTTGATCATTTAATTTATCGATGAATATGTCCATTTTTTCGTATTCTGGCACTGTACGAGGATACCCCGATGCTAGGCGTTTCCATCATTGTAAGAATGTTATGAAGGGTTCTCCAATCTTTTGTTTAGTGTTACATAGGTCTAGCATTGTTACTTCATGTTGTATATTGTAGGAGTATTGTGAAACAAACTTATCCACCAACTCTAAAAATGATCTGATTCCAAATGGAAGTTTGGAGAACCATTCCATAGCTAGCCCAGTTAAGCTTTTTGGAAATAATCTCATTAAGTAGGTATTCTCACGTGCAAACTCCATACTCATTGTGCAAAATTCTCGTATATGATCTTGAGGGTCAATGCTTCCATCATATTTTTCGTATCTAGGAGTTTCATAACCTATAGGAAATGGTATCATGTTTAGATTTCTGTCAAATGGATAAGGACAAATTTCTTGAAGTGAGTATCGTCTAACATTTCCTCTTTGCATATCTTGAATTTGTGTTTGCATTGCCTGTAATTGTTGTGTGAGAGTTGTGATATGACTATCAACATGATTTGTTCTTGCATGACCTAGATTTTGTATTCTAGGAGGACCTGTATCTCTTCTTTTTTCATCTCTATCTCTTCTTGTATCTTCATTGAATTGAATGTTATTCAGAATTTCTACTTCATCTCTTTTGGGAATGTAAGTTTCTTCATTGGTTTTGGTGTTATTAGGGATTGACATGTCATTCATTTTAAGACCAAATATATCCTCATATTGTTCGTTATTAGGGGGAGGATCACTTTTCTTTTGTGTCAATTTGTTTACATCAAAATCTTGGGGGAGTGTAGCACCAGATTTGGCTAACATTAGAAAGTATTTTTCCTTTTCTTCCTCTAATAATTTCTGCATAAATTTGTCGAATTGAGGATCTTTCTTGATGTCTCTGATGTTTTGTTTTGTTATTTCTTCTTCACCTTGTATTTCATCTTCATGTTCCATGGTTATGTGTTCTTCAGTTGTTTCCAACGTTTCGATTTCCGTTTATGTGATTCTTCATCTTTGAGCTCTAGTTAAAACGAGCATACACGTGTGTTATTTTGCTAGGATTTGATTGTCCAAAAGGTTGTTTTGATAAGTGACCAATTGTCAAGGTAGGTAAGCTAGAATAATATGACATGATAAAATGATTCAAGTGTTTAAAGGTTTGCAAGTTTGTCGATCTTCAATTTAGGAGTGCAATGATGGTGATTTGATAAGAACCAAGTCCAGTAGGAACGATATATCCTACGATGTGGGACAAGATTATCCTGACCAAACATTTCAATTTTGTGATAAAGGATGATTGTGCCTAATGAGACACTATGTTTGAGTGATCAGTTTACCAAAGAGGGTGATAATGCACTTTGAGATGTTTAGATCTTGAACTTGTTAAGGGTGAGCACTTTGAAAATCTTAAGGTGTTTATCTTCTAGAGTTTGATTTTGACAGATGATAAATTGACCAAGTGAACCAAGATGACAATCTAAGCACGGATTGATAGATAACAAGTGTTTATGTTTACTGTAAATTGATTAGGTAGAAATGACAAATCTGAAACAGGCATGCAAGACACAACTCTAGATTGACAAATGCAGAGTTTCGTACGACATATTATAAAGCCTAAAATGACAAGAGATATACTATAGAACGACAGACTAGTGATTTCATGTGGAAAGAAGTGTTTCGTACGACATAGAATCTTGACTTGTATGACAAAATATCAAGCAATACGATAGAGAATCCTGACTCATACGGCAAGTATTTGAATAGTGATAAAAATTGTTTGCTTGTTTGAGTTTTGATCACTGAATTTTGATATTTTACTTTGGTTTTCCAGTTTTAAGTGTCAGATTTTTCAATTTAGGGATGAATACACAACAAACACATGATGTGATACGTGGCTCACAATCAAGCTAAACCCTAAGGAAGTTGGCTGAGAATGAAAACCTTTGCTTGTTGACTTAGGTACTGTAAGGTCCCTACCCCGTATCCTGAAATGAATGCAAAGAATTGGTAAACTGAAAGAAACAATTACCCTTTTAATCTAATAATTTTGATAATATATAAAAGTTCCAAATTATTAGTAATCCCATGGCTTCACCTTTTAAATAATTATAATTGAATTATCAGTTATGCAATTTCAGTTTTAGGTTTGGTAATCATAGTAGGGTTGCCCATCCAGACCCTGCTATGCCCACCGGTCTTACTAGCTTAGTGTGGGTCTTACGTCCCTAACCATACCCAGTTTGGGGTTCCAAGTCTTGACCCGATTGCCCATCCAGACCAGGTTGTGCCCATCGGGTCATACAACATGGTGTGGGTCTTATCCTTTCGATCATACTCTGTCCCCCTATCAGTTCATTATAGTTGATCAGATGTTAATTAAATATTACAATATTTATATTGTCATTCATTGATTATCTATCATTATAATGTGTTTACATTATCATTATGGAATTTTACGATTATTATACCAGGGAGATAGAATATGAATCCATTAGATTTACATACTGTGTTGTAATGTGTTTCATTTCGCTAAGATCACCTATACCAAATAATTGATATTAGATGTGCCGCGAATTTTCTGTAGGTTTATTAGTAGATTTCCAGACACGGGAAAAACAGTCTGTATTTATCTCGTATTATAACTGTTTAATAATGACTGATATGGTTGGTTAATCTCCATATATTGTTAGTCCACTAAATTACCCAGATACCATTACTTTTATGCAAAATGCAAATCTATAAATGTTATTTACTATATTTATTATCGTACATCATCTATACATCTATTGGCAGTAATATCCATTAATTCATCTGTTTATGATTACAGTCTAACTGTTTATCGTATCATTCGATACTGACTCTATACCTTATATTGATTATATTTTATATTCCCAAATGCTTGTTAAAGGCTTATGGTAGAGGCACTTACCTAGCGTGATTCCTTAATTCTTTAATTCTCGTCTGGAAGCTTTTTTCTCTCCAATCCTTCTCCCCCCCATGTAGGAGCCCAACGAAGCCTTATAAAGCATATTGTGCAACCATGGCTGGATGAGTCACAACCCTTGGGAAGGACGCAACATTCTGATCTTAATCCCTGATGATTTCAAGAGACGCGATCCAAGAAAAGAGCCATAATTCTTATAAAAATATCGCACAGTATACTTATGGGTTATAAGTAACAAAATATTTAATATCAATCGTTTACAATAGAATATCATTTTGATTAATATCAGTCGTTTACAATAGAATATCATTTTGATTAATATCAATCGTTTACAATAGAATATCAATCGTTTAACATTATCAATCAATAATAATTCACATAAATCAGAGATTAAATAAATATTGTTGTTATTTTAATACGACAAATGCATTGAATATTCAGTGTCAGAAATTAAATAAAGATTTGTAGTATAAAAATATTTCATGTTTAGTATATTTAATTCTGGGACATGACAGGTACACACCCAATAGCTAATCAAAATATGACCGCTGAGTCTCACGCAATGGATTCTCAACGCTGTATTATCCGATTCCAAATGCTAATGGGGGCATGATATGACAAGTGTCTTGGGAGAGTTACTATCTCTCTTGCACAAAGATTATCACCCTTTCAGAGGTGAATCGGGTAGCTTCTATTTTAACCAGAACTAGTAAGGGATCCATTCGATGCGTCGGGGTATAAACTCAATTAAGAGGTCTCCTAGCCTTGAAAACCAAGGTTTGATATACCCAAAGGTACGGAGGAGAGCTATTCCCAAGCATTGTCGTTGCTTTGATTTTCATCAAAAACAAATTTATTTTATAGTGGGTTGGATTACTTGGCGTTAGCCATTCCCACTTAGGTCATTCCCCTCTCACTGGCCTTAAGGGCTAAGAGTTATTACTCCTTGGGAGGGTAGGCCTGCTAAAGAAATGCACTAATGAAAGCAAAATATGAGTCTAGCTTTCTGATCACCTAAGAAAGGTGAGAGCATACTCGCCTATCATCAAAGACACAAAATACATGATTGTTCATTCCTTTAGCAAAATTGAAGTGTGCCTAGAAAACTTTAATGAATACACAAAGTTTAGTTGGATTCATAGGCAACCTGCAAAATAGATCCATTAGTAGTCATTGATTGTTTTTGAATTATGTCTTTGACAAGCGTATCTTCATCAATCGCCCTGCAGAAAAGAGTTAGGCTGCCAAAAAAGCTCACAAACCAGTCAGGGTTAGTGTTAGAAAATTTCAGATTAGAATTAGAAAACCCTAACATGCAGTTTGTTAAAAATCACAGAGACAGAGACTCGTACGACACAATTTTCCACTTAGTACAATAGAACTTTAGATTTGGCACAGAGACCAAAATGAACTCGTACGACATAGGATTTTGTAGCCAGAAATTTGTACGACACACATTTAGCTCTCGTACGACAATGAAATGGAGCTCGTATGACACAGGATCAACTATCTTGCAATGATTAAAATGATGTTGTACGATAGAAGAATCACCTGATATGAGTTAAGATGGCCTGTCGTCCCAGGCTAAAAGGAAGTTCGTACGAGCTGGAAAAGCAACTCGTACGAATTTATGAAATAGAGCTGGACAGAGATGAAGTTTGCTGAAGATTAAGAGGCCAAAAATGATGATTCCAACCCCACGGTGGGCGCCAAAATGTCATGCTCTGTGAAGTGTACCTGTACCTACAAACACAATGCACTCAATAAATCATTACAAACAATGGTTAGTGAATTAAAACAATGAAATGTAAAACCATAGCTAATCGATTTATTGCCTCCTAGTAAATGCGAGTATAAAAAATGCTCTCAGATCTGATTATGCATATTCCAGTGACTTGACTACACTTAGATGAAGGATTTGAATGATGAAAATGCATGATCTAGCAAGAATAACATGATTAAGCTATATGATTCTAGAAAATAAGCTAGAATGAAGATGCAATTAAGCTAAAATTGAGCATGATAACATTACTAAAGAATGATAAGCTATAAACTAGATGCCTATAGTAACAATGCATAAGATGAGAATGATATGGGATCCATATTGCTCCAAAATGAGGTCTATTTATAGGATTTCCCAAGGCTAGGGGTGAGGTGGCAAGAATCAACAGTCAAGATTGATGTGAAGATATCAATGGTTAAATTGGAGGAGGATGGCAAAGGGGGTTGGTTTAAAGGGAACATCTGTCATCTCTATGGTGACAAGTGTCAAGAGGCTTCTAGAAGAGGTTAGATGAAAGGGAACACTTAGTGACAAGTGTCACAAGGTTCTAGAAGATGTTGGATGAAAGGGGACATGTGGGTAGGTAGAATGGGTTAAGTTTAGGAATGGTTAGGTTTAGGAGTGGTAGAAGTTAGGAGAATTTGAATTTAGAAATTCAAATAATAGGAAAAGGCTAATTAATCTCAACAACTCATAATTGATTTGTTTTAATTAATTAAAGGATTTTAGAAGAAATGATTTTGATGGAGGGAAATAATTAATTTGAATTAATTAATCAAAGAGAATTATTGGAATGAACCTATTAAATAAATCCTTAGATTGATTAATAAGTAGATGAAGAGGGAAATTTAATCAAATTGCTTAGTAAATTCAATTAAATTGGGAAGGGGGATTAATTAAATAATTGCTAATTTAATTAATTATCTTCAGACCATTTTTTAGGTGTATACATTGGCAATAAGGGCATCTAAAGCTGATTGAACATCACCCAAAGTAGAGTCATGAGTTTGCTTGCCCAATTCAATCCTTTTAATTACATAATTTGATTCTTGAATCTGATCAATGTCTTTATTAGGAGGAGGAATTCCAATATCTACATACTTGTTTCTTTCTTTGTCCACCTTTACCCTTGATAAGGTTTTGGTTTTCTTAGTGATTTTGGGTTTGGTGGGGACAAGTTGACTAAAATCATCAGGTGAAACAACTTTTTTCTTCCTCTTTGGAGCATTAGAGAATAACCACGATGGCAAAGAAGAGTCATCATCATCCATGACTAAATCCTGAGAGGGATTCAATGAATCTTTAGGGGTAGTAGTCACAATAAATCACATTGTGGTAGCAATAGTGGACGGATTTCCCAGGGATGAGTCATTGGGTCTAGGAACTATCTCTATCACAAGCTTATCAAAATCATCTAACATGGTGGTAGAAAATTTAGACAAATTGGGAAAAGCGGAGAAAACATTCTCAATGTTATCATGGGGAAGATCTAGGGCATACTCACTAGCACTAGTGGAAGAAATGTGAACAATTATGCTAGGGGAGACACATGTGACAATAAAGGGGTCTGACTCAGAAGTAGAGACAAGAGCATACACCATAGAAGAAGAAAGGGATACTTGGGGTAGGGATTCTTGTGATTTATCTATTTGTGGTAGTCTTTCTTCTTCATATTCATCATGCTCTTTATTGCCATCCTGATCACCTTCAAGATGATCAACATCAATAGGCTCTGAATCAGGATGCTCATCTTCCAATTGTTCATCTTGTACTTCAGAGTCCTATGTATCTTGAACATTAGAGGCTAATGGTTCTCCTTGAGCCTTTACTTTGTGAGCCCTAACTATGAATTTTAACTTAGGAGATTTAATGGGAGTGGAGGAATCCCTTTTATTCTTCATTTTGATCTTAGATCTCCTACCAACAAGTCCAACTATATCATCATTAGAGATAGAGGAGAAGGGCTTCAATACTTTGAATTTTTTCTCTGACAGAGGTTGAATCCTTTTGTGACCATTGAATGAGGGGAAAAGGGGTGGATGGGACCTTCTTTTCAACATATGTAAGTTCCAAGGCATTACCATCTTCTTCTAGGTTATTTGGGGTATCAACAAGATGAAACTCCCTAATTTGATCAACTATCAACCGACAATAATCTAGCTTCCTAATATCATGTTATGTTCTACAATCAACCCATACATCTTCAATATGATGAACATGAACATAGGCCTTTTTCAATTTGTTTCTTATTCCCCTATAGTTGAAGTCCCTTCTTTCCTTGAAGAACCTCATGACCACTCTTCTCATCTGTTCCTCCATTGCCCTAGATTTGAAGACTTAAGTGATGGAATATCTGCCAATGGTCAAAGTAATCTTCAAACCTACCTTGTGAGAACTTGATTGTGCCTCATGATCTGCCACCATCTGATGAGCTAATTCTATTAGAATAATTTTATCTAATGGGTACCTCGAGAGAATAAAGGGTTCACCATTGAAACACCCTACTATGAGATATGTGAAAGTGGGTGATTGCAAGAACATGCATCCATATTCATTTACAACCTCCCAAGAATGATCTGATACTCTTCTATTGTACAAATCCTTGTTCATCATGCACATGTGATATCCAAATAAGACATCATTCACTCTTCTGAAGTGATTGAAACCATTCTTCAACACCAATTGGGAGTAGTATTCATAGACAACAACTTGCCTTCAGTCTCCTGTTGTAGAGAGTCCTAGAAAATGCCTCATTGAAGTTGTAGTGTACACTAAGTAGGAAGTCATGTAAAACCTCAGAGTAGTGGGTATTTTAGTAAGTTGTTCACATATTGCATCACTAATTTGCTTACCCCAAAATATCCTCTCATTGTTTTGTCTGATGACGTGGATGTATTGATACATCCATTCATAATAGGTGTTAGAGGTAGGAAACCCGTTTAACCTATTCAAGAGAGTTACACAGTTATTCATCTCTTCAATGAGATCACTTTTGGGAAAAGTCTTCGGCCATCTGGCAATTTTAGGCCTTGAGGTCTTCAACCAGTTATCATTGATTTTCCTCCTACACTTGTCAAAATTCTTGTCATAGTAGGCTTGGGATGATTGCATGGTAATGCCTGAGTACTTTTCAATATTAGGACACTTGAAGATAATATCGATTGAAATATTCATCTAGTCTGATCAACTTCTTACCAGTGGTGTCCTTTACACTTTTGCTAGCAGGATCAAAGTGACTTGCAACTGCCATAACAAATTCAGGATCTTGAGCAGACATGGGAAAATCCAGAACTAAATGGATACCACTATTGATGATGGACTCCATTTTGTAGTATGAAGGAGGCTACTCAACTCTCTTGAGAAACTTAGCTAGGTTAGCATGACCTATCTTCATGTCCCTTATCTAGTCTATATTTTTTCAAACTGACAAAGGCAAGAGGACTAGATGCGTGTCTTGCTTCTTGAGTTTCATGGCCTTCTTGCTTGGAAAAGCCTCTCTCATTTGTACAATAACAACACTGTAACATGGGGAAAACCATCAGTATTGGAGAAGTGCAATCAACCAACCATTTTGTTCATTTTGAATTGAACAAGCTCCTGAATGAGATGCATTTGATGTCACTAGGGTTTCAAAAATCCTGCTTGTATAATGGTAATTCAAAAGTAAATCGGGCCTATGAACCCTATTTACGTGTGTGCAATTGATGTAATTTGGGTCCATAGGCCCGAATTACGTTTTTGGGTAAAGTGTGGTTCACAAGTGAAATTCAGATTCATAGGTTTGAACTACTCCTGTTAAGCACATATCAAAATCAAGTGCAGGTGGGACTTATAAATCACAACTACACATAAAAAAGAAAGAAACAAATTGTAAGGCGAGTTTATAAACCCACCATACACCTAAAAGGAGAATATTTCAAAAATGGTGTAAGGTGGGTTTACAAACCTGCCTTGCACCTAAGGATACACTTACAAAAGATGTAAGGTGCAGGTCAGGTTTGTAGACTTTCCATTCACCACTCAAAATGAAGCAATGTGCAAGTTGCATGTCAGGTTTGTACACCTTCCATACACCACTTTGACAAAGCAGAGAGAAGGGTGTAGGTCGGGGCTGTAGGTCCACCATGCGCCAAGTGATAACCTTTGGTACATGGCAGGTCTATGACCTCTCCATGCACTTTGCAAGGAAAAATAAAGGAGCAAGACATGGATTTTGGATTTACAAACCCAAACTCCACCAAAGACAGGTGTAGTTTGGTTTTGTAAACCTGAACTCCACCATGGGAAACACTGCAACAAAAAGAATAAAACTATGGTTATAATGAGTGCTGCAGGGTTCCATTGATCCAAGCAACACCACAAAATGTGGTGTTGTTTGGGCTAATGAACCTGAACAACTCACATCTTAGGTTTCTAAATGCGAATATATTTGTTCAAACCAAACAAATTCGAAACCGAATACAATCAAAACAAGGGTTTTAAAAACCCAAACAATGGTAAATCAAAATTAAAGATCACAAAGACATAGAGAGAAAATAATCATACTCAAGGGAAAACCCTACAAAATCAAAAGTAGATCTCTCTCTCTCTCCCATGAACTCAGCTTATGAATGAAAAATTAAAGCCAATAACCCAGAGAAAAATGGATTTAAAAAAAAGAGAAAGGCTCCCAATCCAATTATAAAAGGGAACAATTAATAACTCAAAGTGTCATAAATAGATTCAAATCGGGTTTGTGATCCACATTTGCACTTGTCAAGGTGCATTTTGGGTTTACAAACCGCACCTTGGTGCAAAAGGCACTTAGGTAGGTGCAAATTAGGCCTATAAACTCGAATTTGCACCTTGAGTTCAAAATTGGTGTAAATCGGGTTTATAGGTTCGATTTGCACCTTGAACTCAAAGTGGACATAAAAAAGGGAAAACCCAAGGAATGACCACACTCGAGGTGACAAAGCCACCTTGAAAAACATGCATAGAACTAGAAAACCACGAATAAGCCAAAAATTTGTGGGGTTACCCCAATTTTAACTTTCAATGAGATTGAGGATAACAACATGATAATAGAAAAGATTCATCTCTTATAATTATTTGTAATGAAGATTTTTTTTCATAATTAAAGATATTATACAATGGATTAAAAATATATCAACAAGAAGGTTTAAAATAGAAAGCAACAATTCTAGCACCTTGAATGAATGAAATTTTCAATGTGTCCGTGTTACATAAAATATAAATGAATATTTTATTGAAAGTTCACTTAACACCTGCAAATTTTAGTGCAAGGACAGATGCAGTTTGTTAGCATTAAACATCCAACAAATTGAAGTGTTAGGTTGTTTAAGGATTTCCACTAAAAATTCCTTCATTTAGCAAATAAATTCATCTAATTATGATTCCATGAGGAAACATTCAAGAACAACAACACCACAACTTAACCATCATGACATAATAATGCTTGCTTTAAGTTAATTTATGGTTTGATGTTAAAGAAGTTATTTAGTTTATGGAGGTTAATTTATTAAAATTAATTACTAAATTTATTAAAGTTATGAATGTTAATTTATTAAAGTTAATTGTCAAAGCTATTTATTTTATTGCAATTATTTTGATAAAATTAATTAATGTATTAAATTTAATTATACCGAGAGGCATAAACTACTGTGGCGACATGGAGTGGACCAAAGTGTGAGTGTATTAACAAAAATAAATTAAAATATATTAAATTGCTAACATATATTCAATTAATGGTGAAAGGATATAATAAAGAATTTATAGACAACAAAACAAAACAAATGATAATTAAAAGACACATGAATGAGTGCTAATCAATGGAGAGTGGAAAAAAAAAATTATAACTTTAGGAAGAAATCAAGACAAGAAAAAGTACAAGTCATGTAATGAAATGATTTTTTTACTAAATTCTACCAAATAGTTTTTTAAAAATATTTTTACCCTTAAAAAGGAATAAATCTAAAATATAATTATGAATAAAATTTTAATACTTGCTGTTGCAAACTTGTCATTGATGTCAAAAAGTTGTAGACCAAACAAAAGTATTCATACACAGTGTCAACTTTTAGATACAATCACAAAGTTATTGGATTGAAATATGTTTTACTAGTCATGCTTTTCTTTAGCTCATGTCGGACATACAAAATGAGTGCCATCAATTGATATTTTGAGAAACAACCTTCTTCATATTGCTGATAAGAATGATCATTACAGTTTCATTTGGGTTGAAGGACTTTATCTTTCAACCGGTCTGTGTACACTTATACAACACTGGATAAAAATGCTATTTTAAAATAATGTAAAGGATGATGAAAATATGAGAATATGGCACATCAATATATTTTGTTGTTGTGAAGTGCATAGACTAATGAATTGTTTGATGAAGAGAATGTGAGAATAAAATTATATTGAGAAGTGTTTCTAAAGTATCGGACAACAAGAGAGATGTCAATATTTATTTTGAGAGGTTTTTGTAATGTAATAAATATTTTTTCAATGTGAGAAGTCTGAATAGAGTCAATCATCATGAGCCTAGAAAGTAATATAGCAACAATGCATCATTGAATGTATTGATTTTAGGTATTGCGAAGAGTAATATTTATGATCTAAAGGAAATATAAGTCAGTAACAATTTATATTTGTAACATCCTTATGGTTGTTCCTCAAGGATACTAAGTTGGTGTTCAGTCTGAGAAGTTGGTACTCTTGTTGGACTTGGTGCTCTCAAGCAATGGATTTGGTGATTCCTTAGGGTTGGTGACCTTAAAATGTTGTACAATTTTTTTAATCATGGGTTAGATTATTACAGTGAAGATCATGAAATATCTGTGGCCTTGAATACTTTTAGTCATGTTGGTCCACAGAGGTCTATATGAACCAAATCTAACAGATGTTTCGTTGAAAAAGATTTGCTCTTGAAATTTGAGGATGCCATCTTTCCCAACTAACATTCCTTACATAGAGCATTAACCGGTTTGTCCAACTGAGGAAAACCTCTCACTATCTTTGATTTACTCACTTTAACAATGTTATCAAAATTTATATGACAAAATCTCTTATACCAAAGCCAACTATCGTCTATTTTAGCAATTAAACAGTTGCTGACTTTAGGATTCAAGTGAAACAAGTTACCTTTAGTCTTCTTGCTAGTTGCAATCAGTTCACCTTTTCTCTCATAGATTTTGCACATACCATTCTTAAACTCCAATGGATATCCTTTGTCATTGAGTTGTGCAACACTCAACAGATTGTGCTTTAGACCTTCAACCCAATAGACATCATCTGCACTGCTCTTTCCATTAAGAGAAATAGTTCCCTTACCTTTAACCATGGAGGGTGAGTCATTACCAAATCTTACAACTCCACCATCAAATTCCTTCAAAGAAAGATATTTGCTCTGATCACCGGTCATGTGATGTGAACAACCACTATCAATGATCCAATCATCAGAATTATCCATTCGTGAAACTAAAGCCTTCTAATTAGACGTTTCCTCTTTAATGGCTACAAACACAATGTCTTCATTAGCATCACCATCAGATTCCTCATCAATGATACCACTATCAACTGCAATAAGACAATCTCTTTTTCCTTTTCCCTTGTACTTCTTGAATTTCTCTCGCTTGTGCTCATTATCACCATTAGGACAACTAGCAGCTATGTGTCTAATCTTGTTGCATGCAAAACATTTCAAAGGTAATTTACCTCTATATTTGCTGGTACCTCTAGCCAACTGCTTGGCCAACAATGTTTCAAGCTCAACCAAACTGTCTTCATCATCAACTTCTCTGCTGGATCTAGATTCACAACTGTGACTGACATCTCTACTTTTTCTCGTAGATGGGTTAGAAACAAAATCTCTAAATATTGATTCAAATTTCTGAATACTACCATCATAACCATTTAATTCAAAAGCAGTAAGCTTACCAATGATGGAGTCAAGGGTTACCTTGGTTTTGTCAATAGATTTCAACTCTAGAATGGCTGCAACTCGGATAGCGTAGACCGGTAGCAGGGTTCTCAATATCTTACTAACCACTGTGGTAACATCCATTTTACCACCAACACTCTTGATCTCACCAACTATCTCTTTTATCCTTTGACCATACTATTGGATATTCTCACCTTCAGCCATCTGCATGTCATCAAACTTTCCTCTTAGACTCTCTTCCTTGGAAATATTTACATGTTCATCACCACTATAAATATCTTCAAGTTTCTTCCATACCTCATATGCAGTCTCCAGACCATGGACATCTACATACTCTGCATTAGACAAAGAACTGATAATAGCCTCCAGTGCTTGATTGTTTTCTTGTTGCTCTTTTTTTTTTTCTGATAATCAGTCATAATCCCACTAGGTGCAACATATTGAGTATTAACATGTTCCCAGTATTAATTTCCAAGACTCTTGATATAAATTTTCATTCTATCACTCCATATCCTATAGTTCTCTCTATTAAAATTTGGACCTTCCTTCTTCATCATGTTCTACAAGATCTTTACCTCAAGCTATTAGGCTTGGACCTTAGAGGACCTGAGAAGCTCTGATACCAATTGATGGTATGATGAAAGAACAAGGATCTGGTCAACTACTGAGAGGGGGGGGGTGAATCAGTAGATAGAAAAACTGATAAACTTCACCAATCTCAAAATCAATCTCTCAAAGTAAACTTAGAACTATCAATGCAATATCACTGTCAAGCTAAACCGATTGATTGTTACAACAGATTAATAGTAAGCAACTTGTAACTCACAAACATCCAAATACTTTTACTGACATAAGTCAAACTTCATTTCATATTGTTCTCGGTTATCATGAATTATCAAAGTGGATTAAGTAGTTAAGAAAATCAACCATAGAAAACATTCACCACTTGACACAATATTTTGACGTGGAAACCCAAATGGGAAAAACCACGGTGAGATGAGACTCACAAGATAACTATCTTAACTCTTTTGAAGTTCGCCCTGATAGGAGCCAAGCCTGTTAAAGCTTTTACAAAAAGTCCTGTTAAGAACAAATCCTGTTAGGGACCACCTGGTTAAGGGATTGACTATAATGCCTTGTTAGAAGCCATACCCTATGAGGAGTAACCTTTGTAAAGGATTTAGAATCCAAGCTAATGGATCACCTTGTTAGAGGATTTGAATAACACCAAGCTTGTTAGAGCTGACCCGATTAGGGGATTTCAATCTGCTATAATTGTTAGAAAACAATAGGAGTTTGTTGATCTGTTTGAATAGAACTACACTTGCTTGTTCAGATCCTTTTCATGCTCTTATCTGCCTTTACTCAAACTGCAAATACATCATCCAGTTCGGCAACCACACACTCACCTAAAACTTTGCCAACTCTAAAACTAAACAACTCATCGACCTTATAAACAAATCAACTAGGTCGGTAACACAACAAAAACCCAATTCACATAGAGATTACAAACAAGTCGGTTCAAGTATGACTGTTGGATTACATAACAATCTCTACACATCATTCAGGAAATCCTTGACCACTCCTTGATCACTGCTTCATTGAGCTTAGTAACTCATCACGCGCTTTGCATTACATGTAGTATACTTGCTCATTCCCAAGACAAAAACCGTTACCTCAACGCGCCAAATACACTTTGAAACTCTCTTCATACAATATGTATATGTGTCATAATCATTACCGCTCACCATCAGATCGTAAACCAATATAACCAATTCACCAAACTTAATCGGTTAGGGTTTATCAAAACAATATGTAGGGTTTACCAGTTCAACTCTCCAATACTTAAAAATACTGTTTCACTCCACAAACTTACCTACCGGTTACAGTTTCCTTTCACTAGCTCTTCCTACCGGTTACAAAACAACATTACAACAACATCATTACCGGTTAATTGACATCAATGACAACATAACATTTCATTAATGCAATCTTCATGCAAATGCCAATAGGGAGAGCTATTGACTGTTTGTTATTCATGTAATATTCATGTGTGAAAAAAGGGCATTGCGTGTTAATCATTTGCAACTTAATGACAGATTAAAATTAATTAAGGCCAAGAATGAGCTACTTGTCTTGTGTAAACAACATTAAGACTGTGTGAAATACGAACTATTCCACTATTGTACTTAAGACTGGTAAATTTATATAGAACATTGGTTCATAAAAAGTAGTACGGTGATTTCTACCTGTTCTTGAAGCTTGGATTCATCCTTGTAATCCTAAGAGAGTGGGTCGCTAGCTCAAGGGCACAAGAATGAACTCTGTATTAAATTAATCTAGGGTTCTGTCAAGGAAAGGTTACATTATAAGAGTATTAGACATCTTGAGTTTGTTGACTAGCATGGGAAGTTTGGGTCTAAACAGATATGACAGTCAATGAGCCTCATAGAGTCTAAATGCAGTAGCATAGAAATAGACATGAGTGCTTGGTTACCATTCAAAAATTCAATCCAACCAAACAGGATGATGAACAATTGACTTCATGATTTAGCATGCTTGCAATAAGATAGAAACCCTCTGCCAAGGTGATGTTACTATTGTAAGCATCAACCAGTTTGTTAATCTAGATGCACAATCCAGTCAGAGGTCATACTAGTTAGAGGTAGCCTATATATGACCAACTAGGGATCTATGTAGGATTATCCACCAGTTTAGATGGCATGAGTTAGACTTCCATTATCTCCCTACGAAGGGTCAGGCCAATCCAGTCAGATATGGAATGGGGGCCTAGTAAGTTTGTGGTTGGGCGGAAAAGCGTCTTGATGATACTTTCTCTCCTCATTGGTCAATTAAAAAAGTTATGAGAGTTTAAGAATATTGGCACCTAGAGAAATGTACTTTCTAAACCCTTTCTCTTCTATTTAAATTGAAATGTTTAAGTTACTTTCATATCTATTGTTCTTGCTTATAGTATGGATCAATGTAATGCAAATTCCAGTTAAAATCTAGTTTCATTTCACTTATTTGATGAAAAATAAAAATCGGTGGTTTTTCCTTCTTTTCTACTGATAAGATTTTAAAGTTGTTATTTCAAATTTGCATAGGTTGTTGCATGTTACACAAGAAAAGACTATTCCTTGCCTCAAGTTGTTGAAGCGGATTCCTGCTTCTACATTGATCCAGGAGGGAGTTGTTCAGGAAGAAAATGTGTATGATTTCCATGGTTGGTATTGTTCTTTGGCCACGAGGAAGTCAGTGTTTGATCATGCAAAGCAAGAGCACATGGAGATAGGGGGATCAATCCAAGAGATACAATCTAAGATCCTCGCATCTATTGAAGAGTTATTGGGACATGATGTCCATCCTTCTAGCAGTTTGAATTTGGAAGAGTTGAAGGAGAAAATGGAGTTTATTTACTTCAAACAGTTGAAATCCATAAGGAAGAATCGGCTGAATGATTTGGTTTTTCTCACGATTCACATCAACAACTTGCAAAAGCATATGCCTAATAGTGAAAGTATTTTCAATGCTTGCTCAGATGCCTTGGATATGATCGATTTGCAGCCAGAAGGCCTACCAAATGTTACAATGGAGTAACTCAACTCAGTCTTAGCTAGATTCATTGAGTATGCAACTAGGGAGAGGGATGGAAGTCAAAATCTTCTAGAAGATTCCCTACTTGATGGCTAGGCATCATCCCATTGGACCCCATTTCTTGATTCCACTTTTTGATGTAAACCCTAATTAGGGCAATGTTGGCATGATCTCAACCCTTGATTCTAAATGAATCTTGGTTAGTCATTTTAGTTGGAGACTCTATATAAACCCCTTTTCCTCTCATTTGTAAGGGAGAGATTTTTTAGAATTGTAGCCTATATGTTGCTAAATTTAATTTAATGATTGAAGATTGGTGATTTTATTGAGATTTTGAAGCATTGTGTGTTCTCATACCTCCAAATTTAGATTAGAGTTTGCCTTAAGTATTTTTAGTTGAATGAAAGAAATTGTTGAGTGCATTCATATAAAATTCGTTTATCCATACCACTACCTTCTTGCTGATTGTAAGTTTGCCTTGTGTGGTCAACTGGAATAAAATTTAAACTTAACTTCAATTTATGTTTGCTCATTGATATGCATCCAATTGATGGTGTTAGTGTTGTTAGTATGAATTTAAACATCTATCAATTACCTTAGATGATTGCACTAAGCTTGTGTAGAGTTGTTCTTTGATGACAATACCTAGCCTACTTGAATTTCATTGAATCATTCACGATTTCTTGCATTCTAGGTTAGATGGGATTAGAATATAACTTTTAAACCCTTCCTCTTTTGCATTTTATTTGAAAATCTTTGTTAGAAAAAGATCAATAGCTCGAATTCCAAAATCTTAAGTCATTTGAAATTATTGGCAAGCCTACTCCATTCATGATAAGATTGAATCTTTAGAATAAATGTTTAAATCTCTTTGTGTTAAAAACAAAATCACATCCGCCATTGAGTTACCCACATGTCAAGAACTAATATTAGAAACCTTGGAATCATCTTAGTTGATCAAATATTTAGCATTTGACGTGATTTTGTTTAAGAGGGGGTAAAATACTTTGATATTTTATTCTGTGTTTGAGGTCTTAAAAAACATATCAACAGGTCTTTACCCTCTTTGATCAAAGCATAATGTTTTATATGTCATCTTTATTTGATGCGATTATGGGAAAAATATGTTTATGTCTCTTCCTTTGTATACGATAGTGAAATCTTTTGAATCTTTTTACTTGTTAATGTTTGATTAAGGGAGCTCGAATGAATATGCAGATCTGTACTTGTAAATGCTGCAATAATTTACCGAGCATAGTTTGTATGTGTGAGTGAAAATCTAATGAATCCGTTTAGCGTACCAATTCAAGGTACTGATTTTGAACAATCTGAAAGTAGCTATGCAACAAGTACTTGAGCATGTATATTATGTATCTTTCTATTGAAGCCGTGTCTATTTGGTCATGAACCGAAGGTCTGTTTCTTTATAGTTTAAAGTAATGCTGTGATTTCAAAATTGTAAGAAGGAAGTAATATCGAGGGTCAATTTGTAATTTCCCTTGTCCTTGTGAACTAGATGACTTGTTAAATGTTCAGTATCAATTTGGTTCGTTCTGATACCTGCAACAAGATGTATTAATAATGCCAGACCAATGTGTTGGTAGTTGTTGTTGTCCATTCTTTTATGAATGGTTAATTGAGACTATATTTGGTGAGTAGGACCCTATGTAATGTTGTGATTGAGAATACTCCCTTTCATTTTGCCGAGTAGGGGTGGTGAACATTGACTGCACACTATCATGCTTTATGAAACCTTGGCCAAGGTGGCACTGCAGTTAGCATGCGAACGTTAGTTCACAAGAATCAGATACACCACTAGCTAGAGTGTCATGCTAGTTAGAGGGTACCTACAGTGTATGACCAACTAGTCAATGTAGATTCTAAACACCAGGTTCAGAGGGCTTAATTTCATTGTTCTATCCTAATACTGCTACCCTTGTGAAGGGTTAGTCCCTTCCAATACGAAGAGGCATAAGGTACATATGTCCGTGGTTGGACGGTAAAGCTCTTGATGATGCTCTCCCTCTCCCATGTTAAATCTCGATATGAATTTGTTATTAGCTGGAGATCGTTTCTTTGTAATCTCTAAACCCTACTCGGACAACCATGCCTACCCGTTAACTCATCCATAGAATTGTAGGGCCTGACTTCCGAACAATCGTTAAAATTATTGCATTTTTATGTGACAGTTACTTTTCCTTTCAGATGATGAAGAAGTTAGTTAGATCATAGTTAAGTTAGTTATGAACTGTTTTTCCTTTCAGCTGAAATTGAATGTAATTGTTGATATCTTCATTAAAATCATATTTTAATTTTGGTTGTTATTCTATTTAAGAAATTTGGTTGTTACAATATTGCATCCTTCTATAGACCACACTCTTTTTATTGGTTGTTGCTCTAATATAATTGTTTTCTTTATCAATTATAGTTGTGCCAAGCTTTTCAGACCCAAGTGGTTTATACCCAACCGGTCCATTATTGATAGCTTGAACCATCTCTCCATGAAAAGGTAAGCGAACAGCATTAAATAGTATTCCATTTGCATAAAAGAAGTGTGCAGTTGCTGCATCAACCACTTCTCAACCTTGCACATCAAAAAGTCTTCCAATGAGGCTTGAGCTGCCAACGTGTGGTCTCTTGTGAGAATGTTTGCTGCTACATCTCTAGAAGACACATCTACCTCTGTCTCTCTATTTTTATTACTAGTTGCAGTAGCTGCCCTTGTCGTGGAAGCATGAGAGAGCAAGAGATAGGATTTTGATTCATTTGATGATTCATGAGAAACTATCCAAACCCATAGCCTAAGGCTTAAGTTGTTGATCTTCCATCAAGTCCTCATTATAAGCACCAACCAAGGTTTGCACTCCAAGTGCTTTTCTAAAAAAAACACTAAAGTTACAAGTGCACCAAGGTATGAGCATAAAGCAACTGAATATAACAAAACAAAAGGGTCTACAAAGATATTAAGCATCTCTTGAAATCTAAGATTGAAAAAAAATGATGGATTCACCAGGCTTCTACTTAACAACAAACAATAGCAATGCCTCTCTTGGATTTATATTTCTACTGAAGTATCTCCC
Source organism: Cryptomeria japonica (assembly GCF_030272615.1). Classification (NCBI taxonomy): domain Eukaryota; kingdom Viridiplantae; phylum Streptophyta; class Pinopsida; order Cupressales; family Cupressaceae; genus Cryptomeria; species Cryptomeria japonica. The sequence continues at coordinate 406,373,970 of NC_081408.1, forward strand.
GATAGAGGTTTGAGGCAACAAAACCAAAAATAAGCATCAATCTGAAGGGTGAAAAAAAAAACCTACACGCCAATCCTTCATGGCTGATGCCAAGCAATCCTACAATATCTTTTAATGCCCTTATACACTCTCATGTTGTCCCCCTACCAATGGGAGAGTATCTTGGAAAAAATTAATCAACTTCCTCAAAATATCATAGACATCCCCACAAATATTGATGAGATTATTTTAAACCAAGACATTATCAACAACAATTATAGAACATTTGAAGAGTAGAGATATCATACTAGAACAAATTCAAACCTCAAAATCAAATTTTATACCATTTTTGCTGTAGATTTCAGTATTTTGAGATAATTTTCAAATATTTCTCTATGGCATATTACATGTTTTCTTGTGGTATTGCACCCATTGACAAGAACAGATCCTTGGTAAAACATGCTCATTCTTTCCCTGTGCAGCTATAATCTCTAGACAAACTTCCATGATTGCTTAACACCTTTCTGTGTATCTTTAGTTATCAGTTTATAATTTAGAAGGCTTCTTGTGAGAATAAATCCTTAATTACTTCCAGATTTTGTAGAAGAATGCAATATTGAGTTGTGGGGCTTTCTGCCAACAATTATATTTATTAGAATATCATTATGATCTCTTCATTGTATGCTCTCACCTTGCGCACCTCAGAATTTTGGTGGTCAAAAGGTGCAAAGGTTCTTTGTGAAAGTGTAAAAATAAAAAAAACTTTAATTCAGGATTATCAACAACAATTATAGAACATTTGAAGAGTAGAGATATCACACTAAAAACATTCAAACCTCAAAATCAAATTTTATACCATTTTTGCTATAGCTTTCAGTATTTTGAGATAATTTACAGATATTTCTATATGACATATTGCATGTTTTCTTGTGGTATTGCACCCATAGACAAGAACAAATCCTTGGGCAAACATGCTCATTCTTTCCATGTGCAGCCATAATCTCTACACAAACTTCCACGATTGCTTAACCTTTTTCTGTATATCTTATTGTAGTGTCCTGAATTAAAGTTTTTCTTATTTTTACACTTCCACAAAGAACAAGCATAAAACCTTAGCACCTTTTGATCACCAAAATTCTGATGTGGGCAAGGTGAGAGCATACAATGAAGAGATCAGAATGATATTTTAATGAAAATAATTGTTGACAGAAAGCCCCACAACTCAATGTTGCATTCTTCTACAAAATCTAGAAGTAATTAAAGATGTATTCTCACAAGAAGCCTTCTAAATTACGAACTGTTAACTAAAAATAACTAAAGCTAGTTCTGATGGCAAGCCTTCCGAAATAAATTACAAGTACTTAATATGCCTGAGAATCACACAGATTATTATTAAAACAGTGATTTTTAATGCTGAAGCGGCATAGCCATCCAAACTTACAATACTGAAATCAAGCGCAAATCTTATATCCTTTCTAGCAGTGAATCGCACTAAAAATTACAAAGAGATCAATAACTGGCTTATTTTATTACTGTTGGTCATTTATGCAATAACAAAAATAATTATAAAATAACATTGAAAATGTCCAACTACAACAAGAGTATAAGTAATCACCTGCAATAAAATTATTAGAAACATTTTCTAAAGACAAGGTCCCCACTCAAATTAAAAATTACCTTCCTAAAGTAGCGGTTGAGTCTGTGTACAACAGCCCAAAGAAAGGTAGAAATCTTTATAAATTTGGAGTGGCAGCCTCAAACCATGAATCGTTGCTTCTTTCTTTTGTTTAAGGTACGGTCAGGCCTTTTTTAATCTTCAAACATAATATTATATCCACACAAAGTGGATCGCTGCCTTCTTAACAAATACAGCAGCTTTAGCTTATGATCATTTTATATGGTGTGGCCCAATCTGCATGCAGCCTGCGACTTGTTAATAAATAAAGAAATGATATAGCAAGACAGTTGCAACTCAAAAAGGCTTGAAACAGGGTTAAGACTGCCAGCCAATAAAATAATAATGATATTTGGCACTAAATGTCAATGGAAAGTTATCCCATAATCATTCTAAAACTTGTATTAAGTACGTAGATTCATAAACACACCCACAACTGCATACACAAAACTGAAACTGAAAAGTAACTGCAAACCATCAATTCATTGGTAATTCCCAAATGGACTTGCCAAAGGGTTTTCATCCTAGAGTAAAAAAGATGAACACTATTCGATCTCAAGGGAAACGAATTTGATAATATTAATTGGTAACCCTGACAATTCCTCAACTCCTGATATAGGCTTTTTGAGGAAAATAATATTTTCTTTTTCACCTTTTCCCTCCAAACTTGATTTTTGAAAAGTGACTAGAAAAAACTTTAGAGAATACAGTAATTTTTGGACCCCATTCCTAGAATCACTTTTGGTTACATTTTTATGAATATAACTTTAAGTTAATTTTTTGACAACTTCAAGTTAAATTATTAAATTATTCCCTAGCTCAAAAAAGGGACATGACAATTAATCTTCCCAAAGTTCATGAATGTTCCACATTTTCACACATGTGCGGTGCTTAAAAACAACTTCACATGCAAATGCAACATTTTCTCATTGCGAATTGCTTCTTTATAGATCTTAATGCTCTTCCTTGCATGTCAAAAGAACATAAAACTTTCAAGTTTTTTCTTAAGTACTAAACAACCCCTGCTATATAGAAGAATATGAGAATAATTTAAAGACATGTCAAAATGAATTCATGCATAACATTGTGTAATCTAACGTTTCCCCCCATCCTCTATCACTTACTCCATAGCATCTCCCTACAATCCGAACAAACACAATAACTGCATGCAAAACCTTTTATGGCGAATCAAACATTTTTAAACAGCTTCATGCTTGAAAGTTAGATGGTTCCCATAAATCAATATTCATGTGATATACAAAATATATTCAAGAAAATAATAGTTTTGCACCAACAAACGCCATTAATTCAGAGAAGATTAGATCTTCTACAAGGATCCTTTTGCCACAAATCTAGTCCACAAGGCCTTCTATCCCAATGATTTGCTTCAATTAGTAGTACTACCCAGCCGTGCAGCCAAGCATTTTGAGCAAATATATGATTTCCTGGCTGGATCAATTGTTAGCTTTTAACCATTCATTGTCTAAGACTCTAATATATTTCCACTGGTTTAATCCTATTAGCTGGCAAGAAATTAAAACAGATGTTCATGACAAATCACTCACACAAATTGCAGTTATACCTATGAACCAGAAACTAGTAAAAAGGGAGAAATCATTTACTTTACAATGATAGTATAAAATGAGGAGCTTTCCTCCATTACCAGGATACATACAGGGCAGCCATGCAAAATCTCCAGCAACTACAAACTTTCAATCAACTACTTCATCTCTTGTCTTAAACCTTGATAAAAATAAACATACTCATATACTCTAATCACATGCATGACAAGAACATGCTCAACCGGGAATTCTCATACTACTGTAGTGGAGATCCCAATTACAAGTACTAAATGTTATGTTCACCAAATGACCACTTAAAAACTACATGTAATACTTTAATATGTAGAACAATTTAACTCTTTTGAATACTAAGTGCAATATAGGGCTAACAATTCAATTATCATTTGAAGGTAGACATAAGGTATTCTACTACTATCATTTGCCCCTCCTCAATCACTTCCGAAACAATGATTTGCTTTGTCTGTCGTTTTATTTACTGCACTCTCTAGAGAGTTTTGTTAAAGACACCATGGACCCCAAGCATGGGGATAAGCAACCCTACCTCCTCCACCAGGGACTCATTTATAGGTTGTATAAATTCCATGAGGCTCTCTGCCCCCCCCCGGAATCTTTTGCTCTCTCAGCCCCCAATGCCGACTCTCCAACAGCTTGTGGCCCTGTCTATGGCTTTCCCTAGATTCTTCCAATATCCCCATGAGGGCTTTGCTACGGCCACGATGTCCCTACCTGCTTATGCCTTAGTTGTTTCCTTATCGGCGGTCTCCCCTAGTTTAACTAGATCTGCCTCTCACAGTGCTTCCCGCTCCCTGTCCAAGGGCAAAGGCAAAACCCCCGCTAAACGCAAATGCATTGTCTTTGATGACAATTCTTCCTCTGAGGATGCTGAGAACGACAATCCTTCCCCTGATTCCAAGGTTAAAAGGAGATCCTCCATAATTGCTTCCAAAAGCCACAAAAAGAAGACCCCCGTGATCGAGAATCTGGACTCTGAGGAGTACCCCATTGGGGACAAGGAGGAAGAGGGCCCTAATACCACTATGGGGGCCCCTGATGGGGATGCTGTGGATGCGAATGCGACTGGGGAACCCATGATTTCGACCACTGTTGGTGCTGCTAACATGAGTATCTCTGAAATGCAAACCTAGGACCCCACTGATGTTAAGGATACGACCCCTATGAACACGGGCACTGAGGGTCTTATGGGTGTGGAAATCTCTGATAGCAAAGCCTTGGAATCTAGTAATTTGGACCCAGAATTAAAAATGGCTGAACAGGTGATGCATTCTATCCCTCTGATGGGCCTAGTTAATGATAGTGATAACTCCCTTGTTGGCTGTGTGCTCAAACAGACCGAAGAAACTACGGATGACATGGCTGCTGAGAACCCCCAGGATGTCCCTACTCTCCAACAAATGGAAAAGTTGAGCACGGATGTGCTGGACATCACACAGAGAATTGAAAACCTCGTCCTTGTGCTTGATTTGCAGACTATCAAGGAGGATGTCAACCGGCTCAAGAACAAGATGGAGGCTTGGGAAGCCCAAATGGTGGGCCTTAACAAATTCCATGTATAGGTTCTACAAAGCTCCACGCTCACCCTCTCTCTGCTAAGGGAACGTTCTGCGGACACTGAGGAGGACAAGCAGAAGGCTAGGGACCTCTACAAGTTCCTATCCAATGAATGGAACAGTGCTATGGATGCCACTAGGGTGCGCAAGACACCCCTGTAGTTTGTTTTTTGTTTTCTGCTGTTGTTTCTGATTTCTATAGACTTGGTTCCTTTTTGCTAATAGTTGCTGTTAATTGTTGTTATAGTGTTGTTTCTGAACTATGATTTTTAATAGTTTTGCTATGTAAAGGGTCAGTGCCCTTGTTCTCACTTCTTTTTTGATCAAAAACAATTCAATTAAGTTCGGATTATTGTTCAATTTGACTTTGAAGTGAGTCCATCAAAAGCAATTCCCAGTTACGAAGTCTACTTAGTACAATGCATTTATCTTTACTTGCAAGTTTCTAGAAAAAAATTGTGAGTATCAGATGTAAATCCATCTCATTTCTGCAAAATTCAAAAATGCCTGGCAGTTGGTACAATGCTTAGTTATACAATAAAAATATTGTTGGCAATTATGGTGTTGACTTGTAGTCCATAGTGGTCCAATGGAATAACAAGTACATTATATACACTACAGGTACAATTTTACGAGATGACAGCCATATAACATTGCTCATTAGTTATAACAACAAAGTGCAACTACAGCTAATTAGTTTCCTGGCCTTTCTAAAAGTTTATAGACAAAAAACTAAACCAGTTAGAAAAATATGTACAAATATATACTTGAGAATATGTACAAATAAATACTCGCTAGATGTCAATCTACACAATAAGTTGCTAAATAGGTCATGAATCAACAACTGATATTATCATGCTTAGGATTCAAACAATGTGCATACCTTGGCTTTAAACATGAAATTTGGGGGCACATTTATAATTGCATATTTATCACGATCCAAATATTTCTCAAATTCCTGAAATGAAAAAGTCAAAGCATGTGAAGCATATTAGATTTATAGATCATTTTCTGCAATGTGCAGTGGTCCTCTGGGCAATATCAAACTGAAAAAACAAAATAGGCTTTCTGATGATCATTACCATTCGAAAAATATCATGGTTAAACATAATTACAGGGATACCATTTTACTCAAACAAAATTCCTTGCACATTTCTCTTCATAAAATTAATTTTTCATTCAAACTTCATCATCTAACAACAAAGTAGTCAAGGATAAGAAAATGGGAATAGAAAAAGGAGAGACGAAACATTTCATGTTCAAAGAAATAGATAACAAAGAAATTATTGAAAATTTGCATGTAATAGGTCACAACAACATAAAAAATAAGATAAGAGCAAATTTATTGTATTCAAATCAACTTATTTATACAACTTTGGAGGTATCTAAGCATGTAGTTGATTTGAAATTTTTTGAGCATTTACTGAGGTACAGTAGAACTGCTAGTAGCGTTAAAAAGCAACTTTGTTGCAAGGTCAAAAATAGTATATGGGAGTTATCTTAAGGGTGATATTTTAACATATTTGGATTCTCTTAAAAAGATACAATTTAAAAATAATACATAACCTCATTTTGAGTCCATAAGTAAAATTTATCACCTCTGCAAGTTGCACAACTAAGTACTACTGAAAAGCTCAAATGCTATCAAATTTGTCTCTGATGGGACAGGGTAACAGGTATAGAACAACAACATAACTAAAAGGTAATTCAGGAACTTGAAATGGTTCTCCTTCTTGGCCGAAACAAGACATTTTTTTATCCTCGGTCAAATCAGCTACTCATCTTCTCACACATTTGGGTATGTACTAGTAAATACTTTCTTTTTGGAAATTCTTCCTTTTTAGGAAATTATCCCTTCTTTGGAAGGAAAGGAGAGAGTAGTAGAGAGGAAATTTGTAAGAGAGTTGTACTTGAGTTGTGCTAAGTTTTAGAGTCATTGGTAATTAAAGAAAGAAGTCCATTGGCATATTTCTTGGAGACTCTGATTGCATGTAAGCCACAAAGAAGTATTTCCTATTTGGGGGCAATGAAGGGAAGTGATAGATAAAATTCTCAAGAGAGAGAGTTTCATTTCAGTCATGCTAAATCTTAAGGTCATTGACACTTAAAGGTAGAATTCTATTGTCATGTTTCTTGAGAGAGTATGATTGCATGTAGCCATTGGAGTTAATGTAATATTCCCACTATATTTTTTTTGATTTTTCAAAACAATATCACAATCACACCAATCACCCGTTAGGGTTAGAATAATGAAACCCAAACAACTAGAAGGAACCCTACACTTTCTGATCACCGAGAGCCTAGACTAAGAGGGTGAGAGCATATGATAGCAGGGGATCGTTAGAGATAATCTGCTGAACTGCTGAAATACAATAACAGGCGGCAAGCTAGCCCCTTTCGCTTATCCAGCAGGAAAGCAAGGAACTTGGAGGTAAACTAGCCAAGAGAACAATACTTCAAACACAAATCACTCTACCGCAATATTTCAGTGGGAGGACTGAATACACCGAACAAACTCAACTCAACCGCTTATGCAGTGGGAGGAACATTACAACCAATATCACTCAACTGCTTATGCAGCGGGAGGACTGAGTTACAAAATATCAGATATAGGTGGCAAGCCAGCCTCTTCCACTTTTCAGCAGGATATGAAGAATACAATCCAGAAATGGTTAGTAGTACTACTACTTAACCTTACAATAGAGAGGAAGGATAGAGTAGAAGTAGAATGTTGAACACATGAGATAATTATCATCAAACTAACTCAACACCAAAAACACAATAGGCTGGAAATGCATAACCAACAATACATAAACTCACTAAATTGCCCATATCTCACTCATATCTCCTTCAATTCACCCCAAATCACTCCCAAACAATCACTAGACAAGCAACGACTAAGAACACACCAAAAAGAGCTACTAAACACCTTGCACACATCCCAATGCACTTCCCAAGAACCACGACTAAGCTAGAAATTTTGATTTGCAAAATAAAATCTAAGACTCCAAATAAGGGGCTGCAAACTTACAAGATATATTGCCAATAGCATAAAGAAGGTTTGAGCCAGTAGCCAGAATGACTAGTCACTCAGGCAGGGAGGTATGATCGAAAACTTGCTTCAGCCACAACAAACCAGCAACTCCAGAAAACACACCACACTCCAAAATACTAAAAATACGCACTAAAAATGTCACAAGAATACACCACTCAGCTAGGTACTATGTCTCAAGTACGAAACTGGTAATACTAGGGAGCCACACTCCGTAGCTTCAAGTTCATATGCCAATCTAGCAACATAATGATGCAATTTTTCAAGATGCCAAAATGAGAGCCCAAGGCTCATATTTATAACTTCATGCTCCCCCAAATTCAAATGCAAATGGCGCCCAAACTCAACTCAAACTCCTTTCATTTCATTTCAAGTCTTCACCCAACATGGCGCCCAACCCCTTCTTCCTAGGCAAAGTTCGAACCTTACCTTTGGTGACAATTTTGCAACATAAAAATATATAACATGAGATGTTTTATCATCCCAAATCGCCACCAAGAATTACACCATTGACTTAGGAAAATAACACATTGCTATCAGATAATTATTTTTCCCTAAGTCATCCTCAATACATTTATTCAGTAAATACAAATATTTAAATATTAAACCTTAGAACAAGGAAATAATATTTAATTAAATCACTTATGACTCCCATACTGATCATCAACAAAACCAGGATGAAGCAGAGTAAAGAAGACCACAAAATTGTTGCAAGATCAAGACCCTGTCCATTGCCAAAAATAGAAATGCTCCATACTACCACTTACTAAAAATAGTAAGTCATGAATTACTCCTCCGAAAAGCATGATCTTCGCCCCAGAGACAAATCTTGGAAAGCTCAGTAAGACAACATCATCCAAATAGCCAAACCCTAACTTACTAAAAATAGTAAGTTCTCGCTTCACCAACGTTTGAAACCCTAATTCTCCATTCCACATTGCCCATGGGTCTCCGGAATAGGCCAATGGACCACTGAAAGCACATCATTGAGAAGGGGACATTACAGTTAACTAAATTAGGTGCAAAGTGATAATGTTGGTGAGTGTCTTTGGAAGGCCCTTGCAAAGAGCAAGTTTGTACACACTAATTTTTATAGTGGATTCTTGTTGCCCTTATTAAGGAAATTGGGGGCTAGGAAGCCCCCAGGATGAAACATGGAATTTGTGAAGTCCCTTGACTGTCTCAGAAACTCTAGGACCTTTCCAAAGCTTAGGTTGTAAAAAAAACACTTTTTGGAAGCTATCCCTAACCCTAAATGCTAATGAGCCCCACCCACACCCTAACTCTCCAAAATAACTATAAATTTACATGCCCACACTCAACTTAAATCACCATTAACACTGTTATTGCATTCAACAAAAGCAAGAGAAAAACTTCAATCATCTTCATAGATAAACCATTTGAAGCATTTATCAAGCCTTCAAGGCAAGACTTAACAAATTTTGAGATTCATACTTTGTTTGTTGCATTTTCATTTTCATTGCTAAGTCTGAAATCAATAATCATCTTTTTTTTTCCTTGTCAATTTAAATATTTAGTATATTGTATGTATATGCAAATTGCAAATTATTTGTAGGGTTTATAAGTTATAATATGTTGTTTTTATAGTTGTTTAATCGCTGTATTTACTATTTAGGGGTTTTATCACAGCAGTTTATAGGGTTTTAAATATTTTGAATACTTTAGGATTTCAAATTTACTTATTAAATTAATTTCAAATGTTTATTTGCAAATTTCATAATGATATGGCTAATTTTCTGATTTTCATTTAGCTTTTGTGCATCCTCTACTTCTACATCTCATGCAGTGTATAGTAAGGAAAACAAAAGTAAAATCAAAATCAAAATTTCTCTTTTTAGATTTAAATTTTTAAAGTTTAAAAATTAATTTTCTTATTTTAAAACTTAAAACTTTTACTAATGGTCAAGTTGAGATTTTGTTTTTGTCTATATTCTACTTTTCCATGTCATGCAACTTTAAGTAAGAAAACAAAAGTAAAATCCTTGTTTGATGAAGGTTGAAGAACAAGGATTCCAATTTTGTGTATCCTCTGCCTCTACACCTCATACAACCAAAAGTTTGGAAAACAAAAAGATAATTCTTGTGTCTTGAGCCCTTGCATTATGTATATGCACTAAATTTTAAATTTTAAACCATAAATTTAAAATTTTGTAGTGTCACTATAAGTTCTCACGACATCAGTAATGATGAGGGTCAAGGGGTTGGAAAATGATTCCACAAAGAAATATTCATGTAATCTGCCCTTCAGGAAGTCAACTGTTAATTCATATTCAGTCAATCTTCTAGCAAATAATGCGTCAACTACGTTGAGAACTTCTCCTTGTATTTTCCTGACCGAGTCCCTCGAAGATGTAGACTCCTTGCTGAATCTTTTATAAAGACTCCTTTCCAGTGCAAACAACATAGAACCATTGTGGGAAGTCATAAACTTTACTTTCCTGGAAAACCTTCCCATCAATCAACGTCTACTTGGGAATTTTTATTAATGCTCTAAGTCGTGGAATAGTCAGGTCCGGGTCAATATGCACATCCTCCCATGAACTATTCGTCATTTCCATCCTGTTCAAGATAGTCTGAATCCTCCATTGGATTTGAGCCAAGTCCTCGATGAATTTTCCAGCTGAAGCGAAGACATCTTCTACCCACTCCTTAGAGCATTGAGCCCTTTTCCTAACTTCTTTAGCATCATCAATAGATTCCTTAGAAAGAGAGGAGGGAAGTACAAAAAATGGATCTTCCTCTCTAAGTGGATGCTTAAAGCTCCACGCATATTCACACAAGGCTCTATTTTCACTTTTCAACCTCTTGTTCATTTCCTTTATCTTTTTCATTTGTTCATCCATTGCCAAAGAAGACTCATCAAAATCTTCCACCACCTGTGCTATGGATGCATGCCATAAATTGACTTCTCTGATTACATACACATCAGGCATGATCTCACTTCTATCCTTATCCACTATAGGCTCAGCCAAATGTGAAGTCCTGGATCCAAACTCATCTCGTGTGATCTTGGACAACTTTCTAGCTGCCTTCTTTTCAGCTAGTTTATCCATTCTGTTCAAAAGTCTTTCCAATTCTTGCGCCAGATCCATTTCTTCTTTGGCTCTCTTCTCATCCTTTCCTTCACCCAATTTGGAGCTATCGTTGGCTGATCCTGAACTTCCATGTGTACTTGTCCCTGTGAAGCTTCCTCCAAGCCTTCTAGAATTGTCTCTACAAAACCATCTTGCTCTTGCTGCTCTGGACTGGGAGGCGATTCTTGCCTTTGAATCTTCTGTCGAACAGGTCTGTGAGAAGCACTGATGTTGAGCATATCTTGTGTAGGTGCATTGTCAGGAATATTGTCCTCCAGCTGATTCCTTAGAATTTCCTATTCAAACATCTCAACTTCTTGCTCACTTGAGGAACTAGTTGGTGACTGCGCTTGTTCCACTCTTGGCCTTTTTTGTTGAGGCTCCTCTAGCTGGACTTCTATTTGGGCTTCTGATTGAACTTCTTTCCTCATCCTTGTTCTTGATTTCTTGTGAACATTTTTTTCTTTACTATGCTCAACTCCTTGTTGGATTCCTCCTTCAGTATGGGCCTGTGATGATCCTTCTGTGGCCTCACTATGGGAATCCATATTTCCCATCAATTGGTAACTCAAGCGAATATTTTCTTCCTTCAACGTCTCGATGTGTTGATCAATCCAATGCCTGGTGAATTTTAAAACTGGTCTAGCCAAAACATCCAGATCATCAATTTCTGGTTCCGACCAATTCGGAGCCTGGATAGGCCTATCCTTCAAATTTTCAAATTCCGACTGAACCACATCCTAATCCTCTTTAACTTGATCTAGCACTTGAATAATTTCACCAATTCTGATCATGTCAAGGGGCAATCTAGAAAACAATCTTTTCCTGATTTAAAGATCATCCTTGGCATTAGCCCAAAAGTCCTCTAGGTGAAATTTGTGCCTAAACTTCATTCCGGTGACCATCTTGATTTTGTTATATAGATCAAAGTAGGATCTGGTCGTATGGAATGTCAAGTGATAAAATGCCAATTATTCCATAGACTTTTCAGCCGCCGCCAATGACGGACACATTTCCACATAGTCGCCTATGACAATAGGGAATTCAATGGACAACTTCCTCTTCTTTTTTTGAATCTTGTCATAGGCAATCAACTGCCTGGTGAGCTCCAGCAACACCATTTTGTCCGTTGGATACCTCGGTAACTTATGTGGCAAAAAAGAGAATCCTTGAGCTTGGATATAGGTAAACTTTGGAAATTGAATAAACCAGGCTCCAAATTTTTGTATCAACATTTTGGCCTCTGGCGACAACCTTGTGTGGAGTTCATCTTGCAATAATCTGGTTAAGTACATTGTGAAGGTGTCGCTCACCAATTTGAAAGAATTAAAGCTGTACAAGTGCAACAAGGGATAACACTCGTGGACTTTCAACTGTCCTAGTCCACATCCCATGGGTCCTTTTCATGGCAAGCCATTGAAATTGCCATCCTTGCTAATGAATAAATCACATATGAGCTCATGTAAAAGGATTGGGTCTACTTCTGCTTTAAATTATTCAATTGTTCATGCAGGTAATGACTAATCAACCTTGCCCAATCCACTATCCTGTTGGCATTCAGAGCTTCACCGATATAGAAAAACATCCAGGTTTCAAATGTGAAGGCATGCAGACACCCCATAATCCTACTTAACATCATCATGAGGTCAGCATACTCCTGTTGGAAGTCAAAACTAGTGATTTGTTTAAGCATCTTGGAAATATGTGGCCTTGACTTTTGCATCCAGACTTTATTGATTGATTCAGCACATCTTTCCACTCTAGCATCATATATCATCGCAACTCTATCCTTGGTTTTGTAAATCATAGATTGGTATGCTATAATCCTGAATGTCTCTCTAATAGCTTCAACAGTTAGGTTAGCCAGAAGCTTGCCATTTGACGTCAAAATTTCTCTTCTTTCAGGATTATAATGATTTGCACATTCCAAAATTAGCTATGTACATTGAATGGATGGAGGAAAGTCGGCAGCTGAGACAATTCCACTCTTGACAAACTTGACAGAAAGGGTTGACGGAGCACGTCTTGCAGTTCCAAAATTTTTGTTCCAAAATGCTCCCAGCTGGAAAGTTCCTAAGTTGGTGTCGCTGAATTCCTTCCACTTTGAAATAATCTTGGACTCTAGAAGGAATCCTTTCATCTCGTTCTTAAATTGTGCCTACCAGGAAGTAGCCATAGCCTTGCTGGATTCTGCCATTCCCACAAAACAAAATAAATTAACATTAAAATCATCATAAGGAATTTAATAAATTGATGAATAAGGAACTCCAATGTGTAAATTCCCAATTTGGAATAAAATCGTACCTCCGCGAACAAGAACTTCTAGAAAAATAATAAATTCTTTGCCTCTAACTTTTCTCCTCCTCTCTTTAACTTCAAATTTCTCCAAAAACCTGCGTGAGAAATGAATTCCAATCCTTCATTTAAATAGAATTTCTTTACCAAGTTGCCAAGTTGGCAAGAAGTTAAACTTAGCAATTGTATTTAAAACGTGTCATGATTCCCTTGACAACTCGCTATGCAAATGAGTCCCATCATTAAGGTTGAGTTCGAAAATGAAAATTTCCATAATTTCTTTGTGTCATAAAAGCGGAATATTCCCTTTGCATGTCGCCAACTCACTGATTGTGAAAATCTTTCCATTTTGGATTCAAAAGGATATTTTGAAAGATTTTCCTTTCATGAAGAAATTTCTGTCGATTTTTCCTCTTTGAAGGAAATCATGTCCATCTGGATTTTTGGAGAGAGAAAATTCTTTGAGAGAGAATTTTTTATCTAAGAAGAACTTTTTGTGTTTTTGAGTTCATCTTGTTCAAAGGAAGATTTTTGATCAATTTGTCACTTTTCCTATTTTTAAGGATTTTTTTCATTTTTGAGCTTGGTCAATTTTTTTCTTGTGCCTTGGAATTTCTTCATCCTGGGTGAATTTTCTTCTTGAGGAAGGAATTTTGAATTTTTTCTTTAACCATGGATTCCTTTCTCAATTCTATCCTTGGGCTTTATTTTTACCTTATGGAGGAATTTTGTCTAGAAGGAAAATACTTTCCTTGTACCATTCTAGCGCTCTACCTCTAGTTTGGGCAATGATATCATGCTATGGAGAATTTTTGAACTTTCCTTGCTTTTGTTTCGCCCCTCTTCTAATCTTGGGTGCCAATTTCATCCCACAGAGGAATTCTTCACCTGGAAGGAAATTCCCTCGTCCTGTTTTGGTGCCCTTCCTCTTGAATTGGGCGGATTTTCCATGTTGTGGAGGAATGTCTAACACATCAAGGAATTCCTCCTTGACCCCTATGTAGCACTCCTCAGTCTTGGGCGCTAAAACCACATGCTTTGAGAATTTTACTTGGAGGATGGAATTCCTCCATCACCCTAATCTAGCACTCTACTTCCTTACCTGGGCATTGAATCCATGTTGTGTAGGAATTTGGGTTTGGGAGGAAAATTCCTCCACAACCCCTATTTGGTGCCCAACCTCTAACTTGGGCGCTAGAATCACCTTGTGGAGGAAAGTTTGAGTTGGAGGAAAATTCCTCCATTAGCATGATTCTCTGCTTCCCTACCTGGGCGTTGAATCCATGTTGTGCAAGAATTTGGGTTTGGGAGGAAAATTCCTCCACAACACCTATTTGGTGCCCAACCTCTAACTTGGGCACTAGAATCACCTTGTGGAGGAAATTTTGAGTTGGAGGAAAATTCCTCCATTACCATGATTTAGCGCCCCCCTTTGATCTAGAGCACCATTCAGACCTTGTAGAGGATTTTTGTGATTTCCAAGGAATTTCTCCTTGATCTTCATTTGGTGCCTCCTTCCAGATTCGGGCATGCATTTTTCCATGGTAAAGAATTCATTACCTTAGGAAATTTTCATGCTTTTACCTCCATTTTTGCTCATTTTCCAGATTTGGATGCCACTTCAGGATGAAGTGGATTTTTCTTAGACTGATTTTTCAATGCTTTTTCCACTTCAAGAAGGAATTTCACACTTAGCCATCTCTCTGATAAACTCTCTGCTTTTTCAACTTTCCGAATTTAGACAAAAAAAAATTTAGGAATGTTTTGTCTTCAGTGTCGGGACCACTGCCCAAGATGGACCTGCCAAAAATAGGCTTACTAAAAATAGTAAGTACTTCAAAACATCAAAATTAGGGCAAATCAGGACAAGATGACACCTAAAAATAGAAACTACTAATCAAAGTTCCCAGACTTAGACTCGGCTCTGACTCGGCAAGACTGACTCGGCTCGTGACTCGGCTCGGACTCGGCAATGACGTGGCAAAATAAGAAAACCCTTGAAATTTAGAGATTTTTAACGATTTAAAACTTGTTTCATACACCCATTATTGAATTAAGCTTAAAGACACTATAACATCATCAAATAGAAGCTAATTTGATCACATACATAAACATACATCCATCACATGAGTAGAAATGTAAATTGTAGCTGAAGGAATTAGAAAACATAGATATATAGAGTTATAAATGTTGTCCAATGTGTATAAAATCCACGACTTCAAATGTTCCCAAACATATATGTAACTGTAAAGTGTAAACAAAAATAAGTCTATGGCTTAGGCTCTGGCTCAACCTCGTCTATCTGCCTCCTAGAAAGGCATCTAAGGTAGGTCCTGGATGACTGAGTAGCCATAGTCTCTGCCTGTGATGTGCCAGTTTGAGTAGCCATAGGTGTTGTGCCTGATCGTGCTTTATCCTCCTCCTCTGCCATAGCCACAACCTCAGCCTCTCTGTCTTCCTGGTCAACCCACTCAAGGTCCTCATCAGTGAAGACTGGATCGGTGGACTCAATGAGCCAATCGGACTCGGGGTCGACTTCCTCTAGAGTGATCGAAGAGGAGTCAGCATCCAACATTTGTCTGGTCCTGAGACGGAGGTTGTAATGAACAAAGACTAGATCATTCAACCTCTCCACAGACAATCTATTTCGCCTTTTCGAGTGGATGTGCTCGAACATGCTCCAGTTGCGCTCACATCCAGAAGTGCTACATGGCTGGCTCAATATGCGGATGGCAATTTTTTGAAGGTTTGGGGTTGAAGGCCCAAACATTTGCCACCATCTATCTGAGATAAGGAAAAGAAAAAAACATTAGTCTCATTTCCAACTTTAAAGGTAGATTATAAAATGGAAAATGAAAATGCATAAGTCATAAACTTTAGAATTTTCTACCTGGCTGCAATTTTGTCCGACTCTCTTTGCACAATTGGCTGGCAAAGATCGCCCCTACTGCATTATTAAATGCATCCATCTCAAGAAGTGTAGCTGTGATATCAATGCCCATCCGTTGTACTACTGAATATAGCCCGCTAAGAACCTCCTCATCCACTTTGAAATCAGCACAGAAACGAAATGATGGATTGAGGTAATAAGCTACTACATGGATGAGCCTATGAAGTTGGTTATGCCATCTTCTATCAATTATGTCCCAAATGGGCCTATACTTATCCTCAACTCCAACATATATAGATCTAATGGCCTCCTTGGCCCTATCCATGCCCTCATATATGTAGCCCATAGCGGGCTTCTCTCCATCAACAACTCGTAGGAGAACTACTAGGGGCTCAGTGACTTGCAAATAATGTTAAACAAAAATAGTTAAGTTACAAGTGTGCATGAAAATAAGAAAAATTGCAAAGTTGCACAATGCAAACAAAATAAAAATATGCATATAAATTTATTAAATTACCTGCACGATCTCTGCACAAGGGGTCCAAAAACCTGGCTCATCAAAAATGCAATCTGCTACATCGATCCCTGAAGTGGTCGTAGCATAGGATGAGGAAGTCCACTCCTCACCAACAAACATGCACCTCAAAGATGGCTTTGATTTTATCAAGGATTTCAATGTGAGGAAATTCGAGGCAAATCTCGTTATACCAGGACGAGCCAACTCCCTTTCCCCCATGTATTGCCTCATAATGCTAAGGACCAATGCATGATTCTAAATAAATTTGTATATATTCTTGGCCCTTTCAACGCATTCTTTCACCCATCCAAGCTTACCTATATCCTCCAGCATGAGGTCAAGGCAATGGGCCTGTTGTAACCCTAAAATTTGCAATTTTTAGAATTCCAAATTCCAAGACAAGGAGCAAGAAAAATTCTAAATATATATATATTGAATAGGTACAAGTAATATATTTTATATTTGTTGTACAATATGAAACCATAACATAAACACAATAATGGGCATAAAAAATGGAGTGTGAAGCACCAAAGGGGGTATTTACATCATTTAAAGACCATTTATCCATTATATACCCATAAAATAGCCTTAAAATACCTCTAATATGCCTAAACAACTTGTAAAGTGACAATTAATTACATAAACTAAGGCAATTTCGGGATTTGGAATTATTTTTATTTAAAAGGGGGTTGTCTTTTCACCCAAAGGGGTATGAAAATCATTCAAACACATATATATGTGTGATGTAAAATGTAAAAAAACAGAGAGAGAAAAAACAGAGAGAAGAGGTGGAGGCAATTTTGTACTTTAAAACTTTTTATCAAAAATAACCAGTTGCATTTTCTTTCTCATATGTGTTGAGAGTTAACATATTTTTAGAAGGTAGTTGCTTATGATATTATCTAAAAGTGGATAAGGTTATTCGTGTTCTTCCAGTAAAATTTTGTGTTTCATATTGTAGATTTGGATCAAAAAGATTTACTCGTGAATTGTAATTGTTCCCTGTATTTCTTTCTTGGATGGTCTCTTAAAAGTTAGGGTTAAATCCATTCAAGCAGTTTATAATATAGACATTGAAGTAGAGCTCATAAGAAACAGTAACTGACAGACTCATCGAGAGGCGGTGGGTTTAAAAACTGTCTCATAAGTTTACACAATAAGTCCTGAAGAAATATAAGACTCTGTAGCCCAAATAAGAGGAAAGGCACTGATCATTTGTAAACAAACCCTTTAACCATACCAGTTACCCTTTACTTTTAAGCATTAGGATTAGTAGAGTAGGTATAGTAGGTAATTTAGCCAAAGTGTAACATATATACTTTTGTAAGATACATAGATCAATACACACATCTGAAGTTAGTTTGTTTAAGAAACTTATGCCATTCTAAGACTAGAAGACATCAGATTAAGACACTAAATCTGCTATAAAAAGCATTAGTTGAAGGAATAGCTAGTGAGTAGGTATACCCACCTAGGTCCTGCAGAGCCTAAAGTGAGAGAGTTAGTAACCAAATAGGTTCACTCTATAAGTTGGCCAAGTCAATTGGAGAGTTTGATCATAGGAGTTGGCATTTCCTTAGAACCTATGCAATCTGTTGATTTGAGACCCAACAGATTGGCGACTCTGCTGGGGAAGAATTATTAAGACTCTGCTGTGGGAGAGAACTCAGAAGAAAGAAATAATTTATGTCCTCTTTGAAAGAGGTGGCGACTCTGTAAAAAGGAAAATTAAATGAAAAAGATCAGTAGCATTCAGTATGTTTCAATAACCATATTTTTATGGAGAAGCATCTTCAGAAAAATATGCACAGTGGCAACCATAGCCACAAAGAGGCAAGAATATTCCAAGAAGTTTTAAGCCATTGGATTTCGGTAACATCCCTGAGTATCCATATGCATTTCCTTGTGAGTTGAAGATTTGTATGCCGAGGTTCCATGGAGATGAAAGGGAATCACCAATTGGGCATCTAAAATCATTTTATTGGTTTATTGAGACCTTCAGAATCTACTCAGAAGAAACGATCATGAAATGGTTTGTGCTAACATTGGAGGATGTTGCAGAGAAGTCATTCAGCTTGTTTCCCCCACAAAGTATCTCATCATGGGAAGAACTTGAGTGGTGGTTCATGGAAGAATTCTATGGTGTAATCGAGGACAACACTTTAGCCGCTAGCCCTTCAATTGGTTCTCCATACCAACATTAGATTCAATCGGATTATGATTGTGGCAATGCAATCTACAACATAAGAAGAAAGGAAGGTGAATCTATAGAAAAACTGATTGGCAGAATAATGGTGACTTATTTCCAAATGCCTGATAATATACAACTTAATTCAGCTATACTGGAGGAATTGATCGTGAGAGAATGTGGGTCTAACAGTTTGGAATCACATGTTCAATTCTTGAAGAATTGGATAAAAAAATACATGATTTGCATGAGACGAGTAACATCAACATAAGAGATGCAAATGAAGATGATTATATAGAAGAATCGGTTATCCCTTTGGAAGTCCCATCTGATGAAAAAGCAATTGATGATGTTTGTGAGTACAAGTCAGAACCTGAAGAAATCGTTGCTAACATTGATGAAGAATATTGTACCAGTCATGAGGAGAGTGAATCCATACCTGAGTACCTTGATGATACAATTGATAAAGAGGAGGTATGCGAATTTGAAAATGGCTTTCAAATATTTTCAAACCCCTTACATGATGAAGTGATAGAGGAAAATCATATTCCCTACTGCCATAGTATGTGTGAAAAGGATTTTCATGTATTCTCAAATCCTTTATATGATGAAGAAGAAAAAATTTCAGATAGTATGGACAATACAAACATGTGTGAAGACAACATGGGTAATAATATGACTAAGTCACATGATAAAAGGACCACAAAAATAAGAGAGTTACAAAAGGAAGGTACATCACATAGAGATAAAATAAAAGGTGAAAAGAAGTACCAGTTAGATAATATGCAGCATTCCAATAAAATAGAGATGAAGAATATGCGGATGCCACAAGAAGCAAACTTTTGTAAAAGTATAAATATCATTTCCTATGGAATATGGGATAATGGTAATCCAGGTGAAATAAAGAATCCTTATAAAATAAGGATGGATAATGCATCTTATGACAAGAATTGCCAATTAGGCGATATCACTAATTTCAAAGTTTTTATACTACTTCATGATGAGAATCAGATGTTTGATAGAGGAAAGAATTGGTGTTCAGTTTTTGGGCTTGAGGCCACCAAAATAGGTCAATGAATTAGGCACATGGTCTGCTCTACCAGAGATCTGAATTCTTGCTATGCCCACAAGGGGCATCTATCCCCAGACAGAGCCACTGTTGGAACCCTAAAATTTGCAATTTTTAGAATTCCAAATTCCAAGACAATGAGCAAGAAAAATTCTAAATATATATATACATATATATATATACATATATATATACATATATATATATATATATATTGAATAGGTACAAGTAATATATTTTATATTTGTTGCACAATATGAAACCATAACATAAACACAATAATGGGCATAAAAAATGGAGTGTGAAGCACCAAAGGGGGTATTTACATCATTTAAAGACCATTTATCCATTATATACCCATAAAATAGCCTTAAAATACCTCTAATATGCCTAAACAACTTGTAAAGTGACAATTAATTACATAAACTAAGGCAATTTCGGGATTTGGAATTATTTTTATTTAAAAGGGGGTTGTCTTTTCACCCAAAGGGATATGAAAACCATTCAAACACATATATATGTGTGATGTAAAATGTAAAAAAAAAAAAGAGAGAAAAAACAGAGAGAAGAGGTGGAGGCAATTTTGTACTTTAAAACTTTTTATAAAAAATAACCAGTTGCATTTTCTTTCTCATATGTGTTGAGAGTTAACATGTTTTTAGAAGGTAGTTGCTTATGATATTATCTAAAAGTGGATAAGGTTATTCGTGTTCTTCCAGTAAAATTCTGTGTTTCATATTGTAGATTTGGATCAAAAAGATTTACTCGTGAATTGTAATTGTTCCCTGTATTTCTTCTTTGGATGGTCTCTTAAAAGTTAGGGTTAAATCCATTCAAGCAGTGTATAATATAGACATTGAAGTAGAGCTCATAAGAAACAGTAACTGACAGATTCATCGAGAGGTGGTGGGTTTAAAAACTGTCTCATAAGTTTACACAATAAGTCCTGAAGAAATATAAGACTCTGTAGCCCAAATAAGAGGAAAGGCACTGATCATTTGTAAACAAACCCTTTAACCATATCAGTTACCCTTTACTTTTAAGCATTAGTATTAGTAGAGTAGGTATAGTAGGTAATTTAGCCAAAGTGTAACATATATACTTTTGTAAGATACATAGATCAATACACACATCTAAAGTCAGTTTGTTTAAGAAACTTATGCCATTCTAAGACTAGGAGACATCAGATTAAGACACTAAATCTGCTATAAAAAGCATTAGTTGAAGGAACAACTAGTGAGTAGGTATACCCACCTAGGTCCTACAGAGCCTAAAGTGAGAGAGTTAGTAACCAAATAGGTTCACTCTATAAGTTGGCCAAGTCAATTGGAGGGTTTGATCATAGGAGTTGGCATTTCCTTAGAACCTATCCAATCTGTTGATTTGAGACCCAACAGGGCCGCACATGGAGACCAAAAGATTTTTGGGTGCCTCTCCATCAAAAATTTTCCTGCAACAATTTTAAATTAGTTAAAGAATTAGATGTGATAAGTATCAAAAAATTTTACCATTAATATTTAAAAGTTAAAAACTTAAAAGTTTAAAAGTTAAAAGTTAAAACTTAAAAGAAAACTTTTAAAGTTTACCTACAACAACATAACTTGCTGCATTATCCGTCACCACTTGCACCACATTTTCTTCCCCCACCTCATGTATAACTTCCTCAATAGCCTCACATAAGTATGCCGCATTTTTGACAAGTGAGGAAGCATCGATGGACTTCAAAAACATGGTGGATCCTTAAAATAAAATAAATAAATTATTAATAAATTAGAATGTAAATTATTCAATTTCAATCACAATGCATTTAAAGAAGTAAAATGATCAATCACCTCCGCTGGAAACAAGAAAATTTAGGAGTGTTTTATTCCTCCTATTAGTCCAATCATCTGTCATGATGGTGCAACCCTTGTGGCTCCAAGATTGGCGGTGCTCCTCTAGATCAACTTTCATATCTTCCACCATTTCCAACAAGAGAGGGCCACTCAACTCAGTATCACTAGGGCCTTTAAATCCCGCCCCACAAATGGTTACTGCATCAATCATGCCTTGCCAATAAGGAGACCTGTCACAAATTGAAATAGATTAAATAAGAAAAGTTCAATTTCAATTTCAATTTTCAACTTCAAACCATAAAATTTTAAATTTTAATTTAAAACAATCAAATAAAAAAGTATCTGGCTGCAATAAATGGAATGTTGCAGAAGTACCAAAACTTGCAAATTGCTTTTCTTCCTGCATCATGGACCTCCTTGTTCCAAGACATGTTCTCAAGCGAGCGCTGTGGTCCAGGAGTAGTGCGTGGTACAAAAAAATTGTCTATCTTGGATTTTCGCACTCTAGGACCAAAAGTGTGACTAGTAGGAGTAGAAATAGAAGTACTAGCACTAGCAGAAGCACTAGGACGAAAGGGAGGCATAGGAGAACCCTCTCCAACACAACCTATGGATGCAGTTGTGGATGCAGATGCGGATGTGGGTGGAGGGGAACCAATATGACATAACTCCTCTCTTTGTCTTTTTTTTGTTTGCTTATGTATTTCAAAATTTTCTAATTGGACGTAACAAAAACGGACTGCTTCGGGAGGTGCCTCGGTATAAGGCTCAGTATCATGACCACGTATGCCAGCAATATGACATTTCAATCTATTTATCCCCCCATGGTTAATTTCCTTACAAAAAATACACTTGGTTTGATTTCTTTGTCTACCAAAGAATTCTTCAATGTATTTCCATGCCTCATTTTTTTTACCATGTTTCCTAGGCTTAGGTTGTGGAGGATTAGGATGAGCCATTAGGGAAAAAAATTGTTTTCAAAACATGAGGGCTGCTGCAATAAGACAATTTTACAAATCACCATTTGAGCATTGTGTTTTACAAAGTTTTAAATTTAAACTAATTAAAAAAAATCAGCAAAGACTAATTTGTGCATTGTGTTTTTTCTTGAAAATTTTCAAATTTCAAAGAAAGAAATTAAGAATTGAGAAAAATCAACAAACCCTAGAATTTTTTAGAAAAAATTGTAAATACATGTGTACAATTTTTTCAAAAAAAAAATCTAGGGTTTTCTATGCTATTGTTCTATTTATCTCATTGTGATTGAAGTATGCAATATAGATTTGGAAAGTTGAACTTAAAAAAAAAATAACAACAAAATGAAAAATCCATAAATATAGAAAAAAAACCAACATAATCAATAAAAATTAACACTTACCTCTTTCAAATTTGTTGAGAAGTGTTTGAAATGAGCTTCTATGGACTCCTTGATGCTCTCAATGCAACTGCAGTGCTGCCCCAATGTGATTTGTGCAAGCTTTTCACCTCTTCCTCTCAGCTGGCTGCAAAACTATGGCTTCCTATTTTTCTCTCTTCCTCTCTTTTTTCCTCTCTTCCACTCATAAAAGTGAATGCCAATCCCTTTTAGGGTTATAAGAAAGGGAAATGGCAAAAAAAATCATTAAAAAATGTTATGTTTTTTTTGTTTTTTTGACTGCACTTTTTTAAGTGATGTCGGCCAGGTCATGACCCTTGAACTTGGTGAGTCAGGGAGTGACTCGCTGACTCGATGAGTCAGGCGAGTCACGCCCCCTGACCCGTCCGAGCCCAGGTCAGGGTCACCCGGTCCGCTGACTTACGTGACTCGCTGCAAGTCATGGAACTCTACTACTAATAATAGTAAGTTTGATATTTGGCCAAATGAATCCAGGACACAAATAGTAAGTTCTCAGAATCCACTCAAATTTCACTATTAGCTTCCTTGAAGGGCTCTGATTTCATTGCAACCCCCAGTTTTTCCAAAACCCTAAAGAAAAGACCTTAAACCTAAGTCTGAAGGGCAAAACCCTAAAATGGACCAAACGAATTCCAAACTTAGCCAAATTTGCTCAAACGACTTGCAAACTTGATCAGAAATCATCAAAAACACTTGTAGATCGGGAAGACTGAAGCGATTGCTGTAAAAAGACCCAAAGAACCAAAACCAAAAGACCAAGAGGACCTAAAAAGTAGGGGTCCCCATTTGGAATGGGGTGATGTGTGATTAGGTCACAACAAGACCCTCTAATAAGAAGGCCCCTTGATAAAGACTAGCACATTAGGGGGAAGAACTAGGCTATGGAAATGCCAATTTTTTGCGGCATTGTATTCCAATGCACCATCCTAAATTTAATGTGCAACTCTTTTACATCCCAAGAAAAGATGTTGAGATTGTCACTCAAACTGAGGACAAAAATAAATAGTTTGGTACTAGTGGAGACACACAACATGCTACTATGCCAATGAGGGGTACTACAACTTTCCATGAGCCATGATTTCCTATTTTTCTATCTAGAGCAATAGAGCCCAAGAGGAAATGTAGGGTGACAAGTTATAATCCCCACCTATTGGTAGAGTTGTTTAATGTTCAAATGAAATATGAGGCAAATGATGTCATTGGCAAATTCTTCATTCCCAATCGCATTCCATTCCATGTTGCTCATTCTCCTTATTATAAAGAGTTTGTGGCAAAGATTATACAAGAGGGGCCTTAATATGAGCTACCAAGGAGACCAAACTAAAGACCAAGTCTTGGATAAGAACTATTCTAATATTAGCATGGAGAAATTGAAGGCTACATGGATCGCATGTTGAAGCAGCATTGTCATGGATGGATGGACAAACATTAGGTTTCATCTATGAATCAAAGCCATGATGACATGTATAGAGGAGCCTTACTTTCTTAGGGTTGTTGATTGTTCAAGACACCACATGAAACTCAATTATCAATTTCAAATCCTTAGAGATGTTATTGAGGCTAACCTTGAGAATGTGGTGCAAGTTGTGACAAATGTAGCCAATGTATGCAAAGCAGTAAAAAAGTTGGTTAAGGTAGCACACAAACATATATGGTGGACTCCTTGTTTGTGCATACCACGAACAATGTAGTCAACGAAATGTGGAAAATAGAGTGGATCAAATAGGTGGTTCTTGATGCTAGAGATGTGCAAATATTTATCTAATACCACCACACATCATATACATTATTTGGGACTTTCTCCAAGAAGGAATTTTTGAAACCTATAAAGACCAAATATGCATCACACTTCATTCTCTTCTAGAGGATGCCTGAGTTGAAAGAGGCATTGCAAGTAATGGTCACAAAATAGTTTGCAAACTCAATAAATAAATGAAAATGACTTGATGAAAACTCAATAACTCAAAAAACACTTAAATTGTTAAGGACCTAATAATTTGCTCTATTCAACCTTCACCATTTGTGAATGAGAATGAGATGGAATACAACTCCTACTTGTTGATATGAATTTTGTGACACTTCGAACACAAAATAAAGTATTGAATACTCTACCCTCTCTTGAACAAAATCCTCCCAAACCCTGAGTTAAGTGATCATTTGAGATGATTCCAAAGTTTATACTGTCAGGTCTTGACGTGTGGATAGACTCAATGGTTCATGTGATTGTTGATAATCCAAGGGGACTTACATAATTGTTCTAGGAGATGATCACTTCAAAACTAGGAAAATGCCTTATGAGTCTAGTTATAATTTTGAATGATTTTCAATGAAGTGCTTTGCTTACTACTACTAATGACTCATGAAAAAAAATGAAAGAGGAATAAGGTTTGAGAGATCCTAATCTAATCCTAGAATACAAGAGACGATGAATGACTTAGTGAAACTCAACCATGCTTTGTTTTGCCATACAATGAACAACTAGGCAAAGCTAGTGTGGTCTTCTAGGGAAAACAAATGATATTCAAATTACAACTAACAATCATCAACACCATAAAAGGTATGCGCATCAATGAGTGAGAAGCAATCAAATTTAAGCCTATTTTAAAGGTTCAGACAAACCATGCATTATGTAATGTCCCCTTCTCAGTTCTAGACTGATGGATGAAGTCTTAGCCTATTTTGGAAAACTCGTAGGCTAACCAGAGACTAAATTAGGGTTTATGTCTTCAGGAAGTTTTTCAGAGAGGTGTTTGCAGGAGTTATATAGGTTTCTCTCTAGATTCTTTCTGGGTTTTTCGTGAGCTTCAGGATGGTATAACATGCATTCCAATCAAAGAAGATTTTTCAATTTACTATTTTTAGTAAATTGCGACAGGCTGATGGTTGTTTGCTTTATAGGGTTTTTCTGGGTTTTTTTGAGAGCTCCAGCGTGGTTTGACACACTATTTTTAGCAATATGCTATTTATAGTAAGTACTATTTTTAGCAGTCCTATTTTTGGCAGGGATTTTGCAACTCAGCTCAGATGACTATTTTCTGCAATGCAGTTCAGTACCTTGGCCTCAACTCATTTTGGCAATATTCAGTTTTTGGAAGCAAAAGTATTTTTTAATACTTTATTATTCCCCATGGCCTAGGCATAATTTGTGTTGTGACTTCAAGGGGTTGCCATGGTGTTTTTAATTAAATTATAGCTTAAGGCAAGTTGGACGATTTCTAAGTAAGATTGCCTAAGTTATATTATTATTTATAAGTCATTGTTGAGCACTCACTTTACACATTATTGGCAATTTTAATAAGATGACTCTTCTATGATCTTGGACAACTTAGAAAATGGAAATATTATTTTTATCCTGTTTATTTGGCAAAATATTCTACCTTCATATTGAGATGCCAAAGTGCAATTTCATCAATATTATTTTATAAGCATTATATTTATCAAAGTGGCGATTAAGGGTGGATGTGACTTGGACAATTTGGAGAGGTATTGAAATGAAATGCAAGTGAAAAAGGTGAATTTGGGTGCCATGTGAATTTGAATTTGAGCCTCCAAAATCTATAAATAAGAGTGTTGAGCTCTCATTTGGGTATGCTTGATGAATGATAATGTTATGTTGTTGGAATGGTACCAGAATTGAGCTTCGAAGTTGAGAGCTTCCTAGCAACCATTAGTTTCGTGCTTGAAAGACAATACCTAGCTGATTATTTGTGACTATCTTACATCTAGAGAGATAGATTGTGCTCATCTAGGTTACCAGGTTTGCCCCTGGGTCACCCTGGTACGGGTCCGGGTTTGACCGGGTCCATGGTATGGGTCCAGTTCGACTAGGGTTCGAAAAACCCAGAGTGGGTTCGACCCTGGTCGAACCTAGTCAAACCCGAGCGGACCCAGTCGAACCCGGGCAGTTGGGCGACCTGTAATGTCAAAAAACATTGCAAAATTAAAAAAAAATTCAAATCCACCTTGTAAAAAGTGAAAATTATAACCTAAAATTGACTTCTAAAACATTTTTTTGACTCATTTCACCTCATTTGTGTTGCAAACAAAAGTTTTATGAGAGCAGGTTGAAGAAAGGGTGAACAAAATTTGGCTTCCAAGATCAAAGAGGAGGAGTTGAAGACTGAATTTTGAAGCTTCAACAAGTGTTGCAGCATCATTTCCATACATTTTCAAGCTTCCATTGGCTGCAAGAGGTAGGTTTTTAAACATTTTTTTCCAACTATTTTTGTTTCACAAATTGTCAAACATGAAACTTGAATTTTTTTTCATTATTTAGTTTTTGCTTTTGAATATGTTTATATTATTTCTTGCCATAGGAACTAGAATTGCATCTACATCTTCCTCCATTGGCAATGAACAAATAATTGCAAAACAAAGAAATGATCCAAATTCTCCCTTATGGAAATATGTGGACACTATAAAACAACTTCCTGGAGGTGGGGGATTCTGTTGGAAATGCCATGGATGTGATATTGAATGTAATAGTTCATATTATCGGGTGGTAGGCCATTTGTGTGGAATAAAAGGAAGAGGCATCAAAAAATGCCTTGGAAAAAATGGTAAACCTATACCAGATGAGACAGTGATGAAATATATTAGGGAGCATGAGGCGGCAGAAGAGAGGGAAGCCCGTAGATTGAACCAAACCGCATCAAAGAAAACAAAGGGAATGTAAGACTCTTCTAATCCCACTATTGTAGTAGAAGACCACCCCTTCTTTGCCACAAATGAACCTCAAAGTGAACCACCCTTGACATGTAAAAGAACAAAGGGGACTTTAGAAACCGTATTCCAAAATGAGAGTAGAGACAATGCTAACGAAGATATAGTAAGGTGCATTTATGCAAATGGGTTGTCATTCAATGTTGTTTGCTCCCCATATTGGAAGCAAATGATAAAAATGGTTAATGAGGCTCCAAAAGGGTATAAGGGCCCCGGTTATGAGAAGGTACATGGAACATTATTGGAGAAAGAGGTGAAGAGGGTTGAAGATGCATTGAAACCCATAAGGGATTCATGGGTTGAGATAGGTTTAACAATTGTTTCAGATGGGTGGAAAGATGCTAAAAACTATCCCTTGATCAATGTCATAGCAGTGCCCCCTAAAGGAGCAATGTTTTTGAGAGCTGCGGATTGTGAGGGCCAAATAAAAGATGGCCAATTTATTGCAGAAATTCTCGTCTCTGCCATTGAGTCTGTGGAATCCCGCAATGTTGTCCAAGTCATAACGGACAATGCAAATAATTGTAGAGCTGCTGGTTTGTTGGTTGAGCAACGTTATGATCACATCTTTTGGACACCTTGTGTGGTACATTCACTCAATCTTATGCTACAAAGGATTGGGAAAAAAATAAAACGGATCAGAGATGTGTATGCAGAGGCTGAGGACATCCAGATGTTCATCACAAACCACCACATTTCTCAAGGGATTTTTAGAACCTATTCGAATTTGGAGTTATTGAAGGTAAGTGAAATAGTAATTTAATTTTACATTTTCTGATTTTTTTTAATTTTCAATGTTCATAATATCATTGTGTAAGCTATATTGTGTATTCTTCTTTAAAGTTTGGCTTTATTTTTTAATCATTTGGCATTAATTTGTGTTATAGGTTGCCGAGACCCATTTTGCATCAAACACAATCATCTTAAGACGACTTGTGAAAGTTAGAGTGGCACTATGCAATATGGTGATCAACACCAATTGGACTGTATGGAAGCAAAGTAGCACTGAGAGGGCAGAAAAAATTAGGGATAGAATATTGAGTGAGAAATGGTGGGATCTTGTTACATATCTCCTAAGTATCACTGAGCCCATCATGAGCATGATTCGCTATACAGACATGGATAGGCCTTGCATAGGTGAGATTTACGATGGCATTGACTCAATGCTTGAAAAAATAAAGGTCACTATAAATGAAAAAGAGAATGATCCTTAGGAGAAATTCTTCAAAGAACTAGAAGTAATTATTGTAGAAAGGTGGAATAAGATGACCAATCCTTTGCACCTTCTTGCCTATGCCTTGACACCTAAGTACTATAGCAATCAGTTTCTTGATAAACCAGGAAGGATTCCACCATGGAGAGATCTAGAAGTATCTGATGGGTACAAGGCAACATTTCTTAGACTATATCCCGATGATGATTTGCGAGATGTTGTTACAAATGAGTTCATATAATTCGTAAATGGGAATGGTCTAAGTGTTGATGCACTTTGTCATAGATCCAAGAAGGATGCTCATAGCTGGTGGTACTTCCATGGCACATGCTTCCAACACCTACAACCCCTCGCTATAAAAGTTTTATCACAAGTAAGTTTAATTAATTAAAATTTTAAATTTACAAGTTTTAGTTTATTTATAGTTTACTTTGTCTTCATAGGTTGCTAGTAATTTTATTTTTATTAATGTATAACTTTAATTGTTTACTTTGTCTTCATAGGTTGCTAGTTCATTTGCTTCAGAAAGAAATTGGAGCACATACTCTTTCATTGACTCTGTAAAGCGCAATAGGTTGCTATCAAAAAGAGTGGAGAATTTAGTATATGTGCATTCCAACCTATGTCTTCTTTCACACAAACAATATGACTACACACAAGGGGAAACAAAGATGTGGGATATAGAGCCAGAGCATACTGATTTGGATGCTCCTGCTTCTCAGCTTCTTGCATTGACACTTGATGACTCAGAAATTGAGCCAGCTTATAGTGCAAGTGCAAGTGGCATTGGCTCATCTAATGTCAATGTCAATGAGGAGGAGGAGGAGGAGGAGGAGGAATTAGATGATCCATTTGATGATTAAACTTTAAGTTTATATTGTTGAAAGTTGAAACAATGATACTTGAATATTTTGTCATTTTGATATTAAACTTGATGTATATGATGCTATTATGGTATGATCATGATGCTATGATTACAAGTTTATGTTTTTTTTTGTTGTTTATATGATGCTATGTGACATGCAAATTTTAATTCATGCTTATAGGCTTCACAAATATCAATATATATATAAAATTTCACATGTTTTTATACTAACGAACCCAAACCCCTTTTCAAAATTTTGTCGTACTGGCGTACTGGGTTCTTCGAACCCGAACCCGTGCCTGAACCCAAACCGACAATCTAGGTGCTCATCGAAGAGATTCAGAGATTTTCAGTTTTGGTGTGTTGGGTGTGTTTCCAATTTGCTGGTTTTTGGAGTGGCTGTAGGTGATTTTCAGTCATATCTTCTTGCTCAAGTGACTATTTGTTCTGGGTAATAGCACGTTGGAAGCCTCTCTGCAGAGTGATTCATCAACTGGAGGCTCGTGTCAAGTGGTTTGGTTTGCATTTTTCTCTTGCTGATCAAACTTCCCTGCTGGCCGTACATTTCTAGCCAACCCTAGGACAATGTGCAACTTTTTCAGTGGTGATTGGGTTGTTGAGCTGGGGGTCTGATCGCCTATCCTCTAGCTTTCATTTGCCACCGGTTTGGAGCTGTTTGGTGGAGTTTTGAGTGAGTTGTGTGCATTTCTTTGTTGCTGGTTCATTTTTAGTGTTGTTGATAGTTTCATTTCAGTTTGATTAAGTGTGTATTTGGGTTGCAATTTCAGTGTTATCCATTGTAATCTCTAGTAGAACTTTCCTTCTATTAGAGTTGATATTTCTCTTGTTCTGACAGTAGTTGCAGGATTCATTATTGTAAGATTGTTTCAGTACTACTGATCAATCCCTTTGCTGCAATTTATTTGTATCCCCCACTGTATAAGTGGAAGAGGCTGGCCATGTCGCCTATCATTGTTTGTAATGTTGTCCTCCCACTGAATAAGCGGTGGAGTTGATAGTAATCTTCATTTCCAGTCCCCCGCTGCATAAGCAGTAGAGTGATTGTTGTTTTAGTTGTTTGGTTTGTTCCTAGTTGGTTTACCGCCAAGAAGTTTCAGAATTTCCATCACTCGTTGTATAAGCAGAAGGGGTTGGCTTGATGCCCAAGTATTGTAATAATTTTTTAGTATTTTGCAACTAACTATCCCCTCAACATTGTATGCTCTCACCTTCCCAGATTGGGCACTTGGTAAAAGTGGAAGGGTTGCAATTTTCAGAATTATTGTATTTTTCGTTGCTAACCCTAACGGGTCCTTGTTGTGTTGTAAACTGCTAAATTTCAAAAAAAATTATGGGGATATTACACATTACAACTTATAATCAACAAATTGTAAATGGTATGAGCATACGAGTTTCACAATGAATCATCTACGATAACTTTCATTCAACTAAAATAACTTAAGCAAATCTAAATGACTTGGAAAGATTGAAAACCATGCAAATACTCCAAGATAGCATATAAAACCACCAAACTTCAATGTCTTATATCAATTTGGCAGCACTATAGCAACAATTCTCCAAAGTCTCTTATGAAATACAAATGAAATGAGCAAGGCTTATATAGAGTTCAAAATACAACTCAAGGGCCAAGATTAATACACCTAAACCCTAATTAGGGTTTGTTACAACCAAATACCTAATTAGCAACTTTATTAACTATCGGCCAATGAGAAATGAACAACTCTCTTGGCACAAACTATGAGGATGTATCCACCAATAAGAAAATTTGATGCCACCTAGGACCGTAACAAACTATCATCTAGAAGTTTGTTCCCCTTATCCCTTTCTCTACCAGCTAATTTTGATGAATTTGGACTTAATGATGTCGAGCTTTTCCATTGGTACAGTTGGCATGATCTCCAATTTGTTCTCCATGAATGCTAAGTCAACCAAGGATGAAGAAAATACTTTCTCCCAATCAAGTCCTAAGTCTTGAATGTTGCTCACAAGTGTCATGAGTGATTGAATATCATCTAGATGCTCCTTTGAAATTGCTTTTGTAGGCCTAAAGAAGATGCATATCACCCTTTCCATCAACTTATCAATAGTCACATCTTCATCCTCTTTCACTCCTCCAAGTATCACTTCAGTTGTGATGAGGACTCTATCATGTATACCTTTGATCATTTCCTCAACTCGTATGC
This sequence comes from Cryptomeria japonica, assembly GCF_030272615.1. Taxonomy (NCBI): domain Eukaryota; kingdom Viridiplantae; phylum Streptophyta; class Pinopsida; order Cupressales; family Cupressaceae; genus Cryptomeria; species Cryptomeria japonica. Next base: position 406,406,116 of record NC_081408.1, read on the forward strand.
AATCTCTATTGATTTCCTCAAACATATCCTTCCTCATCTTTAGTATGCAATACCATCTATAAAATTCACATGCTTAGCAAACTTCCATCACTCCACCATCCACTAAGGTTTGTTTAGGGATTTCCATCAGTACCTATAGTCGTGGAATGGTTAGCTCCTTGACATTGTTGAATTCCTCATAGGAGGTAACTAGAACTTGAATCCTGTATTGGATAGAAGTGACTCTCTCAAAAATGTGTACCAATTCACCAACAAATTCATTTGCCTTAGTAAAGGCATTATCTATCCATCTCTTCACAACCTAGGATGTTGTTCTCATTCCTTCCAAATCTTGGATGAACTCTGATGGAAGCAACGTTGGGGAAATGAATGAAGCATCGGCCTGCTGCACTGGCTTTGTGAGTTGTTGAACATAACCCCTTAGGACATCTAATTCCTTTTCTAGCTACCTATTATCTTCCTATACAATCTTTAGTCTATCCAAGATTTCCTTTACACAATCATTCAACTCTTCACTCTCTTGTCCGAATGTAGTAGGCCCTAAATCAATAGTTTCTACATCATATTCATTAGGAGAGATCTCATCTTCAGCTTTATCCACCGTTGGAGTAGCTATTTGCAATGTGCAAGTTCCTGCACTATCCCTTGTGATCTTAGAGAGTTTTAGTAGCTTTCTTTTTCTCAACTATTTTTCCGATTCTCTCCAAGAAACTCTCCAAGTCATCTATTGTATCCTCTTTAACTACTATTACCTCTTTAGTCATTCTATCTTGCAGCCATGCAGGGATAGTTGATTTCTCTTCTCTCTCTTCCAATTCTATAGGTCCTTGATATTATTAAGGAGGAGACTTCCTTCCTTCATTCACATCTTCATCCATGATGTTAGTATCTTCATTCATTACAGCTATATCATCTACAATTTGTGCTAGCACAACTGGATTAACTTTTGGTGGAAATCTTATTTCTTGGGCTGCTCTTCTGCTTCTATTATCCTATATTGTGGACTCCAATGATTTATTCACACTTTGGCCTTCACTTTTCCTTAATAATTAACTTTCCATGATAGATGCCCAGTTCATAGTACTATCTTGAAGAGATGAAGTGCTAGTGGAAGGATGATCTGCACTAGTCTTTTGTCTCTTTTGCCTTGATCCTTCCTTGTGACTTTCTTTCCTTTTAGACCCCATAGGATGAGAGGTTTGGGCCACCCCTTCCCCAAATCCCATGCTCTTTGTCTCTTCAACAGATGATTGAGAATCCAAATTTCCCATCATATCTTATGTCTATTGTGCATTTTGTTCTTTTAGCTTCTTAACTTGTATATCGTCCACCTTTGTGTGTATTTTAGGACAGGTTTCATCACTTCTTCCAATTCGGTGATTTCCATTTCTTTCCAATTAACTTGTATCTCTTTTTCCTTCTCCTGTTCAAAGGCATGTTGGAGGCGCCTTCCATCATCTTGCACTTGATCCAAAATGGGAAACAACCTGCAAGTCCTTATGATATCGATGGGGAGTCGGGAAAACATCTTTCTCTTAACTTCAGAGTCATACTTAGCATCCATCCAGTAGTCCTCGAGATGTGGTTTATGTTTGTGCCTGCCTTCATTTATCCTCCTTATATTATCATATGGATCAAAGTTTGTCTGTGGTAGATAGATAACAAGAGGGTAAAGCTTCAGCTCTTCTTCTGATTTTTCAGCAACTTGTATTGATGGGCACATCTCCACTTATCATCCAATAGTGATTGGAAAAGGTATTGCAGCCTTGTTTCTATTCTTTTGGATCTTGTCAAATGAAACCAATTTCCTCAAGAGCTCCAATAACACCATCTTATCAGTCTGGTACCTTGGAAGCTTGTTTGGAGAGGATGAACACCCTTGAACTCTTATGAATGTGAACTTGGGGTATTGGATGAGCCAAGCTCCATACTTCTTCACTAGATCCTTCACTGGTTGAGACAACCTTTGATGAATACCTCCTTTTAAGGTCCTTGCTATATGCATGGAAAAGCATCATTGCGTCCTAAAGTGCATCGTGTTGTGGATACCATTCACATACTCTTATTTCTCCTTTGTTGCTTCCAATTGGACCTCGGTATGTCAATTCCTCGTATCTATAGGACCTCGCTAATAATGAGTAGACAACATACGAGTTCATGTAGAATTGATTGGAATGCTCTAGTCTTTTCAATTGTTAATCAATATCATTACTTAGGATTCTTGCCCAATTGACCATATCATCATTAGTTGTCACTGCTTCCACATAGTAGAACATCCAAGTCTCAAAGTATGATGATTGAGGACACCCCATGATTTGATTTAGCAATGTGATCAAATCTCCATATTCTTCCTTAAAGTCTGATCCGTGGAGTCTCTTAAGCATCTTGGAGTGATGTGGTCTAGGCTTATATATCCAAAACTTGTTGATGATTTCCAAGCATTTCTCAGGGTCTTCATCATATATCATTTGTACTCCTTTGTTTTTATAGACCATCTTGTTGTGATCAGGTATATCAAATGTTTCATAGATGGCTGTCTTTGATAGATATGCCAATACCTTGCCATCGAGAGCCACTATTTGCCTTGACTCGCCATTGTAATGTTTTGCACACTCAACTATGAGCTCATTGCATTGAATAGCCTGAACGAATCCAACTGCTTGCACTATGCCATTCTTGATCATCTTCCTTGACACACCGGAGGGATTACTCCTATAGAGAGGTCCTCGAAATTTCTCCATATTGAACTTCCCAAGATTGATATCTCCAACATTCGCCCAATGCGAGACAATCTTTGATTCCGGAAGCATGCCTTTTGAGTCCTCCTTAATTTGTGCTTGTCTAGATACTCCTCTGGTCTTTGGGGCTGACATCTATCTCTCCTGCAAGTTCAATGCCTTAAATTACAATATTGAAAAGATACTAAGGTGAAAAAACAAGAAAACCTAGTAGCAAAGAGAGTAATTTGATTCTGGGAACCTGATAATTAACATAAAATCTGATAAATTACTCTGATTTCAACTTCAAATTCATACCCAAACCCTTTATTAGACTCAGATTTTACTTGATAACGAACATGCTAATGCAATATCAGCAACAATAAAAATAGAGTTTGATAATTGAAGGACTAGAAATGAATTATCTTGATGCAATTTTAATGTTTAAGACCCTAAATAAGTCTGATTTGAACCTGTACTTACAAAAGTTAACCTAAACCAGGTCTGACGCTAATGAAACAACTCCACAAATCACAGGAAATCAGGCCACTTCTGAGTTTTGATTGTTAATTATGTCTCAAATTCACACTATAAGGGCCTGGAATAATGTCGCTCAGACCTGTAGGTGGAGTTCCAGCCTAATGAATGATGTTTCCAGGTCTAAAACCTCTCAGAAATTCACTCTTAATGCTTAGCAAAATTTGCCTTCAAACAAGTAGAATGCTGATGAAGAAACTCACTTCAGGTCCGCCTAAGATTAAATTCACTTTGGGATGATGTTAAAATGAATTGCTCTCACCTTATATAAGAGCTTTGAGTCATGACTTTTGGCTTTCACACTTCCCTAAGAACCCGACTTCTCATATTACTCTTCTTCAAATTTAAATTTGAAAATAAAACGTTTTATTTTTTAAGGAAAGCCGACCTTGTTTGTAATTTGAACCGACACAACCTTTCACACGCCTCAAGTAGCCTATGAAAGTCATGGAATTCTCCATGGCAAGGATAAATCTTGCATTTCACATGAAAGTCATGGATTCCTTGACCTCAAGGAAAAAAATTGATCTTCCAGCCTAAGGTTCTGGATTCCTTGACTTCAAGGAAAAATGTTGATTTTCCACCCTAAGGTCATGGATTCCTTGACCTCAAGGAAAAATTCATTCACCTCCTTCAAGCATGACTAAGGTTAATCACATCAGCTCTCACTTATTTTCATCATTACAAGCACTTTGTTTGTAAATTTTGAAAATCCAAGGATAAATTCAATTAAGGCAATTCTCATCTCACAAAGCCTTCAAGACCCCCAAGTCATGGATTCCTTAAGGTCGAGGAATTTGAGCACTCATGGACAAGCTTGATTTCGTCCCCTTAATTCATGAAGTAAATTGATCACATCAGCCCCTTCTTGCCTTCCTCGTCAAAATACTTTGTTTGCAAATTTGGAAATCTTTAAGGACGAACTTGATAGTGCAACTTTCACTTCACCTCACCCTCAAGTCCAGGGCATGATTTCCTTGAAGTCATGGAATTTGAGCACTCATGGACAAATAGCCTTACTTCCCTCTTGTCCAATTCATTTTTTCCAAGTAAAGGAGGTTGTTGCAAGGTTGATTGAAGGTGATCTCTCCTTGTTGAAATCATTCTTAGGCATTAAGTCACCAATCTTAATCATTCTGCCTAACCCTTGGAAGGTTGATCACGTCACTAAATTTGTGGATTCCTTGAGATCAAGCATTTTGAGCACTCAAGGACAAATTACACTCCTCCCTTCAAGTCTTGGATTTTGAGGAGTGATGGGTAAATCCTTGCATTTGATTGCGAAGTCATGGATAGATTCATTCATTTCAGCTCTCACCTAGCTTGATGGATAAAATTGATGGGGCAGCTCCCACTCGACCTAGCCCTCAAGACTTCCAAGTTGTGGATTCCTTGAGGTCATGGATTTTGAGCACTTAGGTTGTGGATTTCTCCACCTCATGGAATTTTTATTTTCATCTACACTTGTCCTTTTCTTGAAATCCATTCTTCATCCACCTAGGTCTAATCGATCCCTAGAGTGCTATACTTGCTTAAGAGTTGTTCATCACTCTTAAACTTATCTAATGACTTAGCCTATGAGTTGGATTGTGAATCACCTCTCATGAAGATCATGACTCTTATTTAACACTTAACCACTAAAGTTGAGGGAGCTCTAAACTAGCCTCTTGGGAGACCTAATTGTTACTAGACTGATTGAGACACCTAAGACTACTAGCAAAAGAGGGGGTCATGTTGATGTGTTTTTTACGCACATGCAAACACAAAATAAAATACCTAATGTATCTTATCCTCTCTTGAAAAAAATCTCTCAAATGTTGAAGATTAGCTTAACGATCACTTGAGAAGACTCCAAGGTTCATAAGTGTAGGGTCACTATGTGTGGATAAGCTCCGTTGGTTGATGTGATTATGCTGGAATCACAAGGGGACTTACATTCAAATGCCTGAATGCTTGATTTGCTGGAACTAGATCATCTGATGTTGCTATATGGTGATTCTTTTTGGTCCTAAACTAACTTGAATTGAAAAAAGGGGGCAAAAGGAAAGGGTTGAGAGAGTCTATTCTAGGACTTAGAATGTAAGAAGATAGATGAATGACTAGGTGGAATCTTACTGAGAAAGGTCTCACCATCAAACTGAACAATTTGACACAAGCTCAGTGCAATCTTTTAAGGACATTTTAAAGATGTTCCAATCAATACCATCAAACATTGATCACCATTCAAGTTAATGCATAAGCAATGAGTGTAGAATGAATCTAAGTTAAACTCATATCATTCCAGTTGACCACGCAGGGCACACTTACAATCAATAAGAGGCTAGTGGTATGGACAAAACGGATTCCACATGAATACATTCAACCAATTCCTCCACTCAATTTAATCAACATAAAAGCAAATTGAGAAGCAAAGACCATGCGAGTTGTTTAAGTAACAAATCAAATTCACAATAACTTCAATGAAATCAATTGTTCTTTACAACAAAGTTTGGCAACAATCTTTGCCTTCTCCTACTCTAACTTATATTCTAATTTGGCTATTCTTGTAAGCTATCTATTATTCTATTCTATTCACTATTGGCCAACTATTAACCTTTACAAATGAAAGATTTGAGCCTTTTATAGTGCTCTCAATACAATTCAATGGCTCGGATCCTTTTGAAATCAATGGCCGAGATTTTACAAAGAAAACCCTAATTAGGGTTTGTTACAACAAACTCAATTTGGCCAATGAAATAATTACAACACTTCAGCATGACCAATAGATAACAAGGGTAGGTGCCTCGAAGTTTGTACCATCACTGGTGAGTCATGTACATTGCATCTAGACATGTTGATGTGGAACCCCTCTGATTGGTGAGTGGTGACTGGGATGCCACCTCAATTCGCTTGTAGATTTGGAAGATTTGATATCGACATTACAAGCTTGCTTGAAGTAGCAGTGATGAGATATATTGAGGTAAATGAGTCCTTCCTTCATCCTCACTTGCTTGCCTTGGAGTGATTGTATAACTTCTCTTTGGCACTCCTTTGATCTCTTCATGTCTCCATGGTACAATGAAGGTTGAAATTCCTCTTGGGTGTGAAGTTTCTCCTCTTACATGGTGGTGTAAGTCTTTCAATCTTTCTCCTTTTCGCTTTGCAATCACCATCCTCTCCCATGTGCAAAACAAAACAAACATGATATCAAATACATAATATATAACTTTTGATAATTCTTCTTAGCTTGATATATCCCTTGATTTTATGTGTTTTACAGGTTTGATAAGAATATCTAGAGGAATTCGCCTTCATGAAGGAGCACTTTGAAGTTGATTTTCACTCTTAGAGAGGAGCTCTTGAAGTTTACTCCACCCTTGGTGTTCATGAAATTGTCCTTGTCTTTGAACTTACTCTCCTTCAATATTATATGAGCTTAACCCAAAATGACTCTTTCCAAACTTCAAATCAGTTTAAGGTAGTAATCATGTAACCAATCTTGCACCTTCGCCTTTAGCTGGGAACACATGAAGTAGAGTTCACTCATTTGAAATTTTCTCTTGAAGCTCGATTTATAAAATTTGATCATGTCTCTTAATTTTTGAAGTTCGCTGATGTGTGTTCATTGATGAAGTTCGCTCCAAATTGTGAAATCATGAAGTTTGCTCCAAATTGTTTGATCATGAAGTAAGTGCCCTCAAATTTCTTCCATTCCTTTACTTCCCATTTCGCTCATGAAGGCTCAAAGGTGAAATTTGAAGTTGGCTATTGTATCATGAATCTTGAAGTTCGCTGCCCTAGGTGATTAAATGAAATTCGCTCTTGAAGCTCGATTTATAAATGTAGACACTTAAAAATAATTATTTTAATTATTTTTAATTCCTCACATAATTAATTAATTAATTATGTTAATTAAAATTCTTCTCAATATTAATTAAATATAATTAATATTGTCACTATAGCATATGATTTATTTAATAAATCAATCCCTTTCTTTATTCTTCTAAAAAATCAAATCCTCACAAATCTTCCTCTTAGCTAATTAATTTCAATTAATTAGTTAACCTACATGATTCCTACAGATCATCTTCTTAATTCATCATTAACCTGATAAATTCTTCTAGAAACTCCCTAAACTCACTTAACATTATTCTTCTAATTTTTTATTCCCTCCACTCATTCTCTCTCCTAGTCAAATTCTCCTACAAATATAAATCCCACCTAACATTTCCTCTAATCCCCCTCCTAATGAGTCGTTAATGGCTAATCATCATGATTAGCCACAAAGTCAACTCTTTGTCCTTTCATCCAGCCACTAGCTTTAAATGCTCTTTTTCTAGATGAATGTAAGATTTTTGAAATCTCACATTCCTCTAGGCATTTCCCTCTCCCAAGGAATTTTTAATTCCTTTTTATTCTTCTAATCCCCATAATATCCATTTTTGGAGAATTTTTAATTCCTCCAATGCATCTTGTAGAGTGTGGAGATACGAAATGCCTTTAAGGCATATTTCTTGGTCTCCACACCCTCTCTTGGAGCTTGTGTGAGCTCACAAGTAAATCTTAGCCCTTCATCTTGAATTCATCCTAGCCATCCGTTTTCCTCTCCTCTTCCTATAAAATAGGGTTCCATCCCTTCATTCAAATCATCTTGAAATCCAGTAAGCTTACGCTGCCCTTTTGAGCCCAGGAAATCATCTTGGCAACTTGATCATCTCATCCTTATCATTCAACCTAATCATTTTTGCACAATATTGGAGAGCCATCCACATCCAACAATCAAAGGAGCACATCAAGTGGAGCATTATCAAGGGGCGCCTTCACTTCATCAAGCTCAATCCGAAGGAGAAGGTAAAATAGCAAGGTGAAATGGTCTTTTAATGATATTTTAGCATTCTGCATGTTTATTTCGTTATGTTTTGATCAATTTACCTTTCAAATCTGTCTTTCCCTCTTCATTTTGGCATGCCCGGTGGGACCCACGTCCCTAAGAACTAATGTTGTTGTGTTTTTAGGTTTTTTGTGAGTTGTGAGACACAGGTTCCAGAATAGTGTGATTGCAAAAAAAAAAAAAAAAAAAATTTCGCAGGTTCCAGAATAGCGGCTCTGCATTTCTGCGCGACAGCTCCTCCTTATTCTTTTACTTTTCTGTTTTCTGTTTATTTGCTGTTTCTGTTTCAACATGACAGCTCTGTGATCTATTCTATTTATTTATAATCTTGTGAAAGTAGGAGAGTATGCTCTTGTCTATATAGACAATCAGAAATCCGGACGTTTGGCACTTTTCTATTCTGTTTAGCACGACTGTATGCTCTGGCCGCAAGAAAGTGTGAAAATAGGAGAGTATGCTCGTGTCTATCTAGACAATCAAAAATCTAGATTTTTGGCACTTTTCTATCTGTTTTGTGCGACTGTCTGCTCTGTTAATATGTTTGAAATTTGTTAGGCGCTAACAGTAGTCTGCATTTTCTTTTCATTTCGTGTTATCTGCTCTGTTTAATCATAATCTGTCTGACCGCAGGAAAGTGTGAAAGTAGGAGAGTATGCTCTTGTCTATCTAGACAATCAGAAATCCGGACCTTTGACATTTTTATTTTATTCTATTTAGTGCGACTATTTGCTCTGTTAAATCTAGAGTTTCTGTCTGCTCTGTTAAATCTAAGGTTTTTGTTTTCGTTAAATTTAGGGTTTCGGTTCTGTTAAATTTAGGGTTTCTGTTTTGTTAAATTTAGGGTTTCTGTTTTGTTAAATTTAGGGTTTCTGTTTTGTTAAATTTAGAGTTTTTGTTCTGTTAAATCTAGGGTTGAATAAAAATTTTAAAAAAAAATTCTGTTTTTTCGCCATATCTTCTTTATCTTGACTCCATTTCCCTTCAAACTTCACCAAATTCTCCACATTGCCATTTTCCACATTTTCTTCCTTGGAGGCCTTATCTCAAAAATCCACTTTTTGAAGCCCAAAATCCCATATTTCTCTATTTTTAGGGTTTGCCATAACTTCTTCCCTTTTCATCCAATCACCTCCAAATTTTTCTCATATTATCCATCTTCAACTTTTGCTTCTTTGTCCCTCTTGGACAAATTTTCCCATTCCTTCATCTCTCCTCCAAAATCCCCATTTTTCGCTTGCCTATCCCTTGGAAAGTGGTAAAAACCTAGTCAAACCCCATTTACCCATCAAAGCTTTCTTCAAATCCACATTTGTCATTAGTAAACAAGTTTTTATTCATGTTTTTCTATTCATTCCCAAAAAATAATTTTTTTTTAATATTTTTGTCATTTTGTTGATTTTTTGCAGGACGCTTGTTGAAGACTATTTTTCCAAACTACTAATCAAGTTGTTTTGCAGGACGCTTTTTGAAGACTCCATTTTTCAAACTACTAATCAAGTGGTTTTGCAGGTTGCCTAGCTGATTCAACCAAATATTGTGCATTTATTTAAATTAGGCACCTAGATATTAATTAAAATGGAATGAACCATTGTCTTATGTGTCTTTAAGAAAAGCGTAAAGGTAGGAAAGTATGCTCTCGTCTTACTAGACGATCAGAAATCCAGACCCTCCAACCTTTTCTTGTTTGATTGTGTGTTTACCTCTAGCGGGCCTGCCCTCCCAACTTGCTCTTTGAGAAGGTAAGAGGGGAACGACCCAAGTGAGTACACCTGGACCTGGGGTTCCCAACTCACTATAATAAATAGGCCATTGACTACGAAAGGGTTAATGGTTGGGGCTATATGAGAGTTCACTCTCACATTGGGTGCTTAGTAGGATCCTAGAGATCTCAATCATGTTTGCGTGACTACTAAGTTCTTGGTGCTTCGTTGGGCTATAGGCCTCAATTGCGCTTGCGCAACTTCGAAGGGTAGCTCCTAATGGGAAGACTTACTAAACACCTTGTTCATAGTGGCCAAAAACCCTCTAGTCATTGGTGCAGGAGGTCAGACCTCTGAAGCGGCCCATATTCTTACGACCCTTAGTAGAGACACAAAGTTTTCCATGAGGAGTTTTCATGGGAATTGATGCTTGGCTGCCCCGAGAAGTGAGTGCCGTGGAGGGGAGCCAGTGGGGTCAAGCATCTAAGTGTCCACTCTGGGTAAGTGTAGATGGGAAACCAATTGGGATTCAATGACTATTGTCCTTGCCAGCCTTAAGAATGTTGTATATGAGCATGAGTGTCTTTGAGATAATATGCATTTAATCATTGTGTTTGCTTTGTTTGATACATACTTGCCAAGAGTAGACTAAAAACACATCACTATCCCCAAACACTTTGCAAAAATATTTGTTGAGACACAAACAAATTGTCCAAGTCATTACCCACACCAAATCCAAAATTGCGTCAAAACTCTGTCCGTCCCATTTTTCATAAGCCTAAGAGAGAAGCTAAGAGTTTATCCTCTACATCAACATTCAAGTTTGTCCTTTGAAACACCTACTATCGTCCAAATCAAGGTGGTCATATCCCTTCATACAACTTGTCATTTAAATAGATCCTTCATGTTCATGCCAAAGACAACCTAGTCATCAAGTTTTCTTCTAAACCATCACTACCATACTTTCTTCATCAATCATCCTCAAATTTCTTAAGTCCTTTCATCACAAATTTCTTAAGTCCTTTCATCCTCAAATTTCTTAAATCCTTTCATCCTCAAATTTCTTAAGTCCTTTCATCACAAATTTCTTAAGTCCTTTCATCCTCAAATTTCTTAAGTCCTTTCATCACAAGTTTCTAAAATCCTTCCATCACAAATTTTCTAAGTCATTTTATCATATTTTTCCTAAGTCTTTTCATCACAAATATCGTGTAAGGTCGTAACTCGATCCCAAAAGAAAAAGATGGCTGATCAACAATATGGCATGCCAGACATTGGTGTCCTATATGAAGATCCCACGCAAGATCATACACAAAGTGGGCAACCAAGTGATCAAGATCAAAGGCAAAATCTTGACATGGTTAACCAAGATGAACTTTGTCCAGAAGTGCAAAATTTCCTAGCGGATTCTTATAACCAAGAGATGATGGAAAAGTTTATTAAACACAATCCTACTGCACTTCTGAAAACTCTTTTTGAACATGGAGCTCAACTTCCACCTAAATTTAATAGATCTGCTCTTGTCCAACAACCACAAGGAGACCTCGCTCCCACACAAAGTGTTGCACCTACTATTCAAACTCAATCAATTGCAGCCCCATCAATCATCCAAGCCCAATCAATGCCACCCGCGACACCTCCCACCATGGTCTCCATCCCGCCTTCTTCCTCCTTACCATCCATACCACTATCAAATCCAATCTCATCCATTCTCCAACAAACTTCTATACCACCTCCTTCTATTCAACCACATATTTCTATTCCACAAACTTCCCTTTCTCCCAACAATGTTGCAAATTTTATCCAGACCGCATTCAATCCCGTCACAACAGTTGGCAGACCGCAACCAACTATCACACAAACCCCAATGACATCGGTCATCACATCCCACATTCCCACCTCCTCATCATATCAATATACTGATGGTGGTGCACCTTCTTTGGTTCATCCAATTCTTGGGGCAAACACAATCCATCAATATCAAAGTCCACAACAAGACCTCATCAAGGAAATTCAAGACATGAAGAATATCATCAAAAACATGAAAGAAAATACTAATAAAAGGAAAGCTTACTCATTCGAAGAGTTTTGCCCTTGTCCTTACGACCCATCCATATCAGTTGCACCGTATCCCCCGGGATTTGAGATCCCTAAATTCACCAAGTATGAAGGCAAAGGAGACCCCCGCGGCCATGTTCGCGAATTCCACATCTTATGCCAAGAAGTCTCCTATAGTGACCTTTATCTTCGCAGACTCTTTCCCAAGAGTCTCATGGGAGAGGCCCTGGCATGGTTCTCATCTTTACCACGAGGTTCCATTGTCTCTTTTCTAGACTTGGCAGAAAAATTTGTGGCCCACTATGCATACAACATGGGTAATGATGTTTCTATGATGGACCTATGTAATACAAAACAAAGGCCTGGAGAAACCTTCGCCAATTTCCTACAAAGATGGCAACATCTTATCAAAAAATTCCAGTGGGACATGCCAGAACAATATCAAATTGAACTATTTCAAAAGAATTTGGTGCCTGAACTTTCAAGACCTTTAATATCTCAATGTATCAAATCCTTTCAAAAATTGACCGATAAGGGCCTCGCCCTCGAACGTGTCTTGTTGGAGGAAGGAACCTTGAAACATTACCAGAAGTCATCACAAAGTTCTTCCTCTTATCATAATGACAAGCCAAAATTTTGGGCTAAAAATAAAAACGTGGTCAATGATGGTGTAACTGATGCAAAGCGGGTCCAAACCATGGCCGCTCCCCCAAAATCCACCACCAATATTCATCAATCCAACAATCAAAACAATTCAAATCAATCTCAAAAACCTCACAACAATGTCTCAATCCAGGGACGACCACTCAGATCGAATAACAGGACTCCAAGAGATTTCACTCCTCTTGCTGAGCCTATTGAAGTGGTGTTTCAAAAACTTGTCCAAGCAGGTATAGTGGTTTTTCCAATCACTCGCCCGTTTGATCCCAATCAACCTAAACCAAGATGGTATAATGAAAATGAGTATTGTGAATACCATCGTATCAAGGGACATGATACACGAAAGTGTATGAAACTGAAGATCTACATACAAGATCTCATTGATAGAGGTGAGATTGAGGTAGCAAATGCAAAACCTGGTAATAACAATGACAAACTCAAAATGTACCAGGAACCCTTCCCAAAGCATGATAAAGGAAAAGGCTCATCATCTAATGCAATGGGTTATGACTACGCAAATCACATAACCAGTTTTGAGTTTTTAGTAAGTCGCATTGAACCTGTAGACAATCATGTCAATGTCATAACCATCCAAGGAGTTAATCCTCCTTCTTCCCAAAGCAGACCAAATCCGGCTAGAATAGTCATTCAAGGTGCCACTCCTTCCACCTCCCATTTCTAGAATGACTGTAATGCAACTACACACCGAGGAAGAGTCACCATCCAAGGAGTTCCTCCCCCACCAAACCCCCCACCCATGTCTTCCACTCGCCGATATGACCTCCTTGATCAACTTGGGAAGACACCCACGTCTCCATTTTGGAACTTCTCAAGACTTCTCTGGTCCATAAAGAAATTTTGGAACAAGCCCTTCGCCAATCAAACGTTCCTGATAACATCAACACCACCCAATTTCAAACCCTCATTGGAAACCTTGCTGCCTAGTAGCACATTGTATTTAACTCCAAAGATGCTCCTGCAGATGAGGACCATAACAAACCTTTGCACATCGAAGCTCTCATCCACAAGCACAAGGTCAAACGTATCCTAATAAACAGTGGATCTGGGCTTAATTTGTGTACATACAAATTGATAAAACAATTGGGACTTTCTGAGGATCTGATAAACACATCAAGAAGGATCACAATAAAGGCATATGATGATGCAGAAAGAATTTCAAAGGGCATGATCACCTTACCTCTTCAAGTGGGCCCCATTACAATTGAAACCCCTTGTCAAGTACTTGATCTTGATCTCCCCTACAACATTCTCCTTGGGAGGCCATGGATTCATTCCTTGCAGGCCGTACCCTCCACCTATCACCAATGCATCAAATTCCCCTATAATGGAAAAGTGATCACTGTCAAAGGTGATCCCCAACCTTTTCAATATTGCAAACTATTAGAAGGGAAGCATCCGTATCATTGCCCGCTAAATAGACCTTCACCAATGCCTCCATTTGACACATCAAATGTTGCCTCCACATCATCCCAACCAAATAATCAAATCAAGATCTTGGACAATGGCTGTGGAGAATACAAATTGGAGGATGTCTTATTAATAGGCAACCTCCCTCTCTCTCCTAAGTCATTTGGTAAACCAAAAGAGCTAAAAAAGGACCTGAAACCAGTCATGCAATGCCAAAACACCACCTTCTAGCAATGGGGCCCACTTGATAATGAGAACCTCGAAGCAGATATCTCTTCATGGGTGTACCAGGAAGAGGATGATGATCCAACAAGAATATCCAAAGAAATGTACCCAAAAGCATTTGCCATAGTTGAAAAAATGGGTTACAAAGGACACGGTCTGGGACCAGAGGAGAAAGGAAGGAAAGCACCCATAAACCCTATCTCCTACAGATACAATAGAGGCTTGGGGTACACCTCGGTGCCTAAGATTACTATTGCTGGTACCCCTTCTAGTCCTTCTTCGGATATCGAAAGCGCTGACGAAGAGGAATTCCAGGAAATGCCTTATGAATACAAGAAAGATACCTTCTTCGACGCTTACATCAATACCATCACCCCTGTAACCCCTCCCACTTCACATGAGCTACATCTTGTCCATCCTGAACTCATTGACTAGGGCCAATGAGACAAACCCACTTTAGATATTTGCACCGACGATAATGCTCCCATTGCTCTCCTAACAGCACAAAATATGGAAGATTGTAATAGAATTGAGGGTATTCAACTACACAAAAAGGGATACTTTGGTAGTCAATGCAATGCCCTTATCCACAAAAAAGATAATAAAAGAGAAAGATATGATTTCCTAGGTGAAAACCTCCCTAAGGCGCCTTTGGATGAACAAGAAATAAAAACAAAGGGCGTATCTGAAAGTGAAAACTTGGAAAAGGCACTTGATGATGAGGGATTTGACCTCCCTACCATTGGTTACCTTCCACAAGACAAATCAAATTTGTTGATAGAAGAAACAAACAACATCAACATGGGCACCGAAGTCATTTTGAAAAATGTGCTCATTGCCAAATCCCTCACTGAAATCGAGAAACAAGACTTCATCAACTTCCTTACAGAGGTTAAAATCAATTTTGCATGGTCCTATTCTGATATGCTAGGGTTGGATCCTGCCTTGGTGGTTCACAATCTCACTGTCCGCCTAGATGCAAAACCTGTAAAATAAAAACTCTGCAAAATGCACCCGCATATTGCTCTCTTGGTCAAGGCAGAACTTCAAAAGTTGTTAGACGCAGAATTTATCAAACCCATAGACTACGCTGAATGGGTCTCCAACATTGTGTCTGTCGGCAAACCTGCTGGGGGCATCCACATTTGCACAGATTTCTGAGATCTAAATATAACTTGTCCTAAAGACGATTTCCTGCTCCCAAACATAGATATGCTAAATAATAAGACAAAATTAATTGCTAAAATTGATCCACTTAAATATCTCTTGTCCAAAGCTGCTCTCACTTGCAGAACCGCCAAATGGGTCATGCTCTTAAGCGATTTTGACATTGAATATGTGGACAGAAAGGCAATCAAGGGAAAAGTCATTGCAGATCAGTTGGCTGAAGCTCCACTTCTAGGTGACCATCCTCTTCTCACAGAATTACCAAATGAGTTCATTATGACTGTTACCACATCCTCCACATGGAAATTATATTTTGATGGCTCCTACACTCAAAATGGATTGGGGGTAGGAATATTATTGGTCACACCTCAAGGAGATGGAATCCCCAAATCATACAAGATAGCCTTTTCATGTACTAATAACATAGCAGAATATGAGGCCCTCATCATAGGTTTACGCTTGGCTATCCACTAGAAAATAAAGGAATTACAAGTCTATGGTGATTCCCAACTTGTCATAAAACAAGTCAATGATGAATAGCAGACAAAAGATGATAAAATCCTTCCCTACCATACCATGGTTGAAGATCTTAAGCAACATTTCATGGCAATCAAGTTTGATCAAATCCCACGAACAAACAATAGGGCTGCAGATGCAATGGCCACCATTGGCTCCCTCCTTCAAATGCCAGCACACAGTCAAAAGTGTGAGTTCTTGGTCGAGCAATTGTTTATACTGACATACGACCTACCAGAGTCTGAAATGGTGTGCATTCTCGTTGGTCCCAAGTCCCCTTGGTATCAAGAAACCTTCGCTTTCCTCAAAGACAACACCATTCCCCCACATCTCACCAAAACCCAACAACAAACTTTCATTTGCCGATGTGCCCGTTACACCATCCTTGCAGACACCTTGTCCATAAGGCATTTTGATGGTTCCCTCCTAAGGTGTTTAGATAAACAAGAAGCCGAATGGGCATTACGCGAAGTACATGAGGGCATCTGTGGGGCACACTCAAGTGGACTCACATTGGCTAAATTTTTT
Source organism: Cryptomeria japonica (assembly GCF_030272615.1). Lineage (NCBI taxonomy): Eukaryota > Viridiplantae > Streptophyta > Pinopsida > Cupressales > Cupressaceae > Cryptomeria > Cryptomeria japonica. The sequence continues at coordinate 406,422,522 of NC_081408.1, forward strand.
TTGAGAACGGGATACTATTGGCCTAAAATGGAAGAAGATGCATACAACTATGTGAAGAAATGCATCCCTTGCTAGCAGCATGGCGACAAGATTCATGCACCGTCACAAGAATTACAGCCATTCATTACACCATGGCCCTTCTCGTAGTGGGGGCTCGATCTCATTGGGAAAATCCACCCTTCATCTTCCAATGGACATAAATTCATTATCATCGCCACCGAATACTTCACCAAGTGGGTAGAGGCTATCCTTCTTACTTTCACCACCGACAAGCAAATATCCAAATTCATCTTGAACTACCTAATCTGTCGATATGGCATCCCAAAAGTTATCATCACAGATAATGGTAAACAATTAAAAACTAGGATGTCAAAGAACTCTGCCAAAAATTCAACATCCAACACCGCTTCTCCACTCCATATTATCCCCAAGGCAATGGCCAAGCTGAGGCTTCTAATAAAACCCTAATAAAGATCCTCAAAAAGATAGTCAATGAAGTGAGCCGTGATTGGCACCTCCAAATCCATCATGCATTCTGGGCCTACCGCACCTCCATCCACACCCCCATAGGTGCCACTCCTTATTCCCTAGTATTTGGTTTTGAAGCTATCCTTCCCCTTGAGATTGAGATCCCCTCTCTAAGGGTATTGCTGCAAAACATCCTACCAGAGGAAGAATATAGAATTGCCTGCTTACAAGAGCTAGAATTGTTAGATGAAAGGTGCCTCAAGGCCTTGAATCATCTCCAGGTATATCAAAACCGTCTGCGCATGAGTTATCATAAAAAAGTCAAAACCCGAGAATTCCAAGTTGGTGATCTTGTCCTCATGGAGAATCAGAAAAATCTACAAGAAAGAGAAAAGAAAGGCAAGTTCGAGCCTAATTGGCTTGGACCATATGTAATCACAGTGAAATATGGATCAGGAGCTTATCAGTTGGCTACTCCCGAAGGCCATCCTTTGGATGATCCGATGAATATCATGCACCTCAAAAGGTTTTATGCTTAGTCCTCAGAAAGTCTTAAATTGTCAAAAAAATAAAAAAATGAAAAAAAAAAAGATCCTGAAAAATCGTCACTTTGGTGCAAACCTGGCAAACAGGCACCTTATGATACAAAAAAATTAAGAAAAAAAAAAAAAAATCAGAAAAAGAAAGAAAAACAATTCATGGCGCTATGGGCAAGTATCTTGGTGAAAACCCATGTGTAGGCGCCAAGGTAAATAACCGGATCCACTGTCTATCATGTCGATACTACAAATCATCTGCCATCCAGCCCACCCATGCACAACATTCCCTCTTTTCCGCCTCCCAATAAAACATGCGTATGATGATGAGTCTTCGCCTGATTCATGAACAAGAAATGTCCTAGTGAAACTGAGCTTTTATGCCTCTGTATAAGCTTCAAGAAGTCTTGAGAAACAATCCCAAGTCCATCCTAGTTCTACTCTTGGCAAGAGGTATCATTTGGTCGCAAGGAAGAGACTTGTTAGATTTTGTTAGATCTTTTCATATAGGCTTGCATCTTTTGCCCTACGACTGCCACTATTTACGACTGCCTGGGTTCTTCCATATCCAGGTATGTTATGATAGGTGCATACTGGGGCATATTTCATAGTATGGCATGTTTTGGATCCTTCTTGTATAAACCGGTGACCTGGTACTAGTGTTTATCAACACTTACCTTCTCGTGTACAAGAGGTGTCGGTGTGTTTGAGGGTTTCCTTGCACGAACCCACAACTTTGTATTAGTGTTTCTTAACACTTGCATTGTTGTGTGCAAGAAATTCCCGTTTGTCTGCAGAGTCAGTCCACGCCCTGGGTTTCTGATGGCATCCTGATTTCTATAATCAGTGGTGCAAGTCACTTAGGGCAACATCAAACTAGGTTGGCTCTCCACATTTATTGTGCACAAAATCTCACCATCATTCCATCAAATCCTAAACTCAATAATCCCATGGAGTTCTCAATTGCCCCCATTTTCCTCTGCAGTCTCGCATATCTTATTCTTCTTTCCAAATACCTTACGACTACTTCATATATCTTCCTCATTTATCCCTTCCACCCTAATTTTTCTTCCTCTATTTTTCTTTTTTTTTCCTCACATAATCAATTCTGATTCTGATTCATGTCTTATACAAGATGTATCCCTCCTAAAACTAGACGTTGTGATCTGATCATGTCTTATACAAGATGAATCCTTCCTGAAACTAGACATTGTGATCTGATCATGTCTTATACAGGATGAATCCTTCCTGAAACCAGACATTGTGATCGATCATGTCTTATACAGGATGTATCCTTCAAGAAACCAGACATTGTGATTTGATCATGTCTTATATAGGATGAATCCTTCTAGAAATCAGATGATCTGATCATGTCTTATACATGATGAATCCTTCTTGAAACCAAACGCTCTGATCATGTCTTATACAGGATGAATCCTTCCTGAAACCAGACGTTCATTGTGATCGATCATGTCTTATACAGGATGAATCCTTCCTGAAACCAAACATTGTGATCGATCATGTCTTATACAGGATGAATCCTTCTTGAAACCAGACGTTGTGATCAATCATGTCTTATACAGGATGAATCCTTCCTGAAACCAGACACTTTGATCATCTTTGTCTTATACAGGATGAATTCTTCTTGAAACTAGACTGAATCTAGATCTTATCAATCGAATCAAATCAAATCTATCGGGATATCAATTTCGCAAAACTCCAAAGATCAAATACCTCAATTGATCTCCCGAGGGGGCATCACCATACCGTAATCTATAAATCAAGAGCTAGGGCATCCTATCAAACCAATATCAGCATCAAAACAAGATTATTTTTTGAATCAATGTGTCATCACACCTCGCTTCAAAGAGGAGCAAAATGTAGACACTTAAAAATAATTATTTTAATTATTTTTAATTCCTCACATAATTAATTAATTAATTATGTTAATTAAAATTCTTCTCAATATTAATTAAATATAATTAATATTGTCACTATAGCATATGATTTATTTAATAAATCAATCCCTTTCTTTATTCTTCTAAAAAATCAAATCCTCACAAATCTTCCTCTTAGCTAATTAATTTCAATTAATTAGTTAACCTACATGATTCCTACAAATCATCTTCTTAATTCATCATTAACCTGATAAATTCTTCTAGAAACTCCCTAAACTCACTTAACATTATTCTTCTAATTTTTTATTCCCTCCACTCATTCTCTCTCCTAGTCAAATTCTCCTACAAATATAAATCCCACCTAACATTTCCTCTAATCCCCTTCCTAATGAGTCGTTAATGGCTAATCATCATGATTAGCCACAAAGTCAACTCTTTGTCCTTTCATCCAGCCACTAGCTTTAAATGCTCTTTTTCTAGATGAATGTAAGATTTTCGAAATCTCACATTCCTCTAGGCATTTCTCTCTCCCAAGGAATTTTTAATTCCTTTTTATTCTTCTAATCCCCATAATATCCATTTTTGGAGAATTTTTAATTCCTCCAATGCATCTTGTAGAGTGTGGAGATACGAAATGCCTTTAAGGCATATTTCTTGGTCTCCACACCCTCTCTTGGAGCTTGTGTGAGCTCACAAGTAAATCTTAGCCCTTCATCTTGAATTCATCCTAGCCATCCATTTTCCTCTCCTCTTCCTATAAAATAGGGTTCCATCCCTTCATTCAAATCATCTTGAAATCCAGTAAGCTTACGCTGCCCTTTTGAGCCCAGGAAATCATCTTGGCAACTTGATCATCTCATCCTTATCATTCAACCTAATCATTTTTGCACAATATTGGAGAGCCATCCACATCCAGCAATCAAAGGAGCACAACAAGTGGAGCATTATCAAGGGGCGCCTTCACTTCATCAAGCTCAATCCGAAGGAGAAGGTAAAATAGCAAGGTGAAATGGTCTTTTAATGATATTTTAGCATTCTGCATGTTTATTTTGTTATGTTTTGATCAGTTTACCTTTCAAATCTATTTTTCCCTCTTCAATAAAATTCGCTCATGTGTCTTCATTTTTGAAGTTCGCTGATGTGTGTTCATTGATGAAGTTCGCTCCAAATTGTGAAATCATGAAGTTTGCTCCAAATTGTTTGATCATGAAGTAAGTGCCCTCAAATTGCTTTCATTCCTTTACTTCCCATTTCGCTCATGAAGGCTCAAAGGTGAAATTTGAAGTTGGCTATTGTATCATGAATCTTGAAGTTCACTTCCCTAGGTGAATAAATGAGATTCGCTCATCTATGTGGATTCATGAAGTTCGCTTTATTTGCCCAACTCATTCAACATCATCCCCTCTTAGGCATCAAATTAGCTTCAAGGAAAATGCATCTATTTAGCTGCCTTGTATCTTGTCTTGGGTGCATTCGCTCATCTCCTTTTCATCATGAATTTCACTCCGAACTCACAACTCATGAAGTCGCTTCAATTTTCAAACTCGTGAAGTTCACCTTTACAAGAAATTCGCTCCATTTTCTTGACTTGTGCAGTTTGCTTCAAACTTCCTAAACATGAAGCTCGCTCTAAATTGTTGACTCATGAAGTGTGCTCTAAATCCTCAACACATGAAGTCACTCCTGCTGTTGATATTAATTGGATTCCTTGCCTTGCTGATCGAATTAGCTAGTGAAGTTGATGGGGACTGTTGATCTGCTGATCAAGTTCACTCTAAGAGAAAGGATTTCTTTGAATTGGTGACTAAATGATTGCTTCAAGTCTCCTTATGTAGGTGTCTTAATGAGGAGATGTGTCCTTTAGGGTGAGGCCAACTTGCTTTGATTAAAATAACAAACCATCATCTCAAGCTGGCCGACTCAGTTCTTTAGGTTTGAATTTCACTTAGAGGTTGATTCATCTTTTAATTAAAAGTTGGAATTCGCTCATCCACCTTGATCTATGAGGTTCACTCATTTAGCTCTACTCTTGAAGTTCACTCCAATTTTCTCGCTCACGAAGTAGGAAATTCGCTCCAACATTGCAAGTCATGAAGTAAGAAATTTCGCTCCAAACTTGCAACTCATGAAGTAGGAAATTTCGCTCCAATTGCTGAACTCCTGAAGTAAGAAATTTCGCTTCAATTTGTCAACTCACAAAGTGCATTTTGAATTGAATCCATTCAAGGGGATTGCTATCAACATCCTTCATTTCTCCTTCAACTTCGCTCATGTGGACTTGCTTATGTATGTTCATTAATGAGATTCGCTCCAAAAGGTGAGGTCATGAAGTCGCTCCAACATGGTAAGTCATGAAGTAGGCTCCAACATGGTAAGTCATGAAGTAGGAAATTCGCTCCAACATGGCAACTCATGAAGTAGGAAATTCGCTCCAACATGGCAAGTCATGAAGTAGGAAATTTTGCTCCAAAACATGAAGTCATGAAGTTAGAAATTTCACTTCAATTTGTCAACTCATGAAGTCGCTTATGGATTGAATCTTGAAGCTCGCTCTTCATGCTCTAATCTTGAAGTCTCTCTACTTTCCTCGTGCATGAAGTTAGTCCTAAATTGGATAGCATTGCAAACCAAAACATGATCGGCTAATTTAAGAAGCTTAGCAAACATGAGTGAATCGGCCAATTTGGGAGACCTTCACAACTTGCACACTTGATCGGTCAAATTAGGTTACTTCGTACTAAAGTTGTTTGGTGAAAGCATTTCTCATCTTTGCATGAACAAAAAATCCTTATTCCTGAATCGGTCATTGGAGCTTCATTTGTAGCAGATGATTGATCAATTAATCTTACTTGCCTTCATTCATCAAACAGATCAGGTCTTAAGGGCCTGATTTGTACAAAACAATAATTTCTGAGTGCTAATTCTCTCACATTGTCAAGTGGTGCTTTCTGCTCTTACTTACACAATTGAATCAGACTTGATTTTTACAACCTTTGATCTGACTTTAGGATTTTTCACCTCTGTCTATCTGCGTTTGTAGGATTAATTCTATCTGAATGCATTCTTCATGCAGTGATGCATAGATTTTTTAGGGAGTCCCCATTCTTGGTTTGTCATCCTCTCATATTCCTTGTGCTCCATTCTTCATTTGTTTACAACCATACCTACAAAGAGACACAACTTAAATCAAACATCATGCACATTAATCATATTTCTGAGTATAAAATAATACTTAGGTCTGGTTGTGGTCTAAACTCAGAGAAATTAATCTACTAGAAATTGCATTTAAACCAAGTGTGAATGAGGTCTTATCACTTCCCCAAAGATCAAATTAAATTCTCAGTGATGAGGAACCAGCCTATTTTGAATCTCCTCTTACAGAGCCTATCCTTTATAGTTCACCTCATTTATGCTTGAAAATATTCTCTCCTTTGGAGCCAATCAGAGATTAATATCTTCCTCCAAGATGAATCTATTTGAACAGGTATGAACCTAGAAGTTTTTAATCAAATTTGAAGTGAGTTGCTTTATATTCTTCATCCTAAAGTTTTAGTGGAGCCCAAATATGCCACGGGTGTGAAAAGGGAGTGGAAAGGTGTAATAGAAAAGAGGATATTGTGGCAAAGAAGATGGGGTGATGTGGTAAAGAAGTGCCACGGAGGGGATAAGGTGGAAGGGATGAAGGGATAGAGTGAGGTGGATGCTCTCCCTTTTATTTAAAATTCATTAAAAGCCTTTTCTTTCATTTCAAAATTTTGGTGGAGCCCATGCAATGAAAAAACAACATTCTAAATTCCCAATCCAAAAGTTAGTGGGTCCCAGCAAAGAGTCCTTTAAAAACTTATTCAATTCTCTATTTTGGAGTGTGTGGGGCCCAGTATGTAATGTGATACGGTGGAGAGAAATATGAGGGGGGAGTTGTAGGAAATGTTAAGGGTAGCTGCTACGTGGAGAAAGAGGGGGAATGGGATGTTGGAGGAAAGGGGGACATAAGGGATATAAATGATGGAAGTAGGAGATACATGAGGTTAGGAGGTATAAGGGGTAGTGGATGGAGTTAGGGGAGGTTAGGGAGTAAAATGTAATGGGAGGTATAAGGGGGTAATGAAAGGGTAGAGGGTGTGTAGGTTATAATGGGATGGGGTTTAGGATAGGGGAAGGGAGGTGGGATAGGATAGGATAGGGTAGGGGTAAAGTGGTAGGTAAGGGAAAGGACAGGCTAAGGGAAAGAAGGTGTAGGTAAAAATGAAGGTATATGCAGGTGAAGGGCAGTGGATGAGTATACTAGGATGGGAAGAGGGTTAGGTAGGTGAGGGTATAGGTGTATGAGATGGAAGGCATAATGGAGGTAAAGGTAAAGGTAGTGGAAGGGGTAGGTTATGGATGTGGGATGGAAGTTGGGAAATATAAGGTAGGTTATGTAGGTGAAGTAGGTTAGGATATGGGGATGGGTGGAAGAAAGGGTAGATGGAGTATAGAAAGGTAGGTGGGTAGAGGATATGGTAAATGGAAGTGAAGCGTGGTAGAGGAGGTGGAAATGGAAGGAAATGGAATGGTGAAATGGTGATGGCAATGATGAGAAATGAAAATGGGAGTGCTCAGGTTTGGGCACCCATAAGTAGTGCTGGGAGAATTGGAAGTGATTATGTCTTGGCTGGGCAAAGGGAGTGTTGAACCTCACTTCATTCTTCAGAGGGAGACTTGATCAGCTCTTGAGTAACTACAAACAAAAGGTTAATAGCAAAGACTCGACAACAACTAACAACTAAGCTAAGATGACTAACCTAGAAAGCAAAAAAGTGGGGGTCCCCATTTGCAATGGAGCAAGGTGTGAATACCTCACAATAGGTCCCCATTTGCAATGGGGCGATGTGTGAAAAGGTCACAACACTACTATTACTCTGATTTCTAAGGTTTCCACTTTGGGCCCTTAGTCGAAGTGTTCTGGATCTCAACTTGGACCTCTACTTAGATTTATAAATGTATAGAACATAAACATTACAAACTTGGAAGCAATCAATATATTGGTATGTTGATTTAGTTCCAAAGCATAAAATCTTTTCCCATTCCAATCCTAGATACTGATTATGATCAAGATGAAGTTGTGCCTTTGCTGTACCAAGTTTCCCAGAGTCATCGACTTCTCTTAGTGTCTCCATGCATGTCATTTAAGCCTCATGACAATGTTTGATTATGATCATATCAATATGAAGTATAGCTATGATTTTATTTTTATTAGCCCAAACAACCCTGTAGGTGAATTTTGGATCAGCTATTGGTAGACTCTTCTATGTAAGAACCAATATGATACTTTCTTCCAATACTTGCCTCCCTCCCTACTTATCCAAAATGTAAAGCATTGGAGCATTATAGTTCTGCACTATGGATGGTACTTGCTGCCCTCTAATAGTGGTGAAGATAAATTCGTCATCTTCACTCTGTAATAGATTCCCTTCATAGATGGGTTTTGGGAGTATGTTCTTATTATTATAATTCCATAAACTAATTGCCATCTGTTGTATAAACTTGCATGCACTAGTGTGAGTTTTATGGGATGATGTTACTGTTAAGGCCCAAAAGTGCACCCGAAAACTAAGTTATTTAAAACCCAGCGCTTTGGGATAACATGGGAACAATCATGAGTCTGTGGGTAAACTATTGGTATGATTGGACCTCTTGATAGGCCGGTTCCTGATACTGATGGATTGCCTATTCTAACAAAGCCTTCGAAAAAAGATTTTTTGGAAAAGGGAGAGGGCAAAAATAAAGATGGAAATGAAACTAACAACCTAAATAGAGTGATACACCATATTGATCTGAAAAAATGATAGAGAAACTCTTCTAAAGCCACCTATTTTACACAAATAACATCTCTGATTTATATCACAAAAATGTTTCATGCAAAGGATCTTCACTCAGAAAAATTGAAAGGAAAAAAACTTTCTCAAACAATTAAACTGATAAATCACAATGCATAACCTGTGATTCATGTATGAGACAGAAATTTCAAAAAGGTTATTTGATGAATAACACAATATGATAAGTACTCTCAATCACACATACCATAATAAACTCAGAAATGTGAAGGCATAAACTGAAATTCCTGTCAAAACTGTAAATGAGTTACAAGAAGAATTCTTTGCAAAGCTTGAGAAAAAATCCAAAACCCTTCAGAAATGAAAAGCTTTTTTCCTTTATACAAAAGGGCCTTCCAAAAGCAAGGATGAGATGACTCCAAGTCAACTGAAAGCAAACTAGAGTGATCTCCAACTCAAAATATCTCCAAAATTCGAGTAGAGAAAGAAATCCCCCCAAAAAAGGCTTCAAATTCTGCATAAATGTGTGAAATCTGGTCCAAACTCTTGGTCAACTGAAGGTTGACCCATGAAACACTCAAAATCAAGCTTTAACTGCTGGAGAACTGGCACAAACCCATGCATAACTGCACCTTAAGCTCAAATCCGACCCCAAACTAATGAGATAACGCCACCTATTTTGTGTTCAATATTTTTCCTCCATATGCATATTGAGAATAAATATTAAAGACAAATAATAAATACTAATTGGATTTATAAATTATTTAATTAGAATATTCATTTTACAATTTCAATGTGTATGGGTGAAAAGTATTGAGTTCAAAAGGCTAAAAAGATGCAATTTTTTTTTTCCTTATAATGATAAGATAATAGGAATTTCTTATTATATGCAAAAATAATTAATTTGAATAATTAGTTATTATATTAATGTTGCTAGAAATGTAATTTTTACAACATTAATATAATAATTAATTGTTTAAATTAATTTACATCTTTTTTATTTTATTTTATAAGTCTTTAAAACTTTAAAAGACTTAGGGGTTTTAAAGCCTCCCCACGGCTAGGCAATGATATCTCATAACATAAGTGGGAGTTTTTGGAAACTCGACCACCATGTATGTATTACTTTCATTTCAAAAATGAAATACAATCCCATAAAAATGGGAAAAAGCAAGGCAAGGGAATATAGCGGCACAAACTTAAAGTTTATCATTCATTTTGCATTTTTTCTTCGGTGAAGAGGTATTCCGCCGAGCTGCTAGGGTTTGGACGTGGAGATGAAAACTGAGAGTTGCGTGTTGACTCCTCTTCTTCTGGCAGCTATCTATAGCTTCATTCTGTCTACACTATTTTTGGCCTTGCAGGGATTGTTAATAAATCACGACATTTTCCCATTTGCAAACAAGAAAGGTATTTTTTCGAACTGCATTCTTCGAAAGACTCTCTGCTTTTTTGGTTTCCCAACTGTGAACTTGGCAATTTGTATGAGCTTTGCTTGTATTTTGTTGAGAAATCTCTGCAATTTTTTGGTTTGTTTTGCAAAAATGGGAAACTGCGTATATGGGGTTTCATTTTCTTTTCCTTGTTATCTCTACAGTTAGGACAAAATTTATGGACTTTGCTTTTTATTTTCTCTTTGCATGAAATTCTGCACTTTTCTCTTTCCACGAAAATGTGTTGGTGGGTTTTCCGTTTTGCTTTTCCAGAAGTCTCTACATTTTATGGATTTTTTGCTTGCATTTTTAAGAAGGAATCTCTGCAGTTTTGTGCAGTCACCTTTCATTTCTTTCTTATTTTCAACTCTGAAATTTTCTTCACGCACAGGCAACTCTGCAAAATTTCTTTTGCACAAAACTCTGCAAATTTCTTTACCCACAGGCAGCTATATTATGGGTTTTCCATTTTCTATATCTTACTATTTCTGCAATTCATACTGAATTTATGGATTTTTGCTTTCATTTTTCTACTGCACGAAATTCTGCAAATTTCTTCAGGAACAACTCTGTTGATGGGTTTTTGCTGTAATTTGAGTTCGGGGTTAGTGTATATAGCTTATTGATAAGCATTCCCTCATTATTATTCCTTAGTAAAAGAACTTCTTTTCAGTCCCAAAAACCCTCCAACTTCAAATGAACAGACTCCATTTTTGAAGTAACTCCTTGGCACGTTAGACTGCTTAAGTAGCAAAGATGCGATTTCACCATGATAGAAATTTGTTGAACATACACACTTTTCTGTTCCTGCATCATTCATTACTAATTTTTGAACTGCCTTTTATCTCTAAATTTATGTGCCTACATTTGTAAAAGCTTTGTTTTCTAAAACCTTGAAACTGTAACATTGTCTCCATTCTGAGACTTTGACACCCTCATTGTAACAATGACTCTCCTCCTTCAGCATAATGCTTGACATTTGTTCCTTTGTTGATCACGAAGCAGTCTTGTGATACTTTTATCTTTTTAATCTCTGAACTTCTTGTGTAGCTCCTCTAACAGTCATGTAGTTTCCATGAGCTGGGCTCAACCCTTGTGGGAGCCTCATTTAATCCCACTCATAAATGAAACCCCTGAAATCTGCAATTTTGAATTAACCCATTTCTGCACATTAAACAAACACAGTCAGAAAAACACTGATTCTCCAATGCAATGAGAATGACCTTTTCCTCTCTGTTTTCCTTGATGTTTATTTTTCTGTCAAAAAGGGATCATGATTGAATAATACAAATGTATAGGCATGATTAGTAGGTAATTAGTCATTGCTTGGATCCCTTAGATCTAACACATGCCACTTTTTGACTTTTTCAGGACCAGGAGACAACTGGAGGCCAAAAGACACTGGGAATGCAGACCTACAACATCAAAAATAGACTTATGCCAGCCATATACCCCCAGACAATGGCTGGTTCCCTTCTTATCTCTCTTAAGCATTTGTTTTTCTCCTTTGCATAGGAAAATAAAGATCACTCTCACGGTCTTGTGTGAGAGAAACATTTATTCAATAGATTACTTTCTCTTAATCTTTCCAATTGTATGAAATACTATAAATTAAAAACAATCGGAAGATTTCTGAAATTTTCTTCATGTAATTGTAATCTTTGCCTGGTACTTGAATTTTCCATTAAATTGTAATTAGTATGAAAATTCAGTAATAGTTACCTTTTAAACAAAGGTTCCATCCAATGACATTCCCAAGGCAACAAAAGAGCCTTCACGAGTTAATTCTTGCCTATAAAAATCCATTCTCATGTGCCATCCTCTGTCAGGTGGTCATCCTAGAGACAATATGCTCTTCTCAACCAAACTACTAAAAAATGTCATCTCATTCATGTATCTAGAATTATGTTTGTCTTTCAGTTCCCTTTTGAAACACCTATAATGTCCCCTTTTCAAAATGGGATTATAATAAAGATAAATTAAAATATAAAAAAAAAGTTATATCTGGCATTATGTTTGTCTTTCAACTCCCATTTGGAAACTTAAAACATGAAAAAAAAACTATAAAATTGAAGCTTAATTTTATCAAAGGCCAAGGGGCATGTGAAGAATCATTACTATTGACAGAAAACGATATACAAAAGACGACCAAACAAGGAGAAGTAATCACCATACAAAGAATACATCATTTATTATCTACTTATTACTCCTTTGGAGCATGGAACTGCAGTTCATTTAACCTGAGGACAAAAACCCTTATGGAAAGAATTCAAGGATGGAAACCCACGATTTATCAAAACTGATTTCACAGGGAAATCACCATTGTGCTAAATTTGACTGATCTTCTAGTAGACATTATTAAAATTTCAAGTTAAAAACATTTGTTGTTTATAAGCAAATCTAAATGCTATCTTTAAAAAGAGATATTTACTTGTGCATATTCGATTAATATCAGAAATGCCAATTGAAAAAGTATAGTTTCCAGTGCATATATTATTGTATAGAAATGAAAAATTAAATCTAATTGAATATTATGAAACTTTCCTTCCAGATATTAAAAATTCAAACGAGACATTACAATGATATCGGAGCTAGATCTTGCTAGCCTGTGAATCTTCAATTTAGTAATAGAACTTATTTCATTTAAATGACAAAAGAAGTGAATATGGCAGATAACGAGGGGAAAACTCATTTGGGGAAAGTTCCCATAAATAAATTTGGAAGGAAGATTGATGATAGATATATTGAGTCAAATGCTCCACGTGAAGCAAAATAATATGAATGCTTCCAGAAAGCAGAGAAAAAGAAGTTCATGTAAGGAAATCACAAAGCCCAATACACGATGATATTCACACCATGTATGCAGATTATAAAAATCCTCCCACTGAAATCCAAAAGGCCATATCTTTCACAAATTTCGTGAGTATAAAGAGCATAAATAAGGTCAACTCAAATTCTGCCAACACTCCTACAATATCCCAAAAAGCGCATTCTAAGACAAATGTACCTCACACATGTTTTATGCCAATGACTATGACTAGGGCTCATATTCTACCTAATAGGAACTCATCAAGTGTATGCACTCAACAATTTCAAGCTCTAGCAGAAGGTTCGAGTACTGCTACTAGAAATAGCATTAAGACTAAAATTTTGAAGTTAAATACTGCACAACAAGTTCCAACTCAATTGCAATGTACTCCCTCCAAAACTATCCATTCATTTTCTCATGGTTGGCTTGTCGTTATGTCTCAAACAATGAATGGGATCATCATTTATCAAAAGGGCAAACACATGCATCGAATCCTATATCAACATATTCTATGGGCAAGTCTTCTACCATCACTAATCATTATAATATCAGATCTCAGCAATTTGTTGGTCCTCAGAAAGCAATGGGACCTAATGAGGAATGGAAGCCAAAATCAGCCAATCAGATTGCAAGCAGTAGTCCTAGAATAATAGATACATCCACTATTAACACTAATGTTTCTGAAGTCAACAGATCACCTTCTCCTCCATCAAATTGCATTAAGATTGAAGAAGCAACTACCAAATTGCATAAAAAATTATTAAAAGAGATGAATGTTCAGGGTGATCAACATGTTATCATGCCAAATTATCTTCAATTTCCTAAAAATTAGCGTATAGGTCTTAGTTTTGGATCGGAAATTACAAATTTCCAAGATCAATTTGGGATCCCCGTAATCTTCAAAAAGACTTAGTCAAGTGAAGAAGAAATTCTAAGAGTATCCTAGTATGTGATTGCTTTAGGACAAGAAATCTTGGGAAAGGTATACTATAAAGTCTCTTTTTCAAAATGGGATTATATTTATAACAATAAATTAAAATTATCCAAAAAATAAAATATAATTATAATATATAACATTAAAGCTTAATTTTATCAAAGGTCGAAGGGTATGTGAAGAATCATGACTATTTAAGGAAAATGATATTTAAGAGAGATCAAACAAGGAGAGGTAACCACCATAGAAAGAATACATCTTTTATTATCTAATTATTACTCCTTTGGAGCATGGAATGGTTCATTAACCCGAGGGAAAAAACCATCATGGCAAGAATTGAAGGACAAAAACCCACAAATTCTGAAGAGTGGTTTCACATGGAAATTGCAATCATGCTAAGTTGCCTGATCTTCTGGTAGACAATATTTAAATTTCAAGTTAATAACATTTGTTGTTTATCAACAAATCTGATTGCTATCTTAAAAAGAGATATTTAATTGTACAAATTCGATTAATTATTAGATATACCAATTGGAAAAAGTATAGTTTCCACTCTATATATTATTGTATAGATATTAAAAATTTAACTTGATTGGATATTGTAAAACATTCTCTCTCAGATATTCAAATTCAAATAGGACATTACAACACTTGGATTAGCAAAAGCATATGTATTCTCCTCGACATATTTAGGCCTCAAAAAAGAACAAGGAAGATTGGCCTAATCAAATTTAATGATATCATATGCTGCCATGGTCTTTTACTCTCTCATTACATATTCACCAAAGATCTTGGGCAATAATACTCCTAATTGTCATTGTTGACATCCAAGACAACATTAGAGTGTTGCATTCTCTTCCATAATTAAATGCAGGGGGTCTTGAATACCAAGATTCCATTCCTTTCTGCAAAGACAATTTTGTACTTAAGGATGTAGGTGTCCTTTACTGCAAGCCATATCTTTCAATATTTTCCTGTGCTTAAGAGTACTTTCAATGATGACAAGAATATCGAAAGGCCATAGTCTAAAGTAAATGTATGCTATTATCATCTCTTTCATATTTTGAATTGTACTCATGGGAATGATTGGAATGCTTACCTTGTAGATTAAATTCATCTCAAATTTGTATGGTGGATCCTATAATGCGCCAAGCTACACACCTAGGACACTATTTCACCAAAGATTTTTTTTTTTAAACAATAACCACCACCAAGATACGGCAACCCAGTGTTACACTACACAATCATGTGCACACATGTAATATTCCCCTTAATTTTTTTTTGGCTTTTAGCAATAAGAATTACAAAGCAAACACCATAACCTGTTAAGGTTAGAGAAATAATCCATACAACTAAAAGAAACCCTCCACTTTTTGATCACTGAGAGCCCAACTTGGGAGGGTGAGAGCATACAGTGCTAAGGGGATCGTTGGCACCATAAACCGAACTAAAATTACAATGCACGGGCGGCAAGCCAACCCCTTCTTCTTATCCAGCAAGATAGAAACTGAACTCTTGGCGGTAAACCGGCCAAGGGAAATAACAAGAAACTAAAACTCAATCACTCTACCGCATATTTCAGTGGGAGGACATGACATTAAGCTATCACTCTACCTTATATTTCAGCGGGAGGACAATGCATAAAACTTATCACTCGACCACTTATTCAGTGGGAGGATTGAGTACATAAACTGAATTACAAAGCAAGAAGGTGGCTAAGCCTCCCTCTTCCACTTATGTAAGTGGGCATGCAACACATCAAAAATGGTTAGTAGTACTACTAATTAACCTTACAATATAGAAAATAGAGAGAATGAATAGAGAAGTAATGATGTCCAAGCTGATAAATATCCCCAAGCAAGTGCTAACTCCCCAAAAGCCCTTCAACATAGAATTATGAAATTCTAGGAGCAATGACACACAGACCAGAAACTTCAAGAGGCTATGACATGCTCATATCTCTCTCCAAACTCACCCAAATCACTCCAAATCACTCCCAATTCAACTAATCTACTCACACTCCTAAATGCACACCCAAACACTAACTTCTGGAAATTTGTAATTTTTGACAGCAAGTTGGAAATGCACAACCAACAACACCAAGACACACTAAGATGCATAAAACTCTCACAATTCACCCAAATCACTCCAAACCAATCCCAAACCGCTAGTATATCAACAATGACCAAGAACAACAAACAAACTGACCACCAAACATCCCATTCAACTCAACTTGCTTCCAAATGCCCACATAGAGAAAAATACCATAGCTGGAAATTTTGATTTGCAATATAAAAATAAATACTCAGAGATTAGTGCTGAAAACTTACAAATACTATTGCTTGGGACATCAAAAAACAAAGAGCCAATACCCAGAAGCAGCAAACGATCACACAGAGACTTATGAATGAAAGTATGCTTCAGCCATGAATTTCTTAGTAGCCTGGAAACACACTGAAACTCGAACTACAATAGAACCAAGAATCCTACACTTCAACAAACTCACAAGGATCACTGAGAGAACATGGAAAACAGCTAGGTATTGTCTTGCAAGTACAAAATTGCACTTAGCTAGGAAGACTCACTTCGAAGCTCAGATTTCTATTACCAAACCAGCAACATAACGATGCAATTTTCAAGATACCAAAAATGAGAGCCTAAGGCTCTTATTTATAACTTCTTGCTCCACCAAATTCAAATGCAAATGGCGCCCAACTCAATTGAAACTCATTTCATTTCATTTCATGTCCTCACCTAGACATGGCGCCCACTTTCCCATCTTCCTAGGCAAAGTTCAAACTTTACCTTAGGTGACAATTTACAACATAAAAATAATATAAACATGAAATGCTTTATCATCCCCAACGCCACCTTTTTAATGCCACTAACTTAGGAAAATAACAATATTGATATCAGATAAATATTTTTCCCTAAGTCTCCCACAATACACTTAATCAGTAAATTAAAATAATTAAGTATTAAACCTTAGGATAAGGACATAATATTTAATTAAATCACTTATGACTCCAATACTGATTATAAACAAAAACCAGGATGAAGCTAAGCAATGAAGACCACTGAACTGCTATAGGATCGGGACCCTGTCCAAATTGCTAAAAAATAGAAATGCTCCATACTGCCACTTACTAAAAATATTAAGTCATGAAATACTCCTTTGAAAAGCATGATCTTTGCACCTAGAGAAAGAGCTTGGAAAGCTCAAAAAGACAACACATCCAAATAGCCAAACCCTAACTTACTAAAAATAGTAAGTTCTCACTTCACCAAAGAATCCAATGCATGTTATGCCACCAAAGAAATTTGACAGGAACAAATCAGGTGGACATCCAGGACCTAGAGATGGATGTTACAATTGTGGGGGAAATCATTATGGTTCAAATTATCCACAATGCTCCACAACTTAGAGAGGAGGAAATCAACAAGGAGCATCACAACATCAGATTCATGCAACAGTAGACAACCGCCAGGCTGACTTTTAGGCTTCACCTATCTAGATGACGGGTAAGCTTTTTGGTCAATCAGTTTCTATTTTGATAGATACATGAGTTGTACAATGCTTTATTGATCCTAAAGTAGTTTCTAGTTTATCTATTAGACCCGGTTATATGTCATATGCATGGATGGTTCAATATAGAAATCAAGCAGAGAAGAGGGTAGATTCATGTCTATTTTGTAGTGAATTAGAGCTTCCAAATTTCCAAACTCAAGTTAACCTTTATGTAGTGCCATTGGGTTCATATGATGTGATATTAGGTATCAATTGGCTATCTTAACATAAAGCTATAGTAAACTATGGGGATAGTTGTTTAGATGATGTTGGAAATCCAGTTGAAATTCATGGGCCTCAAAAGCCTCTTAAATTGAGACACATGTCAGCTATGCAACTCAAGAAAGCTCAAAGAAAGGGATGTACCATTATTGCTATCATGGTAAGTGACTTGGATAATGCTGAGCAGAACCCTAAGGATTATCCAGTTCTTAGAGAGTTCTTGGATGTTTTTCTAGACGATCTTACTAAGTTACCACCAAAAAGGGAATTTGACTTCTCTATAGAACTCTTACTTGGAACCAAGCCACAATTCAAGGCTCCTTACAAAATGACTACCACAAAATTATATGAACTTAAGGCTCAATTGTAGGAGTTGCTTAGGCAAGGTTTCATAAGACCTAGTGTATCTCAGTGGGGTGCACCAGTAATATTCGTGAAGTAGAAGGATGGTACCTTGAGGTTATGTATTGACTACAAGATGCTAAACAAGGTAACCATTAAGAATAGATATCCTTTGCCAAGGATAGATGAACTTTTTGATCAAATGAAGGGTGATACAATATTCTCTAAGATCAATCTTCGATCAGGTTACCACCAGCCTGGGGTTAAGGATGAGGATATTCCTAAGAAAACATTTCAAACTTGGTATGGACACTACGAGTTCATGATAGTACCTTTTGGTCTAACCAATTCCCCAACAATGTTCATGAACCTTATGAACAACATTTTTAGAGATTATCTAAATAATTTTATGCTTATATTCATTGATGACATATTGATCTATTCCATGAATGAAGAGGAACACAAGAAGCACTTAAGGATAGTTTTGCAACGAATAAGGGATCAAAAGCTTTATGGTAAGTTTTCAAAGTGTGCCTTCTTTCAGAAAAAGGTGCACTACTTAGGCCATGTTATATCTGTAGAAGGAATTTTAGTTGATCTTGCAAAGATAGAGGCAATTGTAGATTGGCCAACACCTCAAAGTGTTACCGAGGTTAGAAGTTTTATGGGTCTTGCAGGATACTACATGAAATATGTGCAAGGATTTTCTAGGATAGCAACACCTATTACATCTCTTTAGAATAAGGGAAATAAATTTGAATGGACTGAGAAGTGTGAAGAGTCATTTCAGCTCCTGAAGTAGAAGTTGACAACACCAGTCTTGACTATACCGGATCCAAATGGAAACTTCACGGTGATTACAGATGCTTTAGGTGAAGGTGCACAAGCAGTGTTAATGCAGGAAGGAAAGGTAGTTGCTTTTGAATCTAGAAAATTGAACCAATATGAATTGAAATATGCACCACATGACTTAGAGCTTTTAGCTATTGTTCATGCACTACAAATGTGGAGGCATTACCTTCTAAGGAAGGCATTTGAGATGAAGATAGACCACTTAGGATTGAAATACAATTTTACATAGCCTAACCTTAATGCAAGACATAGGAGGTGGCTTGAATTCCTAAGCGAGTGATTTTGGTATTGAATATATCGAAGGAAAGGAAAATAGGGTAGCAGATGCTCTCAACAGAAGAAGGCATTTATCTACTATGGTTACTATGAGGTCAAACTTGATGTAACAAGTGTTGCAGAATCTCTTTGAAGATGAGCATTACCTAAGGGTCAAGCAAGCCTTGGAAGTAGATTCTTTAGATCATCGATTTGATGGACATGAGTTGGAACCTGATGGTATTTTGATATACCAAAGGAGGATGTATATTCCAGAAGGTGGAGACTTAAGGAAGTTAATATTGCATGAGGTGCACAATACACCTTATTCAGGACATCCTAGAGTGACTAAGATGTTAGCTGAATTGAGAACTTTGTATTTTTGGCCTAAACTCAAGAAAGAGGTGATTGAGTATGTGGCACAATGTTTGGAATTTTAGTGAGTGAAAGCTGAGCATGTTCATCCAGCAAGACTTTTATTTCAACATGTCATATTACCTGAGTATAAGTGGCAAGTAATCAGTATGGATTTTATCTAAGGTTTACCTATGAGAAAGAACAAGCATGATATCATCTTAGTAGTTGTTGATACATTGACAAAAGTTGCACATTTCATACCTGGAAATCTCAAGGATGGATCATTTATTCTTGCAAAGAAATTTGTGCAAGAGATATTTCGATTGCATGGTGTGCCGGAAACTATTATATCACATAGGGATACCAGGATGGCATCTAGATTTTGGACAACAATGAATGCAACTTTGGGGACCAGACTGAATTTTAGTTTGACATATCATCCTCAGATAGATGGCCAAATGGAAAGGGTTAATCAGGTAGTGGAGGATCTTCTACGGATGTACTACATGGCTCAACAATACAAGTGGGAGTAGTATTTGCCTTTGGATGAGTTTGCGAATAACAACTCTTTTCATGCATCTTTAGGGATGACACCGTTTGAGGTACTCTATGGATGAAAGTGTCGCACACCCATTAGTTGGGATAGAATGGAAGATAGGATCATCATTGGTCCTAATTTTCTCAAGGAAATGGATGAGCAAATGAAGTTGATTGAAAGAGGCATCCGATAGATAGAAAAGCTATGCTGATAGAAACATGACTTTCAGACATTTTGTTGTGGGAGATAAAGTCTTTTTGAGGGTCAAGCCTTATAAGAGCTCTATCTCATTTGGGAAATCATCAAAGTTGGCACCGAGATATGTGGGACCCTTTGATGTGTTGGAATTTATTAATCCAGTTGCTTATAGATTAGCTTTACCACCTGCTCTAGCTCGAATCCATAATGTTTTCCATGTTTCATTGTTGAAGCCTTATCATCCTGATGCATCTCATATTCTTGATTGGTGATCTTTACAGGTACAGGATCCAGGGGTGGTGCTAGTGGAGCCCATCTAAATCCTAGACCAGTGTAGCATTAAGCTACGTAATAGAGATTTTACTCAGTATAAGGTCCAATGGGACCAATATTATGAGGATAGTGCTACATGGGAGGATGCTAAGACGATTGACTGCCATTTTCCTCATTTTCTTTCTTAAAGTAGTATTTGCTTATTGCATGAGATACTTTGATACTTTGGTTATGATTCACATGTTGTGAACTAGATAGCACGGATGCTACTATTATTGTTTATGTTTTGATTTGGATGTGTGGTTATTATTTTATGATGTTGAGATACTATGTGCTTATTGTTAGAATAATAAGACATCAGGATGATGTCTCTTCCAAGTGGGGAAGGATGTCACGTATTTATCTATAATTATTTAATTAGGAAAATACTGCTCATTTTTCGCTTATGAAATGAAATTTTAAGTGAAATTAGATGATAATGAAATGAAAATGTAAATGCAATGGAATGATTTAAATTTATTTCCTTTTTGATATTTAAATGCAATTGAATGATCGGTATTATTTTTTATGAAATTGGGGATCATCATTGCTAATGAGCAATTGAGTGCAAGTGAATGCAGGAATAGGTGAACAAGGATGAAGGCGAGAACATGGTTCAAGTACAATTGTTTTAGCTCTTGGACTTCGGTAGAATAGATGGAATCTCACACACCACTTTAGAATGAATATTTGCATCTTGCAAAGATTTAAGATTTACATGACTTAATTTGATATTGGATCAAATTCAAAGAATGAATTTGTAAAGTGATCATAAATGATATTTCTTTATTTCAAAGGAAGATTGATTTTAATGTTGTTTTAAAAAATATTAATTATGTATATTGATCATAGATATATGCATTCTTTGTGTGTAGATAATGTATAAAAGGATGAAATATCGTGCTTATTTGTTCACTTTTGTATTTGATAATCATATATATATATATGTGTGTGTGTGTGTGTGAGAGAGAGAGAGAGAGAGAGAGAGATTTTGCCAAGATCAAGAGGCAATGGAAAGCACAAATAAGAGAGGCAAAATAGATGATAGGAATAAAGTGTATTCTACCAAGATGCAAAATATGATCAACTGGATCATTACAAGATATAGATTGATTGCCCGTATAAACAATGTAGATGAGCCTGCTTATATAGGCAAGGCTAGGGATATGTGAGCACACAAACATGACATGTGGCTCAATAAGAAAAAATGGTAGGTAGGAAATAGGTGTGGGTAGGTAGGAGAAATAATATAATATTTTCCTCCCACCTCATACTCAAACATGAAATAATTAAAATAGAGAGAGAAAAGGAAGGGACCTGATTTAATTCTACTGTAGGAACATGTTTGTGTACAATGACTTTATATTCACAAGGTCTCAACTCATGGTACACCATATAATCCCACTCATGTCTATAACTTCTAAGAGAAACAACATCCATAATTGATGTACTATGCTTATTATAAAAATGAGTTTCACATCTTAGCACATCATCCTTATAATGTATCATAAATGGTAGATCATGATGTTTCGTTTCCAATGGACTAACTACTTCAGATCTATCTTCTAATAAACAAGAAACTTCAAGTTCATCATTCTTCATATTTTTTTTCTCAACCTTAAAATAAATATGTCTTTTTTCAACGTTACTTGCAATTTCAATCTATCATTCCATCATAAAATCTGGACAACTTACCTTGGAGTGTGATTTCAAAGGATGAATCCTACATGAATCCTACATTGCAAAATCTACATGTTATGTCATCAACCTTGGCTACTCATCAATACAATTAGCTCTGATACAAGGTTCATCATCCTTTCCATTTCATTTTCTAAAGTGGTTTGTATGCAATCTTCATCTTGCAAAGTTCAAAACTCTTCCTCATTATATGTAACATCAATTTGTTCATGATTTCCCTACACATAATCATCAAAGATAAAAAAAAATCAACATTTAGATTTTTATCACCAAATTTAATATCATGAGTAATCAACAAACAATAATCCTCTCTCATTGGTTATGTTGGCACCTTCATATTTTACAAAAATGTGAAGTGCCTATGATGAAAAAGTTAATTGCAACACTCAACACCCCTACAAATTCTTCCTGAGTTGCATATACTTTGAGGGTGAATTAATTGATGTCTTTTGGTTGTCATGAAAATCCACTTGAGGATCATATTCACTTGACATAAGTAAGTGTGCCAATTCATTTTTAGGTTCCCATAATCAAATTTGATTATCTTTCAAAGCACCAAGTTTAGGGGTTCTGCGAAGATTTGTTGTTTGTACATAAACTAATTTGCCGGAGTAGTCAACTATGGAGACTGATATTTCAAATCCAGATGATTTTCATATCAAATGAATCAATTCCCATGATTTTCCACATGTTCCTATACTCCTTTGTTCAGTTGCAAAGTCTCAGACTAAATTTAAGTATTTTTACTAGGCCAAAAGCAAATGGAATTTATTGAAATTTGTAGTCTACATGTTCTAGAAAGTTTTAAAAGGGTCATCTTTGACCATAACTATTTTGTGTAGGAAGTGGAGTTAGGAAAATCCCTTTGGTATACTTTCTCATTGTACCTTAATAAACTCCCCCCACCTAGTGATATCTTCTCAAAGTTAGGTTTGCTATTTTTTCAAGGCACATGGTTAGTAGGGTTCAGGTGGATTTTGACGTTTACTTTTTTTTAAATTACCTAAGTGACCTAGTTTGACTATTAAAATCTTGCACCTCGGATCACATCATGGAAATCTTAGCAATATGATTCCCCTATCATTAGTCAAAATGATTGTTCAAACTCATGATCCCATGATGATGTTTGATCAATTTTCTAAGTTGATTCCATATGCAACAAAGCTAGATTTTGACCCAAGAAAAAGTTTCAAATTTCAAAATTCTAAGAGTGATCCAGTTCATGATCTGGCCTTAAATGATTCTGAATTTCATTTTCATGGATTCAAGATGCATAGTTTACCCACAATGAAATTACTCTAGGAAGGCTGAATAGGCTTTATCATTGGATCGTTGGAGATGCTTCATTGTTGGGTCGTTGGATGGTTCTAGGAGCTCCAGTGATCATATAAGCTCCATACATATCATTGGGTAATTAGACCTATCTCATCCTTGGCTCATTGGAGATGCTTCATCATTGGGTCGACAAAGGGTTCTAGGAGATCCAACCATCAGATAAGATCCATACATATTGTTGGGTCATTGGACTATCTTGCCTTTGGGTCATTGGAGGGTTCTAGGAGCTCCAACAATCATATAAACTCCATACATATTATTGGGTCATTGGAACTATCTTGTCATTGGGTCATTGCAGATGATTTATCATTGGGTTGTTGAAGGGTTTTGGGAGCTCCAATGATAAAATAAGCTATGTACTATTGCAAGGTGTTCACCCTTGGTCTCCTTGTGTTGTGCAGCGCAACGCTCAGTTTTGTGACATGGCTTAATCACCTCCTGTGGATTCTATAAATCTAGTTTTTGTATTGGGCATTAATAGGTCGATCTTTTGGTGCAATGACAATTGTACTTGTAACAAGTGGTATCAGAGCTTGGTCACAGGTTCAAACCCCTCACTTGCACTGGGGGGGATTGTTGCAAGGTTTTCACCCTTTGTATCCTTGTGTTGTGCAGCGCAACGCTCGGGTTTGTGATATGGCTTAACCACCTCATGTGGATTTTATAAATCTAGTGGTTGCATTGGGAATTAATAGGTTGACCTTTTGGTGCAAAGACAACTGCACTTGTAACATGTACATATCGTTGTATTGTTGGAGCTAGCAAAACACAAAGAGTAGAAAATGAAAAAAATTCATTAAATGGAAAATACTTTCATGAAAAAGGGCCAAGTGCCAAAGGGGATAATCAAAATGGGAAAATAAAATTATTATTATCAATTACAATAGATTGCAAATCAGATCAAGGGATGTGAAAAGATACTTTTAGTTGGAAGAGAAAAGGCCAAGTGCCAATTTCAGCTTTCTCCTTGGGGTTTCTTCCCCTTCTATATTTCTTCTTTTCATTTGTAGAGGGTTCCATTTTTTAAGTTTCAGTATTGATGATTTGTATAGGGTAGCTATTAGGGCTCCATTTTATTGTAAATTTTAGTTTTAGAATGTTGTAATCAAATTTTTGAAATGGAAAGCAATATGGTTTGCAATTTTGGTCCAAATCATGCTATAATATCTTCTAAAAAATATGCTACTTCTTTTAAATAAAAAATATCAAGGATATTTGTGATTTTCATTGCATATTTGTTGTAGTGTGTATGCAATTGATTACTTTTGTTCAAAGAGTAGATTGAATTTATTTTCAGTTGTATGCTAGAGAGTTTTGTATTGCAAGTCAGGATTAACAAGAATATTATTATCATGTGCAAAAGAGATCTTATTATTGTAATGCAATGATGGTTTAAGGATAACTGCTTATGTGTTTATGCTATTGTAACTAATGGTTATTTCATTTTGACTATACCCAATGGGCAAGGCATAAGTCTAATAGGTCTTGTTTTTACAAACCATGGAAGGATTGAAAATCTTTAAATCAAAATCTCTTTTTATTTTTGTTGTAGGTTTTATTTTATTTCTAATTTTCTATTTCACTTCATGCCACTATATAATGGAAAACAAAGGGATAACTAAGTGAAATATTAAGTCTACCAAACCTCTAAGGTTATGTGTGAAGTCTATTTGCAAGGGCATCATTGTTCAATATTGTGAAATACTCAAATGATGATAATTATGGTTCACGTGCCAAGGTCTTGCAGAGCCTGAAGTGCAGGGGGTCTCAACTTTGGTTGAATCTCATTTTTTGGCCAAATCCTATGTAAAAACTAAGCATAAGACATGACATACATTTAGGTTTTAGAAATCCATTATTTTGGAACCAACAAATTCATCAAAAATTTTAAAAATAGATTTGAATTAAATCTCCTCGCTCTCACATTGTTTTTGATTAAGGAAAAACATGTTTTAAGGGACCTGAAACCCACTTACATATCATAAAGAAAAGCATTAGCGAAGCAAGAAAGGACAAAATGAAGAAACAAAGGTAGCAAAGGATCATTACAAAAGACATCAACCAGAGAAAAGTACAACAAAATACCAACGAGATACTAGCACACCTAAAACAAAACTAGAACATCTAGGTGAAAATATTTATGGTCTCCTCAATATCCTTGACAAGCATCATAATTGCATTTGTTGCCTCTTTAAGGTATTTTCTTTCCTGCACTTGTTGATTACCTTTAGTCTTCAACTCCAACTCTTTAGCATTTTGCCTAGTTTTGCATCTGGAAGAATGCTGGACAGAGCTAGAACTTGACTCATCATCAACAATCACAGTATCTTTGTTCTGCTTATCCTTCTCCAGGTAGGAA
This sequence comes from Cryptomeria japonica, assembly GCF_030272615.1. Lineage (NCBI taxonomy): Eukaryota > Viridiplantae > Streptophyta > Pinopsida > Cupressales > Cupressaceae > Cryptomeria > Cryptomeria japonica. The sequence goes on from NC_081408.1 coordinate 406,448,452, forward strand.
ACCAACACATTCATATTTTGGGAAGTTGCCTTCATCATAGCCAAGCTATGATCCATGATTTTCCTTAGAGAACTCTCGGTTTTTTGAACCCTATTGTTTATCAGTTCATAATCTGACTCACCCTTTTCTTTGAGAGTCCTCACCACATCCTCCAGGTGCTTCACATCTCCCTTTATGATCTCACCCTCCGACCAGTCAGGAATATCTTTTTCATCCTCTGATTCACTATCATCATCAGAATTTTCCTCTTTTCCTTTATCATTAATATCCTTAACCACATTATCAATTTTGAGCTCCAACTCTCTCTGTTTTTCCCGAATGTTGGTAATATTATCAACCACCCACTTTTGGAACTTAAACATTTCCAGAGAGTTGTTTCTAACAACATTCAGAATAGTATCTGCATCCTCCATGTCCTGGGCAGAATCCTCAGGCCTAGGTTTGCCCTCCTCCATATTATTCTGAACCTCATCCTCATTGTCTGTATCATAGGGACTCTCCTTCTCTTCTGACTCATCAAAATCCTCTTTACCCTACTCATTATCCTTGTCTCCTTTCTCACCCTCCACCTTGTTTTCCTACTCATGCTTCTCCTCCTTCTCCTACTCCTGCTTAGGATCAACCATCTCTTCAGCATCTTCTTCAGCTTTCTTACTAACCCTCGATTTATTTTTAGGGGGAGGATTGGTAGAATCCACATTAGACTCAGAAATGTCATCATCCTCAGAGATATGGGCACTCTCCACAAGGGGATCATCCTTGTTGGCCTTAAATTTATTCTTAAGATACTCATAAATTAACAAAATAAGACCTTGGTGGGCAATGGGGTAGGAATTGGGTTTCTTAGCATGGTCAACCAAACTGTCATTAAGGGAGGAGGCTAGCTAGAAGGGCAGAGATATATTAGAACCATGGCGAAAGTGATTAAGGATAACAAAGTGATAATTATAGACTTTCGAGAACCTACCATCAATAGTAAGATACTCCATTAACACTTTCAACATTTTCTGCCAAAAGGAGTTTACCTGGTTAGGGAGATAATAGGAAATATTATCCTTTTTGGCAAGGCGAGCCCTTTCTTCTTCGTTCTTGGGGAAATTTTTGATGGCTTCCATTGAGAACTTACGATCTCTATAAAACTTGATGCCGAACTTCTGCAAACCAGTCACCTTGGCCACCAAATCATCATCCACTCTCTAGGTCTGACCAAATAGAGTAACTTTGTTATTTTTCCAACCCTTGGCAAAACCACGGGAAATGGGCTTCTTGCTCCCATGCAATTTCTCCATATAATCAGTGAAGCTGTTTTTATGCAGCCTTCTCCAAATTTTCCTTTCACCCTTCCAACTATCACAATTGGTGGGCTCATTACGGTTGAGATTTCCACCCATAATGTAGAAGGAGTTCAAATTGAAACCCCCAGGGGTCGCTCTCACATTGTTGATCGTGATAAAACATTTCCATTTCTAACTTTGTTTCTTGCATACACTCTTGATTTCCTCACACTTCTTCAAATAGGATCATGCCACAAACACTTTTCTGCAATAAAAGGTTAGTTTAATGCATATATATGTCCTCATCAATATTTTTATGACTTCTAACTTATCCTCAAGATTGGTATAAATTTTATTTAATTCCTTTTTCAAAAGCCACTGAGAGGTTTGAGCATCATTATCTTGATCCATCTCTATGTCTGTATCATGAGTTTTGCCAATTGAATCATCATTAGGGATAGAGAAGTGGTCTTCCACTACATCCAAAAATATATTGCATTCTCTTTCATTGTTAACATTCACTTCAACTAGAACATCATGCCTCACACATTGAAGAGAGACATTTATATCTTTACTTGTTATGAAAGCATCCATAAAATCACTATCTATATCCAAATAGATGAAATCATTATTTTAATTTTTAATCACTTCCACATCTATTGTAGTATTATCTTTCTTGTGCATAGTATTCATGTTCAAAACATCATGATTATTTGAACATATAAAATATAATCCACAAATTCAACCAAGCTAATATTTTTTATGGGGGTAGTTTCCTTGCTCATTAAGTTCATGCACAAATAAATATCAACATTGTATATGGTGGACTTAACTAAACTTTTATCTATGGTCATCAAAAGATTCAAATGTCAACTTATCAGACTTACCTTCACTTGTAATGGTTTTACCATCATGTTGGCCCATGGTAATCAATTTGTATTTTATGAGTAATTGGTTATGAGTCTTCTTGGGAATACGAGATAAGAATTTTTCTCTGAAGTTAGTTCAATATCCCAATGGAGTGAACACTTCCTCAATTTTTATTAATGTTTTATATATAAATTCATTTTTTCAAGGAAAAAATAACAATCTACTTCATAATGCTTATTTGTTAAGTGTATTATGTATCCATCTAATAATGAAATATTGACCAAACACATAGGAACACCCATTTAATCATTCAAGTATTGATTCAATTTTCTATGAGCAAGTGGAATATATTCCCCAAAATTAAAATTTTACTCACCTTCATTGTGTAATTGATCATCATGAAACTACCTTGGGAGCATGTATGAAACCTTTCACTTGCTAATTCTTCAGTGTAAAAATATTGGGGTAGCATTGTTGACACTCGAAATTCTCTAAAATTTTCTTCCAAAATAGTTATTGAATTACTTTTCAATATAGTTTTATATTTGCAATTAGATTTTCAATTGCTTCTCCATTTTTAAACAACCAATTGAAGTGATATAGAGGTTTACTCATTTTTGCAACTACAACTTTGTTGTGATATACTATTCTAATTCCTAAATCATGACCAAAGAAAGAAGTTATAGCCATAAAAAACTTCATTAGAAGATGGAGTATTATTATTCATACTTGAACTTTGCATCTACTAATTGCAACTAGGTTGATTTATTGTGTCGATTGAATTCATGTTGGGTAGGATTCGTAATATTATGGTTTTCGAATGATTGTTGTTCAAAGGGCATAGTGTATGCATATTTTTGTAGATACAAATTCTTGGCATTGTGTTGTCATTGATGTCAACCGGTATAGGATGGCAATTGGTATGGGAGATGTATGTACAGTACTATCAATGATACATATAGGATGTGATGTCTTTGATGTCACCTAACTTAGCAGGTAACCAGTAAGGAAGAGAAGGTCATCTAGCATAATGACCAATGGAGTCACCGGTACACAAGTTAGTGATTGACTTGTGTTGAAGACATAAAGACTGTAGACTGGTAAGTGACATGTTGGCAGTGCATAGTTGCCAACCAACAAGAGAGCGAGATGTTGGGCTATTGATTGTGATGAAGAGGGGGAATGTTATAAAAATCACATCAACACTGGAATTGAAGTATGTGCAGGCCATCGGTATGTTGTGTGGATGTGAAACATCAGGACTCCTACCAGATAAAGATGTAGTTACCATATGAAGAGATGACTGACAGTGAATGTGCCCAACCGGATCACATGTGCCTGTTTGAAGATATGGATGCTCAAATAGGGAAGCCACATTGGTCCAATGCAAGATGTAGATGACAAGGATCCACTCCCACCGGTAAGTGGAGATTATCTCCTATTATGCATGGAATGCATCATAGTCCTCCGAGATAATAAAAAAGAGTTAAAGGCAGGTGATTGAAGGCTCACACTGGATGAATTGGTGAAACACTAAGTTGGCTTAGGTGCATGAGATCAAATATATGCACCGGATCAACCGGGTAGACATGGTGAATTGTCGGTATAGAGAAGGAAGGATATGTTTGTCACTTTGACAAACCAATTGATAGGAGAACTGGTCTATTGATGAAGAAGGCAAGTTTGAGTAGATGCAGACAAGTGGAATTTGTTGAAGATTGATGACATGATATCATCAAGGTGGTTGTCGATAAGTATGTCCATCGATAATGCTAACAAGGTGCAGAAGTGAAAGGCTCCCATCGATTTTGAAGATGTGCATAAGGTAGTTTAGCAAGTGTGCTGACCGGTTTAAGTGCTCCACTAGAAGAGAACCAGAGTGCAAGGTCGAAGGCAAACCGATTAGGGTAATAACCGGCAAGGTCTGTGAACCGGTAGATGAACCTGGTTGTGTGGTTGGTCAGTGATCCTATCCAAACCAACATAGAAGACTAAGTTGAGGTGGATGCCGACAAAGGGGTCACACAGAGTTGAAGTGGCATGCATGCACAGGTCGGTGTGATGTGTCGGTGAGGTCGTTGGCAACTAGTCTAACATTAAATGGTGTATGTGAAGCTCGAGGAAGCATGGTAGAGGATTTTGGCTTGAGATCAAGGAAACAACAAAGACCCATCACAAACTGATCTTGCAGATCAAAGAGGGTGAAGGAAACCCCATCACACATGTGATTGATCAGACAAAAGGCCAAAAAATCATGCTACAGACGGCTAAAGATAGAAGATGTGAATCACAAGGAAAACATAATGGTGATGTAAGTCATCAATCAAGGACATGAGATCTGATTGGATATGATGTGCCATGATGATTAGAGATAGGATTGGATGCAAATTTAGTGCATGGTGGAAACCCTAGCGTACCAATGTTCAAACCAATGTTTAGGTGGGAAAATCTGGCTATAAGAGTGCGAGCCAAAGAAGTAGATGGTGTTGTTGCACGAGAGAGTGAGGCTAGTAAAGAAATCCAATTAGTCAAGTGTCCAATGTCAATTAGAGAGGAGAATGAGTTTGAGAGGAAGAGTGAACCGGTTAGAGAAGCAAACTGGCGAGAGTGAGGTAGTCTGCCATTAAGTATGACAGAGGAGTACATCAGTTGGTGAAAGAACCAACAGAGAAGAGTCTTAGAAGATTGCATCTAGGAACCGACAATAATCAAATAGTAGACATCTTCACTGGTGGTGACTAGTAGCATTATGATCAAAGAGCAGTGAGCAGAGAGCAAAACCGATAGAGAAGAAGAGGCTGAACTAGTAAGGTTGCAATAGAGAGAAGGTGAGCAGAGAACTGGCAGAGATCTGTAGAGAGGAGAACATGTGGAGAGACATACATGAGAGTTACAAAGTATTCAAGAATGTTGTAGTTGTGGAACAAAACTGGTTGATCAGATGGCTTGAAGAATCTGAGAAATGTATCTCAGAGTTGAAGCTCGACAAGAAGACACCAAGGAATGCAGGTGTAAAGATATAGCATTTGAGCTAGAGGCAAAAGATAAAGAGTATCAACAACTAGAAGGAGAAATGGATAATCTATGAAATAACCTTGAGAAATGTCAGGATGAGCTCAAGGTGAGAATTCCAAGGATACCGGAGGATTAGGAAGTGGTTTTGGTGAATGCTCCACTAGCAAGTGTGTCCCCCACAAAGACATTTTGTTTGTCTCCTCAAACGGAGATATCAAGGGACAAACCTTCACTGTTAGGATTTCTCCCTAGAAGAAGTTTGATCTGACCATAACCGGTGAGGACATGGAGTCAAGGATAAAGAATGGTGTTGAAAGAAGGAGCAATAATACAGATCCCAAAGGAAAAGGGAAGATGGGAGAAGGAAGCTTCACCAGAAGCAAGAGCATGAGAAGGAGACAACATAGAAGACCTCCTACCGGTAGAAAACAAGGAAATGATACCACCCAAAAGACAAAGCAAGTGTGGGAAAAGAAGAGATCAGATGGAAGAGTTGCAGAGCGTGGACAATCCAAGATCCATCCCTAGAGAAGCATAAATGGAAATACTAAATTGGTAAGATCTCCTCATGCATGGCAGAATAAATTTGTAAGTCATATGCCATCATTTACCGTCTACTACTTTTCTTGCAAAGAGTATGGTCATAGGGCAAATGAATTCATAAAAGGGTCTAGAAATAAGAATGTAACATGTCCAAGATGTAATGCTTATGGCCATAGTATGTCAAGTTGTAGAAACATGCATAGATCTGCTCCTATGCATAATAAGAAAAGTCCATTTGCTGCCTCAAGAAATGCAAATTATGTATGTTATAATTGCAATGGATTTGGGCATAGAAGTCATGAATGTAGGAACAAGAAAGTTATGTCATATGATAGCTGGTATAGCAGCTATGCTCAACATGGAAATGAGTATAGAGCCTATGAGAGACAAAATGTTGCATGGAACAAGAGGAGAAGTGTTCCTATACATTCAAGGAATCCATGGAAACCGGTAGTTGGCGACAATGGCTTAATTAGAAAAGGAGGAGCAAATTGATATATTAGAAGGTCCCCCAATCATGCGATTGGAATGAACACAATTTGATTCTACAACAATGCTTCTGTTCATGATGTAGAATCCGGTAGAGAAATGACCAACCAGCAAAAGAGGGAAAAACCTGCTCCCAAGACTGAAAATGGGAAGAAGAATGAAACCAAGTAGGTATGGAAGAAGAAGGAAGAAAGTAGGACCATGGATCGACAATGTGCATTCAATGCACAGTTGATATCTCCTAAGGCTTAAAGGAGATGCAGGACCTTAGGGGGAGTAGTACACTGACCATATCATTCACCCCCTTAGTGGAAGAGGACAAATGGAAGAACAAGTTGTTGCTAGTATGAAGGAAGGAAATGAGATGGTAAGTGTTTAGTTTCTGCCTTGGCTACACACCTATAGATCAGAGATGGATCACTACTACATGTGTCAATGGATGGATAATTTGCAATTGGTAACAGAAGAAATTGACACAAGAAGACAAGAGTTAGAGAAAGGTGCTCTGGTAGAGATGATGGACCAGTATAAGAAACTGGTATGTGCATAATATTACCGGTATGTATCCTAACAGGTACTTGCAAGTTATCTAAGACAATGATATCGAGGATAATTTCATTAGCCCCAGTAGCGTGGATTGAGGATTCTATGTCTCAGGTGATACTAATGAAGACCTGAATGACATATGTTGGCCCAGTTGTTGATCATGTATGCATGCATCCTTTGTGGGCTAACTGGTTTGATTTATGGCATGATAATGATATTGTATGGTATTATGTACACCTAGGATCATGTAATATGTTGTGGTAAAATTTATAGAGCTGAGAGATTGCCAGATTGATTACATATGCACAACTCAACTAGTATATGGTGTAGTTTGGCTCTAGTTTAGAACCTAACAGACAATAAGAATCTAAGATGTATGACTCAGGGGGAGTTGACAACCATATCTTTTGATTGCTATCAGACTTGTTGGACAGAAAGGTGGAGGGCCCACCCAGGTGTGCAAGTGTCTATGGTTGTATCAATATGTCTGTCTTTGGAGGTATGCGAGATTGTGATATATTTCAATGTCTATCCAATTGAAATCACAACTGGACCACCGAGAGTGTTGCTTGCAAAAAGGGAGAGTTACATGCTCAAGAGAACGTACAGTTGGTATCGGCGAAGATACAATTGGTATTAGTGCTAGCTTCAACACTTGATATCATCAAACTTGGGTTAGAATAACTTTTGCATATCAAAGGGGAAATGATGTAGTCTGACCAACAGGTATGTTGTATTTACTGACACATGTGCCTTCAATTGGTTTTAGACTATGTGTTTCCAGTTTGCATATATGCTTGGTTGCTAAGAAATTGGTGTCAGTTGGTGGTTGAGCTCTCCATCTCAAGTCTTGTGTTTTGAGAGGATGCAAAGTATGAAGGTAAAAAGAGAAGATGTATCCAGTAGAGAAAAAGGGGAGAGAAAACTCTATCAGTACTTGGTAGACACAAGGAGAGAAACCCCGACAGTGCCCTTTGTCATTGTTGTCAAAGGGGTAGAGATTTTGTAGTATGTCGGATACTAAATGTGTTGATGTCAATGCCAAAGGGGGAGATTGTTGGCATTGTGTTGTCATTGATGTCAACCGGTATAGGATGGCAACTGGTATGGGAGATGTATGTGCAATATTGTCATTGATACATACAAGATGTGATGTCTTTGATGTCACCTAACTTAGCAGGTAACCGGTAAGGAAGAGAAGGTCATCTAGCATAATGGCCATTCGAGTCACCGGTACACAAGTTAGTGATTGACTTGTGTTGAAGACATAAGGACTGCCAACCGGTCAGTGACATGTTGGCAGTGCATAGTTGCCAACCAACAAGAGAGCAAGATGTTGGGCTATTGATTGTGATGAAGAGGGAGAATGTTACAAAAATCGCATCAACACCAGAAGTGAAGTATGTGCATGACACCGGTATGTTGTGTGGATGCGAAATAGTAGGACTCCTACCTGATAAAGATGCAATCACCATATGAAGATATGATTGAAAGTGAACGTGCCCAATCAGATCACATTTGCCTGTTTGAAGATATGCATGCTCAAATAGGGAAGCTACATTGGTGCCATGCAGGATGCAGATGACAAGGATCCACTCCCACTAGTAAGCGGAGTTTATCTCCTATTATGCATGGAATGCATCATAGTCCTCTAAGATAAGAAAATAGAGTTAAAGGTAGGTGATTGAAGGCTCACACCAGATGAACTAGTGAAACACTAAGTTGCCTTAGGTGCATGAGATCAGAGATATGCACCAAATCAGTCGGGTAGACATGATGAGTTGCCGGTATAAAGAAGGAAGGATATGTTCATCACTTTGACAAACCAATTGATAGGAGAACCGATCTATTGATGAAGAAGGCAAGTTTGAGCAGATGCAGATAGATGGAGTTTTTTGAAGATTGATGACATGATATCATCAAGGTGGTTGTCGATAAGTATGTCCATTGATAATGCTGATAAGGTACAGAAGTGAAAGGCTCCCATCTATTTGAAGATGTCCATAAGGTAGTTTAGCAAGTGTGCTGACCGGTTTAGGTGCTCCACTGAAAGAGAAGCAAAGTGCAAGGTATTAGGGTATAACTGACAAGGTTTGTGAACCTGTAGATGAACCTAGTTATGTGGTTGGTCAGTGATCCTATCCAAACTGACATAGAAGACTAAGTTGAGGTGGATGCTGACAAAGGGGCCACATGGAGTTGAAGTGACATGCATGCACAGGTCGGTGTGATGTGTCAGTGAGGTTGTTGGTGACTAGTCCAACATTAAATGGTGACTGTGAAGATCGAGGAAGCATGGCAAAGGATTGTGGCTTGAGATGAAGGAAACAATAGAGATTCAACACAAATGGATCTTGTAGATCAAAGTGGGTGAAGGAAAATGCATCAAGCATGTGATTGATCAGATAAAAGGCAAAAATCATGCTACAGATGGCTAAAGATAGAATATGTGAATCGCAAGGAAAACATAATGGCGATGTAAGTCATCAATCATGGACATGAGATCTAATTGGATATGATGTGCCATGATATCAAAGTTCAAATTGGATGCAGATTCAATGCATGGAGGAAACCCTAGCGTGCCAATGTTCAAACCAATGTTTAGGCGGGAAAATCTGGCTGTAAGAGTGCAAGACAAAGAAGTAGATGGTGTTGTTGCACAAGAGAGTGAGGCTAGTGAAGAAATCCAATCAATCAAGTGCCCAACATCAATCTGAGAGGATAATGAGCTTGAGAGGAAGAGTTAACCTATTAGAAGAAGCAAACTGGCGAGAGTGAGGCAACCGCTAGTCTTCCATTAAGTGTGAGAGAGGAGTACATCGGTTGGTGATAGAACTAGCAGAGAAGAGTCTCAGAATATTGTAGCTAAGAATCGACAGTAATCAAATAGTAGAAATCTCACTGATTGAAGATGACCAGTGGTGACTAGTAGCATTGTGATCACAAAGCAGTGATCAGAGAGCAGTGAGCAGAGAGCATAACCGACAGAGAAGAAGAAGAGGCTGAATCGGTAAGGTTGCAGTAGAGAGAAGGTGAGCAAAAAACCGACAAAGATCTTTAGAGAGGAGAACTGGTGGAGAGACATACATGAGAGTTACAAAGTTCTTTTGTATCAAGAAGATAACTTTTGTATTCAAAATATGATTTTTTAATCATTGAGTTGGTGCTCGATGCAGGGGTTGGTGCTCCTTGGGTTGGTGCCCTAAAGAAGGAGTGGTACTCCTTGGATTGGTGCCCTAAATATTGTAACCGAGGTTTTCATTGCAAGGTTGGATTGGAGCAGTAGTCTCCAGTAGCACTTATCACTGAGGTTTTTCCCATCTTGGGTTTTCCTCGTACATATGGTGTTATGTGATGTCCCCTTTATGTGTGGTTGCATTTGTGTTATCCTCCCATCTAATCGGTATGTCTATTTTGTGTTAAATCAATTAACCTATTGATACCTTCTCATTAAAAGGATAAAAATTATTGTTCACATATTTGTATCTAGATTGTTCTAAGATCAATGCTACACCAAATCCCTAGTGTACTTCAGTTACTTCACCAAAACTTTTAATTTTTGTTGTAAATTTGGTACCAAGACTCCAAAAGTAATGGTTTTTCAAAAGTTGTGTATCTATGATTATGTTTGTAGCTTGAACTATTTGATACATAAGCAAAAATATGTGATTAAATTGAGCAATTGATTCACCAAATACTCTTTTCACAGCTTTAAATTGAAGTAACACATCTTGTGTTATCATGAAAGGATAAAATTCATACAAGAAAAGGAAATTCAAGTTCATGTAATGAACATATGGAATTAGGAGAAAGACTTACATACCATTGTACTACTAAACCTTGAAGAGTTTGAATGAACAAATTGTAGGCCACATCCTCTAGCTCATTCTAAATGAAGATTACGTGATGCTTAAAATATTTGCATTGTGTAAATCAAATTGTTCATCATTGGGAAAGAACATAGGAAGTACGTTGTATGCATGATGAATAATTGCATGGAAAATCCTGAGTATGCACAAAGGAGTACACATTAGAGCTAAACTTTCCCAAGGCTCAACTCACTCCAACTTAAGAAAATAACTTAGAAAATTCTCATTGATTCCCTCCTTCTAGCACTATTTCTATTGATGGGTGTTATGAAACACTCACCTATTGACAGGTAGAACATGAAGTATATACCACCTCTCCTGAAAGGTAACCAATCTTGAAAGATTGATAACCCTAAGGTATTTATAGCCAAGTCATGATGGTGTTCGATAACTCGATGGGTGATGTAGTTGTACTTGTATAAGGGGCCTATTGGTTTGATCTTATGATTTATTTGCAAAAGTCAAGAAACTTAAACTAAAAATAAACTAAGGAGAAAATAAAAAGAAAAAGGAAGAAGGAATGCAAGAAGATGATGAATGTTGAATATCCATTCAATCCAACAATATTGACTAAATCCAAAGAGAATTAGAAAATTCAATATATCAACATGCAAATTATAATTTAGCACATTAATGATTCTACACCCAAAGATAGAAATTGTAAAACACATCTAACATCTAAGGTTAACCACCACATTCATGTCCAATTAACATTAAACAAACATGATTTCTCTAGATTTGGGAAGTTAAATTAGATAAAATAAATACCCAATATCTCATCATATGAGTGAAAACAACTAAAAGAAGTAGAAAATCACATTGAAATACATAAATTAACCTTCAAATGAGGCATATTTTAATCACATTTTCACATTAAACAATATATTTAAAGGCTTATTCTCAAATTTCCTTCAACTAAACTAATATGCAAATGCAAAGAAAAATAGATGATCCATGAGCATCCCTGGTTCACAGTAATCTTGCATCAACCAAAAACATTTTCTTTTATGTTTTGTTTTCTGTTTGTAGTTTGAGTTTTCCTTTTTGTGTGTCCTAGTTTTGGCTCACTGGATCTTGTGGAGTTGGATTCTACTTGAAGACATGATCATGTTTTTTTCTTTCAAACCACACCTCTTTTGGATCACTTTCCGGCAATATATGGCTACCAGATTCCTTGACAATTTCTTGTTACAGGTTGTTCCTTTGTTACCGGTTGCTTGAGACCTATTCTGGTGATCTACCGGAACCCATTCCAAAGCTTGCGGAGATGTTGATCTCGATGTTTCTTGGTGTGTGGCTAACCTTCTATGTTTTATCTTTTGGATTTTATGAAGGAATCTCTTGGTAGAGGTCGACCTTGTTCATTTTGCATGTTAGGTCTTGTTCTTCATGTTTTGATCCTTTTTGGGCCAACCCGATCCTTTGGATCAATATATATATTTGTAATTGTTCTTTAGAATGGAATCAATTAGAGAATTAAGAAGTATCAGATAGATAGATTGTGCCTAGAAGATAGATCTTTCGATTCAAGGTCCCAGTGTGACCTATCCTACTAGGTCTGTGTGTCGGTATGTTGTAACCCAATTGTTACCGGTTGGATGTAATCAAATTTCATGCAATAAAATTATATGTTTTGCATTGCCTCCATCTTATCTTTGTGTTTCTGTTGTGTTTACTCTTGCTGACCAGTTTGGACTAATCTCCTTGAGGTCCCTCCTCAGCAGTGACTGCTTCAAGTGGTATCAGAGCAAAGTTTCATTCTAGAGGTTGTGTGTTCTGAAATTTTGTTGTAGGGCAGTGGAATGCAGATTTGACCTGCAATTACAGAGGACTAGCATGAATCAATGGCACGAAGAGGAACGAGGAATGATGGAGCGCGTGGGAATGTAGACCCTACTGCAATGGAGATGTTGCAAGGAATAACGAACCGGTTAGAAGCTGTGGAGATAGCCTAGAGAAGAGGCCAACATATTGAGGATGTGAGCGAAGATGAAGGAGAATAAGCCCTGACAAAACAAGTGAACCTACCGACAGTTGATCCAAAAGAAGAAAGTTTTTTAAGGGTTTTGAGTAGGGTGAACATTGAACCTCATTTTACCCCATCGGAATATGATGGGAAATTAGATTTAGATGAATTGATGGATTGGATCTCGGAGATGGAGAAGTAATTTGATTTTGAAAACACTACAGAAGAGAGGAAGGTGAAGTATGTCTATACCCAGTTGAAAGGCCATGTATCTCTTTGGTGGGAGCATTTGCAAGTTGATAGACAAAGGAGAGGTAAAGAAAAGATTAAGACATGGGATATGATGATTGCTAAGTTAAAATCAAAGTTTGTCCCGACGAATTATCAAGTGGATTTGTTCTGGAAATTGCAAAATCTGAGAGAGAAGGAATCTAGTGTGAAGGAGTACACCGAAGCATTTTACAAGTTGAACATCAAATTCAAACATATTGATGATGAAGTTGAATAGATTCCAAGATATTTGAATGGATTGCGGATGTCTATACAAGATGAACTCAATATGATCAAATTGGAGAGTGTTGAAGAGGCTTATCAGTATGCAATAAAGGCTAAAGAGAAATTCAACAAAAGACATGAGTAGAGACAGAGAGGTAGAGGTGGAAGGTTTACCACAAGAATATTTCAAGGAGAAAGAGGATATACCGAATGAAGAGGAACCATTAAGATCAGAACAAGGACAAGGAAGTGAGAAAAGAAGGTAATTCATACCAAAAGGATGATGGAAATTTATACCAGAGGAGAGAACCAGATGGTTACCGGAATGAGAACTTTGGAAGACAAGACAAGAGGACATTTAGAGGAACCTGCTTTAAGTGTGGAGGATAAGGACACCGTGTATTTGAATGTAAGAAGACAAAGGCTACCGAAAGAGCAACAGTGGTGGAAGAAAACTCCACTGGATCAGATAATAAACCAGAAGATGGAGAACTATTGATGATGAGGAGAGCTTTGTGTTATACCAGAGGAGATGAAGAACCCTTGTAGAGGAAGAACCTGTTCAAGACCAGATGCAAGGTATATGGTAAGTTTTATAAAGTTGTTATTGATAGTAGTAGTTCAAATAATCTTATTTCAGAAGAAATGGTGAATAAGTTTAAATTGGAGAGATTGAAACACCCTAAGCCTTATTAGATAGCATGGATTTAGGATGAACATAAGTTGTTAGTAACTGAATAGTGTTTGATAAAATTGAAAATTTGGAATTATCATGATGAAGTTTTGTGTGATATTATGCCTATGGATATTTGTCATATTTTGTTGGGAAGACCTTGGCAGTTCGATAGACAGGAAATGCATGATGGGAGGAAGAATACATACACTATTTTGGCCAATGGGATGAAGCAAACCTTGTTACCTTTGGAGGAACCTTTGAAGAATGAAGTCTGTATGAATACCAGAATTTGTTTAGTAGATGGAAGGAAATTCATGGATGGATTGAGACATGAGAATGTGTGTCTTGCCTTAATTCCTAAGAAGACAGAGAGACCGAAACCGGAAGGAGAATACCCGATAGAGATAAGAGATTTGCTGACAAAATATGAGGACATCATTTCAGATAATGTACCTGATGGATTACCACCTGTTAGAAGTATTATTTATTGTATGGACTTGGTTCATGGAGCTAATTTTCTTAACAAAGCTGCACATCGGTTGACACCAACAGAGAATGAAGAGCTGAATAGACAAGTGCAGGAGCTATTGAAGAAAGGTTTGATCAAGGAAAAGTTTGAGCCCTTGTGCAGTACCAATAATATTAGCACCTAAGAAGAATGGAGAATGGAGGATGTGTACCAATTCAAGAGCAATAAACAAGATCACAGTGAAATTGCCTAGGATGGATGACATAATAGACTGTTTGAGTGGAGCAAAATACTTTACAAAGATAGATTTGAAGAGTGGATATCATCATATCAGGATCAAAGAAGTTGATGAGTGGAAGACAACATTTAAGACAAATGAAGGATTATATGAATGGTTGGTGATGTCTTTTGGATTGACTAATTCATCGAGTACTTTCATGAGGCTGATGAATGAGATATTGAAGAAATTCTTGGGTAAGTTTGTTATTGTGTATTTGGATGACATTCTGATTTTTAGTAAGACAAAAGAGGAGCATTTGTTGCAGTTAAGACAAGTTTTGCAGAGGTTGAGAGAAGAAAATTTGTTGATCAATATCAAGAAGTGTACTTTCATGAAGGATGAGTTAGTCTATTTGGGCTTTGTGATTTCTAAGGATGGTTTGAAGATCCATGAGAAAGTGAAAGCCATTGTTGAGTGGCCTACACCGGAAGGCATTTGAGAGGTAAGATCATTTCATGGATTGGCTAGTCTTTACCAAAATTTTATCAGAAATTTTAGTTCAGTTTGTAACCCTATGACTGAGACCATGAGGGGAGATCAAAAGGAATTCAAGTGAACCACCAGAGAAAACAAAAGTTTTGAATTGTTGAAGCAAAAAGTGACTGAGCAGCCTATGTTGGCTTTACCAGATTTCAATAAGGTATTTCAAGTGGATTGTGATGCAAGTGGAACAATAATAGGAGCAAGTTTGAGTCAAGAAAGGAGAGTAGTAGCATATTTCAGTGAGAAATTGAATGATGCCCAGAAGAGATATTCAGTGTATGATTAGGAATTTTATGACATAGTTCAATTCTTGAAGAAATGGAGACATTACTTGTTGCCTAAGGAGTTTGTGTTGTATACATATCATCAAGCTTTGCAGTATTTGAACAGTCAGAGTAAGTTGAATCAGAGACATATGAGATGGGTAGAATTCTTGTAGAGTTACATCTTTGTGTTGAAGAATAGAAGTGGGAAATCTAACAAAGTTGTTGATGCATTGAGTAGGAGAAGGAATTTGCTGATAGAGATGAGAGTAATAGTATTAGGTTTTGAAGATTTGAATAATTTGTATGATGAAGACCCGGATTTTGTAGAACCTTGGAAAGCATGTAGAGAACCAGTTATGGTTGATAGAAGCAAATGGCTGGATTATTTCATTCAGGATGGGATGTTATTCAAGGGAGCTCAGATATGCATACCTAAGAGTTCCATGAGAGAGAATATGATAAAAGAGAAGCATAGTGGAGGTGTAGTTGGACATTTTGGCATTGATAAAATAATTGCATTGGTGAGTGAGCAGTAATTTTGGCCCCAAATTCATAAGGATGTTAAGAGATATGTGCAAAGTTGTAGAATTTATCACACTAGTACATTCAGAGCTGATTTCCGATGGTCGTTTATCGGATTTGCGACGAATTTTTTTGGAGTGCTGACAAAATCAACCATCAAAAACTCAGCGTCGGATTGGTCGATGATGCCATACCTATTGGAAATACAACAATCCAATGGACTCTGCCAACACTGTATGTCCGCCGATTACATCGTCGGTCGAAAGATTGGTAGTCGTCGTAATTCCGACGATGATAATTTTTATAAAAAAAAAATAATTATTATCGATGTCGGTGTTTCCTTTCTTCGATGGCTCTTTTATATCGATGAGACATCATTGGGTCTCATTAATGAGAATTTGGATCAATGAGACTCAATGATGTCTCATTGATATAAAAGAGCCATCGAAGGAAGGAAACGCCGATGAATTCCAGAAAGGACTCACCAAAGATAATAACTTCATCGACAAAAGATATCGAAGAAAGTAGAGAGGGTCTTCATCGACAAGAAAAGTTCTCAAGGAAATAATACTATTGGTGCAACATAAAAAGGACCCACCAAAAGGAGCGTTTCATCGAAAGAATAACATCGATCAGACAAAAGGAAGCTATATTGAAAAAAGATATCGATGAGGATATATGTTTCGAGGAGGTTAAAAGGCATGTTCTCGATATGCGTGGTTTTGCCGATGTAACTTCATCGGTGAGATAATAGACTCATTCATCGACGGGGCATAGTGATATCAATGAAAGAAGTATTTCGATGGAAAAATAAAGGAGCACACTGAAGCCCAAGGTTTCTTCGACATAAGACCCGATGGATATCAGATATGTTTCGATGAGGAGACATCCATACTGACCAAATACAATATTTTGATGAAGGGAAAAAATACTTGATCGAAGTGATATTCGAAAGAAAAGTATTGCCGATAGAAACAAAGAGATCGATGGACTAAAGAAACAAATGATCGAAAGACATATCCTCATCAAAATGAATATTGATTACCGCAAAAATCAGAAACAAATCCCATGAAAGGTCACATCGCCATTAAATTCGAACGTGTGCCCGAGTGACCATTCTCCAAAATGGCCATTACTAACTGATTAAATACGCCATAAGTAGTGGATCAACATCAAAGCACACAACATTAAGGAATTCACAGGCAACGAACTAAAAGCAAGAATTGGGCAAATTCATAGATAAAGCTCAGTAATTCCAAGTAAGTTGTTTGCACACAGACCTCTTTTTTAAAATTCAAATGGAATCATCATCTAAAACTAATAAGACTAGAAAGGGAAAAGAACCTATCGCTGCAGAAGAAAAACCTAAAAGATAGAAAAGGGAAGGGTGTTCTTTGGCCCAGGACCTGATTGACCAGTGCCCATAATCCAGTTTGAGGTCCAAGAAGATTAGAACTGATGAGGAAGGTCTGGAGGACCGGTTTGAGGATCTTGGAGA
The DNA here is from genome assembly GCF_030272615.1 of Cryptomeria japonica. Taxonomy (NCBI): domain Eukaryota; kingdom Viridiplantae; phylum Streptophyta; class Pinopsida; order Cupressales; family Cupressaceae; genus Cryptomeria; species Cryptomeria japonica. Next base: position 406,465,713 of record NC_081408.1, read on the forward strand.
CATATGGACATAATTGAGAGGGTATGAATTATTCATATATGGGTACAACAGAAGAGTTTCCCCTCAACCTATCAACAATTTATGGTGATTGAACTTAGGAAGGTTAGATATGGCTAATGTATTCATGAATGTGGAGCTCATGAAGGCATTGGCAAACAATTATGACCCTAAAACTAGGACCATATATAACTACATGGGTGAGCCAATTCTTGCAATCAGAAAGGAGGTTATTGACACCGTGTTCAAGTTGGATTGGGGATTTGAAGAATTGATTCACCTGAAGAAGTTAACAAGTGAATATTTTAACCTAGAGCACATTTACAAAACGTGGAGACTCCCTATACATAGACCTAGGAATGCAAGGTCCTTAGTGCAACTAGGTCAGGATGACAAAGCTCCCTATGATGTCAACTCTTTCCATCCATATTTCAAGTATACCTATTACTCTGTTGCCCAAGTGCTAGGAATAAAAGCCCATCCTTTGATGGATATTGCAGCCATGGTCATTTGTGCCGATTTGCAGTATAAGGACCCCCGCTTCTTTGATTTTTCTGCTTATTTGGTTGAGGTTTTGAATCATGGGTTAGAAAAGTTAAAGGGGGATGTCATCAATGTTCAAATCAAGCATTATTCCTTAATTATGCATATTCAATTGTATGTGGGCCAAGATGAAGGGTTATGGCTAGAAGAGTTATGTGTCAGGACATATGACAATGCTGGGATGAGAAAACCAATGCAACTATGGGTTTCTTCATGGGACCAAAGGTATGCAAATAATCAATATTGGCATTTTGAGGAGTTCTTTGTCAAGCCATTATATAGACTGTTGGGATGCCTGTACGATCATGCCCTTGCACCAGAGGTTCAAAGATTCCTAAGACCAAAAGATTTCACTAAGATCCCTCAATTGAACACAATTGGGGAGATTGGTATTGTTTTTCAGACTGCACACAAGTTAGGGTATACGGGTTCGAAGGGAGACCATACTTACTACCACTTACAGTCCCTAACAGAGTGGTTTATCTGGAAATTGTGAGGCAACTATCAATAGTGAGTACAGAACATCTGACAAGCCATGGGAAATAATCAATTGTATCTAGGTTGTTAGTATTTTCAGATTTTATTGTGAAAAGTTCAAAGAGTTATGGCCTGCTGCAGACAAAATTGGATTATTATGGCATGGCTATGGGGGATCCAAGGCCCAATTTCGATCCTGAAGGATACATAAGGATAGCTCGGTCATCACAAAAGCTGAAGGCTGGAGAGCATAAATCTTACCTACCGGATGACCTCATTAAGAACATTGGCAGAGAAGAGGCTAGAGTGAAGTGAATAAAGTTTGAGAAAGCAATGCAGGCTTATAAATGGAAGCTTTTTAGAAGGAAAATGGATGAGAACATGCTACAAAAGATTGAAGACCCCTTGGAGTTGGCCAACAAACTTGTGAAGCATGAATTAGAAATACTTGAGGGAGTCCTGCCTCATGTTTTTAGGGATTACATTGATACTATTAGGAATACAGAGCCTTTGGCTCATATGTCTCCTGCTTCCACATCTAGCATCATTCCATTCACTCCTTGAGAGGATTACCCCCTAGTTATGAAGAGAATACACCAATAGACTTGGCAATAGGACAAATAAATGTTTGAGAAGTGGCTGACATCAGATTCCTGGAGCATGAGGATTTCATTGCTGATAGTGACTTCATTGCTTCCAAGGAGTTCACCGCATTCCTCTATCAACATAAAGGATCTCAAATTAGGAATAACATGAGAAATAGTGAAGAAGAGTAGCAGCTTCAAAAGTTACAAGAGGAGATGGATCTTGTGATGAGAGAAATGACACCTAAGAAGGGAAGACAGTTGCTTAAGGAAGCTGGTGTGCTATTATACTCTAGATGGGACATGAACTCTGCCTTGTTGTTTGATGGATTCCTCAAGAAATAGGACCCAAGTAGGCAAATGATGCCAAAAGAGATTGATAGACTCTTTAGAGGATCAGGATATGATCCAGATCAGAAGGCTCGTCTACAGTGGGCTATCTATCCCAAAGATAAAAGACCTATATTGGTTGATACAGAAGAAGCTTTTGGACATTTGATAGTGCATCAAGTTGGAAAGACTGACCCTAGAAAAACTACCAAACTAAATTTGGATGTCGCTAAACTGAACCAAGATCAAATAGATTTTTTGGTCTGAGAAAATTCTACATACAAAAGCCTATATGAGAAAACCGATGAAGAAAAATAGAGGCTGCAAGAAAGATTGCTTTAGATTGATATAGGTACCAATCAAATAGGGATGACATACGGTGTTGACAAAGATGCCATGGATGCCTTGACAGATGCTATGTATTGGAGGAACAGGGCCGAAAAGACATCTCGACAAGTAGAAAAGGTATAGAAAAAGATGGATAAGTTGATTCTGGAGATCATTGAACATAGGTTCAGAAGTATGATGCAAGTTGCAGAAATCTATTGGAAAACATACACTGGAACAATTTGAGCTTTGAAAGAGAATGAAAGGCTTAGGTCTCGGTTGGAAGACATGATGAATGAAAATAGTCTGATTAATCTAGGTGAGAAAATTGAAGCCAAGGCTTACTTGAAGTCCCATGATGAATTGGAAAATCAATTAAGGAAAGAGCTTCAGAGGCTGGACGATGGGAATACCCCTAGGGTGCCCTCTTTTTATAGTAATGGTGAGTTAGTATCGTTCTAATAGTGGAAACAAGAGTTCATTGATGAGAATAATCGAGCAGTAGCAGAGTTGGATCGGGACAAAGAATTGTCACTTTGTGTTAACCATATTCTATCCAATCATTTCCAGACAAAAAGTGACATGAGGACACTAAACAATGATGTTCTAATGTATAAAGATGATAAGTACATTCAACACATAGGAATGTTGAACTTGTTTATCTTCCAGTTTGTTAACAAAAGTGATAATTAATAGTTATGTGCTGAAAAGCCATGATGCTTGGTGACAATGTATACCCTCATATAAATGAGGGAACTTTTGTAACAATAAAGATCATTAGAGAAGAAGTAGAATATAGCCTCAGGCTTACTATTGTACCATTTTGCAAACATACATAATATAATTAGTCATCTTTCCTTTGTGTATATGTTGTGGATTACTGCATCTTTTTGTAGGCAGTTGCTTGTGATATTATCTAAAGGAGATAAGGTTACTTGTGTTCTTCCAGTAAAACTCTGTGTTTCATATTGTGGATTTGAATAAAAGATTTACTTGCAAATATAGTTTTATATATAGTGCACCTGCATATGTATATAGTTTTGTTTATAGGTGGAAAGCCTGAGGTTCAATGTCGAACTTGGTTGCTCTGATACCACATGTAATATTCCACATCTGGCATACACTTGAGCCAACTAACTCACTGGTTTACTAACCAACTATCTAGCGAACTGCTTAATGTCTACTAAGAATAACAGTCATAAATGATCATCATAAGATAATTAACATGCACTTGAGTTAGTTGATTCATTGGTTACATAACTTCTAGGTTTAGCTGATCCAATTCGTTACATAATAGTCTCATGTCTACTGACATTAACGGTTTACAAGGACCTTCATAGGATTGTGACATAACCTAACAAGCCAACTGATACAAATCCCCTATCTCTATCAAGCTTCAACTGTCATCATGGAATTAAACCTAATACAACATTGGTTCCCTTATTTAGCTAAATTAACACATCATATTATGACTCAACAAAAAATACGGTTCTAATATATTTTTTTGTCTTTCTATATTCCCAAAAGTATGCATCTAATTGATGATAAGAATCCTTCTTCAGGTCTTGCAACCATGGAGACTGGTTATAATCAGATTATAACCGATGTGCATTGATTCCAAGATGAACCATATTCGGTTGAACTATGAGTTAAGAGTGGAAAACAAATAAACATAGAAAACAAATAAATATACAATAGCTACAAATTATAGCAAGGTATTGTGACTATAAGATAGAAACCATCCTAGGAGTCTCCAATATATCAAAAGTTGAGAAAGTAGCAAGCTTACTGTACAAAGACAGTGATCACTATAAAGTTGCAGTCAAGTTCAAAGCATTGATTTGTGGGAACAAAGGGTTTGATATGGGGATAGAGAAGTCTCATGAAATATCATGACAGTCATAATCATAATCTAAAGAGTAGTCAAATCTTCAAGATAGATTGGTGATAGTGCAGTCATTCTCTTAAGCATCAAATTTGAATTAAGTAAAATATCTTGATTTGAGAAATTAAATCATAGAAGCCATCTCTCTTTGGAAGAAATCATCATTTTCATTGATACTGTAATAACCCATAAGTTATCGAACAAGTGTAAAAGCATTCTATTGAAGTATCTAAGATTCAAACAGTATCGATGAGACCCAGCGATGTCTCATCGATATAAAAGGGGCATCGAAGAAAGAAAACGCAAATCAAATTCAGAAAGGACTCATCGAAGACAGTAACTCCATCGATAAAAGATTTCAAGGAAAGTGAAGATGGTTCTCATCGACAAGAAAAGGTCTTCGAGGATATAACACTATCGGTTTAAAAAGACTCACCGAAAGAGATAGTCCCGTTATCACTGTTTTAAAAAATGGATGTTCTCGGTCCATAATTGGCTAATTTTGTTGAAATTTTGAGTCTGGTATTGGCCTTGTTACCTCTGTTTTGTTGTAAGCCAATGGGAAGGTTTAAGGGTTTTAAGTTTTAACTTTCAAGTTGTCTGAGTAAAAACCTGGTTCTAATTCTGTGTTACTTTTTACCACTTAAGTGATGGGTCCGTTTGTCATGAGAAGTGTCCCCCCATTGTTATTTACCTAGGCGGTCCCTTAAATATTTTAAATTTTATACGTCTATTACTTTGCCTTTTTTCTAATGTTTATCGGGCCCTGTAAGTGTCATGAAACTCTTTGTTGATCCGACGACCCACGTTGATTCGTAGTTGAGAGATGCTCGTGGTTTACCTATTGCAAAGCAGCAAAAAGATGGTAGGCTCGAGCGAGGTGGTCAATAGAAGGAATAAAAGCAGTGTAAGTCCCTAAGATCTAATGGCCTGCGTTATTTCGTGGGATGCAGATGATCGCGCGTTACCTATCCCGAAATGACGAAAAGGAAAGTGGGTCCACACGGTAGTAAAGCTAAAGTGAAAGACCGATCATTTCTCTTTTGATCAAACGGATCACATGGTTTCGTGGGATGAAGATGATCGAGTTTTACCCTTCGCAAAATAGCAAAAAGTGGTAGGTCCTAGAAGTAAGCAGGTTTTCCAAAGAGTAAAGAGTGGTTGGTTTAGAGAATGATCACCAGCCCGCGTTGATTCGTAGCCAAAAGGTGCTTGAGATTTAGCCTTCGCGAAGTAGAAAAATGACATGGTAGTCCAGTTAGTGGTCCAGGTGGTTTAGGTGGCAAATCAGAAAGTCACACGTGGCCTCGAGGTTAAGTAAATCAAAGAATAAACTTGGCAACCAGGTGATGGGCCCAACAGATAGATTGAATCATACTGCCAATGAAGAGGTGACCTGTCAGGCACAGGGGGCAGTTTAGAAGTGGATCCCACAAAAGTTTTTCGGCAAGTAAGAAGTTGCCACGTCGATTTCTTAGGAGATCGAATGCTAGGGTGGACAGCGCTGAATTAGAGGACCCACATCTACCAAATTAAAGTTGTTAAAGAGTGGGTATCTCGAGGAGGATCCAACGGTGGGTGCTATTTCGCAGCCCGAATGAGCAGGACAATTACCATTCACGAAATAGCGAAGACTGTTAGCCTTAACCACTTGGTGCGCGATTACTAAGGTAAACTGTCAGGTCAAGACATGATAAAGACCAATCAAGCTCTATCTGATCGAACGACTAGCACAGTTTTGCTGGGTTAAAGTGCATGATAGTTACCATTCGCGAAATAGCGAAAGGAATTTTAGCCCATTGCTGGATGAGGAAAAGTCAAAAGGTAAAAGCAGTGCAAGTTCTATCTGACCAGACGGTTGGCATGACTTCGCTAGATGAACATGCAAGGGTTTTATGCTCTGCAAAATAGCGAAATAGCAAAAAGAAAAAATACTCAAGATAGTTTTGACCCGTTGCAGCCAAATTTTTGAATTCTTTCATGAATTCAATTCTGAAGGGACGGTCGAAGCATGTGGTGTTAATGTTGCAGTTAAGAAACCCAATTGCCGTATATACTCTCGCATCAATTGAATGAAGGTATCATTTCAAAGAAGTTGTTGTAGAGAAAGTTGGTGCAGAGTAGAATTCTTCAAGCCAAAATCAGGTTTTCTTGTTCTTTGCTTACCCATTGCTTGAAAATTGTTGAATTGTGGTTTTGTTCTATTAAAGAACTGCTTTGATTGATAATTGGCATAGTTGCATACTTTCAAAATGGCACCCAGATGGGAATTGACAGGAAAGGTGAACTATTAGGACAGAAACATCTGTGATGACTTTCTAGAGCAGTTAACCATGTCAACTAATGTCGGGGCTAGGGCCAAAGAGTTAGTACCAAAAAACCCTCGTTTGAAAATTGGGGATGGCCTGTATGACAAAGGAAACTGGTTAAGGGACCCCAAAATAGGGATATCAGGTCTAAGTCTTTTTAAATTTGGTTTTGGTCAAAGACATGCCCCTGTCCCTTTAAATAGCATCTGGGAACTAGATGTGGGGAAGCTTGTGGTCCCTGGTGTGTTCATGGATGTAGATTTGTTGACCCTGATCGTACAAAATTATGACCCTGCTGCTAGATGTATTAGAAATATAAAGGGATCAGCCCTAGTTGAAATCAAAGATGATGAGTTTAGAAATGTTTTCAAGCTTAGTGAAGCTTCAAATTATCTTGAGCCTATTGATTTTGAAGCATTAGCTCAAGTCTACAATGCACAAGGAGATCATCTTAAGAGTGGCCCATTGAGAGAATTCTTTGTTAAAATAGGAGGGTTAACAGGTGTAGGCCCCAGTACAATGGAACCATTTTCCCTGAATTTGTTTACTTTAAGAGCTAAGGGTATGTATTGGACACTGTGTCAGATCTTTGGAGAAGATACTGAGAAACGTATGCCAACCCATTATATGTTGATGATTGCCCAAATTCTAAACCCTTCCCTGGCAATAACATTTGATTTTGCCCCATACCTCACTGATGCTATTCATGCAGGGCTTGTAGGGATTAAAAACGGTAAGGTGGATAGGCCATTTGGATGGTACTCCCTATTAATGTACATGTTTTTGTTCAAAGGTGCTGATTATTTTGCAAAAGATATGGATTTGGTCAAGGTTAAAGATAAAGAGGAGATGCTTGTGTAACTTTGGAGCACTATTCTATCTTGGGATAGAGAGGATGCTAGTTTTCTGAAGTTTGATAGATGCTTTGCATCTAAGATTAGAGTTCTTTTATGTGCAGAAAACCCTAGGATTCCTAAGGCTCTTTTGGAATTCCTTAGGCCTAAAGAGTTTGCAAAAGATATCAAGATTATTCACAACTGGGGAGACATGTATTTGTACCCTGTTTCTATTGTTTTTAGAGTATATGGCTTCATAGGAACCCCCTATCTACTGCCCTATCAAGTCCCATTGAAGATAGGGATTGCAGAAGTCTTGAGATAGATTGGAGGAGTACAAGAGGCCGAGCTAACCAATAGGGGTAAAGGGACCATTTTCCCAACTATTACCATGGCCCATCATTTTGTAATTACCAAAGGTGGCTAGAAATACTTTGAAGAATTCTTTAAGCCATATATGTTGTCAACTGCAGTTTCAAGGTGTGTAGACCCTGAGGATTTCTTCAATGGCATGTTCAGAAAGAGGGCAGTATGTAAAAGTAGGCCTCACCAATTTCAATTTCCTGAAGATTTAATTATAAATGAATTCATCTTAGACGAGAAGGAATTAAGAAAGGAGAAGTGGGTTGCATACAAAAGAGGACTTGATTTTATTCATCAATTTGATTCTAGCTATAACCCTCTTTCTAGTTTTACCCCTTTTGAAGAGAAGGTTAAATTCTTAATTCTTTATTTTGAAGACCTAATGCAAACCCTGAAAGAAAAAAGGGAGGCTATAATGCAAACTGATCCTGATAGGGCTAAATTGGTCTTAGCTAAGCCTGCCTTTTCTAAGGCTATCCCACCTAGTAATTATATGATGCATAAAAAATCTAAATATACTATGATGATGCCAGTGACAAGTGAGCCTTCCACTTCAAGAGGAAAAAGGGCCATTGAAGATGTCATTGATATTCAAGATTCCCCTAAAAGGCAAAGAGTAGGGAAGGAAGTTGAAACTGATGAGCCTCAATACTCTCCATCTCAATCCCCTATTCACATAGGAGATGAGCAAGTAGTGGCTGAACAATTGCTATAGTTAGGGAGTCTCGATGAAATTGCATACACCTATGATGAGACCCAAGAGGGAATGCCGGAAGAGCCACCTAGTGCTGAAATGAATATAACTGATGGTCAGCTAAAGGGAAAGGAATTAGACCTCACTATCAAACAAGCTAGTGAAGAGTTTGTAGCTGACAACAATTTTGTCACAACAGGGGCTTTCATGCAATTTGTATGGAAACAAAACATTGAACAATTCAAGGCTAGATGTGAAAAGAGAATGAGAGAGCAGCCTCACAAAGATACAAATTCAGTGGAAGAAGAGGTTAAACAAGAAATGATGGTTGAATTCAAAGCTATCACTCCTGAAGCTGGAAGAGAGATGGTGTCAAAGGCTGGTGTTCTAATCCTCCCTAAATGGGATATAGCAGATGCATTGGTTCTTGAAGCAGTTAGAAAAGAAACCAAGCCAATGAAGGGAGTGACATTTAGCAAAGATAATGCTTCTCTGGTCATGTGGTCCCTCAAGAGGGATGAAAGTAGAAGAAGGAAAGATAACTCGGGATCTAATCTTCTAGGAGGTATGATAGTAAAAAGAGTCCAAGATACAGGGGTGGTAGAAGCTGCTAGTACAGTCTTAGAAACTGCAAAGTTTAATGTGGCAGTAGTAGAGAAAGAAGCAAAGGAAAAAGCTGATCTCCAAGTCAAATTGGAGACAATTTTAAAGGCTTATAATGAAGCCAAAATGGAGGTAGCCAATAGGAATACTATTATTGCTAGACTTCAGAGTCAGTTGGTAGGACAAGACCAAGGAGGTGAGTCCTCTACCCTGGCGATCTCTTCTTCTCCAGCAAGACCTCCACCTACCAGTCCTATTATTGAATTCCCCCCTTCTCCTATGCCTTCTGGTTTTCAACCAGCTGAGACTTTTCAACATGAGTTGGAAAAAATGAAATAGGCTCAAGCCTTGTTTGCAAGTAAGTATGAAGAGAAGGTAAAGGCCACCATTTTGAGTTTTGCTGATATAGTAGAGGCCCCCACTATGCACACTAATATGAAAAAAATTTTAGACACTCTGTGTGAGTTAAACGAGGACAAGGCTATTTTAGAGCCTATTTTGAATAAGTGGATGCCAAGAGAAGTGGATTTAGAAATTATGTGTGCATCCTATGATGAAGCAGGATCTAATGTTACTATCAAATCCACATGTGAGTTGGCAAAAGGTTTGACCAAGTTAGCAGAAGGAAGAGCCAATGTAGAGAGGAAAGCTAACTTGTACAGGAAAGAATATATTGAGCATAAATTTGAATTATTTCCTGGGGGTTTTGTCAGCCAAAATTAGTTGAAGGACAAACACGTATGGCTTGATGAGCTGGGAGCTAATTTGTCTTTGAGGGTAAATGAAATTGTTAACAAAGATGACACCTCTCTGTTTGTTAAAACAATTGAGGAGATAGAAAAGATAAAATCACATTACAATTTTTTGGAATCAGAGGTGAGGAAAATAAGAAACTCTTGGAAAAAGGTTACTTAAGTTAGAGAAAAAGATTGTTGGCTACTCATGGCCTACTGATTATGTGTTCCAAGAGTGGACCAAAAGGTATGCGGTGCAAGAGGAAGATGCTCCAGAATAGTTGGAAGATGCTCTGGGACAGTTAGAAGATGTTGCAGAAGAGTTACCAACCAAAAAGGCCGTTGAGATAGAAAAAGACTTGTAACTGCTTCTTGAAAGAAAAGAAGCTATGGTAACTAATTTTCCTTAGGGATGTCCGAAGCTTGTATGCATCCATAATGTTAAAAATGGATACCAGGACAGAGGAAAAATGATCACAAGAATTTGTAAAGAAACTCTGCAGAAATTTATCTGCGTTTTTTCTAGTGTTTCATAGAAAACTATCTAAGTTTTGTAAGATTTTCCAAATTGAATATAAATATACAGACCATTAACTTTGAGCCTAAAATTTGTGTTGTCTTCTAGTACGCTTTCAAATATTTTACTGGTTTCATTTGGGTAATTTAGGGTTATTTCAATTGAACAGGGATTGTAATGCAATCTTTATAGATATGTTTCTTAGCTTTCTTCTTCAGTAGGGGAATTAAATACGTGAGAAATATCTTTATCAGTAGGTTATTTGTTGGGAACTTTGAATTTGATGAACACTGTTTAGTATAACAAGGGATGATTCTTATACATGTTAGGCATGCATGGAGTTGGTAGAAGCCAAAGTGATTGAGATGTATGGATATGTTTAATTCTGAAGTTCTTGTTTAAAATAGATGACTCTGTAGCCTGGATAAGGCACTGGTATATGTTAGTGTTTTCTTTTCTAAATCTCTTGAGGATCAACATTGAAAATGAGCCTAATTTTTCCTATATTTTTTTAGTTTTTTATTTAAGGCGATAAGATCCACTGGTTTTTGGACAATGGTTACTATTGATTTTGTTTAAAAGTGTGAAAGTATTCACATAAGGTATACCCACTTGAACTTTGGATAAGTTCAAAGTGTAGAAGGATATTAAAACCTTGTCATATGTTGCTCTAAGGTTCTTGTTCCTTGATTTCTCCATTCACATACAGAGTTATTCTTTCTCATCAAAGGGGATAAGAAGGGGATCAAAATTTGAGAACAACAGGTCCCACCAACAAAAGGTATCGAAGAAAGCAGAGGTGGCCCCCACCGATGAGAAAAGGCTTTCGAAGAAACAATATCATTGATGCAAGATAAAGAAGATTCACCAAAAGAAGCATTCTCATCGAAAAAGTGATATCGATAAAATAGAAGAAAACTACATTGATGAATGATATCGATAAGGATATGAGTTTCGATGGGAGGACAAAAGAAGTCACCAAAGTCCAAAGTCTCTTCGACATGAAACCCGACGGACAGCAAAAAGATTTCGATGAGAATATGAGTTTCGAGGAGACTAAAAGGCATGTCTTCGATACACATGGTTTCATTGATACAACTTTATTGGTGGAAGATGACAAAGAGAGGATAAAAGGGGCTTTGGTGAGACAACAGACCCATTCATCGAAGGAGCATAGTGATATCGATGGAAAAAGCATTTCGAAGGAAAACTAAAGGAAGTCACCGAAGCCCAGGGTTTCTTCAACATAAAAAGGGACCGATGGATACCAGATAGGTATCTGTGAGGAGACGACAATACTCAATTTGTTTATCTTCTAGTTTGTTAAACAAAAAATGTTGGTTACCGGTTATATGTCGAAAAGCCATAGCGCTTGGTAATAATGTAACTGACAGACTCATCAAGAGGTGGTGGGTTTAAAAATTGTCTCATAAGTTTACACAATAAGTCCTAAAGAAATATAAAGATTATGTAGCCCAAACAATGAAGAAAGGCACTGGTCATCTATAGAATACAATTCATCATTTCACATTTCATTTTAAAGCAATAGGAGTAGCTGAGTAGGAAATATAGAGTAGACTATAAATAGTGTATATACATAAATTTCAAGCACAAAAATTGAATAATTTCTACAACAACAATCTTGAACTCATCTGCTATATCTCCGTCTTGGCAATTTATGCCATTCTAAGATGCATTAGGTTAGTCTTAGTCACTAGAACACAATTTGCAACATGCATTAGGAGTTGTCCTCCTTACAAATAGTGCAACATTAAAAAGGTATTATCAAAGCTACAACAACAATTCAAAGAGGAAGCTTACAGAGATAGGACAAAGCTAGGTATAGTCATAAGTCAAGGCAAATTCATAGTTGAAACTCAGTCCAAAATAGTGAAGAAGTGCAACAAATGACATGAGAACTCTAAAGAAGTATTATAGCAATCATTAGTCAAGGATTAATGAAGAGATTTTTCGCATCCATGATACAATCCTTAAAAGCATCCATGATACAATCTCAAACACACTTTTTACCATTCTCTTGGTGATTTTGCCCAATTGTGTATGTCTTGCTTATGTATGAAAATGGCATTTTGCAGCATTCCACCGACCATGTATTTGAGATGTCTTTTATTTAGATATGGCATGAGCTTAGTCGTAGAGTGAGACTAGGGAGTTGGACCATCTCAACCATGGTGTTCCTGCATATGTATATAGTTTTGTGTATTCATTAAAGATTTTCATTTAATTTTAATCAACTAAAGAGCAATATTCATGACTTACAATTAATAAAAAAACTTACAAGGATGAGGCATATTCATTACTTACAAGTAATAAAAAAACTTACAAGGATGAGGTATATTCATAACTTTTGCAGTCCTACCTTGGATATCAACACTCGAAGCAACTCATATTGTTCGTGTACAGATAAGACAATATGGGAGTTCATTATACCTTGCAACTTGTGGTGTTGTTGTTCGTGTTGGCTCCACTTGCACCCTACAATTAAGATTCAATATACATTATTCAATAAGATTAACTGTGCAACATAATGAAATATTGAAAAATGTGTTACCTTATTGAGCTTCGCTTGGTTTCGAGAATAGTTTAATATTCTCTACTTAATAGGGCCAACCACGTGAAGGTGGAAGCTCATTTGGCCCCTCCCCCCCCTTAACATCACTCTAAATTCCCTGTTAACATCTTATAACATTCATTCATTAATTCTTTCTACCATTAATAAAATATAGCATTCATTCATTAATATCACATAACATTCATTAACACATAACATTGATTAACATTAATTAACACGCAACATTCATCAATATTAATTAACACATATCATCCATAACCATTAATTAGCACATAATTACATTCACTAACACATAAAATAAGTCATTATCAAATTAGTTAGATTACAATCATTTCTTTCTTTGTTTTTTCTTTGAAGCTATGAAAAGACTAAGTGGAACATCGGTTTCTTCATCATTTCCCCCCTCTGCAGATGTTCCGCCAACTGCTCGTGATCTCAATGTATGCCTAGTCCTATACTGAGGATGAGAACACTGAAGCGAAGGGGGGTCCTTTGCAATAACAAATAAATGGGTTAAATTAAAAATAAATAAATATTATTGTTATAAGTATTTCATTAATTTAGAGAACATAATTGTTGTGATCTTTACCTGATGGGGCCACATCATTTTGTGTAGCCTCAACCTCAACATGCTTAACACCCTCTAGATCATCTGGAGTTGAAATACTAAAGGTTACATTAATGTTGAACACCAATTGCAATTATATTTGTTTAAAGCAATAACATTGGTCCTCTTTACCTGAGTGGGGAACATCACGTTCTTGAGGTTGTGTACCCAGATCATGCTCCACTTGCTCACCACCGACTACATGCTCTAAAATATTAACAAAAAAGGTTACATTAATTACTACTCTAATTAAAAATTAAGATATATATACTTGTATTAATAGCTAAATAAATAAATTTGAATAGCAAATGAATACCTCCACTACTGGGATGCACATCCGGACCTTCATGTGCAGGTGGTGTTTCACAATTAGTAGGTTGCATTCCAATAACATGCACATTGTTATCATTGCTTGCTTATTTAAAATAAATATAGTCACTTTATGTTGGAACTCAACATCAATTAGATTATTGGTAAAGTATTCAATTTGAAACAACTTCCATTTACCATATTTGCCTGTGTGATGGATGCACTCGAATGTTGTGTATGCCCCCTCAATTCTCGTAGTCGATCAACCACGACTAAATAGCCTTGCTGGTAGGCAATTCTCTTGTCATCTTTTGTGGGTGCTCTATTGAATTCAGAGCCCTACATTTTTGCTTGGTACCATGAATTTTTCTTGCATTGTTTGATTAAAAAAAACATTTGCAATTTATTAATATTTTGATCCAATATTTCATTTACATGAGATACTTACAATTCGTGCAGCAAGTTTCATGTAACCACCAGAGCTGAGTTTGTGTTGCCCGTACTTTTCTTGCCTTGCCTTGGTTGCCTTTGACGTGTCACTCACTCTATAAAAAGTTTGAAATATGTTAGATTATATAAATATAAAGAGTAATTAATTAGTACATAATTACATTCTTAATAGTATCCCGTACCTTCTTCTGGCGTCTAGTGGTGTATTTCCTTTTTTCCTTTCAATTCTCTCTTTGGCATCCAAAATCAGGTCCTTCCACTCCCTCTCTGGAATCATGGGGGGACGCTCATACTTTAGGTTCCTCTCCAAATGGGTCCTATATTGGTCCCTCACACACTTTAGATATGTGCCAGCTTTTTCAAGGAGCTTGGTTTTGTCAAAGGTGTCATTTCCAAACCACTCAACCATTTGGTTTGTCAATTCATCTTTTAACCTTTTTTCTTGGTCATTCCACCTTTTAAAGTAAAAACAAACCTGTTAGATTCAAAAATGAACTGAATCTACATTTATTATACTTCAAGAAATGGATCAAAGGAAAACTATTCTAGCAATGATATGAAATCAAAAGTGGATAAGGGTTAGTTCACATATGATGTACCACCTTTTACGTATGGTGGGCCCAAATATCTGCAATGCAATGTCACTAAGATATTTATAGAAAATATCATTGCCTGCAAAAAATTCATGGGATCATTAGTCCAAAACGAGTGATCATAAAGTAAATTACAATTAGAGTATATATAATAATAATTTTAATGTACATGGAACCTTTTGTATCTTTAAGGGAAGCATTTCTTCGTTGCTCAGCACCAATGTGGCTTGCACCGTTCCCGTACTAGCAATATGAGAAGATCCAAGAAATGATGGTATGTTATCAGCAGTAGTCGCCTCTGGCACATCCTCATGTGCATCTCCTCCTGCAAAAAATGAATCCACTATGACATGGCATTAGAATTCAAGGAAGAACGCTTGAAGGGAAATAAACACATGACAGAAGATAGAGCAAAAGAGGGATCTACCAATAGTGGGTGGGCCAATATGACGTGCACTAGAGGATGTCCACATGCTACATGTTGCCGACATTGCAGTCGGCAATACAGGTGAGGGTGACCTCTGATGAGGCGGTGGCGACATTTGCATAGTAACATTGACAACACCTAAAGAGTAATACATTAAATATATAAAACATTAAATATATGAAAAGTGCAAGAATTGTAAACAAGGATGAACCTTTATTTTGAAAATTGACAGTATCAAGTATGATGTGTTTTGGGTACTCAGAGTGATAAGCCAAGCAAGTGATAATACAAGAAAATCGTCATCACCTGAAGATCCTACAACACCCTGATCGTGAGAACGACTTTCATGAGGTGGATAAATTGTTGTAAAAACAATAAGTACATATTTTAGTTAATGACAAAAAAGAGAATAAAATATAAACCATTATTGAACTTTTGTTATAATTAAAGCTTTCATTACTACTTACTTGCAAGTTTTCTATTGTCTTAAACAATAATTCCACCCTCTGTTGTATCTCATCAATGGTAGGATGCACGACTGCCAAAGCAACAATCTCTTTTCTAATTTTTATAAGAGGCATTTTAAAGAATTTCACAAGGTCTGTGGGATCTTCAAGGTCATCATTGCTTAACCCTAATGATTCCACATCCATAGAAAGGTGCTTAGGTACTGCAACTCCCTTTCCCTTTCCCTGAACATCCGACTATGTCAAGAATATCATTAACAATTACAAAATTAGTATAAATCACTAAAAAAAAGAACATAATAATGTAATAGTTTGCTTCTATCTAATTTGTACAATTACAATGAGGTTTACCTGCTCGGTAGAAGTGTCGCAAGATACATCTTTGTCTGCGATATGTGATGGATCCATGTCGGCCTGTGACAAATAAAAAGTATAAAAAATGTTAGCGAAATTACATAGTACACAACATGAACAACATGAACTTTGTAGACAAAAAGAGTATTAAATAATAAAAAGATGTTGTCATCAAAATCATTGTAAACTTTTTAATTCCTTACCTTTACTTTATGTAGACTATGCAGGATCCTCAACTAAATGGTTGACGATGTCTGTAGTCAATGACCTGTTCCCACCAAGGGTGATAGCATCACACAGGGACTATACCTGAAATCAACAGCATCAATTGAGCATCATAAGCATTACTACATTTGTAAGTTGATAAACAATAAATACATATGTATCATAAGCATCAGAAGCATCACATGATGTGTCATCATATATGTAATTGAGCATCACAATTAGCATCACATATCATGTGTCATCATAAACATGTAATCCATCACATATGTATCATAAATCACCATCCATCACATAGGTAATAAACAATCACCATCATCATCATCATCATCATCATCATCATTGTCATCATTGTTGCCGTCTTCATCATCATCATCATCATCATCAACGTCTTCCCCATCATCATCACCATCATCACCATCACCATCACCACCATCACCATCACCACCATCACCATCATCATCACCATCACCACCACCACCATCATCATCATCATCATCATCATCATCATCATCATCATCATCATCATCTTCTTCTTCTTCTTCTTCTTCTTCTTCTTCTTCTTCTTCTTCTTCTTCTTCTTCTTCTTCATCATCATCATTGAGAAACTGTCAATCGTGATCATCATCCACTTCATCTTCTACTTCTTCGGTATCTTCTTCTTCCATCACATTATACTTTATCAGCCTTCCTCTTGGATCATGTCTAACAACAAATGACCAACCCGGTTTATGTGGAACCTTTGAGTAAAATACTTGCTCACATTGGCTTGGAAGAACATAGGGCTCATCCCCAACTGGTTCAAATGACCTTATATTTAGCATTATAAAACCATTATCATGTTCAATAACAGTTCTATCAGGATCATTTTTATTCAATCGTAGCCTGTACCATTTGACGACAAACAAAACTAATTTGAAGGAATTAAAGTCACACTCAAGTATATCATCCAAAATTCCATAGTATCGATTTTGAGAATGTTGAGGATGAATGTCATTTCTTGATGAAATATTTGTCACCTCAAAGACTGCAGTGATGCCAGAATCACAAGTTTTCTTCGTGTCATCCAACTTTTTTATGCGAAATTTATGACCATTGCAGTACATAGTGTTGTGGTGTTTGACCTGCGATATGTCAAACATGTAAAATTTATTGCATTGTGAGCTGATAAACATATGGGTGATTAATAAATTTATACATACCTATTTATCTCTTAAACCATATGCTAAATCAATTTCCCTTTGCGTAACATTGGAATCTCCATTACGATGTGCTTCTTTAACCAATGAAGCCACACCTTCCCATGTTAACGTGCATCCAGAATGTTGACAACGTTCAATCCATACCGTCATCCAATCAAGATTGTTTGTAATATACAAATGTAGTGCATCCCACTCTCGACCAACTGTACAAAAAATAAATAGATGTCTTACAATTGATTTATTTTGAAGATTAAGAATTAATTAAATACAATGACATCTTATAATTACCTCTCACTTTCCTCAATCTACCTTTCCCCATCAAGTACTCCCCTTCGAATTTGTTAATGGTGTTGGAATCCCAAATGCGATCCACGTGGATCTTTGCTGCAAACTTAGGAAGATATTCAGAAATGTACACCATAGTCTAGTATACCATATATCCCTCCACCATATAACCCTCAGGATGTGCTCTTTGTCGAACCAAAGCCTTCAAAAATTTCAAGTGCCTCTCAACCATCCACATTGACCTAGTGTGTATAGGTCCACACAATTCAATCTCCTCAACTTGGTGTATGAGGTAGTGTTCTTGTGCATTGAAAAAAGCTGGAGGTAGACACTTTTGCATTTCACACATTAAATGAGGGTTTTTTCTCTTCCAATATTTTATATCGTCTTTATGGATTTATTTACATGACAACCACCTACAAGGTATTCAAGACGCAAAAAAATATATTACATAACAAGTAAAACAAATCACAAATATAATATCTATACAACAAACTAAACAAATATCACTACTTACCTCATGTATTTTCCAAGATCATATATGACTTGCTTGACATTATTGTCAAAGTCATCTGGGAGAGATAGAGGTAGAACGTACTGCAACAATTATAAAATTATCTTTTCATTTTTTTGTAACATAATGAAAAGTACATGTACGCGCAGTACTTAAATACATACTAAAAACACAAGAACATGAATTACCTTAATGAAGGTATGCCAATCATGTGTTTTCATCCCTGGCCCAAATTCACTTTTCTTTGATATGAGATTGTTTATGTTCGCAGCAAATCCTGTGAGAAATCAAATTTTTCGTATGACTTCTTTTATAGCATTGCTTTGCTAGTCCGTTAATAACCAAGGAAGCTCACTTATATTAATCTGGTCTCCATGGCTATTTGATTGAATGACATTTATCATTGCATGATTGGAATCCTAAATGTCACTACATATTTTGAAAAAAAATTCTTTGTCACACCTTCCATCCAATATTTTCCATACTATCTCTGTTATATTCTTTCCAATATGCATACTATCAAACAAATGAATAATTTGTAACTGCTCGTAGTAGGGAAACCTACTAAATTGTTGGGGATAACTTTTTATTCCCTTAGGAAGGTGGTCATTTATACCTTCACGACCTTCATGATCATCAATCACATCATCAGTAAACAAAACAAAATAGAAAAGATGTTTTATGACAAACCAATAGATGGAATGGCATTACCTTGACAATTAATTCTATTATATTCCAACTTCCATAGGTGAGGTGTCATTCTTTGTGGCTTTGATGTATTCTCTTCTTTCCCATTGAAAAGATATTTTTCAATATTTCGATACTTATGATTTTTTTGGAGAAAGTGCCTATACTCATCAAACACCTGCTTTCCTAAACTTTTTGAATGACAAGATTTCATCTTTGGACCACAAACAGGACATGCAAATTTTCCCTTTGTTTGAAGACCTACAAGATAATGTATAATTGGATTAAATATGATAATTTTTTGAATTATAATGTTCATGCACAACTTAAACACTATAACATACCACAAAAATGTGTTAGCCCTGGGGCATCGTGTATTGTCCATAGAAGCATCGCATGGAATTGAAATTGTCTTTCTCCTATTGGTCTAGAGACGTCATACGTAGTGACACCATTCCATAACTTCAACAACTCGTCGATAAGAGGCTCGACATATACATTCATATCTTTAACTTGGTACTTACCTAATCGAATGAACAAAAACATTACATAATTATTATGACCATTTTACTGCAATATTTATAATTAAAGTTAGACAACTATATTTAAATGATAAAATACCTGGAACAATCATTGCCAACATTATGTGCTCCCTCTTTATTGACATCCATGGAGGAATGTTATTGTTGATAACAAAAACAAGCCACACTGAGTAAACAAATCTCATCTCTCCAAATGGATTGACATCATCCGTTGCCAATGAAAGCCTGAGATTACGAGGTTCTTCTTTAAAGTGTGGCCACTTTTCCTCTATGTCCATAAATGCTGAACCATCCACATGCATTCGAATAATGTCATCTCGACTTCTATTGCGTGTATGGTAATCCATAAATTATGTCAAGCTAGTGCACTTGAATAATTGTTGCATACGTGGAATAATGGGAATATAGCGAAGAACCTTGCGAGTAACCCTTTTTATTATTTGCTCTGTTCGATATCTACTGATATGACATTCAGGGCATTCAGTTCGAAATTCATGTTGTTTGTGATATATAATATGATCATTGGGACAAGCATCTATTTCTTGATACTCCATTCCAATATCTTTCATAACGGCAGATAATTCTCGGTATGAGCGAGGTAGAATATTTGATGGTGGTAACAAAAACTCACCTATCAATCTACAGTGAAAAAATATAATTTGTTATAATAAAGAATATTAATGGTACAACATGATTCACAGTTTATTATGACATATATGACATACCTTAACATACATGACATTGTTATTTTGGATAAACCATTCATAACCTTCAAGTTCACCAACAACAATACAACAGAGAGAAGAATTGCCTGTGAGCCTTCATAAAGGGCCTCAGATGCCTTCTCAAGTAGAGGGACATCATGAACAACATCAAGGTCATCTTCATCATCATGATCAGCTACGCGAGTACTAAATGAGTCATGGATCAATGTATTTGTACCATCATCTTCAATTGTGTTTTTTGGCTCATGATCATCATCTTCCATGGGATCATTATCTTCAACTTTGATATTCACACCTCCATGTTCGTCCACTTCAAAAACCATATTCTTAGGGTTGTGTTGATCCATACCATGTGCTCTAGGGTGCTCAACCTATATAAAATTGATAAACATAAATAAACCATGATCATGATCTCATCATCACGTGATTTATTATGTATATAAATTGTCGCCATGATATAATGAAAAAATTACCAATGGATGATAATCATGTCCACCTTCAATGTGACCATGCATCCTACAATGTTTCTTCATTGTTTTAATTAGAAGTCTTCTAGTCTTTAACCCCTTACAAATTTTGCATGGACAATAACATTTTCCATCACCTTTTCTTTTCAAGTTAGACCACAATCTAGCAATTGTCTCCTTATTTTGTTGTTCGTTGATTTTGTCTGACATGGTCTTTCTTCATAGGAAAGAAAATAGAAATTATCATCATTGGACAAAGCATCTTATTGAATTTAGATTTCTAGTTTGCTTATGGTACATCACACAACATGGAAAACAAGAAATACTTAATAAATAACAGGATTCATTGATCTAGTATTATCACAATCTGCACTTGGCCTTCAATATTTTCTCCTCCTAACACTGTTTATCCATTACCTGTCAAGTACAAATGTCTAAAACCCATGGCTATTAAAATACATAAGACAACATTCTAGCATCTTATAATCATCTGTTATAAAACCAAAGCACTTGGGAGTGATTCTTTTGTTTGTCACAGTCCAGGAAAATGGTGTCTACTAGAGCCTTGAATAACTGACTAGAAAGATTTTTAATTCCTTTTCTTTTTCCTTCTGATTTTTTCACTATCACTTCCATCCTCCGAGTCAGATGCCCTCGACCTTTTCTTTCTTCTTGTTTTTTCATACTCATAGTCATGCTTTGAATTATTTTTCTTTCTTGGTGACTCCTTACTGCTCTCACTGTCAGTTTCACTCTTAGAATCTGAGTCTGATGTATCAGAATCTAACGAACCTGATGAACTAGAAGAATCATCATTAGAGGTAGATTCATCTGACACAGGAATAGACTTTTGCTACTGCATTACAAGCCTTGGCATATTCTTCAAATACTCATGTAAACTCTCAGTGATACCACCAAGACCAATAGAAGTAAAGAAATTGATAGCAAACCATGAATTTTTGGGATTATCCTTTGGAGAAATTGAATCAAAAGACTCCTGCATTATTAGATCGTTCAACCTTTCATTACACAACAATATACCAAGCTGCTATGCCAGCTCCTGCAAGAGAAGCTTGGTATAAAAATACGGGAAGAGGAAATAGTATCCTCCTTTGTCAAATGTATATAAACAAGACAATGCCATGGAAGAGCATCTATGCCAAGTAAGTGGGCAAAAAACTTTGCAACATTACGCAGTTTATTTGTTTCCAGTCTGTGTATCATAGAATACTGTTGTACAAAACACTTATCAAAAAATTCCTCATAAATTTTATTGATCATATAGAATCTTTGCCCAAGAAGACCATAATAATGAAGGTATGTTCTCTCTTGACCGGGTTCAAGCTTGATCTTTAGTAGCTTATGACCAGCTTCCTCAAAATCAACACTTGACATGATTCTCAAATAAATTGAACGTCTTAAATTGACC
This sequence comes from Cryptomeria japonica, assembly GCF_030272615.1. Taxonomy (NCBI): domain Eukaryota; kingdom Viridiplantae; phylum Streptophyta; class Pinopsida; order Cupressales; family Cupressaceae; genus Cryptomeria; species Cryptomeria japonica. Next base: position 406,487,785 of record NC_081408.1, read on the forward strand.
AAGTTTGTCTTTGTCTCATCCTGTATTCTCAGTGCTTCCTCACCTCCCTCTTCATCATCATCATCATCATCATCATCATCATCAGCATCATCATCATCATCATCATCATCATCATCATCATCATCATCATCATCATCATCATCATCATCATCATCATCATCATCATCATCATCATTAGAATCATCACTTGAATCATTCTCCCCTTCTGCTTCATCTAAAGAAGCATCTCCAAGGATATCTTTCTTCAGTTTTTCATAGGTTTCCTCATGCTCTAAGAAATCAAAATCTGGCTTAAAAACATCCAAACCAGCTTCTTGATCAAGTTCATCTTCTAGGAAAACTTCATGTGTTAACTGATCTAGACGCACAGCTGGATGACCCTCAAACTTAGCTTTGCGAATTGCAAAAAGGCCTTCAATTAAAAACTATACTCGTTTGTCAATTTCCCCCTCATGGAGAATACCTCTAAATCTTTCAAAAATCCCATAGAGACCTTTGGGTGAAAGGCCTTGCAACAAAGAACCACATTCTTTCACGAACCCAACATCAACCTCTACACTGTCATCTGTGGGGTTCTCTAGTAAAAGGATGAGAAGTTCCAAGGCAATGATCTCATGTGCAACTTGTTGATTCACTAAATGAGCTATGAATTTGGCTATTGCTATCAACATGTGCTTGTCATTGCATTTGTATGCCCTCTTAAGCTACAAAATAATTCTTCGCAAAAGCGGATTGCCAACTTTAGGAAATTTTGTATTTACCACAACAACCAACGTAGCAAAAACATCTATAAATCCAGGGGATGCCATTTGGGATTTCATACAAGACCTAAAAAATAGACCGCTCCCACTGATGAGATTCCCTGCAAACAACTCTAGAATGATGTTCTTGATGTTAGATGCATTTACCTTGTTTACTAACCCATTGATACTCTTCTGAAGGGCATCCCATGTCATGCGCTGGTATTCCACACTGCTCTTGTCTTCCACATCTTTCATCATTTGAGCTAGCTTAAATGGGGGAATGTAAACACCCCCACTTCTTCCAACACCCTTCTCGGCTCCTCTTACAACACCTTTGCCATTCCCATTCTGAGATGGAGCAGACACAACACCATAAGTTTTCACTTCCACTACCTCTCTGTCGCTCTTATTTCCAGAAGCCCCTTTACCACTTAATTTGTGCTTACTTCTGTACATAAACCCATCAGGAAGCATGAGTTTTTGCATATAAGCTTGCCCAAATATTTTACAGTTATTTTTCATCAAGATTCCCTCAGGAGCTGGCAGATCCTGCTTCCATACTTTAGTTCTATTTTCTCAAAGGACAATCCTAAAAATCCATGCATTGCAAACAAATTTTTACACCTTTGTTGGTTGTGGTGGCATCACAGAGAGTTTACATCAATAAATGAAGAACATGCCAATGCTTTTAATGTAGCAGTAGAAGTCTATCTCTTATTCAATATCTCTAGTGAAACCCCCATGATCTTTTGTTGGAGTAGAATTTGTTATATTCTAGAAAGGGTCTTGTCCTTTGTTGATGTGATATTCATCTACCTCAAGAAATAATTATTCTTTTCTCCAACAAGAAGTGGAACTAAATGAAGATCTAGCACCATGAAATGAATCCTCAAAAGGATTACTATAGTTAGTTTTGGTAGATAATGATCTGGGTAAAATACTAATGTGGCTTTAGGAAACATTATGTACTAGCTTAGCATACTCTAACAACTTTGGTGCGACATGCTACATCCAATTAAGTCTCCATCGGTATCTCTATTGTGTTTATGGATTGGGATTCAATGTACTCTTTTTATACACAGATTTTACTTTCAATTGAGGAGGTTTGTATGTACTTACTTCTCTTTCGATTGTATTCCTATTTCAAGAATTTCTTCTATCAACAAATCATTTGTTGTAAGTTGTACAAGTGGAAGCTTGAACATGCCTTCCATGCTAGACTTGTTGATACGTTCAACACCATCTTGTGCAACAAATCTTTAGAACTCCACTATTTCATTGAAGAGTGAGTAGTAGGGACAATCTAGGACACTTATAGAGGTTTTACAAGAGAGATAAATAGACCTAAATATTATGGCTTAATAATGATCAAAAGGTAAACAAATAAGAAACTCTCAATATCAAAATGACTTTCTCAATTGTCTTTACTAGAAATGGATAGATCTGCTAATAATGGCTTTATGACTGTATGTCAACTTTAGACTCAATCCAAGAAGAGCTAGAACTAATATGTGATATCTAGATTTATGATCTCTATAATATAACAATCCCATAATTATGTTTCCACGCATGTATACCATAACACAAACATCATGCTAGTGTTCAGCCATAGAAATTGATATCCTAATTATAGAATGTGAAATATGCACATAACTATGAATAAAGATTAAGAAAAACAAAGAAAGATGCTTATTGCAAACATAAATGACTAATGGACAAGAATTGAATTCATTGTAGATAGTTTTTAATATCAAATTCACTTATTTGTGTGCATTTACTAACTCATGTACTTGTGGCCAACCATTTATCTCTTTCATAAATCAAACACTTATTAATAACATTAAATGGCTGAGTAATTATGTTTTAGTTGAAATTGAAAATAAAATATTTTATTTCAGGATAGCTCACACTATTCCCTATCATATTTTAGACTCTCAGTTTTTTTAGTAGTGGTTTGATGTCTTTGGATCTAATCATTGCATTTCTTTAGTTACGTTTGCCAGTGTACTCCCAGCCTGTGCCAAAATGGGAGCTTTGGAACAGGGTATGGACATCCATCAAAGTATAAAAGATAAAGGAATTTTGTCAGATGTAGTTGCAACTGCACAAAATGGATTTGTTGAGAAGGCTTTAGAAACTTTCAAGCAAATGCAATCAGCAGGTGTAAAGCCAAATTCCATGACCATTGCTACTATCCTCCTTGCCTGTGCCAAAATGGAGATTTGGAACAGGGTATGGACATTCATCGAAGAATAAAGGATAGATAAATTTTGTCAGATGTTGTAGTTGTAACTACCCTGGTAGACATGTATGCAAAATGTGGAAACATAGACAAGACACGTGAACTGTTTGATAGAATGCTTGAAACAAATGTTGTCTCGTGGACTATAATGATTGCTGGATATGCACAAAATGGATTTGTCGAAAAGGCTTTAGAGACTTTCAAGCAAATGAAATTGGAAGGGATAAAGCCAAATTCCACAACCTTTGCCAGCATCCTCCCTACCTGTGCAAAAATGGGAGCTTTGGAACAGGGTATGGACATCCATCAAAGCATAATGGATAGAGGAATTTTGTTAGGTGTTGTACTTGCAAATGCCCTGCTTGACATGAATGCAAAATGTGGAAACATGGACAAGGCTCATGAATTGTTTGATACGATGCTACAAAGAGATGTGATCTCATGTGAACAATCAACATGTGCATATACGGGAGGAAGGGATTGCTGCTACAAAATTGAACGCTCACTCCTCAATCACAGTTCTATGGTTTTATGAGATTAAACTAGGACAATTAACCACCACATGTATATTTTTTGCAACATGAAATTAAAAACTAGGGAAATTTGAATCTACCTCCTACGCGGGATTGCCTTCAACGCGGGTTTGATGTTCTTGGGGGTTGAAGTCGCCATGGATGCCTACGTGGGATTGCAATTCACAAATGAATTCCCCGCCTCTTTTTTTATTTTGTAATGGCCACTATCATCGGAATTATGACAAACTTGAGCACTTTTTTGAAAAAAAGAAAATTCTCATTGCTAATGCCTTCTTTATCGAAACCAAATGGGGAATTTCCGTTGGAATTATGACGAATGCAGGAATTTTTTCAAAAAAAATCAAATTTGGCCACAATATACCTTCTCCATCAGAAATCTCAGTCGAAAATCTAGTCCAAATGTATTAGTGTCAAGTTGCAAAAGATAGTAGTCAGAATGTGGGATTGTACAAACCTTTGACAATACCAGTAAGACCTTGGGAGGATATAAGCATGGATTTTGCACTTGGATTGCCTAAGACACCAAGAGGGAATGATTCTATATGTGTGGTAGTGGGTGGATTTTCAAAGATGACTCATTTCATACTTTGTAAGAAGACATCAGATGCATTGTGTAATGCCCCGCCAAGAAACCCTGAAGGGATTAAGCTAAACACGAGAATAGAGTGCCATAATTTTTTATTTTTTTTAAAGTTAAACACAACATTAAGATACATCAAGATATCAAAGTACGAATTACATAGCGGAAGACATCAACTAACTCCTAAAAGGGTTTCCCAATGTGATTACTTAATTCCGCATTTCACTTAACTCACACTAATTAATCCAATAAGCTGATTATTTTATAACAAGATAATTCTTAAAAAAGGATAATTTCTTTCAGAAGATGAAAATATAAATCACAAGATAAGGTTCATCCATTAAGATTTAGTCATACCTTTCGTTCATACTTTTCATTAAAAATTAAGTCATACATCTTATTTATTAACACACTTGAATTTCATCATAAACTAATGAGATCTTTCCAAGCATACTTAATTTCCTTAACAATAACTGAATGTATTCTATTGTCCTAAGCTACATTCTTTCATGTTCCAATTTACTGCATTCAAGAGAGGACTGCATACATGCATTTAAAATAGTTTCATCTTATCCACTTATACATTCTATCAAAATGTCAATCATACATGCTAACACTAAACATGAAACATAAGAACAAAAGCATCACATAACACCAAGATGATCTTGGAGTTCACCCCTAAGGGCTACATCTTTGGGTCTGCTCAACTGCAAGACCCCTCTGATAATTAAATAAGTTCATAATACATAAGGTTCTCATTATTTACAATCCTGCCATCAAGGCTAAACATAATCAATATACAAACGACCACATCGATCAATAAATACATAAATGATCCCGGAATAGGAAAGGATCCAAATGAACATAATAGAAGCAAATACCAAGGTCCACTGGAGCATCCACAAAACTAAGTCATCACAACCCAAGGTCTAGCATGAAATCAGGTTCTCACAAGGACATAAGCAACAGGACAACTCCACAAAAGTGCTCCTATCAAGACAATACAACAACACACTAGCGAACGTAGGGACAAGTGTCATCACATGACTTGGTATGGTTACCATGGCAGGTCTTCATAGGTTCTGACCCCATCCACTGGGTTACCCTAGCAACCTAATTCGAGCCTCCAGCCCATCCAAGCCTCATGTGGACCCACACATCCTTTCGTGAAGACAAGGATGATGGTTTGCCATTTCAGGCCTTCTCACAGCATGTCAAGTCTGTATTAGCACTCATGCCATGTGTGAGGCACAATTATCTTACTTAGAGATTCATTAACAACACTTTAATATACTATTAGGTTATCACTTATTAGACTCACTTTTGATGGGCTTTCCAACAGCCACTTTGGGCGCGACCCCCAATCAAAAGCCACTTTCCCATACGACACTAGACTATACTCAAATGAACTCGATAAACCAAGGAACACACATGGTCAAGCAAACGGAGTTCAAAATGGAAGAAACAACCATTTGGTCAAACATGACACATATGAGGTGCACTGACAGACGGTACTCTAACTAGAGACCTGACCAGCTATGGTCAACCACTAAACATCATTCGACACCCGCATAAAGGATAAGACCAATTACAACACCACCACAAAACAACAGTCAAACTCGATGCTAAGGACATAAACAGGTACCCCAAATCAATCTATATGATAGGGTCCTATCAAACAAAAAAGGATTGCCATTACTTAAGCAAAAGCGAATACAAAAATTAAACTCGCATAGGCAATAACCAGAAAAGACAATCTTCTTTCCTATTGATTTAACCAATAAAATCGATCCAATTTTCTAATTGATCTAATTTTGATTGTAGTTATCTACCTCATTTAGATACAGGTTGTTCTTGGTTTTCTAACTTTGTAAGGTTCATTAGCATCGAACATACATAAATACGCCATTATGAGTTCTTAAATCAAGTTCATATGAATATAATTAAATAACCATTAACCAACTAAATATGATATTACTCTGCAAATAAAACATCATTGTCATGTTGGTTCGAAAACAATTGCCCAAGTTCATCTTTCCAGAACCCAGTTAAACTTTTCAGATCAAGGAAACATATACATATAAGGAACCCAAGTAAAGATAGTTCGTTCCCAACTTAACAATTATTTCCTTACGCATATATATAAAATTACCAAAATTAAATATTAATTACTATATATTTATTAATCCGCGATTAATAAGATATAAATAATTAATAATTAATAACAAAATAACAAATTAAGTATCCAATTAGAAAAATATGCATTAATAATAAAATAGAATTTGAAAATTAATTAATGTATATTGCCACTTATACAATTAATTAATTACAAAATAATCATAATTTATTAATTAAATGCCATATTTAAACTTTATTAAAAACTTAATTTAAAAATTTACATTTAAATAATATTAAATTATTATTATTATTATTTTTTATTAAAAAATAAAATAAAAAAAAACAACTTTAAAAAAAAAAATAATGAAGGGGGGGGGGGGGGGGGAGGAGGTTCCACGTGGATCCCATGTGGGCCCCTTGGTAGCTCACGTTACCATTGGTAGCACTGCTACCAATTGTTCCACGTGGGCCCCTTGGTAGCTCACGCTACCATTGGTAGCAGATCGCTACCCTTGGTAGTGCTGCTACCAATTGGTAGCAATCTGCAACCTTGGGTAGCGTTGCTACCAAAGGGTAGCAGCCACTACCTTTGGTAGCCCTGCTGCCACCCCATGTGGTGGGGTTATTCCCCTCCACGTGGGTCTTTTTATTTTATTTTATTTTAAATTATTTATTGTCAAAAAACAACAACTCACAAAATACCCAGTCTCAATCAGAGACTAAAAATAATAATTATTAACCCAACAAACATGGGTATTCTTCTATTTGCAATATCAAAATAACCAGGAAAGGGAAAATTTCTTCCAAAACCAACACCATATTGGCAAAAATAAGATTTATTTACACATATAAACCACAAATCTGCCAAACCCCAATCTAAATTTCATTTTTAAACTAATATAAGAGAGATTCATTGGAGTTTTAGACAAATTTTTCTCAAGAGTTTGTGATTTCATTACAACTCTTCCATCTTCCACAAAATAAGAGATTATTTACAATCACAACTAGATTTCTACAAAAACACCAAAAGCAACCTTTTTAAAACCAAGAAACCAAGGAAATTTACCAGAGGCCTACCTGTTTAAGCAATCCTGACAAGATTGAAGAAGAGCCCAATTCTCCAGCTTAAGAAATTCCTTCTCCTCCCAAAACCCCCAAATTTTGCATCCAATAATATTTTCCAACAAAATATTTTTCCAAAAAAATCAACCTCCAAAAATATTTTCAACCCTAGGTTAAATGGGGAAAAGTTTGACCAAAAACTTATTTTTGGATTTAAAATTTTTATTTAAAATAAATCACAAAATCATTCTTTTAAACTATATCAATAATTTAAACTTGCTTTTCAATTTAAAATTGATTTTCTCAAATAACTAAAATTAGCCTTTCTATTTCCAAAATGCCAACAAGATAAAATTAATTCTATTCTAATTAAATTTAACTCTTTCTTTTCCATACAACTGGATAAAAAAATGGGGAGCGAGAAAGAGCAGCCGAATAGCGAAAAGGAACAGCCGAATAGCAAAAAGGAGCAGCTGGATAGTGAAAGCCACCAGGATGCACGCAAAAGAGAGAAACTAGGGCAAGACCACATGCGAAAACCTGTCAAATGGAGAATAATGGAAGTAGACTGGGATGATCAGGGAATGCCAAACAGTCAAGCAGAACAAGCATGTCACAAACTAATGGAGAAAACCACAAATGCCTGGAACAATTGGCATCCAAAACAAAAAACAAAAAGCGACACAATTGAAATCGACCTCACTGAGGAAGTAGATGAAGATAGACACATCCTTGAAACTCATGCGGCTATCGCCAGATTTGTTGGACCAAAAATGCCCAGGAAAATCATTCGCACATGGGTGGATGAAAATTGGGGAAAGCATGTTGTCATCAAATTTCTTCCCAAAAATTTCTTCGTCGCTGTATTCAAAGATGGCATGGACAAGATTACACCCTAGATCTAAAAATCTGGTCTTTAGACACATATCCTCTATACATCCAACCATGGGCACCAAATTTTGATCCAACATCCTTGGTGGAATATGAAACACCAGTTTGGATAAGATTATTTAATTTGCCAATAGAGTATTGGAGCGATCAAAGTCTGGAAAAAATTGGTTGAACATTGGGTATTCTGCTAGAAATTGACGAAGGAATTATAGAACAGGATCTCTACACATATGCGAGATTGAAAATTGCAGCCGTTAAAAAGATTCCACAATCAATCACCCTCCTATCAATGGATGGAGAATGGACCCAAAACATTGAAATAGAAAAGGAAATAAAGCCATGCACGAAATGTGGAAGTAGACTACATCAAACTGAAAGTTGCAGAATTTTTGTTAAAAAAGCTTTTGACAGACCCAAAAGGAACCCTAAAAAATTTTGGAGAAGAAAAGAAAACATTCTGCCACAGGAAGGCCAAGGATTAGAGGTCATCCCTCTAAAAGTACAAACAAATAGCACCCCACAGAACGCCTCACAGACCCCCTCTGAGGAACTGGCGAACAAGTCTTCGGACAAAAACCAATCTGACAAAGGAATTGAGCCAAAATTAACTGAGAAGGAGGCACAAGGCAATCAAGAGGAAGACTTGGAAGGACAAGTTGAAACTTGCTCGGAGAACTCAGAACCAATAGAGGACAGAGATGAGCTCGATATATTAGATCCAAGATGCATAAGTCAATCCGCTAACACCTTTCTTGGCAGATCCAAAGGAATGAGAGGGAGAAGGAGCCACAGGATGATAAGAGAACAAAGAGCAAAGGAAAAAGGAATTATTAGTATATTGGATTACATGAAAGTACCCAAGGGAGGAAACCCCTCCCTTGGAGAAAGCTGAAGATTACATCCTAGAATGTTAGGGGCCTATCTGCCCCTGACAAAAAGCACTTGTTCAAAAGAGTTTTGAACAAGTTAGATTCAGATCTAGTTATGTTGCAAGAACCCAAGCTCAGTGGAGAAAAAGCTATGGAACTTATGAAATACTACTTCAGATGGGAAGGTGTTTTCCAAGATGCTCAAGGCATTGCTAGAGGGCTGGGATTAATGTGGAACCCGACTTGTGTGGAGGTCAATCCAATTGCATCATGCAACAATTGGATGGCATGCGTTATTCACCATAAAACAACAAACCTCAATTTTCCTCTGTTCAACATATATGGACCTATTAGAACATAAGAGAAACTGAAAGCCTGGATAGAAATTACTGATCAAGCTAGGCTGCTTGATTTGGATAAAACAATAATGGCAGGAGACTTCAATGCTATACTGGACATCAATGAAAAGGAGGGAGGTCTCAGGAAATCTACAAAGGTGATAGATGATTTCAGGGATTTTGTATCAAATTGCAAATTGATAGATATTATACCAAAAAATGGTTGGTTTACTTGGACAAATAGAAGACTTAATTTTTCAAAAATCTCGGAAAGATTAGACCGTTTCTTTGTTGGGGATTGGTGGATAAGGGGTGAATTTGTCATGGAGACTAACATTGTTCCTCAAATCAGCTTAGATCACTTCCCTCTATCCCTGTCAATCGCGCAAGAGTTAACTGGTAAGAAAAACTATTTCAAATTTTTAAGCATGTGGTGGCACGATCCAAATCTCATGACCAATCTTAAAAATTGGTGGTTAGAAGGAAACATTTTTTCTAGTTCCCCAAGCTACAAATTCATGAAACAAATCCACTTTCTGAAAAATAAACTCAAAATCTGGAATAGATTCTCCTTCAAACATATTTGTAGAAAAAACCAGATTAGAAGAGGAAATGGAAACTATTAGTAATCGGGTTATGATGGACGGAATGACAAATTCCGACTATGAATTAGAAAAAAAATTAAAAGAACAGTAGTGGGAGATTTTAAAGAGGGAAGAAACATACTGGAAGGACAAGTCTAGAGAACTGTGGATAGCAGATGGAGATTTGAACACAAAATTCTTTCATGCATCCTCCAAAGCTAGAAGAGCCAAGAACAAAATTAGCGCAATCAAGGATGAACAGGGCTCACTAAAAACATCTGAGAAAGAAATAGAGCAAGCAGCACTAGATTAATTCATAGGGCTATTGGGAGAACAGGACCAGAATGACAATGAGAATTTCCCTATAATTTCAGAGGTGATTGACAAACTTATAACAAAAGGGGATTGTGAAATGCTGCTTGCACCTTTTTCACTAGAAGAAATCAAAAAGGCTACCTTTTCTCTACATCCACATAAGGCACCCGGACCAGATGGACTGACTGCAGAATTCTTCTAGAAATGTTGGGATTTTATGGGCAAAGACATCTGGTCTGTAGTTGAGGAATTCAGAAAGAAGCAGAAGTTCATTAAAGAAATAAACCACATTCTAATTGTGTTAATACCCAAGAAGCAGGACTGCGAATCAATGAAGGATTTTTGTCCCATATCCCTGTGCAGCACAATTTACAAAATCATCTCCAAAGCCTTGGTTGAAAGACTAAAGAAACTACTTCCTAAACTCATCTCAAAAAATCAAAATGGATTCACTCTAGGAAGGGAAATAGCGGACATCATCATCTTGGTTTCTGAAATCATTCACTCTATCCATAAAGAAAAGCAAAAATGTATGATCATCAAACTTGATGTAGCTAAAGCATATGATCGTGTTGTTTGGAATCTCTTAATATGTGTCCTTAAAAAAATTGGATTCCCTGGAAAATGGATTGAGTGTATCAAATTTTGCATAGCTACGGTAAACTTGTCACTGTTGGTAAATGGAAATGTATGCGGATTCTTTGGTGCCACCAATGGTTTGCGACAGGGTGACCCTCCATCCCCAGCCCTTTTTGTGCTCATGGCTGAAGTGTTAGGAAAATTGATTCAAAAAAGACAAGCATAAAACGCATGGAAAGGAATCAAAGTGCATGAACAGATGAGAGTTGTCACCCATTCTCAATTTGCCGATGACACCATTATCTTTGGAGAAGTGACAACTGAGGAAGCAAAATGCATTATGAATACATTGGACAACTACTCAGAACAGTCCGGGTAGATTATGACCAAGCAGAAATCACAAGTAATATTTTTGAACACCAATAAGAAATCTCAGCAAAGAATTGCAAATCTCATGGGGATAGAAATTGCAGACCTCCCCCTCAAATATCTTGGAGTTCGAATAGACAAAGGTTGCAGACAATCACAAATATGGGATGATGTGAAGATTTCTTGTTTAGCAAAATCAGATCAATGGAAGAATAGATGGCTATCACAGGCAGGGAGACTCACCATGGTAAAATCAGTACTTTCAGCTGTCCCAATTTACAGTATGTCTTGCTTCAAGCTTCCATATGCTGCTGGAAAAAACTTAGACAATATTCTGAGGAAATTTGTATGGGAAGGAGCTAAGGAGACCAAAAAGATACCTATCATAAATTGGGATACAATGTTCTTAGTAAAAGAAGAAGGAGGTGCTGGACTAAGGAAAATGGACCTGCAGAATAAAACCTTGGGCACAAAACTGGCATGGAAAATGTACACTGAGCCCCAGAAGCTATGGTGCAGGATATTCCAAAGGAAGTATCTGGACTCGAAAAACCCAAAAAGAATTCTTACCATGGCGAACTCTGAAAGAGGATCAACCACATGGAACTTTCTGTGGGACTGTAGAAGCATCATAACAGAGCATATTTCTTGGCATGTTGGGAATGGCAGAACGGCTAAATTTTGGAGAGATTCTTGGAAGGGGAACCTTCTCTAATGGAATTAATCAACAATCATGACTGGATCGAGAGCATGGAGAACACTTGGGGCCAATTTGTGGGCGATTACTTTGACACAGCTAAAGAAAAGTATGGGAAAAGAGCATGGAAATAGTTCACCAATGGATGCCCAATATTATGCAACCAAACAAATGAAATACTAAAAGGCAAAGTCATCCCAATATCATTAGAAGAAGACAAGATTTTCTGGTGTGCTACCAAATCTGGTGCATATTCAGTAAAACTTGGATATGAAGTTCAAAGGAATAAAAATTCTAATCCGGAATGGCCATACAAGTTATGCTGGGACAAGAAGCTCCTACCAAAAGAAGGAGCATTCTTGTGGATAGCACTCCACAACAGAATTCTAACTGGGGATATATTAAAAATGGTAGGCATTGAGGGCCCCAACATGTGCATCATGTGTAGAACACAAGAAGAAACTACCAATCATCTACTTTATAATTGTCCTTATGCGGAAACCTGCTGGAATTGGTTCTTTGAGAATACAAACTTCAAATGTGTCAGGAATGAACAATTATATAACTTCCTCATTGCATGGCCTATCAAGCACAACTCAAAATGGAGCGACCTCTGGATAGTTGGAGCATCATTGATTACATGGCATATCTGGAATGAAAGGAACAAGAGGATATTTAAAGAAAAAGAGCTCCCTGTAGACAAACTCATCTGCAATATCAAAAGTGCAATTGAAGAAGCTATCAATGGAAAAGTAAGCAAATATAAAAATAATGCATATAATGAATGGGATCGCATGATGGAAAAATATTGGCTTCTGAAAAGATAGACATACATCTCGCTCACCACCAATAAGAAATTGGATAGAAAGAACGTCAGATGGAAAGCTCCGCAAGAGGATTGGCTAAAACTAAACTTCGATGGTGCGAGTAGAGGAAACCCGGGAGAAGCTGGCCTAGGTGTCATAATCAGAAATAACACGGGAGATATTCTTCACGGAGCATATGGTGACTTTGGCCATGTCACCAATAATGTGGCAGAAATCAGAGCTTTAGAGGCAGGATTGAATCTATGTGTACAAAAAGGACTCTCCAAAATCATCATTGAGGGAGACCCACAGATTGTTATAAATGGGATAATCAAATCATATTTTCACAGTTGGAATTTGGAAAAATGGCTTCCCCGAATTAACCAGTTACTCAGCTCGATTGGAACTTATGATATCAATCATGTATACAAAGAAGGGAATCGGTTGGCAGACCATCTAGCAAATCTGGGAGTTGAATGCAATAATGAAATTGTCACATTTGACAAATACTCGATGATAGAAAGCATTATTGAGCTGAGCAAGATGGATTCTTCACGCGAAGGCATCAGTTAAAAAATCCAAGGAATTAACATCCCGACCCAAGATATGTAGGTGGCAAGAGATATATGGGTCTGCCTTCATAGTATATTTTGGATCAGGATTATGTAATCAGGGTGGTGGGTGGATAGTCTTAGTTTTTATGTTATGTCTGAAGGCAAATAGTATGTAACCATATTTTGATACATTAATATAGGGTGCTATCCCCGTAAAGATAGAACTTACCTTAAAAAAAATTAAAAAAATCAAAAAAAATCTTTCTTTTCCAACATTATAAACATAATAATTTGACACTAAAATCAACCATTTAATTGAACTTGCTACCAACCTGAATTGAGCAATCCAATTAACGATTACTCACATAAAAAGGGAGCCTATTTATTTTAGTCCCTAAAATACTAATGCGAAAACACACATTAAATCAAATTAGAGATTAAGGATTAATTACTTGATTTAACCACACACAAAACACGCAACCCAAGAAAGTCAAACGAATAGACGACCCGCAACCCCAACCAAAGGGAATACCGACGACGACTGATGACGCTCACTTGAGCATGACTAAGGTCAAACGAGGGTCTTACAACCACCTAATCCAAGTTCTAAGGACCAAAGAGGTACACTCAAACCTGCGAATCCAGGTGAAGACGAACCTTGCACCCATGCGGTACTGTACCTAAAATCTCCTGCAACCAAGAGTCATACATGCATACATATATAAACTTAATGAAAGCGTTAGCCCGAGATGATAACACGAAATAGGAGAATTAATAACTTGCATATAAATTGGTGTGAAAACCACATTAACAGGTATGCACTAAAATCAAAACATCTGACTATAATCATTATATTATGATAAACTAACCAAGGTCAAACCAAGATTAGAAATTGATTAGGGCAGGGGTACTACACATTGCATGTAGCAGATCTATTTTCCAAGGAAGTGGTGAGATTGGATGGATTACCTAAGAGCATAGTTTCAGACAAAGATCTAAATTTGTTGGTTATTTTTGGAGAACATTTTGGAAGAAGATGAAGACAGATTTGAAGTTCATTTCTACTTTTCATCCACAGATTGATGGATAGACAGAAGTAGTTAACCGGAGTTTAGGAAACTTGTTGAGATGTTTAGTGGGAGATAAAACCGGAAGTTGGGAATTGATCCTTGCACAAGGAAAGTTTGCTTATAACAATTTGATAAATAGAAGTACCAGAAAAACACCTTTTGAGATTGTTACCAAAGTGCATCCTAGAAGAATAGCAAAATTGAGAGACATTAGCAGTGAAGACTGGAAGAGTTCAAAAGCAGAAGATTTTGGAGATCACATGGTAGCATTGTATATTCAGGTTAAACAACACTTGGAAGACATGAACAACAAATATAGGGATAAGGCAAATGAGAAGAGGAGACATATGAAATTTGAAGTTGGCGATGAAGTGATGGTATACTTGAGAAAAGAGAGATTCCCGGTTGGAACTTATAATAAGTTGCAGATGAAGAAGTTTGGACCCTATAAGATTTTGAGGAAGTTCAGTTCTAGAAATGCATATGAAGTGGAGCTACCAAATAGTCTAAGTATTTCACCTATATTCAACATTACAGATCTTCATGAGTACCATGAACCAGAATTCATTGAGGACAGTGTTGAAGACCTTGAGAAACAATTGCTCCGGAAGGAACTAGGTCAGATTGAAAAGATTTTGGATAGTAGGATTGGGCGTAGTACCCGAAATAGTCAGTTCAAAGAATATCTTGTGAAGTGGAAGAGCAAACTAGTTGAAGATTCATATTGGATTTCTCAGGAAGAGGTAGACCACCTTAGTTTCTCTTTGACCCAAGAAAAGTGAGAGGCTCACTTTTTCATTAAGCTTGGATGTCTGATGCAGGAGCATCTCCGGTTCACAACAATCTTGCATCAACCAGAAACATTTTCTTTTATGTTTTGTTTTGTTTGCAGTTTTAGTTTTAGTTTTCCTTTCTGTGTGTCCCAGTTTTGGCTCACCAGATCCTATGGAGTTGGATTCTAGTTGAAGACTTGATCATCTTTCTTTCTTTCAAACCACATCTCTGTTGGATCACTTTCCGGCAAGATATCGCTTCCGGTTTCCTTGACAGTTTCTTGTTACCAGTTGTTCCTTTGTTATCGGTTGCCTGAGACCTATTCTGGTGATCTATCAGAACCCATTCTGAAGCTTGCAGATCCTTGGATGTTGATCTCAATGTTTCTTGGCGTGTGGTCGACCTTCTATGTTTCATCCTTTGGATTTTTCAGAGGAATCTCTTGGTGGAGGCCGACCTTGTTCATTTTGCATGTTAGGTCTTGTTCTTCGGGTTTTGATCCTTTTTGGGTTGACCAGATCCTTTGGATCGATATATATATATTTATAATCATGCTTTAGAATGGAATCAATCAAAGAATTAAGAAGTATCAGATAGATAGACTGTGCCTAGAAGATAGATCTTTCGATTCAAGGTCTCGGTGTGACCTATTCTACCAAGCCTGTGTGCCGGTATGTTGTAACCCGAAAGTTACCAGTTGGATGCAATCAAATTTCATGTAATAAAATTACTTGTTCTGCATTGCCTCCATCATATATGTGTGTTTCTGTTGTGTTTACTCTTGCTGATTAGTTTGGACTGATCTCCTTGGGGTCCCTCCTCACCAGTGATTGCTTCACTAGACCAAAAATGAGCCACAATCAAGTTCTAGCAGTTTTTGAAGTCTAAGTCCTAAAGTACTTATTCTAACTTCTAAGCATCTAGCTCTCAAAAGTCTAACTAAAGTGTCTAACCTAGAATGTACAACCCTTTATAATGAGCATCATTCTCTAATTTATAGCTTTCTTGAGGACACAGGTCCCTCCAAAAATAAAAATCTCATTTTTGGAAAGACACCAAAATATCCTATTTTGAAGTGCATGCAAGCACATAAGAAAAGAAATATTCTCTTTTTGAACTCAAAACTTAGCTCTAGTTGATTTGGTAAGAAGGATATTTGAAAGGTAACTTTCCAATTTCATCTTTGCTTTTCTTTTGTTCAACTTCAGTTGATTGCATGAGAAAATTTTCTAGAACAACTTTTTTCCACTTTCACTTTCAGATTATTTTGATCAACTTTCTAGCATTTTTCTAATGTGGTCTCAG
This sequence comes from Cryptomeria japonica, assembly GCF_030272615.1. NCBI lineage: Eukaryota > Viridiplantae > Streptophyta > Pinopsida > Cupressales > Cupressaceae > Cryptomeria > Cryptomeria japonica. The sequence goes on from NC_081408.1 coordinate 406,504,217, forward strand.
TTAGCTCTAATTCAATTTTCCACTTGAACCTGCACATTGAAATAATAATAAATAAATTATTTTAATTTAATGTGTACTAATTCATTTTAAAAATTCACATTTTGAATTGAAAACACTATTTTGATTTGTTGTGAATTTAAAAAATAATAATAATTTAAACCTATTAATTTTAAGATTATTAATTAGAGATTTAAATTATAATAAAATAAATTTTAAAATTTATTAAACTTTAAAAATAAATTAAAAATTTAATAAAATCCCCTTATAACCTATCAATTTTCCAATTTCGTGAATTCCATGATCCACCTATATAACAACAATAAAATAATTAATTTATAAACCACTTTATTAATTCATTAAATTATTTAAAATATCTTTTCAAACAATTATTATAATTTAAATTAGAACAACATAAAAAATGGAAGCATTTGAAGCATTTTGTCCTTAAATCTTAAAATATTAAAATCATGAAAATGTTTTATTTGGAAATCCACCAGTTAACATAGAAAAGTATATATTTTTAATTGTCATCCATAGACGTTTTACACCTCAGCCATCCATGTCCATAAAAACACATTGTGAATCTCGTCACAATCTATAAATCCTACCATTAGAACTATAAAATGTTATTTAGAAAAACCCTTGCCACATTGTAAAATTGTAAAAATATTTAAGTCATTGTGAATATATTTAAATCGAAGTGTAAAAATTTTAATTAAAAAAAAAGGTACTCTTCCTAATTCTGCTCTGTACTTTCTTCCAAACTCTGCCAGCTTTAGGTTTTGTTGACAACACACCACATTTATGTGTTAAGTTAAAAAATTGCCAAAAAAGAATAAATAATAATTAAAATATGTCATAAAGTGATTGTTAAAGAAATTTTGGAATTCAATGTGAATTTGTGTGATTGCACAATTTTCTACATTATAATTTTACATAAAAATTAAAATTAATTATTAAAAATGATTCAAAGATTTTTTTCCAATATTCTAAACTAGCACTTGTACCAAAAGGAGGTGCAATAGTTATGTCGATAGTAAAATATACATTAAATAATATATTAGAGAGTACAAATAAAGGAATTTTAAAATTGAATGTAGTAGTGAATCAATTTATAGTCATTAATTAAAAAAATAAAACCATCTCTTTGAGTCATCTTCTCAAATATATTACATACCTTGTATATGATTCCACATTTTGCATATTTGCATCCATGTCTATCAGGGCATTGACAACTAAGACACTTGAGAAAGAACCACTTTCAATTATGCTTAGATGGATTTGTGCACCCTATTCTAAAGTTCCCATTTGGGTATAGGCTTGGATAACACTTGCAAAGGTTGTAGAATCTGGATTTACACCTACCAATTGCATTTCATTGAAGGTTCCCAAGGCCTTTTAAACAAGCCCATTTTATGAATATTTTGCAACTATTGCACTCCATGAGACCACATTTATTTGAGGCATGTCTTTGAAAAAATTGGAAGCTTCTTCAATAAATAAATATTGGGCTAATCTTGCAATCATCACATTCCACAAAACCACATTTCTTTGAGGCACTTACTTAAAAAACCTTAAAGCCTCATTGAGAATGCCATGGTATGCATAACCAAGAACCATTGGAGTCCATGAAATAAAATTTGGTTGAGGCATTTCTTTGAAAAACCTTAAAACCTCTTCAAGAACACCATACTGTGCATACCCTACAATCATTGCATTCCATGAGACCACATTTATTTTAGACAATTTGTCACAAAGTTTGCTTGCCTTGTATAAGCATCCATATTTTGCGTATATATCTATCAATGCACTTGCAACTACAACATCTGATAAAAATATCCTTTCAATTATGCTAAGATGAATGTTCATACCTTGTTCCAAAGCTTTTATTTTGGCATAGACTAGTAATATATTGACAAACATAAACTTATTAGGTTTGATGTTTGTGTGTTGCATTTGGTATAACGATTTCAATGTCTCATGAGGATAGCCATGGTTTTTGTAAGTTGTAAATATGGTTTTTCATGAGACATCTCTTTTTTCCATGGCATCAAACATTTTACACGCATCTCCTAAATTCACACACTTGATATACATGTTGACTAGGTAATTTTGAAAAAATCATATGTCTAGGAAACATAAATGCCTTCTCACTTGATATATCCAATAAAATAAAAAATAAATAAAACAAGTTAATTTTTTTAATTATAATTAGTGAAATGAATGAAATAATTTTAATGGTCAATATCGTTTTTTTGCTATTGCTCTCTCTAAATTTAGTGTTTGATGAGTCATAGTTTTATTGTTCTTTTATAGATAGTTTGCCATCTTCAGGGGCTTCTGTATTTGTTGATGGACTTCATAAACATACTTTAATCAACCTTATATGCTTGTTTTGATAAGTCTTATTTTCTATAGCTGAAATCTTTATTTTGACAGAACCATGAACTTTATAAATGCAATTATAAGTATTTACTATTTTTATGTGTGACTAATGGATATGTTCAAAATAAATGATCATGATGTGTGGATAGAATGTTTTCTCTAACCTTTGCGTGGAAGCTGTGTGGAATTATCTTAATGAAGGAATAGGGTTTCATTCATAGCAACAAGGTAACATGCATGGAGGATGAACAACAAGGCAGGAAGAGTTCAAAAACCTGTTGAAGACTCGTTCGCTACTATCCCTATTCAATAAGGAGTTTGCAGACTAATTATGGTCCGTTAGTTGTCATGAGGGATGTTAGAGAGGATATAGGGAAAATCTACAAATGTTAAAAGAAGGACAAGAGTCCTGATTATCTTAGCTTTCCTATATTTTATGAGTTATAAATAAAGCTCCCACCTAGATAGTAGGAAGTGGAGCGCATGTTTTGGATTGTTGTTAAGGATGAATGTTACAAATCCTTTGTGCATTCCTATGTTAGTTAGTTCCTAATTTCATATTAGAATAATGTTATGATGTTGAAGTTGATTTATGAATAAAGAAAAGTATCTACTTTCCAAGTTAATATGGCGTTTCTGATATGGTTGTGGGATTAATCAGCTAATTTCTGTTATAGTTCTTGTTCCATAAGACTCGTCCAAGGGGGCCCACTTGGTGATAATTTTGTATGGTTGTCTTTTATGCACTTGGTTTCTTAAGTTGCTTAGTTTTGTTTCATTCACTTGCTCATTGTCTATTCCTCTAGCCACGACAGGGCATAATAGTTATTTTTGTACAAGTTGAAGAATTGGCATTTTGTTAGCAAAAATTAATGTTATCTTTAAAGTCGTGATTTCAAGAAATTTCCTTTCCTGAAAACAATTGTTTAATCACTTTCAATTGTCTAAAAATAGGACAGACTTGTTCCTATATGTTCTTAGTGCATATACTTTGCAGTCCCATTTCAAATTACACATCCTTGGATTGATAAATAAATGAGTCAGAAGAATGGAATTTAGATACCTGCTCAATGGAAACTTGTGTCTCTAGTAAGAGTATTTAGCTATGTGTTATAGCCATTGTTTTGCACCCACATTTTTGGCGTCGTTGCTGTTGGCATGTGCAGAATATGTTGACATGATGATATTGTGTTGTCATTGATGTCAATATGCTAAAAGAGAACCAGTAATATGCTGAAGAGTGAACTGGTAACATGATGAAGAGTGAACAGGATTATTGAAGTTAAGCAACTGACAAAGAGAACCGGTATGATGTTGTGAACTAGAACCGGTATGTCAGAACGAGAACCGGTATATGGAATGTTTTGTATCTAGGGTTCATATGGCATAACTACCGGTTGGTAGTCTCAGCTTCAGGGTTTCCGGTTGAAGTGTTTCGAGCCTATGTGTCTCAACTGATGGCATTGTGTGATGAGTTAGCATTGTAACGGAGATCAGATCATGTTGCCACGTCAGCCTCGTGCACGTGAAGGATCTTGCATGAAGGAGATTGATCCTATCTACCTTGGGAATGTGCAAAGTCTCTACAAATGGTGGAGAACGTGTGATGGGTTATCACCTCCAAGAAGCGGCAAAGAACGAACGATGGAGAATGTCTTGAGATCTATTCAAGATTGTTGTATTCAAATGCAAAGTGTTCAATGGTCAGGATTGAACCGACTGAATCGCTCAACCTAAATGATTAAGGTTTAGGGTTTATGTTACCGACCTATCTGTTTCTCATAAGGTCGATGTTGTGTTTCATGTTGAAGGTGTTGGCAAATGTTGTGTGTATCTATGTGTAGAGATACGTGATTCTTGCCAGACCAGTTGAGAGGATTGATACCTGCATAGTGTGTATGTAGAAGGAAGGAACTAAAGCGGATCTACATTGGCATTGAGTGCTATTACCAGATCATTGTAATACCTATTGATCTCTAATCACGTCAACGGTTGGAAAATCCCTTAATAGGGTAGCTTTAACCAGCTTGCTGTAAATCCTTTAACAGGGTGACTCAAAGCCATTGAGTTCATAAAATCCTCCAACAAGGTAACCTCTAACAGCGTTTAACCCTTAACTGGGTATTCTAGCCATCCCTTAACCGGGTGATCCCTAACAGGATCGGTTCCTAACAGAACCTGTTGTAACAGTCTTTAACCGGACTAGGCTCCTAATAGAGTGGATTTCTAAAGAGGTCAAAACAACTTGTGGGTATTCATCCCCACTGTGGTTTTTCCCAGTTGGGTTTGCACGTGGATGTTCTTTTCATGTGATGCTTTGTTGTTTTCTGTCAAGCAGTGAATCATGTTGATCTAGTAAGTTATTATAGCTCTGATGATAGATTATCTGTTTATGCATAAGGACAAAGTGGAAATGAGGGAGTAGGTTGTATGGAAAGCTAAGAAGATTGACCGGTTCATGTCTTTCACAGTTGCACTTTGTTTAACCAGTAGTAATCTGGTTTGGACTGGTGTTAGGGATTGCCAGTAGTTTACAGTCTGCAATCAAACTGGTTCAGGAAAAGTTTTTGTGCCTGTACTGATTCACCCCCCCTCTCAGTACTGGTTTGGTACTCACTATTCATCATTGAGTTATCAATTGGTATTAGAGCTTCCTCCAGGTCCTCTGTGTTGTAAGCTTAACCACTTGAGAGAAAGATCCTATTGTAATGATGAAGAGGGAAGGTCCAAAGTTCAATAGAGACAATTTTAAAATATGGAAAGATAGAATGAAGATATACATCAGAAGCATGGGTGCTCAGCACTGGAGCTATGTTGAGAATGCTTATGTTATCCCTACCGGTACTCTCACCAATGACCAAAAGAGAGAGAGATTCAAGAGAATGGGAAAGTCATGGAAGCCCTAATCAGTAGTTTATATGACATTGAGTTTATTGATGTCCAGGATAAAGAAAATCCCAAAGAAGTATGGGATACTCTTGAGAATATCTATGGCAGTGATGAGCATGTAAAACAAGCTAAGGAAGAAAGCCTTAGAGGGAAGTTTGAAGACATGCGGATGGTTGAAGTGAGACCATTCAACAATATGGAATAAGAACCAAAACTGTTGTTGGAGATATCAAGAGTGCAGGTGGTAAAATGGAAGATTCCATTGTTGTTAGCAAAGTTTTGAGATCCTTATTACTGGTCTATGCAATAAGAGTTGTTGCTATTCAGGAGTTGAGATCAATAGACAAGACTAAGGTATCCCTAGACTCCATCATTGCAAAGTTGACAACCTATGAGCTAAATAGTTTTGATGGCAGTGTTCAAAAGACTGAATTAGCTTTTAGAACATCTGCTACACCATCCAGAAAAGGAAAAGAAGCAAGCACTAGTGGTGAACCAAGACAGAGCAGAGAAATGGATGATGAGAATATTCTGATGGAATTTGAAGCTCTTCTTTCCAAGAGACTTCCTAAAGGAATCGACAAATACAGAGGTAAGCTTCCTTTGAAATGCTTCTCTTGTAACCGAATAGGACACATCGCTATAAACTGTCCTAATGGTGATAGCAAGGACAAATCGAAAAGGTTCAAGAAATTCAAAGGAGGAAACCGGAGAAACTGTTTTGTTGCAGTCGATGAAGGCGTCATAGATGAGGAATTAGAAGATGAAGAAAATGAAGATATTGTGTTTGTTGTAGTCAAGGAGGATGTGTCAGACAAGAAGGCTCTTGTCTCCCGCTTTGATAATTCCAATGAGTAGATTATTGACAGTGGTTGCTCTCACCATATGACTAGTGACCGGAGCAAGTTTATATCTTTGGAAGTATGATGGTGGTGTGGTTCGTTTTAGTAATGGTGCACCATGTATGGTCAAAGGAAGAGGGTCCATCTCTGTAAATGGAAAGAGCAGTGCTGACAATATGTATTGGGTGGAAGGTCTCAGACACAATCTATTGAGTGTTGCCCAACTGAATGATAGTGGACTCACTCTGGAATTCAAAAATGGAGTCTGCAAAATCAAAGGAAAGAATGGTGAACTGATGGCCACCGGTATGCAAACCAAAGGTAACTTATTTCAGCTAAATGCAAATATAAGTACATGTCTTATGGCTAAGTTTGATGATAGCTGGATATGGCATAGGAGACTCTACCATGTAAACTTTGATAACATAGCAAAGGCTAGTAAGATCAAGGTAGTTAGAGGACTGCCGATGCTGAGCAAACAGGAAAATCCTTTTTGCAGAGAATGTCAACTGGGGAAAATGTCCTCCTCAACCTTCAAAGGTAAATCTTTCACTGCTGACAACTTACTTGATCTTTTGCATACTGATTTGTGTGGTCCAATGAAAACTAGGAGTGTGCAGGGAGATAGATATTTTATGATTCTTAGAGATGATTGCTCAAGAATGATGTGGGTCACATTCTTGAAGGACAAGTTTGAAGCCTTTAGAAAGTTCAAAGCTTTCAAAGCACTGGTAGAAAAGGAAAGTGGTAGAAGAATCAAATGCCTTAGAACTGATCAAGGAGGGGAATTCACTTCTGGTGAATTCAACAAATATTGTGAAGAAAATGGCATCAAGAGGCAACTGTCTGCCCCCCGGACTCCACAAAAGAATGGCCTAGCAGAGAGAAACAATCGTAGTAGAGAGAAACAATCAGACTGTGGTTGAAGCGGCTAGAACTATGTTGATCCAAGGAAAGGTCACTCACACCTTTTGGAGAGAAGCGGTGAGCACTGCAGTCTACACAATGAACTGGGTACTCATCAAGAAAGGAAAGGATAAGACTCCTTATGAGTACTGGACTGGTAAGACACCAGTGGTAAGCTACTTCAGAGTGTTTGGTAGTAAATGTTATATCAAGAGGAGTGAACATCAGAGCAAGTTTGATGCTAAATGTGATGAGGGAATATTCCTAGGGTATTCCACTAAGAGCAAAGATCTCAAATGTTTCAACAATAGGACTCAGAGAATTGTTGAAAGCATCAATGTTAGGGTTGATAAAAACTCTGAGAAATCAGAGGAAACCGACAAAGAGAATTTAGGAGATGAATTGGTAGTAACCTTCTGGGAATCAGTTGCAAATCAACCCAGTACCAGCAATTGTGCTCCTACACTGGTAGATGCTGATGAAGATGAGGATGATGAAGAAAAGCAAGAGGAAGCTGTTAAGAACATACCTAGGTATGTCAAACTCAATCATGATCCAAAGCAGATCATAGGAGACAAAGATGCAGGAATTCTTACAAGAAGAAAGGTCAGAGAAAGCTCATGAATGATCTTTGAATTTGAGCCTAAATCATTAAAAGAGGCACATAAAGATGAAGACTAGATCAAAGAAATGGAGGAGGAACTTGACCAGATAGAAAAGAATGGTACGTGGTCTTTGGTACCTTGACCAGAGCATAAAAATGTCATTGGAACCAAATGGGTTTATAGAAATAAGCTAAATGAGGATGGAACAGTGGTAAGGAACAAAGCCAGACTAGTATGTAAAGGATATACCCAAGAAGAAGGAGAAGACTATGGTGAAACCTTTGCTCCAGTAGAAAGATTGGAAGGAGTTCATATGCTTCTTGCATATGCAAATTTTAAAGGATTCAAGGTATACCAAATGGATGTAAAATCTGCATTTTTAAATGGAATACTTGAAGAGGAGGTGTATATAGAGAAACCAGATGGGTTTGCCCTATCAGAAGACAGTGACATGGTGTGTAGGCTACATAAAGCCTTATATGGACTGAAGCAGACACCAAGAGCATGGTATGAACACTTGCATTCCCATATTGTGAAGATTGGATTTGAAAGAACAAGTGAAGATAGCAATATCTACTTGAAATCAAAAGGAGATTAGATTCTGATCTGCGAAGTATTTGTTGATGACATAATCTTTGGTGGAGATGACAAGATGAGTCATGACTTTGCAGATGAGATGAAAAAGGAGTTTGAAATGTCACTCATAGGGGAAATTAAGTTCTTCATTGGACTGCAAATTCAGCAAATGAAAAATGGAATCTTTATTACTCAATCCAAGTATGTCAAAGAGGTGTTGAAGACCTTTGGCATGGAAGACAGTAAACCGGTTGGTACACCAATGGCGACCGGTTGTAAACTATCAAAAGAGGATGACTTAGCATTGGTAAATGAGAAGGAATACCGATCAATGAATGGTAAGTTTCATTATGTAGTGCATAGTAGACCAGACATTGCACATGTAGTGGGTATTACCGCTTGGTTTCAGCAAAGCCCAAGAGAATCCCACTTGGTAGCAGTCAAGCGGATTCTTAGATATCTGAAGGGAACTATTGACTATGGGTTATGGTATCCATACAATAATGATTTCAACCTGAAAGTGTTCACAGATGCTGATTGGGCTGGTGATATAGATGACCGGAAGAGCACAACCGGTGGTGCATTCTTTCTCGGTGGTAGACTAGTCTCATGGATGAGTAAAAAGCAGAGGTATATCTCTCAGTCTACAGCAGAAGCAGAGTATGTTGCAGCTTTTATGAACTGTACCCAAACTATTTGGATGAAGCATGTATTGAATGGTTTCAAAGTTCCTGTATCTGAACCAGTAAGTATATTTTGTGACAATACAAGTGCAATTAACATATCCAAGAATCTGGTTTTACATGCTAGAACCAAGCACTTTGAACTCAAGTATCATTTCTTGAGGGAAAAGGTTCAGAATAAAGAGGTGGTATTGGAACATGTTTCTAGTAAGGAACAGTTAGCAGACATATTCACCAAGCCTCTACCGAAGGCTACTTTTACCTATCTAAGAGGTGAGTTAGGGGTGCTACCCCTTCAAGAGGTAATCTAAAGGTTTGTGCTCCACATCAGTCAGATCTTACTTTGCTATATCTTTTCAAGATTGATGTGTTGAAGGATGCTACTCCTCAGGGGGAGCAGCATAGTGGAACAGGGAAGCTTGTGCCTCCACTTTGGCATTATTGTCAAAGGGGGAGAAGATGTGAAGTGAAAAAGATATCTGCAATATTAAGGAGAAGATGTGATGTAGAAAGATAAATATCTTTTTATATTGCCATCAATGCCAAAGGGGGAGATTGTTGGCATATGTGCATAATATGTTGACATGATGATATTGTGTTGTCATTGATGTCAATATGCTGAAAGAGATCCGGTAATATGCTGAAGAGTGAACCGGTAACATGATGAAGAGTGAACAAGACTATTGAAGTTAAGCAACTGACAAAGAGAACTAGTATGATGTTGTGAACCAGCATATGTGAAAAAGTGAAGCGATATGCTTGTCCATGTGAACCGGTATGATTTTGTGAACCAGAACCGGTATGTCAGAATGAGAACCGGTATATGGAATGTTTTGTATCTAGGGTTCATATGGCATAACTAACGATTGGTAGTCTCAGCTTCAGGGTTTCCGGTTGAAGTGTTTTGAGCCTATGTGTCTCAACTGATGGCATTGTGTGATGAGTTAGCATTGTAATGGAGATCAGATAATGTTGCCACGTCAGCCTCATGCACGTGAAGGATCTCGCATGAAGGAGATAGATCCTATCTACCTCGGGAATGTGCGAAGTCTCTGTAAACGGTGGAGAATGCGTGATGGGTTATCACCTCGAAGAAGCGATGAAGAACAAACAATGGAGAATGTCTTGAGATTTGTTCAAGACCGTTGTATTCAAATGCAAAGTGTTCAATGGTCAGGATTGAATTGACTGAATCACTCAACCTAAATGATTAAGGTTTAGGGTTTATGTTACTGACCTATCTGTTTCCTATAAGGTCGATGTTGTGTTTCATGTTGAAGGTGTTGGCAAATGTTGTGTGTGTATCTATGTGCAGAGATACATGATTCTTGCCAGACCAGTTGAGAGGATTGATACCTACATAGTGTGTGTGTAGAAGGAAGGAACTAAAGTGGATCTACATTGGCATTGAGTGTTATTACCAGATCATTGTAATACCCGTTGATCTCTAATCACTTCAACAGTTGGAAAATCCCTTAACAGGGTAGCTTTAACCAGCTTGTTGTAAATCCTTCGACAGGGTGACTCAAAGCCATTGAGTTCATAAAATCCTCTAACAAGGTAACCTCTAATAGGGTTTAACCCTTAACTGGGTATTCTAGCCATCCCTTAACCGGGTGATCCCTAACAGGATTGGTTCCTAACAGAACCTGTTGTAACAGTCTTTAACCGAACTAGGCTCCTAATAGAGCGGACTTCTAAAGAGTTCAAAATAGCTTGTGGGTATTCATCCCCACTGTGGTTTTTCCCAGTTGGGTTTCCACATGAAAAATATGTGTGTCATGTGTGATGTTCTTTTCATGTGATGCTTTGTTGTTTTCTGTCAAGCGGTGAATCATGTTGATCTAGCAAGTTATTATTGTATATGGTGAAAATGGATAAACAACAATGATAATGTTGAAAGACTAAATAGATTCAACCACAAAACCCTAGCCTAACAACAACAAAGATCCACCATAACATATGAAGATTACCTAAAACAATGCAAATCAAATGAAATCACAATGATTATACCATCACATGTCCAATAGGGTTTGGATCTCCATTCTTCCTATCTCCATTGATCTTGCTTGATATATTTGCTCTCAGATTTTATGTGTGCACAAGAGCTCAACAAAGAATGGAAATGTGGTTGCAAGTTGGATCGCATATGAAACTGCGAAGCGTAGTGTAGTCGAGTGCGTAATTGAGTTAGTCAGGGTTTGATAATGAAGGAAGCATCTCCTTATATAGAAGACACTATAAGAAATGGAGGGAAAAGATTGAGAGGTGTAAAAGACGTTGGCTATGATTAGAGGGTAGGTAGAGGAAATAATAAAATAATGAAAGGGGTAGGTATTGTAGGAATTAAGAGATGAATGACATGTGTCATAGGTAGAAAAGGCTAATGAATTAATTAAATAAATAAAGATTTATTTAATTAATAGAAGAAGTGGGATAATTAAATAAATAAGATATTTATTTAATTTAGGAAAAAGATAATTTAAATAAATAAAAGTATTTATTTAAATGAGAAATAAGGCTAGAAGAGGATAAATGAATTAATTAAATAAATAAAGATTTATTTAATTAATAGAAGAATTAGGCTAAAGTAATTAAATAAATAAAATATTTATTTAATTAGACATGACAATTTTAGGTGTCTACAATTATATCTCTGATGATAGATTATCTGTTTATGCATAAGGACAAAGTGGAAATGAGGGAGTAGGTTGTATGGAAAGCTAAGAAGATTGACCGGTTCATGTCTTTCATAGTTGCACTGTGTTTAACCGGTAGTAATCTGGTTTGGACCGGTGTTAGGGATTGCCAGTAGTTTAATGTCTGCAATCAAACCAGTTCAAGAAAAGTTTTTGTGCCTGTACTGATTCACCCCCCCCTCTCAGTACTAGTTTGGTACTCACTATTCATCATTGAGTTATCAATTGCCGGGGATGGGGACAAACTGAGAGTTTATGGGAACAATAGGATTTCATTTGTCAAAATAGTATATTAGTAGCATTTCATCTTTAGTATAGTATAAGTCATTTATGTTGTTGAATGCAGTACAAATGTTAATCTTCCAAAATTTGTATGCATCGAAGGAGAGATCTAATTTGGGAGATTCCTTCCTAATTTGGATAACTCTAACAAATATCCACCTAAAAATCCCATTGAGCCAAAACTTGACCATTTTGTGCAACTCTTTACAGAATTAGATAACTTAATTCCTCCACTAGAACCACCACCTGACAAAGATCTAACCGCTGCATTAGTTGTTTACCAAGGCATTATGGCTGGCAGAGGCAGTGGTGGAAATAATCCACCCCCACCCCTTGAACTAACCTTCAAATTTCCTATACCTCCACAAGGAGCCAATGCCAATTTGAAAAACATCCCTCCTTCTACTCTTCCTCACTTCTATGGCCTTATTACAAAAGATCCAGATACCTTTCTCTTTGAATTTGATGTCCTATGCAGAAGCTATGATTACACTACAGATGGACATCACCTCAAATTGTTTCCATCCACCTTGAAGGATTCTTCTCTTCGATGGTTCATATCTTTAGGAGAAGATTATGTCACTAACTGGGACAACATGAAAGAAAAATTTATTAAGAAATACAAAGATTATTGTAGGGGAAGTGATATGAGGGGAGATGATATTTTCAGGATGCAGCAAAAAGATGAAGAGTCCCTAGAAGATTATGTAGGTTTCTCTTTTGTCTGAAGAAATCCCAACATAATCAGCTAAGTGAAGATTCACAAAAATTGGTCTTTTTAAAGGGAATAAATAAAGAATCTATAGATTCTCTCAACCTCATGTCTAGAGGAGATATTACTCAAGCTACATGGAGTTACATACAACTACTCTATCAGAATTATTCAAGAGCTGCATTAAGGAAGCCTAGAGGATCCAAGTACATGTCATCAGGAAGCAAATCTAACTCTGGAGTTTCAAAAATGGAGTTGACCAATCTACTCAAAAAATTTCAATAGGACATCATCAACAATATGGCCACACAAATTGACACTCTCCAAGCCAAACAGAAACAAGAAGCTGTAGAAGCAATGCTGTCTGAATTTTGTTCACATTGTAGACAAAAGAAAAAGGAGTGCAAATGTAAAAAGTTGGCCAATATTGACAACATAATGCATCCACAAAACTTTCATCAAATTTTTGAATGATGAAGGACAAATTTTCTTTGTGGCACAAAGAAAACCATGGGTTCAAAGACAAGGTATGTCACCCGATCCTTTATCTTTTAATGATCCATATTCATATGCATCCAATAATCAATGGCAAAACCAATATCCTCCTAATACTGGAAACTATGTGAACCCTCAATGGAAATATCAACCTAATTCTTGGTCTGGACCCCAATCTCAATGGTAGCCACCTCAAGGAAACTGGCAACCACCTCAAGCAAATTGGTAGGCTCAACAAACTAGCTAGCCTCAACAACCGCCTTCGAGAGGACTGTTGGCTTGGTGATGATTTTTGTAATGGATGACTTTATGTGTTTTCATTGATGGCACATATAAACACACACATATGTTCATATTATCATAGTCATATTAGTTAATTCAAACCAGTACTACTCCTAAGTCTTTGTATCGCAAACCGATATCATTTGTATAGAGAAGTCTAACCGGTATGAAGGTGTCTAAACCGATATATGTAGATAGTCGGTATATATAGGAATGACAATTGATTTTGGTCAATTCATTTGACACCATTTTCAAGATACAATAGAGATCAACGAGAAAGCGAATGGAGGACAATCAATATGTGAGTTGGAAGCAGTTAACACTCAACTGGTATCGGTGTTCAAACCAGTTTCACTGATTGTGTGATGAGTTATCACCAGTCATGATGAGTTATCTCTAGCTGACATTTTAGGCAATGATTTGTGATGTGTTATGGAAGATTTTCCAGATACACTGAACCTAGGAAATTGTGATAAGGTTCTTGAACCGACATGAAATCTAATGTCTATAAAAAGACAATGTGATGAGTTATTTTGATATGCAAGATACAAGTGATGTTATGAGTTAGAGTTGATGCGATTTATTGAATGAGTTGCAGAGTATGTCGGTGATGCAGTATTGAGTGAGAAGAAGAGGATCTATACAAGTAAGATGTACTATTTCTAGATCATACCACCTGTTGTTTTCTAATCACTACAACAGTTAAATACCCTAACCAGGTAAGCTCTAACAAGCTTCATTGTACAAATCCTCTAACCAGGTGATCCATTAGTTTGGATTTGAAATCCTCTACCGAGGTTGCTCCTAATAGGGTATTACCTTTAACCAGGTATAGCTCCTAACAAGTCTTTGGGATCTTTAATAGGATTCACTCCTAATAGAGCACTTTATAGACCTTAATCGGTCAGTTACCTATTTCTGCAGATAGTTAACTTGTGAGTCCCATCTCACCGTGGTTTTTTCCCAGTTGGGTTTTCCATGTATAAACACTTGTGTTATGGTGAATGTTTTACTTGTTGTGAATTATTTTATAACACTTTGGATTGCATGCAAAGTCTTAAGTAAATTGGTTAATTATTTTTACTGGTCTTGGTTTAAAATGTTATTGTTTTTGTTATCACTGATTCACTCCCCCCCTCTCAGTGCTTTATAAGTCTATCAATTGGTATCAAAGCCTAACTTCCTTAAGGCTTAATCTCTTGGAAGGAAACCCTAAAGTCATTATGGGGGATATGAGTTATAGAGGAGATGGCTAGAGTGCTTGATGCAACCAGGGAAGAGCTTGAAACCCTGGGATGACTGAGTAACTATTGGAGATCTCTGACAACAGTTCTTCACATGAGGCCAACATTGATGCACTGGTTGAAGAAGTGGAGAAATTGAATGGTGAAAAGCTAAACCTAAGGAGAGAACTTGAAGCCCTAACAATCTATATGAGTCAAGAACTTGAAGCAAGGAGGGAAGTTGAAGACCTGATCAAAGTGAAAGATCATGATATTTCTAAGATCAAGCAGGAGAATGCAACTTTGCATGAACACTGGCATGAGGAGAAGGAAGAGAAAGAAGCATTGCAGTTAGATCTTGAATTGGCAATGTCTCTTAGAGAGACTCTTACAAAGCATAATGAAGATCTTACCAAAGAGCTTACATAGGCTAATGGGAAACCTGACAAATTCAACAAGAGTTCCTCTATGCTAGATGAATAGATCCAATCTCAGAGGATGAAAGGTGACACATCTGGACTAGGATTCAATACATCTAAGAAAGGAGAATATTTTGGTACCAAGAGCCACATGCATAAAGGTAAAACTATTCATAAGGCTAAGAATCCTATCGATAAGAAATATTACAAACCTATTTTCTTTATCTGTCACAGACCTGGACATACTGCTAATATTTGTAGAAGCAGATCTAATGAGAACACAGATTATAATGATAATACTAGATATGTATCTACAAGATTTGAAGGTCATTGTTACACATGCAATATGTATGGACATAGATCAATTGAATACAGATATGGAGTGAACAATTCAGCACCTCACATGAATCCAAGACCTATTGGTGACTAGAGAAGGACCTATGACAACAAGAGAAACATGAACTGGCAAAAACCCTATGTCAACCGGTTTAGTCCATATGAGATGGAGAAGGTAACAAATGTGATTTTCACAATTTGCAATAACTATGGACATGTGGCTATGAACTACAGAAGAAGGACTGGAAGAGGGAATGCAAGACCTTGGAGAGCATCTGGGATGACCTGCTATAATTACCATAAACTGGGACACATGGCCAAGTTCTATAGAGCAAAGAAGAACAAATTGGTAAACCACTTTGAAGATCAAAAAGGAAAGTAGAACGTAGATGTTGAAGAAACCAAAGCGAAGATGAACATAATTTGGAAGAAGAAAAGTGAGGACAAGCCAGCACAAGAATCAAACCCTTCACCATGTGTGGAGATTGCTACACTAGTTAACTGATCTTTTCAACAAGCCTAAGGGGAGAATATCGGTAAATCTACTTCTGGACCCCTTGAAGAGTGTATGGTAAGAGATTTTTGCATTTCAAGTTGTAATATAATTTTTTTAAATATTTTTATCTATCGGTTTTCTAAGGATTACCAATTGGTTATATACCTATCGGTATAGGTGAGTTTGTTAAGTGATAATTAGGGTTTGTTACCCTATTGGTTGTGTAATTAATGCAGTGGGTAAGTTAATAAAAGGAAGTTCTACTAAGTTATTTTTACCCTAATTGCATTCGAAGAAGCATTTTGAGCACTTGTAGAGCAAAACAGAGCATTGTTAGCAGATTAAGAGCAGATTTGTGCTACGAATTTAGAAGTTGAAATGGATTTGAAGATAAGGAAAGGCAAAATAGGTGTGCATACGAAAGGACAACGAAAAACCCTACTATCGCGAAGGGAATAAGGTATTTTTGTTAATCTCTCTCTCAAATAAAGATTATATAGAATGGCATCATCGTCTAGACTAGCAGAGAGTCTTATGATTACTGCTGAAGCTATGGAGTCAATGAAATCAGATAAAATAGAATCTTATAATGCATTGTCTCAAATTCTGCAAGGTGTTTTGATCAAAGGTGACTTGACTAGTTATATAGATTGTAAAATTAAGGATATAGGATCACTGGCAATCTATTCTCAACTTAAATCTCTGTGTGATAAGAGTGGGAAAATCAGGCATGAATATATTAGGGTTTATGAAAAGGGTTTTCATAATGCAGCCTATTTTCTTGAATATTTTAAGGAAGAACATGTCAGGATTATCCTTAGTCGTGTACATGGTGGGAACATGTATCTTGATAGATCTCACACCATCACAAAGGAGGCAGTTCATGTAGTAACTGGTTTCTGCCAAACTGGTGAAGTACCAAAATTGAGGACAGTTTCAAAAGAGATTGTTATTCCATTGACAAAGACCATTGCTAACAGTAGTGTTATATCGGTCAATAACATTGCAAATCTAGTAGTCAGATTTACTACAATGGTATTGGCTACTGGATATTCCATTCTAGTAGGATGAACAATTTACCATCTACTGCTATGCATGTCACCTACAGGATGATGATAGAGAATGTAGATTATGATTTGTGCGAGGAAATGAGAAGTCAATTGATGCTGAACTTAGAATCAATTAAGAAGGATAACAGTCAAAAGTTCAAATATGGTCAACTGTTGATTGGTCTATTCTTCTACTTTCAAAATTTCATTCCAGGAATTGGTGACATTCAATGGTCCAAGGACACACCGGTTACAACCCAAATCAAGAATAGCACTAAGGTTGTGAAGAACACATTTCTTGTTGCCATGAATAGATATTTTAAAAATTTTAAAAAGAAGATGAGCATGAGATTAAGGCTATCTGATGAAGTGGTGAAACACTTTGAAAAAGATATTTGTTTCACTATAACCACTGACTTTTTCCTTATGGAGGTCGTTGAACCCAGAGAAGAAGAGATGGAAGAAATGAGCTATGAAGTCAACTATGACTTACTAATCGATTATGCCAACAACCTTTTGGCATCTCCTAAGGATAAAAAGAAGAAAAGACTGGGAACTTACCAGGAAAGGATTGCACCTGCTCAACCCAGTAGTGCCAAGGAGGAAAAGAAGAAAGCTGAGCAAGCAGCTTCTGTGACCGCCGATACAAGGGTGAATAGAATTATTCAAATCAAGAAGGAACCAGTACCCAAGGTATATGCAAAGAAACAAACTGCAAAAAAGAAGAGAGGTAGACATCTCATTCTTCAAGCAGAATATGAGGATACTGATACTGAAGAAGAACCAAAGAAGATGAAATTCACTGGTAAGAAATCCAAACCAGTAGGAGACATTTCCAAGAAAATTACTCCTATTAATGATGCAACATTCAAACCAATGAGTGATTTTGAGAGGATATTAAAAACATTAGGGAGGAAACGATTTGATAATGTAAAATAATATTTTGATTCATTTGATGAAGGTCAGAAACAAGAAATTGTTCAAGAGGTAATCTATCACCTATGTCAATACAATCAATTGCCACAAGATATTGAAAAGGACATTTCTGATTCTTTATATTCTATTCTTAAAAATAAATGGAAAATGGCTATAGATTAGGATAAAAAAATTATTGATAGAATTTTTATTGAATATTTTCCCGAGTTGTCTAGAGATGAATTATTAGCATTGCTTGCTAAGTTCAAAGGACAATTTCATTCTAAGACAAGGAGACTGAAATCATTAGATGAAAAGATTCAACCTATTGAAGATGATACTCATCACATAGCTCAAGATATTCAAAGGATGAATGCACTATTGAAAGGTTATGAAAACAAACATGATCAGACTGAGATTGGAGCTCCACCGGAGCTAGATGCTAAAGAGTTTATTACACCGGATGTTGTCTATCCTGTCAAGAACAAGGATGACATGAGTTCTCCACCGGTTATATTCTTTTTGGATGATACTGAAGACATTATTGACAGAATTGGTAATGTCATTGAACCAATTAAGGAAACTGAACAACTACTAGATATTGTTGGTGAACAATTAGCAGAGGAAGCACCGGTTAATGAACCAAGTGTGGTTATCCAACCGCCACTAGATAGTGGACACCAAGTTGAAATTCAACTATCACCGATCACTACAACCATATGGGAGGAACAAACAGAGACAAAGAAAGAGAAACCGAAGGAAAAGGATGAAGAGAAGAAGACTAAAGTGAAAAAGAATGAAGAGGAGAAAGTAAAGAAAGAGAAAACAATAGCTGATGATGATGATGACTCAATAAGCATACAAGGTCCAATTGATGTGGACAAATTGAGTGCATCTGAACTAATGGAAATTGCTATAGTTATGAAATCTAGGGCTCAAAAGAAAAGGTTGAAAGAGTAGAAAAAAGAAGCAGAGACTATACAGACTATTGTTGACATTTTGTCAAGTCTCCTACCAGAGACCGACATTGGTAATTTGTCTACCCCTATTGGCAAACTTGGAGAGTTGGTTGTTGATGCTACTCACCAATTGAAATCACTTGAAGAAGCAGCACATACCTTAGCTAAAAATAATTACAAGAAGAAGAGGAGAGAGAAACTAATGTCAGATATTGATAAAGGCAAGATTGCTTTATCTGTCAATAAAGATCTTTTGAGAACTGTTGTTGAAACTGGAGGTAAACTTTTGGCCTATACATCTAAAGTTTCATTTTTCTATTCTGAATTGAAGAAGTGGTGGGAAGATACATAAAAGGAACTGGAGAGGATAAGTAATGCTTATATTCGAGTACAAGATTCAGATTTAGATTTTGGAAAATCGGTTGATGCTTTGCAACATCTGTTATATGTTTATGATTTTGAACAGGTTAAGCGAATCAGATCCTTGAAAGAACTAAAGAACCAATTGCTTCCAAAATTTGAAATCCTTCAAAGGGCATAGAAGGATTCAAAAGCGGTTTTGGCTACCCTAGAGATGAGCACAGTGGATGCAATGGAATAATTTGCTGCACAAATTATGACAATTACTGAGATCACTGAAACATTGTTAGAAACATGGGATAATGATTTTGCACAAATGAAGATTACTTTCAGTGACATTTTCTTAAGAATTGCAGTGAACAAACCTTGAAAAACTCTTATATTTATGTATATGTAGTTTTGATACAAATTTTGATGTGATATATATGTATTTTACTTTTCAATTTGGCATTGTTGTCAAAGGGGGAGTAGAAATATGTATGTGATGTGAAAAAAATTTATGTACTATTAAGGGGGAATCTGTACATTGGGAGTCTATAAATTTTTTTTGTAAGCACACTTAGGTGTAAATTTTTTTTTCTAAGTGTTGTCATCAATGCCAAAGGGGGAAATTGTTGGCTTGATGATGATTTTTGTAATGGATGAATTTATGTGTTGTCATTGATGGCACATCTACACACACTCATATGTTCATATTGTCATAGTCATCTTACTTAAGACAAACTGGTACTACTCCTAAGTCTTTGTATCGCAAACCGATATCATTTGTATAGAGAAGTCTAACCGCTATGAAGGTGTCTAAACTGGTATATGTAGAAAACCGGTATATGATGAATACTAAGAGGGGGGGGGGGTGAATTAGTATGCCCAAAAACTTAACTGAACTCTTAAGCAATTTTATTGCAGACCAGTATAGTAGTTTACATAACAAACCTGTTAAAACACAAACAAGCCAAATAGAAAATAGAGCATTCACCCACAGAAGAAAAATCACCATAACACAAGATATTTTGACATGGAAACCCAAATGGGAAAAACTACGGTGAGTAAAAATCACAAGTCAACTATCTGCAGAATAGTAACCAGACCAGTTAAGGTCAGACCGGTTAAGGCCTTACAATGTTCATCACTAGAACATATCCTATTAGGAATCTAGATCTCTATTAGGAGATAAGCCTTGTTAAAGACTACCTTGTTAAAGGATTTCAGATTCACAACTGTGAACCACCTTGTTAGAGGATTTACAAAAGGCTTGACTGGGCCTACCCAGTTAAGTGTTTCAGACTTGTCGAAGAGATTAGTAATCAACAAGTGAATGATCTAGAGAATATCACAAAATGCTTGATTAGATCCTTGACAAATCTCTGTTAATGCATTGCAACATTACTTCAGTCTTCTATCCTTTGCATGTTTTATCTCAATCGCATGATTCTTCTATATCAACTTCACTCCTTCAACATACACACATTCATTACTGTAAAACCCTAGACATGATGTCCTTAAATAGGAAGTTGATTTCATGTCAGTCCAATGAGATTGGCATACAATTTCCTAGGTTCAAAGCATCTAGACACATTTGGTAACATGACACAGAAGCACCGCCAAAGTGTCGATGGATGATAACTCATCACACTCTACAATTTTACCAGTTAAGCACAATATACCGATAAATAAAGACTGGTAAACTGGAACATAGTGTTCTGATCAAAAAGATTGACTGTTGCTAGGAGTCCTCATTCCACTTGAGGTCTTCATACCGCTTGATGTCTTCGGTCATGCTTTGATCGGTAAGCATTTTTTGCAAAACACCAATAGTTTTCTACAAACAAAGACTATTCATTCAATGGCATATAATACCGGTGTGAACAATACAACACATATTACCGGTGGAGAATAACTCATACATAAAATAAGTGTGTGTCCATCAATGACAATCACAACTAAACATCATCAAAATACCAACAATCTCCCCCTTTGGCATTGATGGCAACACTTAGGAAAACTTGGCATCTAAGTGCTTACAAAACAAAAAATGATGCCATAATCAAAATTTACTCATCCTAAGCATATACACTACTCCCTTTGCCAAAATTACAAGCATGTGCATCTTCCATTTGCATGAAATTTTCAATACTACTCCCCCTTTGCCAACAATGACAAAGTAATGCAAACACTCCCTCTTTCACAAAAAATTACCAATTTTATATTACATAACATAAAAATAGAGTATATGTTCATCACAATAAAGAGTAAAACTTTTCAAAAATAGATTTAAAGTTTTTTAGGAAATCCTTCATGTCTGTGGACCAAGTATCTAGGAGTGAGGCAGCAATTTCACTCTAAGTCTTCATCTGGAAAGATAACTCCTCCATGGCATCGATTGTGCTCAATTCCTGTGTGACAGTAATAGCTTCCAAGTTCACAAAGCACTTCTGAAGAACCTACAATTTTGGTAATAGAAGCAACTGGAGCCCCTGCAGATCTTGTGTCCGCTTGTAGATCTCTAATTCAATCTTTTCAATTTGATGCTGGTGAGTGAGAACCGTTTGCCCATACACTGTGAAGGAATCATATGGAAATTTGAAGTTGCCGATATATTGCTTTAACTCCGATTGGAGTTGACTCTTTTTCTTCAAAGCATCATCACAGAATATATCTGGTTGGCAGATTTTGCTCAATAGTTTATGGTCTTCAGCTATTTCCAGATCGATATCATCCCTCTGGTGGATCAGCTTGTCTTTGTCTTCATTAAATTGTTTCACCAGTGCAACTTTGAGTGCCTTTTCATGGTTTTTCTTTGCAGTGGCCTAGGCAACATCTTCCAAAATTGTACTTAATCATTCACTATTGTGCAAAGACATTTAAATTGGCCAGTGAGGAATCGGTACTAGGGAAGTTAGTACCGGGGATTAGATTGGAAAGAGTGTCAACAACAAATTGAATGACATCCTATTATTTCTTTTTCCTCAGTTCTTCTAATCTATCCTGAGTCAGTTGAATGCTCCTCAGTAGCTCATTTTCATCTACCAAGTGAGTAAGACAAGAAAGAGTCAAATCAGTGTGACTGGTGGGATCAACCTGTTTGGCTTGATCTCTAGTTGCCTTAGGAGTCTGTCCTCCTTCCTTTGCCTTGATCTCCTCTTGTCTTTTCCTCTCATGTTCTTCTTTTTCTTGGGCTTCCTTGGCGACCTTCTCTTTCTCCTCTTCCACTCTCTTCTTTTCTTCTTCTTTCTTCCTCTCTTCTTCCTTCTTCCTCTCTTCTTCCTTCTTCTTCTCTTCTTTCTTATCTGCTCTCTCTTTTTCTTATCTCGCTTTCTCCGCTTGTTCTTTCTCTTGTTTTTATTTTTCTTGTTTCTCTTTTGCCACTTTCTCGTCTTTTTCTTTCTCCACTCTCTCCTCTTAAACTTTCTCCTTCTTTGGAGTGGTGTCCTCAATATCTAGTGCATCAGCATCAATGGGGTCATTTTGTTCAGTTACCCTCTCACCCTGATTATCAAAGGTTTCATCTGGTTTGGATGTAGATAGGTCAAGCTCTTGCTTAGCCTGTCGATTAGCTTCAGATACCTTTTGAATTTTGACAGCTTCTTTAACCTGCATATGGGTGTCTTTTTCCACTTTAGAGGTTATGCCTCTGAGTAGCTGAAGTCTTCTTTTTTGCATGAAAAAGATGCCTTTGTACCAATTAAGAATCTCAAACAATTCTGAATTAGAGGCTTCAAGGAAATATTGGGCAAAAATTTCTTCCCTAATTTCTTGCTCCTTTTCAGTGACAATGCACCATTTATTATCCAAATAATTATACAAAGAATTAGGAACAACATGTTTAATGTCAATTGGAGACCAATCATTATCACACAAATACTTAATGACCTCTAGCTCTACTTCTTCCTTTTCACTATTGCTAAGATCATTAAAATAATCTTTTAGATCGTCAAGAACTTTCCTTTTAACATTCTTCATAATTCTTTGAAAATGTGTCTTAGGCTGGTAAGAAGCAACATGTATATTTTTCGGTGTAGAGGTTGTAGGTACATTACCGGTTGTCTTCATCTTCTTACTTGTTTGTCTCGTCTTCTTCATTTCTACCACCGGTTTAGTGTCTTTTGAATCCGGTGTGCTATTCCTAGTTTTTCTCTTTGTTTCAAATACCTTTGGCAGAATGGCCTCTGATTTCTTTTTGGCAGATGACCTCTTGGTCACTTTAGGACTAGCAACAGATGTAACCAGTGTCGATGTCGATGGAACAACTTTCCTCTTCTTTTGCTTCGGTACTTCAATAGATTTGATCCTCTCTGAGTAAGTACTGGTCCTCTTCTTCTTTGGATCCAGTGGTGAAGCAAGTAGGGTAGAGGCATACCCTGTGAGTATATCATTTACCACTTCGTAGCCCATAGGCTCAACTTCATCTTCTTTGGTCTCAACCGCTTCCATTATGCAATGATCTACTTTGCTTGTGAAACATATATCCTCTTCATACTTTTTAATCAGATCACCTGATATTCTCATTCTCTAGTTCATCTTTAGTCTAAACTCATCAAAATACTTGTTCAGAGTCTCCGGATAAGAAGATCCCACTGCTTGCAGACTCTCCTTTATTTGTCTTGAAACTGATAGGTTAGCTGACCATTGAACATCACCGACTCCAGGAAAATACCCTTGAAAATAGAAAAACAAACCAACAAGCAGTTGACTAAACGTAAACCTCAGTGCCTTGTCCTCTTTGATGGACTTCAGATTCTCCATAAGTTGTTTTTGCATGTAGGTACATAAGTCATATTCTGCATCTTCCTTGATCATCCTATAAGAGGCATGCACTGCAGCTGTAGGAACAAAATTCACTCTACTGGCATAGAATACTCTATACCCGATCACCATGCACACATACTTCACCAAGTCATCTTTTATGGTGTTTATAGTCATTGCCCACTGGTTGCTCACAAAACCGGTGAGCCCTGTCACTTTGGTTTTGGTGATCTTGCAAAGAACAGGGACTTCTCCAACATTGCAGAAGCCGGTCACGGTATGGATTGCCTCTGTTGTAATATCATGGGTTCGCTCAAGATACATCTTGTCACCATGAACCCTACTTAGAATGATCCTTATGTGATCTTCTGTGAATTCTTCGAGAAAATATACTGCATTGTGGAATTTCTTCTTCTCGATCACATTGTACTCTGGTTTAATCTTCTTATCATCTCCATAGAACAAACTCAATTGGGAGTGAATCACTAGAGACCCTAGGTCTTCTAGTTTGCAATCAATGTATCCTGAAGCATCCCCTGCGACAATGACTCCGACGGGAATTTGAGATAGGGCATTGTATTTCACCTTCTTCCTAAGAAACGTGGATGACTCCCCAGGTTCGGTAGAACTAGAAGGGATTTTGGATGTAGAGGCCATGACTAAATAATTTTGAATGACAAGAGTGTTTCGATGAAGAATACCTTTTCACTCCAAACTAGGTTCGCTGATGTTGAACACAACACACTTCTCCAAAATCTTGTTTTACCACTCTGCCCTCCATTATGGATAGCTTGAAATGTCTACTGGATCTTGCGCAAGATTTCTTCCTTGATTCTTTCAAACGCAAGATGAATCGCTCTTGTTGTGCTGCTCAAGCTAGAAAAAGTTCTTTTGAAAATAGGTAAGTAAAAATGATGAAAAAAGTCACTTTTAATCATGCTCCAACCTACCATAATAAATGTATCATCGATAGGATACAAACCCTAACTTTACCACTTCATTTCTTCTATCGATTGACAGGTAACCGATACTGATAAAACACTTTACTGATACACACCGAGGGTCTGAAACATTGTTACTGATATGTTCCCCCTTAAGCTTTTCAAAGCTCAGTTTGCTAGTTCAGGGGTCTCTACATAGGGTGCATAAACTGGTACATCTTGTGGCTCCTCTTCAAATTTCTTCTTCCAAATTTTATCCATATCGGCCTGAACGGTTTCAACATTGACCTTTCCTTCTGGGTTGATTGGTATGTCTCCCAATGGATTCTTTTTTAGTCTGCACATTCTGGTTTGTGACAATGATAGCATACCATACCAGGTGCTCTCCATGGTTTAGTGTTCACATTTCCATTCTTCCTCCTGCATGTTGCAGCAGGTGACCGCTACCACGACAGATCAAACAAGTTGCTCTCCAACCAATTGACGCTTCATAACCATTTGATCGGTGGTCATAGGTTCTATACCGGTTTGGGTTCCGGTTCATAGGAGGTTCTTGGAAAATCCCTCTTGGGCTCGGTGCATAGACTCTAGGGTTATTCATATCCATCTTGCACTCAAAAGATCTATTCCCAAACTTGTTGCATGCATAACAATGACCATTAAATCTACCAGTTCTAGCCTGGTGGTTATGCACATTGTTTTGCATGTAAGGGAAATTGTTATAAGCCTTGCTCCTACATACATTGGCAGTATGTCCTTCCTTAAGACAGTTAAATCATACATGTTTGAACTTTTGCTTACCTTTGCTTCGATTGAACTTAGGTGTTGATTTCTCCTTTGGTGCACCAATCTTGGTTCTAGAGGTTTCACCTTCCTCATATGTAGAGAAACCAAGCCCAGAGGTATCCTTAGATGGATTCATTATTTCCATCTTTTAGTCCAAATTCCCAGCACTCCGGTTGAACTTTGCAAGTATCTCCTTTGTCTCAGCAAGTTCCTTGGAAAGAACATCATTTTCCTTCATCAAGGTTTCATTATGAGAAATGGCTACATTGAGGTCTTCTTGCATTTCTTACTTCTCTTCCTTACCCTCTTGCAGATAAGTGGTGATGGTACCAATCTCTTATTTCAACTTAGAGATCTCACGCTCCTTGTCCTTCACTAGATCTTCAACTTTTCTTCTATTTTCTAGCTCCTGACTCATCCTGATAGTCAGTCCTTCTAGCTCCCTCCTTAGGTTATTTTTGGACTCATTTAATTTCTCCACTTCTTGGACTAGGGCATCCATGTCTGCTTCATTAGAAGAGTTGTTTTTCAGCGATTTTCATCATTTGCTCAACAAGCTCTCTTCTTTTGGGTAAAGAGGCTTTATATTTTATCTTCAGTTCATCATAGGCTCTTTCAGATTCAGCTAAATGGTGAGTGAGCTCCCTCATTCTGTATTCCCCCATATCTCCTTTCAAGTGGTTAGACTTAGAGAAAGGTTGGCTCTGATACCAATTGATGAATACTAAGAGGGGGGGTGAATTAGTATGCCCAAAAACTTAACCAAACTCTTAAGCAATTTTACTATAGACCGGTATAGTAGTTTAAATAGCAAACCGATTAAAACACAAACAAGCCAAATAGCAAATAGAGAATTCACCCACAGAAGCACAATCACTATAACACAAGATATTTTGACATGGAAGCCCAAATTGGAAAAACCACGGTGAGTAAAACTCACAAGTCAACTATTTGCAGAATAGTAACTAGATTGGTTAAGGTCAGACCAGTTAAGGCCTTACAATATTCTTCACCAGAATAGATCCTGTTAGAAATCCAGATCTTTGTTAGGAGATAAGTCCTGTTAAAGACTACCCTGTTAAAGGATTTCAGATTCACAACTATGAACCACCTTGTTAGAGGATTTACAAAAGGCTTGACTGGGCCTACCCAAGTAAGGGTTTCAGACTTGTCGAAGAGATTAGTAATCAACAAGTGAATGATCTAGGCAATAGCACAGAATTCTTGATTAGATCCTTGACAACTCTCTATTAATGCATTGCAACATTACTTCAGTCTCCTATCCTTTGCATGTTTTATCTTTGTCGCATGATGCTTCTATATCAACTTCACTCCTTCAACATACATACATTCATTAATGTAAAACCCTAGACATGATGTCCTTAAATAGGAAGCTGATTTCATGTCGGTCCAATGAGATTGGATTACAATTTCCTAGGTTCAAAGAATATAGACACATTTGGTAATACGACACAGAAGCACCGCCAAAGTGTTGATGGATGATAACTCATCACACTCTACAATTTTATTGGTTAATCATAATATATCGATAAACAAAGACTGGTAAACTGGAACATAGTGTTCTGATAAAAAAGATTGACTACTGCTAGGTGTCCTCATTCTGCTTGAGGTCTTCATACCACTTGAGATCTTCGGTCATGCTTTGACCGGTCAGCATTTTCTGCAAAACACCGATAGTCTTCTACAAACAAAGACTATTCATTCAATGGCATTTAATACCAGTGTGAACAATACAACACATATTACCGGTGGAGAATAACTCATACATAAAATAAGTGTGTGTCCATCAATGACAATCACAACTAAACATCATCAAAATACCAACAATATATGCAAGAATGACAATTATTTTTGGTCAATTCCACTAATACCAGTTTTGAGATACAATGGAGATCAACAAGGAGGCGAATGGAGGACAATCGGTATATGAGTTGGAAGCGGTTAGCACTCAACCGGTATCAATGTTCAAACCGGTTTCACTGATTGTGTGATGAGTTATCACTAGTCATGATGAGTTATCTCTAACCAACATTTTTGGTGATGATTTGTGATGTGTTATGAAAGATTGTCTAGATACACTGAACCTAGGAAATTGTGATAAGGTTCTTGAGCCGACATGAAACCTAATGTCTATAAAAAGACAATGTGATGAGTTATTTTGATATGCAAGATACAAGTGATGTTATGAGTTAGATTTGATGCAATTTATTGAAGGAGTTGCAGAGTATGTCGATGATGTAGTACTGAGTGAGTAGAAGAGGATCTATAAAAGCAAGATGTGCTATTTCTAGATCATACCACCTGTTGTTTTATAATCACTACAATAGTTAAATCCCCTAACCAGGTAAGCTCTAACAAGCTTCATTGTACAAATCCTCTAACCAGGTGATCCATTAGTTTGGATTTGAAATCCTTTACCGAGGTTACTCCTAACAGGGTATTACCTTTAACCAGGTATAGCTCCTAACAGGGGTTTAGGATGTTTAAGAGGATTTGCTCCTAATAGAGCACTTTGTAGACCTTTACTGGCCAGTTACCTATTTCTGCAGATAGTTAACTTGTGAGTCCCATCTCACCATGGTTTTTTCCCAGTTTGGTTTTCCACGTATAAACACTTGTGTTATGGTGAATGTTTTACTTGTTGTGAATGCTTTTATAACACTTTGGATTGGATGCAAAGTCTTAAATAAAATGGTTAATTGTTTTTACCAGACTGAGTTTAAAGTGTTATTATTTTTTCTATCACTGATTCACCCCCTCCTCTCAGTGCTTTATAAGTCTATCAAGGACAACTGAAGTAGTCACCGATAAGGAGGAACCTCAAAGAGATCAATTTGGACCGGTCAGCAAAAGTAAACACAATGGAAACACAAAGATATGATGGAGGCAATGCAAAACTGATTATTTTATTGCATGAAGATTGATTACAACCAACCGAGTAACAACATACCATCTCACATGCATGGTAGAACATATAGAATAGGTCACAACCGGGACCTTGAATCTTGAGATCTATCTTCTACGCATAGTCTAGCTACTTGATTCTCTCCTTGATTACATTCTAAGGTGCAATTACAATTATATATCGATCCAAAGGATTCAATCAGCCCAAAAAGGGATCAAAACCTGAAGAACAAGACCTAACATGTAAAAATAACAAGGTCGGCCTCTGCTAAGAGATTCCTCCAAAAAATCCAAAGGATGAAACGTAGATCACGGGAAAAGGTCGGCTACATGGCAAGGAACATCAAAATCAACTCCCAAGGCTCTGCAAGCTTCAGAAGGGGTTTTGATAGATCACCAAAATAGGTCTAGGCAATCGGTAACAAGAACTACCAACCGGTAACAAGAAATTATCAAGGAAACCGATAGGATATCTTGTCAAAAAATGATCCAAATGCAATGTGGTTTGGAAGCAAGAAAGATGATCAAGTATTCAAATAGAACCCAACTCCTCAGGATCCGGTGAGCGAAAACTGAGACACAGAAAATAAAACTGAAACTGCAAATAGAAAGAAAAACATAATGAAAATGTTTTTGGTTGATACAAGATTGCTATGAACCGGGGATGCTCCTGTATCAGACATCCGGGGTTATTGAAAAAGTGAGCCTCTCACTTTATTGGGGTTAGAGGAAAACTAAGGTGGTCTACCTCTGCCTGATAAATCCAAGATGAGTCTTCAACTAGTCTATCCTTCCACTTCACAAGATATTCCTTATATTGACTGCTCTGGGTACTATGCCCAATCCTACTGTCCAAAATCTCTTCAATCTGATCTGGTTCCTTTTGGGGCAACTGTTTCTCTAAATCTACAACACTATCCTCATTGAATTCTAGTTCATGATACTCATGAAGATCTGCAATGTTAAATATAGGTGAAATACTCAAACTATCTGGTAACTCCACTTCATATGCATTTCCAGAATTGAACTTCCTCAAAATTCTGCAAGGTCCAAACTTCTTCATCTGCAACTTGTTATAAATTCCAACCGGGAATCTCTCTTTTCTCATATATACCATCACTTCATTGCCAACTTCAAATTCCTTATGTCTCCTCTTTTCATTTTCCTTCTCCTTGTATTTAATATTCATGTCTTCCAAATGCTTTTAACCTAAATATGCAATGCTGCCATGTGATCTGCAAAGTCTTCTTCTTTTGAACTTCTCTGGTCTTCATTGCTAATGTCTCTCAATTCTGATATACCTCTAGGATCCACTCTGGTAACAATCTCAAAAGGTTTTCTTATGGTACTTCTATTTATTGAATTGTTGTAGGCAAACTCTGCTTGTGCAAGGATCAAATCCCAACTTCTGGTTTTATCTCCCTCTAAACATCTCAACAAGTTTCCCAAACTCCGGTTATCAACTTTTGTCTGTCCATTAGTCTATGGATGAAAATTAGAACTGAACTTCAAATCTATCTTCATCTTCTTCCAAAGTGTTCTCCAAAAATAGCCAACAAACTTGGTGTCTCTGTCTGAAACTATGCTCTTAGGCAATCCATGCAATCTCACCACTTCCTTGAAAAATAAGTCTGCTACATGCAATGCATCTAATGTCTTCTTACAAGGTATGCAATGAGTCATCTTCAAGAATCTATCCACTACCAAAAATATAGAATCATTCCCTCTTAGTGTCTTAGGCAATCCAAGTACAAAATCCCTGCTTATATCCTCCCAAGGTCTTACCGATACTGTCAAAGGTTTATACAATCCCACATTCTGACTACTACCCTTTGCAACTTGACAAAATCTATAACTCTGCACATATATCTTAACATCCCTGTGAATCTGGGGCCAAAAGTACTACTCAGTCACCAATGCTACTATTGTGTCAATGCCAAAATGTCTAGCTAGTCCTCCACTGTGTTTCTCCTTTATCAAATTCTCCCTCATAGAACTCTTAGGTATGCACAACTGAACTCCTCTGAATAAAATCCCATCCTGAATGAACTAATCCAACCACTTTCTTCTATTTACCATAACCAGTTCTCTATATGCTTTCCAAGGTTTTGCAAAATTCGGGTCATCATCATACAAGGTCTTCAAATATTCAATTCCTAATACTACCACTCTCATCTCTGTCAACAAATTCCTTCTCTGACTCAATGCATCAACAATTTTGTTATATTTCCCACTTCTATGCTTCAACACAAAGGTGTAACTCTGCAAGAATTATACCCATCTCATATGTCTCTGATTCAACTTACTCTGACTATTCAAATATAGCAACGCTTGATAATTTGTATACAACACAAACTCCTTAGGCAACAAGTAATGTCTCCACTTCTTCAAGGCTTGAACTATGGCATAAAACTCTTGATCATACACTGAATATCTCCTTCGGGCATCATTCAATTTCTCACAAAAATAAGCTACTGCTCTCCCTTCCTGACTCATGACTACTCCTATTGTTGTTCCACTTGCATCACAATCCACTTGAGATACTTTATTGAAATCCGATAAAGACAATATAGGTTGCTCAACACTTTCTGCTTCAACACTTCAAAACTTTTGTTTGCTCTGGTGGTCCACTTGAATTCCTTTCGATGTCCTCTCATGGTCTCAATCATAGGGTTACAAACTGAACTGAAATTTTTGATAAACTTCTGGTAAACACTAGCCAATCCATGAAATGACCTTACCTCTCCAATGCTTTCTAGTGTAGGCCATTCAACAATTGTTTTCACTTTCTCAAGGTCCATCTTCAAACCATCCTTAGATATCACAAATCCCAAATAGATTAACTCATCCTTTATGAAAGTACACTTCTTTATATTGATCAGCAAATTATCTTCTCTCAATCTCTGCAAAACTTGTCTTAACTGTAACAAATGCTCCTCTTTTGTCCTACAGAAAATCAGAATGTCTTCAAAATACACAATAACAAACTTACCCAAGAATTTCTTCAATACCTCATTCATCTGCCTCATCAAAGTACTCGGTGCATTAGTCAATCCAAAAGGCATCACCAACCATTCATAAAGTCCTTCATTTGTCTTAAATATTGTTTTCCACTCATCACCTTCTCTGATCCTGATATGATGATATCCACTCTTCAAATCTATCTTTGTAAAGTATTTTTCTCCACTCAAACAGTCCATTATGTCATCCATCCTAGGCAAAGGAAACTGGTATTTCACTATGATCTTGTTTATTTCTCTGGAATCAGTACACATTCTCCACTCTCCATTCTTCTTAGGTGCTAATACTGTTGGTACTGCACAAGGGCTCAAACTCTCCTCGATCAAACCTTTCTTCAACAGCTTCTGCACTTGTCTATTCAGTTCTTCATTCTCTATCGGTGTCAACTGGTGTGCAACTTTGTTAGGAAAACTAGCTCCGAGAACCAAGTCCATGCAATGACTAATACTTCTCATAGGTGGCAATCCATTAGTTATATTAACTGAAATGATGTCTTCATATTCTGTCAGCAACTCTTTTATCTCTTTTAGGTGTTCTCCTTCTGGTTCTGGTTTCTTAGTCTTCTTAGGAATTAAGGCAAAACACACATTCTCATGTCTCAATCCATCCAAGAATTTCCTTCCATCTACCAAAAATATTATAGCATTCGTACAAACTTCATTCTTCAAAGGTTCCTCCAAGGGTAACAAGGTTTGCTTCATCCCATTGGCCACAATATTGTATATATTCTTCCTCTCATCATGTACTGCATGTCTATCAAACTACCAAGGTCTACCCTACAAAAGGTGACAAATATTCATAGGCATAATATCACACAAGACTTCATCATGGTAATTCCCAATTTTCAATTTCACCAAACATTGTTCACTCACTAACAACTTATGTTCATCCTAAATCCATGCTATCTGATAAGGTTTAGGGTGTTTCAATCTCCCCAATTTCAACTTATTCAACCTTTTTTTTTTTTTTTTCCTTTTTTTCTGAAACAAGATTATCTAAACTACCACTATCGATAACAACTTTACAACACTTACCGGATACCTTACATCTGGTCTTGAATAGATTCTTCCTCTGTAAGGGCTCTTCATCTCCTACGGTATGACAAAAAGCTCTCCTCATCACCAACAGTTCTCAATCTTCTGGTTTAATGTCTGATCCAGTGGGGTTTCTTCCACCATTGTTTCTCTTCCGGTAGTTTCTATCTTCTTACACTCAAATGCACAATGTCCTTCTCCTCCACACTTAAAGCAGGTTCCTCTAAATGTCCTTTTGTCTTGTCTTCCAAAATTATCATTTCGGTAACCATCTGGTTCTCTCCTCCAGTGGAAATTTCTATCATCCTTCCGGTATGAATTAACTTCTTTGTTCACTTCCTTGTCCTTGCTCTGATCTGTACTTATTCCTCTTCCTCTGATATATCCTCTTCCTCCTTGAAATCTTCCTCCGGTAAACCTTCCACCTCTGCCTCTCTGCCTCTGCTCATGTCTTTTTTTAGATTTTCTTCTGCCTTTAGGGCATACTGGTAAGCCTCTTCAACACTCTCCAATTTGATCATTCTTAGTTCATCTTGTATAGACATCCACAATCCATTCAAATATCTTGCAACTTGTTCAACTTCATCATCAACATGTTCACATCTGATATTCAACTTGTAAAATGCTTCGGTGTACTCCTTCACACTAGATTCCTTATGTCTCAAATTCTACAACTTCTGAAATAGATCCACTTAATAATTCACTGACACAAACTTTGACTTCAAATTAGAAATCATCTGATGACTTCAAATTAGAAATCATCTGATGCCATGTCTTAATCTTCTCTTTACCTCTTCTCTATCTATCAACTTGCAAATGCTCCCACCAAAGAGATGCATGACCTTTCAAACGGGTACAGGCATATTTCACCTTCCTCTCTTTTGCAGTGTTTTCGAAATCAAAATACTTATCCATCTCCGAGATCCAATCCATTAATTCATACGAATCTAACTTCCCATCGTATTTCGGTGGGGCAAAATGAGGTTTAGTATTTTCCCTACTCAAAACCCTTAAAAACCTTTCCTCCTTTGGATCAACCATCGCTAGGTTTTCTTATTTTGTCGGGGCTTCTTCTCCTTCATCTTCACTTACATCTTCAATATGTTGACCTCTTCTTTCAGCTGTCTCCACAGCTTCCAACTGGGCTGCTATTCCTCGCAACATCTCCATCACAACAAGGTCTATATTCCCACGTGCTCCACCATTCCTAGCTCCTCTTTGCACCCTCATTCACACTAGTCCTCTGTAGCTGCAGGTCAAATCCGCAATCCGCCACCCTACAACAAAATTTTAGGACACGCAACCTCTGGAACCAAACTTCACTCTGATACCACTTGAAGACATCATTAGTGAGGAGGTACCTCAAAGAGATCAATCTGGACTGGTCAGCAAGAGTAAACACAATGGAAACACAAAGATATGATGAAGGCAATGCAAAATAGATTGTTTTATTGCATGAAGATTGATTACAACCAACCGGTAACAACCGGGTTACAGTATACCACCTCATAGGCCTGGTAGAACATACATAATAGGTCACAACTGAGACCTTGAATCTTGAGATATATCTTCTACACACAGTCTAGCTACTTGATTCTCTCCTTGATTACATTCTAATGCGCAATTACAATTATATATCAATCCAAAGGATCTGGTCGGCCCAAAAAGGTATCAAAATCCAAAGAACAAGACCTAATGTGTAAAAATAACAAGGTCGGCCTCCGCCAAGAGATTCCTCCAAAAAATCCAAAGGATGAAACGTAGATCATGGGAAAAGGTCAGCCACACGCCAAGGAACATCGAAATCAACTCCCAAGGCTTCGCAAGCTTCAGTAGGGGTTCCAGTAGATCAGCAAAATAGGTCTAGGCAACTGGTAACAAGAATTTCCAATCAGTAACAGGAAGCTATCAAGGAAACCAATAGTGATATCTTGTCGAAAAATGATCCAAATGTGATGTGGTCTAGAATCAAGAAAGATGATCAAGTCTTCAAGTAGAATCTAACTCCTCAGGATCCAATGAGCCAAAATTGAGACACACATAAAAGAAAATTGAAACTGCGAACAAAAAGAAAAACAAAAAGAAAATGTTTTTGGTTGATGCAAGATTGCTATGAACCGGGGATGCTCCCACATCAACAATAATGGCCTAACCAGGTTAATACACCTCCAACCTCTCAGCCAGCTATTATGCCACCTGCAAATGTTCCACTAAGACCTACACAACTTCCTACCTAGCCTGCTCCTAATCCTAACAATAAACCACAACAACAACTTGTGTATTCAACAGAGTTTAACCAATATCCTGCCTACTTAGTTAATATCAGTGATGTTCATCTAGGATCAAGAAAAACTTTGCAATTGCCAGCTACTCTAGTAATCACAAAATTAGCCAATGAGGAGGAAGAAATAGTTGAACTAACCCCATTTTTGGCACCTAATGATCCTAAGGATCCAGACCCTCCATTCCCTCAAAGAATGGCTCAACCAAAATCTAATCCTAAGCCAACATTTGATTTTCTGGATCAGCTTAAGAAAGTTTCCATAAAAATTCCTCTTTTATAGGCCATTAAGGATAACCTATATATAGAAAATCTCTTAGGGAAGCTTGTTAAAAGAAACTTGGATGGAAGAAAAAAGAACCTACAACAGTTCATGTTTTGGGTAAACTAGCTGACATCATGCTGGGAAAAGTGATCATTCCCAAGTATTCAAATCATGGTAATCTAGTTTTTTCAATTATGATAAATGGAGTCATGATTCAAATTAATCTCATAGACTTAGGAGCTACTATTAATGTAATGACCAAGGAGATTATACAAAGTCTAAATTTGGCCCATATAAGACCTACTCAGACAATTCTCCAATTAGTTGATAGTTCCATAGTTAAACCAGATGGTATCATAGAAGACATTGTAGTAACTCTTGAATCTTGGGAGTATCCTACTGATTTTATGATTCTATCACCTAATAATACTCAGGGAGGCTATCCAATTATTTTGGGAAGGCCTTGGTTGGCTATTGTAGATGCTTATATTGGTTGCAGATCTGGGAACATGACTATTTCAAATGGAGATAGTACAAAAAATTGACACTCTTTCCACCTGCCCAACCTCAAGAAGAATCAAAGAACTTTGGCTGGCCTAATTTGGGAGGTGAATCTAAAGAAGATGCTAAATATAAGGTAAAAAT
Organism: Cryptomeria japonica; assembly: GCF_030272615.1. Taxonomy (NCBI): domain Eukaryota; kingdom Viridiplantae; phylum Streptophyta; class Pinopsida; order Cupressales; family Cupressaceae; genus Cryptomeria; species Cryptomeria japonica. The sequence continues at coordinate 406,539,971 of NC_081408.1, forward strand.
TATGATGATTGATAGACATCCTCTTCTCCATCTCTATGATGAAGAACAACTATTGCTACAAGTGTTGAACAATACATGTATACAAGAAGCTCCAACAAAAGATATTATTAGTAATTTTGAATGATCTTCAAAACAGCTATTACAAACATTTGATTTTCTTACTCCGACATTTGTTCACACTTTGTTACCTCTAAAAGTCAAGCTACCTAGTGTGAATGAATCCTCAATGAAATAAATCACTAAACAACTTGAAGTGGCAATTGGAAAGCAACTCATTATTAACAATCAACTCTCAACACAACAAGAGAAGTCATTGAGAGAATTGTTGCAGGAAAAGCAATTTTCCTTTGCTTGGGATTATATTGATATGGTGGGCTTAGATCCTAAGCTATGTACTCAAAGAATTTACATTCAAGAGAACACTAAGCCAATCAAACAACCTCAGAGAAGAGTTAATCCAACCCCTAGAGAAATTGTAAAGACATAATTACAAAAGCTATTGGATGCCGGATTCATCTACCCCATCTTAGACAGTAAATGGCTTTCACCATTGGTAATTTTTCCTAAAAAGAATGGTAATGGAGAGTGTGTGTAGAATATAGAGAATTGAACAAAGCTACCAAAAAAGATCACTTTCCACTACCTTTCATTGATTAGGTACTTGACTCTCTAGCAGGTAAGAAATATTTCTCATTTCTTGATGGGTTTAGTGGTTATAATCAGAGACAAATTGCACCAGAGGACCATGAAAAGACAACTTAAACTTGTCCCTGGGGATTACTCTATCCTTCCATTTGGGTTATGTAATTCTCCAACAATATTTCAAAGAGCAGTTCTAAGTATTTTTGTAGACATCTCACACAATTGTATGAAGATCTATATGGATGATTTCCCCACATATTGTGATGAGTTTCAAGAAGTAATTGATAATATATCTAAGGTGCTACAAAGGTGCCAAGATCATAATCTATTCCTCAATAGTGAGAAATTCTTTCTCATGATGCAAGAGGGAGTAGTCCTGGGACATTACATTTCAACCACAAGAATTGAAGTGGACCCTGCTAAAATTGAGGTAATCAAAACTCTTCCAATCCCTACCAAGAAAAAAGATGTACGTATTTTTTTTGGGCATGCTAGTTACTATAGGAGATTTATAAAAAAAATTAGTACCATTGCAAGCCCTTTGTATGGTCTTTTGTTAAAAGATGTTGAGTTTCAATGGACACCATTGTGTGACAAAGCATTTCAAGATCTCAAAATAGTAATCACACAAGCACCAGTCCTACGAGGCCCCAAGTGAAACCTGCCTTTCTATATATATATATATATAGATGCCTCTGACCATGCAGTGGGAGCAGTTCTTTCTCAAAAAGAAGGAGCCTTAGAAAATCCAGTCTATTTCATTAGCAAAAATTTGCAAAAAGCTTAACTCAATTACATTGTCACAGATTAAGAGATGTTAGCAGTCGTATATGCTCTTAATAAGATCAGACATTACATTACATGATACTAAGTCTTTGTTTATACTGATCATACAATAATAAGATACCTTATGAACAAGCCAGTTATTTCAGGAAGACTGGCAAGATGGCTTCTCTTGATGCAAGAATTTGATATTACCATCATTGACAAACCAAGAAAGATAAATGTTGTTGTTGATTTCTTATCTAGATTTACAAACCAACTTGATGAGCCTAAAATAGATGACTCTTTTCTAGATGAGAATTTGTTTGCAATCACAGTGCACATACCATGGTATGTAGATATAGATAATTACTTAGTTACGAGTAAGGTACCTACCTCCTTCTCCCCAAAGGACAAAAGGATTTTGATTGAAAAGAGATTTCCATACACATGGGTAAATGGATGTTTGTTCTATATTGAACTAGACAATGTTATGAGAAGATGTACTAGAGAAGATGAAACATTTGACATCCTCCATCATGGCATGATGAACCTTGTGGTGGTCATTTTGCTGCCAAAAGAACAACCGTCAAGATACTTAACATAGGGTATTATTGGCCTAATCTACATAGGGATGCAGCTAACTATACTAGAAAATGTGATAGATGCCAGAGGATGGGGCCCGAGAAAAAAAATCAGATGAGATGCCACTGTATCCATAGGTAGTTGTTACCCCATTTGATAAATGGGGTATGGAATTTATTGGTCCAATTGATCCTACATCTTAGTTTGTACTGACTACTTGACTAAATGGGTTGAAGTCAAAGCAATGAGACATGCCAGGGACAATAAAGTTACAGAGTTTCTATAGGAGGACACATTTACCAGATATGGAGTACCTCAAGAAATTGCAACTGATCAAGGTGCACAATTCACATCTAACCTAATTACTGCTATGATAGAGTAGTATAATATTAGACATAAAAAGTGTACACCCTATCATCCTTAGGGCAATGGTCAAGTTGAAGTGACTAATAGAGAAATTGAGGTCATCCTCACCAAAACAATTGCACTGCATAGGAAATATTGGAGACATTGCCTCCCAAAAGCACTCTGGGCCTACTGAACATCCTGGAAAACAACAACAGGGTTTATACCCTTTGAACTGGTCTATGGTAAACATGTTTCCATGCCCATTGAATTTGAGAATATAACTTTGTGTACAATAGTACAATTGGGAATGCAATTATCAAAGGCACAACAAGAAACAATATTGCGTCTAAATCAATTGGATGAATTGAGGAAATCAGCATTACAGAATACACTTTTAGTCCAATAGCATCGCATGAAATGGCATGATAAATACATCAAACCTAAAACTTTTCATGTTGGGGATTGGGCTTTATTGTATGATTCAAGATTTAAATATAATTTGGGGAAGTTACAAACAAGGCATGCTAGGGCCTTATGAAATTGAACAAGTGTTTGATAATGGCGTAGTCAAGTTGGCCACTATTGATAATGCATGGTTCAAACTACTTGTCAATGGATATCAACTCCACCTATATCATAAACCAAGAACTAATGAAGAGTTTATTCAACAGTTTCAACCACTACCAACTCTTCCTGTAGCCACTAAAGGTGAGCCTCTGGTTCCACCATTTAATTGATGATAGTTGTTAAAATCATAATAAATACTTCATGTCCACCTAGAGTTTCTTCCACCATTTCATTCCACGTCATCTTCATCTCATTCTGCTTTCTTGTCTTTCATTTCACTTACACCATCATTCTTCTATGAACATTTCAACAATAATCTTCTCTTGTATCACACATGCCAACACAAGTCAGAACGTGCCACAATCACATCACAAAGCACATAAGTATATTTACACTTTCATGATTACGACTTTTTGCTTCATATTTTTTGTCATTTCATTCAAATTTTAAATAATTATGATTGCATATTGATTTCCTACCCTTACGCATGTGTGGACACTATATCTATCTTCAGTTGGGGGGTGGGAGAGATGATTGTGAGATAAGGTATTGCCATTATTAGACCTATATAAATTAGAATAATCATGTTAACTCATGTTAAAGGAATGAGTTAGTTTTACCTATCATTGTTAAAGTCTAGTTTATTCCTAATTTGGCAAATTTTTAAACTATTTCCTTTCAAGTTGAGTCTATGTAAAATTTGGAAGCCTGCCTAGTAAATATTATTTTCTCTTGCTGTCTAAATAAAGAAAACTTCATATTTCGGGTTTAACATAAAGAGATTTTCTTGAAGAAAGTAACAACTACAGTAATGGGAGGTCCCTATTAAGAGAGAGCCTATAGACCACGCTCTGATATTATAAGATGAGGATTGTGAACCTTTGTATAAAAGATGTGGGTGGTTAGATTATTTCTTAAAATTGCATACTTATGATGATAATGTAGCCCTCGTGTGTGCACAATATTTGAAGGATGATATTGTAGACACCCAAAAATGGTCAACGCTTGCGAAGTCATACTTCAACGTTTGCGCATTGCCTCATTTTAGGTTTTTGCGTCGCATTAACATTTCTCCTATGATTCACACTTGATCTTTATCATTTGCGAATATCAAGTCATTCTTCTACATTCTTCATCTATCTCACTTTTGAATTTGGTCTTGTCGACAACAATCTTCAGTCATGATTTTGGTCGATCTTTGTCCTTGTCAATCTTGTCATATTGCAATTGATTCGTCATCGATCCTTGTCCTTTTTCAATCATGTCAATCTGGTCAATTTGTCATTGATTTTTGTCAACCAATCTCAATCAAATCATTTATCAATTGAATCATTTTATCACATTGGTCATTTATCAATCCAAAATCATGATCGAATCGATATCAACTATCCTTTGTCAAGACCTAATTGTCATTCTCGCATTGCTAATTTGTCTTCTAGGGTTTCATGATTTAATCATTTAACCTGGTTTGTCATTTCCTCCTTTAGGATTAATAAATTGTTTATTAATCCTAAGTTACAATTAAATCTTTATTTAATTGTCTAATTATTCTTCCTCTTGTGAATTAATTAATAAATGAAAGATTATTAATTAATTTACCTAATTTTCTCATTTCCTAATTTCCACTTATTTTCTAATTTGTCAAATTTAATTTCCACCTAATTAACTTGTCTTTAGTTCTCCCTATTTTTGTGCTTCATGTGTCATACTCTTGACATAGAAATTTGTCATAGAGTCTTGTCTTGACATAGCAATTTGTCATAGAACTTGTCTTGACATAGCAATTTGTCATAAAATCTGTCATAAAATTGTCATAAGCCTCTTTGCATAGCAACATGTCATAACTTTGCTATTCTTGATTTGAATTTCTATTCGAATCTATTTCATGCTAATTTGTCCATTTCTCCAATTTCTCTATAAATTGGATGAATTTCTTCAATGAAATCCCTTGATCCTTGAACCCTTAATAACCTTGACCCTTAATTCTTGATCCCGAATCCTTAATCATATAATCACTTTGTCAAATCACGCTTCTAGTACTCTTGACCAATAACCAACATCAATCTTGCTTTCAATTGTATGTGCACTTGTAGGTGAGATCCACAAATCCATTGAAGAGGAAAGAAGAACAATGGAGTCGCATGGAAGAAGCATCCAATTCGTCATCTGGTTTGCATGATATTTGTGTTTTGAATGCTTTGTTTTCATATCTCTATTGAGTGTGCTTAGGATTAGATCATTGCAATGTGTGTGTGATTGAGCTAATAATGAATAATATGTCTTTTTATATATTGCTTTGATGATTCCTAATTCCGATGCTACAGATATGGTTGTGGTGAAAGGGTTGAGGATTCTTGTTACAGAGAAGCATATTGCTCAATTTCCAGGGTTGCCTAGGGATGGTGAACCATTTCCAAAAACTAATGATGTCAAGTTTTCCAGAGCACAATTTACAGAGCATGGTGACTCTCCTTTCAATGTCACTAAGCAAGGAAGTAATAGGTTGTCTCTTCCACCTTTCTGGGCTCATAGGGTAACCTATATTATTAAGTATATTACTTGTGAGGGGATACAATCTCAATTGTATTCTTCTCATTTCAAATTGTTATGTCATTTAAGACATGGTAGGTGGATGAATGTTCCAAATTTCCTTTACAATATACTTAAACAGATTTAAGCTCAGGTACAAAAAGGTATCATTCAATCTATGTCTCACCATTGCTTAATTCAACTATTGGTTGAGCAAGCCCTAGTAGAAAGCAACCCTAGGATGCAGTGGGTGGATTTTCTGGCAATTAGTGGAGCTCATCCATTAAGGAAAATTCCCAGCTCGAGAAAAGTTGTAGGGGCTTCATCCTCTAGACCTACTAAGGATCACAATGAAAATTCTTCTAGTGAGGATGAAAATGCCACTCAAAAAATCACTCAGAAAGTTCCTAAAAAATAGAAACCCTCATCTAAGAGTAAGAAGAATGAAAAATTAGTTCTGGGAACTAGGGTTCAGAAGAATAACAAGGAAGGAAATTTTTTCTAAAAAGCAGGAAGCAAAGAGACCTACAACCTCTGCAAAAACTCAGGAAACAGGAAACCCTGCAGTAAAAGATGGAACATCTAGCCAAAAAAGGAAATAAATGGAAAGACCTTCTGTAGGAAAGAAGCCTACAGTAACTAGTCATAGGTTGAAAAAGAAGTTTAAAGGGAAAGTAGCCGCAGGAGAAAGAATTGAAATTCTGAGCTCAAAATATGATGAGGAAAAATCTTGAGAAAACTCTCCTAAGATATTGTCTTAATCCTCTTCTTCTAGTGAAGAAGAAGAGCAGCAATATGAAATGTCTCATTCAGAAGAGTTCTCTGAAGAAGAAGTGGATACTAACAAGGGAGGCAATAAAGAATTGGGAGGAGGAAAATTGAATGAAACAAACCATGGAATTCAAAACATGACTCGGACTAATGAGGAGGAAGAACAAAAAGAAGTAGAGGATGAACAATAAGAAATGGAAGAAGAGGAAGAAGCAGAAGATGAGGAAGAAGAAGTATCGGGACATTTTGGAGAAATCAATTTAAACGTTGATTTAAACATTGGTGATAACACTTCTCGACCTCAACAAACCAGTTAGGTTAAGCCTGATAATGAAAGAACTGTTGCAACTGGGTTAGCAAATCTGGTTGAGGTTTTTGAGAAAGTAAATCAAGAAGAACAACAAACAAAAGATAAGGTAAGTGTGCATGTTCCACCCTCTTTTTCTTGGGGATCGATTTATTTTGGATTATTGCAATTATTATAAAATAAGGAGGAAGAATGGAAAAAGGAAAAGGAGGCATTAGAAAGAAAACTAGAGGAAAAAATGTAGTAATAAACAAGTTGGATGATAGGATAGATAATTTAGCTACTCTGATACCTCAGGTAATAGAATGTAGGCCTCCTCCAAGAGTATATTCTCTTTATCCCAAAGGAATTACATCTTTCCTACAAGATAGGTAGGGAACTGTCAGGACTGAATTCATCATTAATGACTCTTGATGAATTTTTCAATACCTATAAAACCTCTCCTCTTGAGAAAAATAATTTACTTTATGAATTCTATCTCTACAACTATGCTATTCAATACACACCTCAGTGGAACCCACTTCTTTCTATTAGAGATGTTCATCTTAGGGCATTTATATCCTATATTCAGAATGAAAACGTGAGGGGTAAACAGGCTAGAGAATATATGGATATGGAACAAGTTGTCCCATTACAACTAAGGGCTAAAGGGTGAACTCACAATACTGGTTCCCACTTTTTGACCAACTTTGACACTTAGATGAACATTTTGCAAAAAACCTTCACTTTCCAACACCTATAACTTTTAAATAGTTAAGAATTTGAAGATGATGTAAACTAGTGATTTGTAACATCCTTTTTGTAGATTCTAAATATATTTTTTTCAAATTTTTTTGAATAAAATTTTATTAATTTTTCCATCTCCCTCAAAAGTAGTTTTTTATAGGAAACAACATTTTTTAAGAGTGATGTGCATCCCGAAACGTATAATTTTTTTTTTATAAATGATAAAAACTTATCTCTTTTAAATTTTGGTTTGTAACATCAATACCCAGGGCATGCAGTTGGTTTGATAGTGATATGTTGAATATTTTTTACTTTATTAAGTTTTGAAGTCCGACTAATTATAATTTAGATATAGGTGTACTTTTGAACACATAACTTGCTCTATATATATCAAAATTAAGTTTTATTTTTTTTGTTAGAAAGAAGACATCAATACCTAGGGCATAGATATTTTTTCAGAATTTTTTTGAATTAGTTTACTATTTTTCCCAATGCATTGAACAAAGAAGTTCATGTTTGGTGAAAAACCTACATTCATAAAAAATAAAATAAAAATATATTAATAAACTTAAATATATTAAAAATTATACTATTTGGAAAGCTTATAATAAGGACTAAATCCTTAAGAAAACAAAACTTCTAAATGAATTCGTCTAACCCCTCAAAAGCTAATGTAAAATTGGTTTTTTATCAGCATTTGATAGATGCAAAGGAGACTCCATTGCAAGTATGATTTAGAAGTAGAGAGGTTCTATCCAAGAAATTTTGATCTAAGAGCCTTTGATCTAACTCTCTTCAATTAATTACTTCAAATGGGACCTCTTAAAGCTTAAATAATTATATTTTCCAAAAAATGTATGATTTCAACAAAAATCAGGATGTACCAAAAAGTGGGAACCAGCTTTGTGAGTTCACCCTAAAGTAGGGGACCCATATGAAATTTACTATAGATGGAACCAACTTACTTCTGATCTAGGGATTAAAAGAAGGATTTTATCATTAAGAGAAGTTGTTCACACTGAATTTGAACAAATGGTAGAAACAACTGCAAGAACAGTGTATGGACATCTAGCTTGGAGATGGAATGGTTTACCTAAGTACCTGAAAAAAGTAGAGCCACATTCTTTGAGAAACTATCATGCAGCACTCAGGCGAGCATCCACCTATATACATTTGGGGCAGTCACAACAAGAAAAGTGGATTCCTTTGATCTTCCAACTGCGTATGTTATGGTGGCCTATTCCTCGCTGGGAGGAATTGCAATATTATGATGTGGAAAAAGAATGAGAAAGATGTGATAATCTCAGAGAGAACTAGGGGTTCTACTGGAGCCCTATTGCTAAGACCCAAGGGGAGACTTCTGCTACCGACTTCAGGCTGCTGACTTGGATTGAAAATCAAAAGACATCTACTGAGGAAATATCTACTGGTAGACCAGCAAAACCTTCAGTTGGGGGGTGTGATGAGTCATAGTTTTATGGTTCTTTTATAGATAGTTTGCCATCTTCAGGGGTTTCTATATTTTCTGATGAACTTCATAAACATACTTTAATCAACCTTATATGCTTGTTTTGATAAGTCTTATTGTCTGCAACTAAAACCTTTATTTTGACAAAATAATGAACCTTATAAATGCAATTATAAGTATTTACTATTTTTATGTGCGACTAATGGATATGTTCAAAATAAATGATCATGATGTGTGGATAGAATTTTTTCTCTAACCTTTGCTTGGCAGCTGTGTGGAATGATCTTTATGAAGGAACAGGGTCTCATTCATAGCAACAGGGTAACATGCATGAAGGATGGACAACAAGGCAAGAAGAGTTCAAAAACCTGTTGAAGACTTGTTCGCTATTGTCCCTATTCAATAAGGAGTTTGCAAACTAATTCTGATCTATTAGTAAAGACTATTATTTGTCATGAGGGATGTTAGAGAGGATATAGGGAAAATCTACAAATATTAAAAGAAGGACAAGATTCCTAATTATCTTAGCTTTCCTATATTTTATGAGTTTTAAATAAAGCTCCCACCTAGATAGTAAGAAGTGGAGCATATGTTCTGGATTGTTGTTAAGGATGACTGCTATAAATCCTTTGTGCATTCCTATGTTAGTTAGTTCCCGATTTCATATTAGAGTAATGTTATGCTATTGAAGTTGATTTTTGAATAAAGAAAAGAATCTGATTTCCAAGTTAATATGACATTTCTGATATGGTTGTGGGCTTAATCAGTTAATTTATGCTACAGTTCTTGTTCCAGAAGACTCATCCAAGGGGGGCCAATTGGTGAGAATTATGTATGTTTTTCTTTTATGCACTTTGTTTCTTAAGTTGCTTATTTTCGTTTCATTCACTTGCTCGCTATCTATTCCTGCAGCCATAGTCTGTAACTCTGTGACTGTTCCTGTAACCACGATAGGGCAAAATAGTTATTTTTGTACAAGTTTAAGCATTGGCATTTCGTTAGTAGAAATTAATGTTATCTTTAAAGTCGCGATTTCAAGCAAATTCCTTTTCTTAAAATATTTATTTAATCACTTTCAATTGTCTAAAAATAGGATAGACTTGTTCCTATATGTTCATAGTGCATATACTTTGCAGTCCCATTTCAAGTTACACGTCCTCTGATTGATAAATAAATGAGTCAAAAAGATGGAATTCAAGTACCTTCTCAATGAAAACTTGTGTCTCTAGTCTAAGTATTTAGCTGTGTGTTATAACCATTATTTTGCACCCACAGTGTTTTTGATAGATGTATTTTAGATATCTTTCTACAATTTCAATAGATTATATTTCATATATGAAATATGTTACTAGACTAAAAACTAACTTTAATGAAAAAACTAAATGGAAATAAAATAAAATAATTATTAATTAAGAGATTTATTTATTTAAACTATTCTAAAATAGATAACTAAATCAATGAAAAAATACACAAAATTGTTTTAGTTTATTTTAAAAGTATATTTTTAATATTGTAATACATTTGTAAAATTATTGTAAAAAAAGAAAACATTCTAATTCAAATCCTATTATAATAATAATAAAATAAAGTAACCTAGTTTAACTGTATTATCATTTACAGGGTCGGCTGGGTGTGAGGGAGTGATAAGAAATGAGGTTGGCTATTGTATTGCGGCGGTGGCACTCCCCGTAGGATCACAAACTAACCACTTAGCTGAGGCCATGGCTTCTTACCAAACTCTTTCCCTAGTTAAATCGATGGGATTTACTAAAGTTTGGCTTGAGGGAGATTCTAATAATATTGTTCAATGCCTAAAGGGCCTATCCTCCCCTTCATGGACCATAAAGAATATCATATCTCAAGATAAGGAGATAATCAACTCTTTTGAGCTATGTGTTGCGTCTCATAATTATAGAGAAGCCAATACTATTGATGATTGGGTTGCCAACATGATCGTCTGTGTTGATCACATGATGAGCTGGAGAGGTGACCTTGATCTTCCTCATGGGGCATGCACCCTCCTCATTTATGATAGAGTGCATGGTTATGAGGGAGTGATAAGTAATTATGACAATACACTTATCAATGAAGAAATCCATAATGAATCGGAAAGAGCGGCGCTCAAAGATTGAGTTGGCGTTTAATGTAGACAAGACTCTGCACACTTTGTGGGTGCCCATTTCTATTTTAAAGATCTTCCTGCTCTACACTTTGATCTCTGTTTTTGCCCTGTTCTGCATTATGAAGGATAATAATTGTCTGTTTGCAGATGCCATGGGAGGTAATAGGAAAATAATTGAGCCACTCTCCTGTTATGAATGGAAAGAAAAGCCAAAGGACTGGACTATTCTGGAAATGGCTAAGATGGCAGGGTATATGGAGAGAATAGTAGGGAAAAACCCTACTGTGACCAGAATTTTCAAAAAGAATTGGAAAGATGGAAAAATTACTATAGGAAGAAGAAAGGTTGAAATTGACGAAGGGATGATCGTGGAAGTTACCAGTATGTTGATGGAAGGCATAAAGTTTTACAGAGACAGGAAGCTCACAAAAGCTGCTATCAAGCGATTCCCGAAGGAGGAGTCTGAGAAAAACAAGTTGGTGAAATATGGCAAAACCTACTACCCGCTGAAAGTGATAAAGAAGGTATGGAGATGGATTTTGTTTGTTGTCATGCAATATGTCACTCTTGATGGTAGGTACTCTCATGTCTATGGTTTTCACTTTGTGCTTCTGAATCATTTTTGTCATAAAGATCTGGTGTCTATTCCATTCTATTTGTTTAGCTCCCTTAACATTATCATTAAGGATTTTAGGGCTAACCCAGATAGTAACCCTCCCATGCATGAAGGGTTAATGTTTCTTTTATACAACCATGTCAAGGCTTCCTCTATGCAACATTTTATCACTGAGCTTTCAGATTCGGATGATGACTCTGAGAACTCAGATGACCGTGAAGATGACGGGTCTAATACTGAGTGGGAAGATGATGTTGACACGATTACCCCTTCTAAGGGTTCTAGCAAGGAGAAGGACAAATATTTGGCTTCTACGTTTGAAAATAAAAAAGCTAGAAAAGGGGTTAAAGGAAAAAGAAGTAAGGTCTAGGAGGAGGATAGTTGGCTTGAAGATGATGAAGAGGATAATGAGGGGATGGAGACTGATAGTGATTATATTATCCCTCCGCCAAAGAATAAAAACAAGTGGAGCCTTGTCATCACCAAAATCAGCCCAGATAAAGGGAATGATTCCCTTAATGTCCAACCCAATCCTCATGACCCCAATAAATCAATATATGATGTTAAAGAAGATGGGAAGATGATGAAGGAAGGTGATACTCTGCCTCACAATGCTACTAATGTTAATGTGGAGACCCTAGATAATTCTGCCCCTTAGAACAACATTGATTGTAGAAACTCTCCTTTAACAATACTGAATACCATGAAGAGTGGGATAATGGAGTTTTGCAAGGTCATTGATTGGATCTATTCGGAAATGAACAGTTTGAAGAATAAGCTGGAGGATTCATCCAGGAAAGTGAATACCTTAGAAGCTATTGGAACTGGTAAGCGTAGTACCCTACCTAACTACCTGAATGAATTAACTAAAGCCATCAACGATGTGGAGGCTATCACTGGAGCGTATGGATCTCAATTTAAGACTGTGGAGGATAGATTCAATGATCTGGAGAAGCAGGATCTCAATCATGAGAACACCCTGAAGAAAATTGGAGAACGAAGCCAAAAAATTCTGAAAGCCTCTGTCGAAAGCTTCAGTATGATGATCAACAAACTGGAACAGGTCCATTAGGAAAAGAACACTATGACACTACTGAGGATAAGGTGCTGACTCTTGAAGGGGGGACTAATGGTCATGGCAAAAGAACTCATGCTAGTACTAGGAAGATGACCCATCATGCCAAGGAGCTGGAGGAACTGAAGAGTGTTGCTGCCTCTATGGTCCTGCTAGAGCAAGAAGCGATGAAACTTATCATAAACCTTTCTTAGGGTCTATTGCTCATGGTTGTCCCTTAGTTTTCTCTATGTTGTCCCTTTGCCTCTTTTGGCTTCTTGCTAGATTTTTGTCTTTGCCAGTTGTTTCTTTTTTGTGTTATGATCTTTCTAGTTGGTCTTCAATGTCCAATCTTTTGATTATCTTTCTGTAATAAGGTTTTGGGGCCCCTTCAAAACCTACTTTTCACTTAATCGAAAACTGTATTATCATTTAACTTAAGGTAATTTTAAATGTCTTTCCTATCTTTTATTTTTAAATATTTAAAGAATAAATGGTTTAGATTTCATTTGTGTTTCATCTATTTATATTTTTATTTATTATTAAAGATTAACGTTTTGATATGTAAATGACTATCAAATATAATAATAATTAAGACAAATATACAATTATTAAAATAAATAACTTATTTTATATTGTTTGTAGAATGGAATATATAAATTTTGGGAGCGAAATAATGAAGGACAGGTCGAGAAATGGAGATTTTTATAAGTAGAAGGGCTCACACAAAAACAACAACAAGTGCGACTATACTCACAAGAGTGAACAAAGTACCATTGGGCCAAATAAGGAGATCAGAGGAAATGGGTAGGTGTATTGCCCCTCCCTAATTCATCCTTTATGATAGGATATGATAGATACTTATGGATTTGTTTGTGTTCCTGATGCTTCTTGCTTCTTGTTTCATTCTTTATATTGATATTCTCTCTTGTGGACTCATTATGATTACTATGACGATGTTGATTTTATGCTCTAGTGTAATTATTGAAATTACATTTATGATTAGCTTCGTAACTATTCCACTTTTTAGGATATGTGGTTCATGTTTATTTCTTACGATGATTTATCTTGTGCTAACCCCAACGATGTAAATGATGTTGATATAATTTATTATGTTATGTCTTTGTTATGATATCTTACTATTGTGAATGTGAAAGGGACAATGTCACATTACTCATTATTGAGCGGGGTGTGATGTTGCAATTCTCTTTCACCTGCTTGTGTATCTTATGTTTATATATATGTTGTGTATAGACATTTGTTGTTATGTAGGATGCAATTACTAGACATTGACTCAACCTAGCTTCATAGGTCTAACCATGTCTCTTATCCCAATGGAAAGTTGATCAAAGATGGCATAAGGTCTTATCATGCTCTAGGCTTAGTTGGTGTCTTGCAAATTTAAATGTTTAAGCCATATTGTCTTGTTGGGTCCTATGTGGTCTTAGTTTGATTGTCAATTTATGATTGAGGTGATTAGTATATATTGTTATGCATAGTTGTGTGTATGAGTAATTAGTTATTCATGTGGGAATATTTCAAGTCCTATATTATTGTGGTATTAGTATTATTTTTGGGATTATAGTATTTGGCATTTATAATTATGCTTGGAAGATTATTTATTTATTATTGTTGGCATTGGATTGTCATTGATGCCAACATATTATTGATAGAGAAGTTGAGTGTCATAGAGGTGAAGTGTAGATTGATAGAGATGATGTAGTCTACATTGACAAAGTTGACGTGTATATGTGTTTATTTAAACCAATTTGAGAGAAGATTGAACATAGCGTGGAATTTATTATTTGGACAGAGAAGACATTTGGTAATCATAGAAAATAGAGAATCAATCAGTTTAATTAGGCAGAAAAGATAGACAAAGTGTAGATGGACAAAAACATCTGCGTGTAATTAATCAACCTTTTATCCCACATTAGTAGTATGGCAGCAGTATCGAGTCTTTATATTGACTGACAAGTATAGGTTAAGTGAGCAATAGCTCACATGATTTTCATGCCCAACCTAGAGTGTGCATCGAGTTGATTGAGAAGACAAGATGATGTGTTCGATGATGTGGATGATCTCATGCAAGAAGAGTGTTGACATACACCATCAGGCGCAAGATTGCAATGGTCAAGATAAACCGCTAGTAGAGGTTGCGATGTTGTGATGGACAGATAGGCGTAGGTTCACAATCATCAAGATAGACTGCTAGGGTAGGCTGCGATGTTGTGATCAAACCACTAACCATCACAGAAGTTGTCAGATGCACAACCACAGTGGTAAGAGAAGATTGTTACTATGACCTGTGAATTTGTGATGGAACCATCATAGTTAACATCAAATGTTGGGCGCATGATCACATTAGTTAGAGTTAGCTATTAGTGTGACCTGCGACCTTGCGATCAAACCTTCAAACATCACCGAAGCTACTATGCTGCACCCTAGTGGCTTGGAGATAACATTGGAAGTTTAGCCAGTGATGTGGTGAGACTCTGTCACATGTTGAGCTAGGGACCCACAAAATAGAAGGAATGAATAAATCAAAGTTTTGCAAGGTTTGATGAGGTAGGCAAATGTCAATTTACGATGATGTGACCAACTGCCATGTGTTATGTTGGGACCCACGGGGGTGAATAAGTTATTTTCTAACAAATTTATTTAGTTAATGATTTGTTTATCTTATTTATTTATCTATTTATGGTTTATTTATTTATTGTTTATTTATTTGTTATTATTTATTTACTTACCCCTTTTTATGATTGATCCTTGGGAGTTGTAGTTGGAGGTTAATATTATTTAATAATATTTTGTCTCAATTTTTCTGAATGGTTGGTAAGCTTATTATTATTATTCATTATTTTTTATTTGTGTTGTTATGAGGTATGATTTTTTAATAAGTTTAAATATGGAGTTTTGAGATTGTCAAGGGGTTCTCTTTGGCTGGAAAAAATATTAAATTTTTACATTTGATTTTGGGATGGATTTTTTGCAAATACTTGAGGATTGGAGCTCTGGCTTTTGGATTTGCATTGTTGTGTTTGCGTGGGGATAAATTTCTAGAATTTGGATTTGTTTGGCTACTCAGATTGTTGTGCATTTCTTCTTTGAATTTTCATTGTCGATTCTTTATTTACCAGATCGGTTGTTTTGAATCTTTCTTATGCATTTTTATTTTTAAAGAAAGGAATGTGGTTGGGTGTTTTGGAGATGTTCTCAAGATAGTTTGTAATTCTGATTATGGTTGTTGCGTGTGTTTTCTAGGTTTATTGGAATGAATGTGTAAGTTATGGGCTTTCCTTGTGTTGAGTAGTAATTGTGGTTGGAGACTTGGACCTTGTTCTAGGTTTGTGAACTATGGTGATTGTATTTGTAAATCTTTTCAGTGTACTGATTTTCTACAATTGACACACAGGAGATGTAGTTATGAGTTTCTCTCATTGGTGGAGGATGTTCGTATTGATTTGCTTCCCAATGTATGGTTGTTACTCTTGTTATTGATTGTATATCACCCTTTTTTTGTATTTGAAGTCGGTTTTCATATTCAAGCCTTTTCCTGGACTTAGTCATTTCATCATTGTTGTGTCGAGTTGTATTTTGTTTCCTATTGCGTATGCGCTATTCTATCATTCTCATGTGTTGTTTTATTATACGTGTGCAATAGTCCATTCTATGTATGCACAAGAAATCTCTGTATAGGCATAAAATTAACTGTTGAAAGCACCAAAGTTATCAGTGAATGCACTCATTCAATATGTATAGACATTGTTTTGCTGTCGTCTTTACTAATTGGTTTTCTATGCTGATTTTTGCTAGCTCTGTTAGACTAGAGGCTTGTTTTCAGATTTTTCTATGCTTCGTTGTCATGTTTTCTAGTTTTTTATTCATTCACTTTTGAGGATTTGATATATGTTGCATCATGGCTTAGTGAGGGACCACCAGGAGATCCCTTGAAGTGGGTTCCAGGATCTTGAGAAGGATTGTTGTATCCTTGCAGTGATTTGTTGAAATCATATTTGATGTATCATGCTTTTGAGATTATTGATTCCATGGTTGAATTAATATAAGAGGCTATTGGAATATTGGTTTATGGGTTCGATTATGTTTATGAACCAGTTTTGGATATGGAAGCTTTGGTTGGATTTATATTATGTGATTCTTTTGGAGATCCTTGTATGTGTGTTTATGTTTTTACCCCAGGTATAGGAATGTGATAGGGGGAGTGGCTTGCAAGTGAGTATTGGGGTCATGAGAGATAGGCCACCAATAGATCTTTAGTAATGGGTGTCGAGGTCTAGACCACTAGGAGATCTCACTAGAAGTTATTTATGTAGGCAAGTGATAATCTTAAATAAATTAATTTAGATGGGTTGGGTAGTAGGATTCACATTAATAAGATAATAAATGATTTGTGGTGCCCCACTCATGGCCTAGAGTTCTAGTATAGGCTTAGGAGAGATTGGGAAGGCCTTGGATAGGAAATCAAACTCCCTTGATTCTCTCAAAGGTTGAGATGGTTCCACATGGGTATCATGGGGGCCATGGTCAAGAGACTACCGGGATAATCCCTTTTGTTGTTATAACATGTGATGACACTCTTCCCTATATGTGTCCTAGTACCTTAGCCTTTGTTTGATGGTAGCCTCTTGTATTTTTGTGGTTATGGTTAAGCCTTGTTGACCATTATGTTTATGTCCTATGATGTTGATTCTTTTTGCAAGTTAGTCTATGGTTTTATGATCCTTGGATGCTAGGTGTCGACCTAGGTTTAGAGTGTGTGTAGAACCTTATGTCATTCTCTAAAGCATGAGGGGTGGACCTTTTTGGTTCCACATGGTTGGGTGGTTAGATTCCTTCTTCTATTGGGATCTTCTCCATTGATTTCTCATGTGTGTGGATGTGGATTCTTTACCTCTTCAACTTGTGCTTGATTTATTGGGGAAATTATCATGTATTTCTTGTAATTATGGTTCCGTGTGGTTAGAAGACTTCATTGTAATCATGTATCTTGGATAATTATGTTTGCAGCTAGAGATTATGATTTATCATTGTAGTAGAATTTGTATATAGAATTTGTTCCTCTTATATAAGATATGATATGTAATTTGGTTAATGATTCTTGAATATAGTGATTAGGGTTCCTTGTTGGAATAGATAATATATTCTTGTATTGATCATCTATGTATTTATTGTAATATGAGAAGTGTATTTTGTAAAAGACTAGTGTGTATTTCTCAATTAAGTAATGATTGATTGTATTCTACAGATGATGGACTAGCTAGTTTTTGGATTTTAATGGTTAGGAATTTTAGGATTTTGTACGTTAAAATGGACCTATCATATTGGCAGTATTATTATGTCTTAATTCATGAGAAAATGATAATGTGGTCAATAGATATTGTTAAATGGGTTATATTTCATGTATGCATAATGGTGAAGTTAAATGATTACTTTCCTATGCTCTTAAATGAAATGAAAATTAGGAATTATTGTAGGAAATGACTTGGTAGAGTTATATGATGTTTTTATGTCCTAATGTTAAGTTAAGAAATAACATCGAGATATGCTAGGGAATGTAATTCTATATGTGTTGTAAGTTAATTCCTCTTGTGTATTTATGTTCATATGATCATGATTA
This sequence comes from Cryptomeria japonica, assembly GCF_030272615.1. Classification (NCBI taxonomy): domain Eukaryota; kingdom Viridiplantae; phylum Streptophyta; class Pinopsida; order Cupressales; family Cupressaceae; genus Cryptomeria; species Cryptomeria japonica. The sequence goes on from NC_081408.1 coordinate 406,558,106, forward strand.
GTTAATGTATGTGCTTATATTGAGTTATATGTGTTGTAATGGATCTTCTTTTTTTTAAACAATTATCTCTATTTTCTTGTATGCTGGTTAGTTTATCTAGGGTATTTTGGGCGAGCATTATAGTAGGAATCCAGGCTGGTGGCTAGAGAAATAAGACACGAACCTTCCCATCTCATAGCCTAGATTTCACCAACTAATCAAACAAAAAGGACCAGAGTAGAGGAGCAAGAGGGAATAATAGATGTGGAAAAATCAAACCTGTAGAGACCAAAACTAGTGGAACCTGTTAGGAACTAGAAAGGACAACTGAGAGGGGGGGGTGAATCAGTTGTCAATAAATTATAACCCAAAACAAATTATTCCAACTTAAAACTTAGTGTCGGTAAAATAGATTAACAGTTATAGTATTACCGGTAGAACTTAATGCATGAAACAAAAAGAAAAACACATCCACAACACATGACACAGAGATTTTGACGTGGAAACCCTGTAAGGGGAAAAACCGCGGTGGGAAAACTTACCCACAATCAGATGATACTACTGCATATAGTAAGTGAATACAATAATGGGGTCTGCACATGCAGAAAGGCCAACCGCCTAGAGCTCACTGCTCAATCACAAAATAGGAGTCACACTAACTACAATTGGATGGTTAAATCCAATAGCAATGTATTGCTTCAGTATAGCATCTACAATACTGGATTCAGTACCGGTTTAAGCTCTGACCATGAGTGCCAAATACATTCATAAACTTTCCTTCAACCTTCAAATAATATCTGCGTGATTCACACAAGGATCTGCTTATTTTCACTCTTCACAATGATCTTCAATATTCGCACACACTCATATACATTTCTTCCAAATAAAACCTTATAATTATTTATACAAAACCTAAGACCTCATGATTAGGTTGGGTCCCTAAAGATATTACAATTACAAAATAAGTCTTGATGCAATACAATATGTTGGCCTCAATACATTTACACATTATCCAATCAATAAACCATTTCCAAAACGTGTCATGCTGATTTGGAACATGATATTTTGTTATGGTCCATAACCTGGACCTATCTGTCAGTTAAGGCAAATATGTGAACCCAATCAAACCAATAATAAAAACACCAAATGTAAACATCCAATCCATGTCTTTGACATTACCAATTGATCTCTAGATGATAATAAGCCATCATCAACTTCCTGAGTTGCCAGTGAAACATATACTGGTGACTATGCATAAGCCAATATCCATATCAGGACCACAATGTGTCGATTCAACAACAAACCAATATAACCAAAGTGCCAAAACAACAATGTAGACCTCCAGAAAGATAAGTGTTGACATCAATGACAAAACCAATGCAACACATGATGAAGTCATCCATAATACCAACAATCTCCCCCTTTGGCATTGATGGCAACACTAGATGGAAAAACATCTAAGTACCAAAGAAAGAATGCCAAATACCAACAATCTCCCTTAAATAGATCAACACAGAGTTTTGTACCAAAAATAGAAACAGTGTAACCAAAACAAAATACATCTCTCCAAAAATACATCTCTCCCCAATCTTCAAAGTACAATGTTTTTCCATAGACATCTCTCCCCCTTTGACATCAAATGCCAAAGTAGTCAAGAATAAAAAATTAGAACATAACATACAACTAACTACTCCCCCTGAGCAGTAGCTCTCCTTCATCAAGCCGAAAAAAGATTTTTCTTTTAGTTCCTATCGGTTTGATGCCAATCTTCATCATTCAAGTCTCTGTCGGTGGGGTGATTACCCCAAGCTTCTCTCTGAGATATTCAAATGTTTCCTTAGGAAAAGGCTTTGTTAAAATATCTGCAATTTTCTCTTTAGTATTCATATAAACCAATCTCACTTCATTTGCTTCAACATTTTCTTTCAGAAAATTATACTTAATAGAAACATGCTTTGTTTTAGAGTGAAATACTGGATTCTTTGATATATCTATTGTTGTTGAGTTATCACAGTAAATAATTACCGATTCTTTGTATTTTACCTTGATATCCTTCAACATTTGCTTGATCCATAATACTTGAGTGTAATCAGTTGTTGTTGCAACATATTCTGCTTCTGTTGTAGATAATGATGTGCAAGTCTGCTTCTTGATGATCCATGAAATTAATCTTCTGCCAAGAAAGAATGCGCTGCCAGTGGTACTCTTTCTATCATCCATATCTCCTACCCAATTTGCATCTGTATATGCACATAACTCAAAATTGTCATTCTTAGGATACCATAAAACAAGATTAGTTGTGCCTTGCAGGTATCGGAAAATCCTTTTTATTGAAGTTTCATGATTTTCTTTAGGATTGCTTTGAAATCTTGAAACAATACACTCTGCTTCATTATATCAGGCCTGATTTGAGTCAAATATAGTAACCCTCCTGTACGTTAGGAAATAGGAAATCATCACAAACAAAGATAAGCATTAATCAAGTAGCTCAATCACGAATGCATTCATTGCAACGACCTATCCTAAACAACACTCAATAGAGACATGAAATAAAAACATTCAAAATTAAAGACATATGCAAACCAATAGCAGGTTTGAATGCTCCTTCATGTGGCTCCATTGTTCTTCTTTCTTCTCCAAATAGTTTTGTTGTAGATCTCACCTTCAAGTGCATACACCTAATGTGAAAGCAAGATTGATATTGACACAAGAATACTCAAAGCGTGATTTGACAAAGTGATTAGAAATTCAACAGTCTGATTAGGGGTCAAGAATCAAGGGATTTGAGTGAAGAAATTCATCCAATTTATAGGGAAATTGGAGAAAAAGATCAAATTAGCATGATAGTGATTCAAATAGAAATTCAAATCAAGAATAGCAAAGTTATGACAAGTGTATGACAAATTGCTATGCAAGGATTTATGACAATTTATGACAAATTATGACAAATTGCTATGCAAGGACTTATGACAAGATTTTGGAATAGAAATAGACATTTAGGAATTTAGGAGAAATTAGAAAATTAAGTTGGAAATGATGACTTGGAAATTAGGAAATTGATGCAAATTAGGTAAATTAATTAATAATTTCTCATTAATTAATTAATTTACAAAAATAGGAGGAATTAATTAGCCAATTAAATAATAATTTAATTGTGACAAGAAGACTTAGGATAAATAAATAATTTATTAACCTAAAGGGGAGAATGACAATCAAGATTAAATGAATAAATCATAAAACCTTAGAAGATGAATTAGAAATGCAAAGATGACAATTAGGTCTTGACAAAGGATAGTTGATATCGATTCAATCATGATTTTGAATTGACAAATGACCAGTGTTGATAAATGATTTGATTGAGATTGGTTGACAAAAATCAATGACAAATTGACCAAATTGACATGATTGAAAAGGACAAGGATCGATGACGAATCGATCGCAATATGACAAGATTGACAAGGACAAAGATCGACCAAAATCATGACTGAAAATTGGTTATGAACAAGACCTAATTTGAAAGCGAGACAACTGAAGAATGCAGAAGAAAGACTCGATGCTTGCAAATGATAAAGACCAAGTGCGAATCATAGGAGAAATGTTAATGCGATGCAAAAACCTAAAATGAGGCAATGCGCAAATGTTAAAGTATGACTCCGCAAGCGTTGACCATTTTTAGGTGTCTACATTTTGCCCCTCTTTGAGACAATGCGATTTTAAGTGTTGTTTCAAAGAACAATAATGAAAATGCCCTAGATAATAACAATGACATATGCATGCCCCCTCGAGGAATTGGCCGGAAACATGCAGAAAAGAGGCCAATTGATCGATAAAAATGATAGGATCAAACGGACTGACAATCGGAGATCGGATGCATGAAGGACAAGCAATTGAAGACACAAAAGACCGCGACCAACATAAGATAGAGAGGGTGCACGTCCATCTATGCACTGACAAAGATCTATAAATGAGACCAAGAGAGTGACAATTTGCTCATTTGCACTAGACAAAGAGAAGGATTTGTTGCTTTGGACAAGGACACTTGCAAAGAGATGGCAAACATTCCAATGGCGGATCACCTCAGCGAATGTTTACACACATTTAGATGACTGGACAATGCAAGAGCAGTGGTATGGATCTCAAAAACCCATGTTTTCAATTTGATGAATTTTGAGTGCTTACGGGACATTGCGGGGCCCACAGGGGATGCAGAAACTGACTTCTGCGCTTGTGTAGGGTCTTCTGCGCTTGTGTGAGGTCCTTTGTGCTTGTGTAAGGTCTTCTGTGCTTGTGTAAGGGTACACAAGCATAGGTTACATGACACAGGCATAGGTTACATGACACAGGTGCAAGAGTCATCACATAGGCGCAGTTGTGCATTGGGAACCCTAGATTGGTCAAAAATGGCATGCAAATGATCTGAAAAGGGGGGATAAGGGTAGGATAGGTCAGAGTAGATGAAAAACACCCTAATGTGGACATGAAAATGAGGAAATGCAACTCGTAGGAGCAAACCCTAAAACTGACAAAATGTGCCCCAATTGTGATGCAGAGTCGACAGTATCCGTTGATCACACGGGAGAACCGACCTGACTGCTTCATGTTATGACATAGACTCAGAAGCATGGACATAGATACATTAGTAGGACTTGGGATATGAGGGACCTCATCTTTGAGACATGGCAGGGATGAGGAGGATAGAGGAAGCACCCAGTGACAGAGGCACATGCTCCTTATGACAGACAATGGACATTATGTAGTTTGATATTTTGTAGTCAGCCTGCGGGCCATACTTAGGACAGATAGTCCAATTTTGTACTCCGATATTATTGTGGCAGATGATATGATATGCATCGATATGATGAGATGCAAATGATTTATGTGATTTTCCATGTATGGATGACTTATGCACTGTTTATGTACCTTTGTGGAATATGCATGGATATGTTTTTGTTTATGTGTTTTTGATGCATTGATAGTATGAAATGGATAAAATGCTTGATATGATGCTTAATGTAATGCAAATGTACTAACCAAATGGATGCAGGATGCAGTAAGTATGGTTGGAAATCGGAGCACTAGACCGAACTGACCAGCCGACCGGACGGAAGAAATGTTAGTAAGAAGAAAATGAAATAGAGAATAGTTAGAGATGAAGAAAAACTTGCTTTCAGTAATGCACTTTGTAGGTGAGAACCTTTATTTTAATGTAGCAAAATGGATGCGTAGCATCATGGCATTGAAGGCCAAAGCTAAAATGCAACCCTTTTTTGCAACAGACACATCATAGACAAAAAGCAATCATAACAAAAAATGAAAGGGACCATGAACCATCCCGGTCACTCTAAATCACTCAGTGACATCATCGAGCAACATAGGAACATGACCGAAGCCAAAGATAAATCAATAAAAAGATAAGATGCACAAATCCCAACAAATAAAACAAAACATCTTGATCTTCATTGTCAAAAGTTGAAAGTGCTGATAGGACGATCATGCCATCTGCTTTCAGGGAATGCGATACCTCGTCTAAGACAGGACACAGTCTGGTTTCGAGTATACCACACCCTGTATAAGACCCATGATATTATGCGAATGACAAATAAATTTGCGGTTGATTGTCATGACAAGTGCGATCAGTTTGAATGTCTGAGTTGATGGAAAAAGTTTATCTGTTAATGCGTGATTTCATTAAAGCACAATGTGTGATTACGTGTCGTTGGATGTATGCTCAGTGATTTGTCTTATGCACAAAAGGGGATATGTATTGACAAAATGCTTGTGTTTTTGGATTTTAATGTTTTGAAATGTTTTTGTGTTCATTTTTTCAAGACGTTATATGACTTTTTAGGGATTTTTTCAGGACATTTTTCACTTTTTAGGGATTATTTCAGGACATTTTTCAATTTTTAGGGATTATTTCAGGACATTTTTCAATTTTTATGAGATTTTTTTCAGGACATTTTGCAATATTTAGGGATTATTTCAGGACATTTTGCAATTTTTATGAGATTTTTTCAGGACATTATTTGATTTTTATGATTTATTTCAGGACATTTTTCAATTTTTATGAAATTTTTTCAAGACATTTTTCAATTTTTATGAGATTTTTTCAGGACATTTTTCAATTTTTTTGAATTTTTTTTAGGACATTTTAAAATGTTTTTGTGATTTTGCCCCTAGTGTCTAGCAAGGCAAGGAATATGACAGGTGAATAAATAGGCTTGCTGAAATGATGGTGGATAGAGGGAAGACAAAGGCCTTTTATTATGGAGACAATACGGATGCAATATTCAAGGGCTATTGCGTGATGGGACAAGAGACTGGATGTGACAATGTAAAGCAGTGACATGGCATGAGGGACATGTCAAGAGGTTTTTGAAACCATGTTTAAATTTTGCGTCCTTATTACAAAACAAGATCAAGGAATGAAAAAGAGTGTATGGATAGTGATAAGATATGGATAAGATAAGCAAGACCAAGAATGGATAAGGGACATGGACTGAAGGTCGGGATAGGCTAAGGGATAGTGGCAAAAAGTTGCAATAAGATAGGGAATATGGATGAAAGGTTATAATAAGCAAATGGATAAAGACCAAAAGCTATGATAGACTGAAAGCTGCAAACAAGATCCTTGATGCTCATGAAGATCGTCAGCCTTGTCAAGATCAAAGGTGGAAAGGTAAACTGGACATGAGGGACAATAGGATAACGGAGGGTAATGACAGGGGTTCGATAGGATAATGGAACAATGAAGGACAAAAAGATATGATAGGATAAAACCTGCCCCCAAGTGTGGTGTGCAAGAAGTTCAGAGATTACGCATGACGCCTGTTTGCCAGGTTTTCATCACGGTACTTGCCCAAGGCGCCTGTTTGCCAGGTTTTCACCAGTGGACGAATTATTTTTGCTCTACTTTTTTCTTTCTTTTTCTTTTTTCACTTTTTTCACTTTTTTTTTTTTTTTTTTTTTATATTTTGACTTTTTCAATAGAAGATGGACAAATGATAGGGGATGGAAGAAGGACTCAAGCGTCTCTTTTATTTGGATAGTAGCCTTGAAATAAATGAACCATGACCTTTAAAAGTATGCTCAAAGATGTTGGTAGGATAAGGACATGGAAAATGAGATGAAACTAAGGCGAGGATTTATGCAAAGGATTGGACCAGAGGGATCGAAGGATGGAAAATATGAATTGGATAATGGACAGGGTATGGGAAAAATTGGGCTTCAATGGATGGAAATGTTGGCAAGATCGGCATTGGCACACACCTTGAGGGGTGATGGACTGATGGAGGAAAGATGGATCTCAGATTGTGAGATTTGGATGGAAGAATAGCTTGGGATTTTGGGACATAAGGGCCCAAAATGGATGAAGAAGGTGATGGAGGAATAGATTTGAGAGGGTTGGATGGAGGAATAGCAACTTTGGATGCCAAGTTGGATGTTTCTTTAGGTTTTTGTGCTTCAAGGAGCCGCTTAGGGATCCACATGGTTTTTGATTTTTCATGCTTTTGTGGTTCCTTGGAGTGCATTGCTTGCACAAGGGATTTAGGAACCCATATATATATTGACTTTGCTGTATTTTGCTCAGTGGGCCTTTGTGGCCTTTTGGATATTTATTTTTCTTTATAGATCATATTGTTCTTTTTTTTGACATGTTGATTATATTGGACATGTTGATCCTTGAATACATGTGGATTTCTAGACTTATGATGCTTATACTTAGCATCCAAATTGCTTGGAAGAGGGAATGAATGTCGGTGTGGATGGGAATGATATGGAGGCATGTGGGATGGATGGAAGGTTCTCCAAGATGTGTGCCTTTGCTGATGTTGCATAGGAGATGGAGGGATATAGGGACCTAGAATGGATGGAAGTGATGATGGGGAAAGTGGACATTTGGATTTTGACTTTGAAGGGATACCAACGCCTTGAGTGTGAGCTCTATAGCCATGACCATTAGTATATTCTTTGATATGAAGGGGTTCTTTCTCATGAAGGTCTACTCCTTTGCCTTTATGAATATCTTGACTTGTAGGATACTCTTTTCTTTGGGAAGAAGATGCGAGTCCATTATGAGGTGGATATGACATGAGAGAAATAATGAGATCTTGAAGTGGATCAGATTGCACCAAAGTGGAAGAACCCATTATGCATGTTGATGGTTCATGAACATCTTGCACTGACACGTTAGAATCATGAGGGAGATTAGGATCATGAGGAGGACTAGGATTGTGTAGTGGACATGGTTCAATGACAGGCTCTTCAAGAGATGGAATGGGAGAAATAATGGGATCATCAAAAGAAATGCGATCTTGGAGTGTATATGGAGCATTAAGACGTGGAGATGGAGGAACAAGAGGATCTTGTGGAGGATTTAAAGGAATAATTTGATCTTGACAAGGAGGAAGATCATTGGAATCCTCTTTAAAGTTGCTTTGCTCTTGACTTTCAATGGGATCATTGGAAAGGATGGAAGGGATATCTGGATCTTTCTTAGGAAGTGGAATGCCAATGGGATTTGAAAGGACATTGTGTTCATGAAATGGAAGGGGATCGTTTGGGATTGGATGGACTGGGATATCTTGATCTTGCTCAGGGAATGGAGTGTCAATAGGACTTTGGATAGGATGGACAAGAATAGGGGAATCATCGTGAGTGTCTGGGAACATGGAGTCTTGGTCAACAATTGGATGGGATGATAAGGTTTCAGGATCTTGATCTTGATTTTCTTTAGGACACGTTTCTTCGTGCTCTAAATTATCCTCTTGACATGGGGTTGGACTTTGGATATGCATGGAGGATTCTGACAAGGAATCAATGTTTTTGCATGAAGGAAATGCACTTTGAACATTTGTGATGGATTCTGGCAAGATATCAATGCTTGAACATGAGGAAGAGGGACTTTGAATGGGGTCCTCTAAAATAGGTAATGGCAATAAAGTGCATGGTGGCATTGGGTCTTGTATTTTTGAAACATGACAAGGATGTGTATCATGAATTGGATTATCTTGGATATCAATTATGGATAGCTCTTGGATAATTGCATCCTTGGGTGTATTGTTTGATGAGGACAATATGGAAGGTTCTTGTGAAACTTCTAAAGGTATAGGGATAGATGCCACTGGAGAGTCAATTTGTTTTTGGGGGGATGAAGCATTGCTAGACATAGTTGTATTATCTTGATCTTCCTCAAAGAACTCGATTGGTAGTTTCCTTAAGAGCATTGCAATAAAGCCACCTTTCTTTCGAGGTTTTGACATGGTTGTATCTGGAATTTGAACTTGTTTTTGGTTTAATCTCATGTTTTGATATTGGACTTGGTTCAATTTTTCTGACATGTTTGAAACTTGGGTTGGTGTGTGCTGCAACCTTTGTTTTTGAATGTTTGGTTGGAGTTGTTGACATTGTATAGTTGGTTGGACATATTGTTGAAATTGGACCATTGGTTGTGTTGGTTGAATATGTTGGAAATGTTGATCAATTGGTTGAACCATTGGTTGTATTGGTTGAAAATGTGATTGATAGTAAACACCTTCTTGTTCTTGTTGTGGAGGCACATAATGTTGAAATTGATGTTGTCTCTTTTCTTGAAATTGTTTCATCATCTCTATTTGGGAGAGGAGAGCTGGTATGTCTGATCGTTCAAGAAGAGATCTTACATCAATTGGCTCAATCTTTGGATTTCGACCTGGAAATTTTTGAAACATTTTGGACATTTGTGATCTATTCTTCTCAATGTTTTTCACTCTTTGTTCCAATATCTCCTCTTCTTGAGCTAGTTTCTCCTCTAGTTTTTGTATTTGGAGACTTGTTTCATCATAAAAATTTTGATCAATGTTGCTTTGTTGTTGGGTTGGATAGAATTGTGATTGCATTGTCGGTTGATATGTCAAACTTTGTTGCATCATTGGTGCTTGGAACCTTGTTTCAATAGACATGTCACTATGCAAATGCAATATTTTTGGAATTTTTCAAGGGCAATATATGATATGCAACTAAATGCAAACTAAATAAATGAGAATGCAATCTATGTTTTTGGTTGTTTTTCGAGATTTTGACAAACTTTTTGGAATGCAAATCTAAAAGAGACCCTTAGGAAATTGAAATGATGTATAGACCTCAAAGGACAAAAGGACCAAGTGACAAAAGGACAAATGACAAAGTCTCCCCTATATGCTTGGATACTAAGCTAGGTTTGACCAAATGACAATGATGACAAAAAGACAAAAGTTTGATAAGGTCTAGACTTCTTAACAATGACTTAGGGTTTTATCAAAGATTTGCATTACTCAAGTATGACAAAACCTAGTTTTGACACTATATGCAAAGGGAAAATTACTATGCAAATGACCCTAATATGATATGATAATGACCTAAGCTTAATGAAGAGACCTAGGGTATGCAATGTATGACAATGGTATGACTTTAATGCAAGAGGACATATGCAAATGGATGACTCTTATTGATATGCAAAGGAATATGACTTAAGTGAAACCTAACCTTGGTACTTGACAATGACTTTTGCAAAATGCAACCTAGGATGAACCTAAATGTAAGTAACATGCTTGTTGAGACAAGATTTCGAACTATATTTGACAACCATGTTTGAAAGTGTTTTGAAGTTTGTTGGATGAAATGCTCTTATGTTTAACCTTGTTTTGAATCAATTTGTCTTTCTTTTGAAATGAGATGCAATTCAACTTTTGACAAGCAAAGAAGACAAGATACTTCAACTTAGACTCAAGACAATCATGCTCATTCACAAATTTATTATGGTAGGCAAGGACATTAGGTACTTGAGAGGTAGACTCATTATGGGATTCAAGGAGAATACATAGATGCTTGACCCCACGGGCTCCCCTCCATGGCACTCACTTCTCAGGGCAGCCAAGCATCAGTCCCCATGGAAATCTCCCCATGGCGAACTTAGTATCTCTTCCAAGTATCCGAACTTGTCCTTCTCAAGCAACTAGAAGGGTTTTTGGCCTCTAAAAACAAGGTGTTTAGTAAGGATTTCTGTTAAGCGTTACTCTTTGATGTCATGCAAGCATGATTGAGACATTAAGCCCATCAAGATACCAAACAAATGTAGTCGTGCAAGCACAATTTAGACCAAGAGGCCCTACTTAGATGTTGATATGAGAAAGAGTTCAAGGGTCATCACTTCCCAAGTAACTGCAATTCCCACGTAACACTTCCTTCAAAGCTTTCGCTCATCGGGTATTTTTTTATAGTGAGTTAGAATGCCAAGGAATTCTAGCCGTACTCACTTTGGGTCGTTCCCTTCTCACGATTATCACTTGCTTGCAAAAGCAAAGTGGTCGGGAAGGCGGGCCCTCTAAAGGAGACGCACAATCAAAGACAAAAGCATGGTATCGAAGATCTGGATTTCTGATCACCCTAAAAGGATGAGAGCATACTCTCCTACTCCAATGTCACACTCAACAATCAAAGCAAAAACATGTTCATTCCAACCTATTAGAAATCACTAGGTGCCTAAAACATTAATAACAAACACCAAGTTTAGTTGTTTCTCCAAGGCAACCTGCAAAACCCAAGTTAGAAGTTTGATTTGTTGTCTTTGACTATCGATTCTGCATAACACATGTTAGTAGTTTGATTTGTTGTCTTTTCCATGCGTATGCCAAGATTCTGCACAGATAATTAGTACCAAAAACCAAAACACAGAAAATAGAATGCAAAAAACTAAACAAATTTCAAGTAAAATACTGCATTTTTACCTCTGTTCTGGATTTTACACAGGCGCAGAAGTCATGACACAAGCGCAAAAGTCATGACACAGGCAAAGAATGTCTTCAACACAAGCGCAGATGCTCAACACAGGCGCAGGTTGCTTCACACAGGCGCAGAAGTCTCTAGAAAACCCTGCACGACCCTGTTTTTGGGTTTTTTGGCCTACAAATCAACTCAAAAGCACTCAAAGACACAATAAAGGGATTAGATGGTTAGTGTTCACATCAGGTTCACCAATTAATGTACGTTAGGAAATAGGAAATCATCACAAACAATATAAACATTAATCATTAGCTCAATCACAAATGCATTCATTGCAATGATCTATCCTAAACAACACTCAATAGAGACATGAAATAAAAACATTCAAAACTAGAAATTAAGCAAACCAAAGGTACGATTTGAATGCTCCTTCATGCGGCTCCATTGTTCTTCTTTCCTCTTCAAATGGTTTGGTTGTGGATCTCACCTACAAGTGCACACACACAATTGAAAGCAAATAGACGAGATTTTTGATCAAGAGTACTAGAAGCATAAATTCGATAGTCTAATTAAGGATTAAGAATTAAGGGGTTTGATTGAAGAAATTCATCCAATTTATAGGGAAATTGGAGAAAAAGATCAAATTAGCATGATATGGATTCGAATGGAAATTCAAATCAAGAATAGCAAAATTATGACATGTGTATGACAAATTGCTATGCAAGGATTTTATGACAATTTATGACAATTTATGACAAATTGCTATGCAAGGACTTATGACAAGATTTTGGAATAGAAATAGACATTTAGGAATTTAGGAGAAATTAGAAAATTAAGTTGGAAATGATGACTTGGAAATTAGGAAATTGATGCAAATTAGGTAAATTAATTAATAATTTCTCATTAATTAATTAATTTACAAAAATAGGAGGAATTAATTAGCCAATTAAATAATAATTTAATTGTGACAAGAAGACTTAGGATAAATAAATAATTTATTAACCTAAAGGGGAGAATGACAATCAAGATTAAATGAATAAATCATAAAACCTTAGAAGATGAATTAGAAATGCAAAGACGACAATTAGGTCTTGACAAAGGATAGTTGATATCGATTCAATCATGATTTTGAATTGACAAATGACCAGTGTTGATAAATGATTTGATTGAGATTGGTTGACAAAAATCAATGACAAATTGACCAAATTGACATGATTGAAAAGGACAAGGATCGATGATGAATCGATCGCAATATGACAAGATTGACAAGGACAAAGATTGACCAAAATCATGACTGAAAATTGGTTATGAACAAGACCTAATTTGAAAGCAAGACAACTGAAGAATGCAGAAGAAAGACTCGATGCTTGCAAATGATAAAGACCAAGTGCGAATCATAGGAGAAATGTTAATGCGATGCAAAAACCTAAAATGAGGCAATGCGCAAATGTTAAAGTATGACTCCACAAGCGTTGACCATTTTTAGGTGTCTACACCTCCAATCATAGATTTGTACCTTGTTGGATTTATAAGAGCTGAATCATCCTTTGATGTCAATTTATCAGTTGTAGTAATAGGAGTGCTTACCAGTTTGGAGTTTTCCATTCCAAATTTCTTCAAAAGTTCCTTCAAGTATTTTGTTTGACATGAATATACCTTTATCTGTTTCAGAAATCTGCAAACCTAGAAATTTTTTTATCTCTCCAATCATAGACATTTCAAATTCTTCCTACATCTTATTAACAAAGTCTTTGCATAGCTCTTCTTCTCCTCCAAAAATGATATCATCCACAAATACTTCAATAACCAAAATATCATCATTGGTGATTTTGTAATACAAATTACTGTCAGCATTACCTTTTGTGTATCCAAGCTTTAAAAGATATTTATCCAGTGTAGCATGCCAAGCTCTGGGAGCTTTCTTTAATTCATATAAAGCTTTTCTTAACCTGCAAACCATATCCTTATCATATGTTAATGAAAATACATTAGGTTGTTCAATGTAAACTTCTTCTTCAAGATCTCCATTCAAAAATGCACATTTTACATCCATCTAATAAACTTTATAGTTCTTGTGAGCTGCTTCAATTCTGGCTACCGGTGCAAAGGTTTCATTATAATCAATTCCTTCTTTTATAGAATAAACTTTACAAACTAATCTTGCTTTGTTTATGATTACTTCACAATCTTCATTAAGTTTATTTATAAATACCCATTTAGTTCTAATTACATTTTTATCTTTAGGTCGGGGAACTAATGTCCAAGTTTTATTATTTTCAATCTGTTATAATTCATCTTCCATTGCTTTTATCCAATGTTTATCCCGACATGCTTCAACAACTGATGTTGGTTCAACTTGAGAAATTAAACATACCTCTTCATTTTCCATTGATTTTTATTTCCAATTATCTGATTTTCTGAATGATTCAATCTTACATACCTGGGTTTATTCTGATTTCCACTAACACGTTGTTGTTCTTCAGTCATAGTTGAGTTTTCTGATGATGTCGGTGTGACTGGTTCTTCATTATGTACCGATGCAATCTATGTCGGTTCATTTATAATCATTTCTACTACCCAGTTCAAAACCTATAGATCTTGATTCTCTCTAAAATGTTCATCTATCTTCACATTAGTACTCTCAATGATTTTCTGCAATCTTTTATTATAACATCTATATGCCTTGCTTCTAGTTGAATAACCAAGAAATATTCCTTCATCACTTCTAGGATCAAATTTTCCAATAGACTCATCTCTCCTAATATAGCATTTGCTTCCAAATATTCTAAAATATTTAAGAGTAGGAATATGACCGAACCATAGTTCATAAGGGGTCTTACCAGTTTCACCTTTGATGTGAACTTTGTTGAAAGCATAAACCATTGTATTCACTGCTTCTCTCCAGTACATATGAGGTAGATTTTCTTCCATCATCATGGTTCTTTTTGCATCTAGTATAGTTATCTTCTTCCTTTCCACAACTCCATTCTGCTGGGGTGTCTGGGGTGCTGATAGTTGTCTTTTGATTCCATTCACTTCACAGAATGCATTGAATTCCCTAGATGTAAATTTTCCTCCTTGATCAGATCTCAAAGATTTGATTTTCTTGCTGGTTTCATTCTCTACAATTTCCTTGTATATCTTGAATCTTCCAAAAGCTTCTAATTTCTCCCTGAGAAAAGTAACCCAACACATTCTAGAATAATCATCAATTATTAGCATAAAGTATCTATCACCCTGAAGACTTCTTGTTCTTTTTGGACCACATAAATCAATATGAATTAAATCAAGAATATTATTGGATTTCTCAGAAATGCTCTTAAATGTTGTTCTAACTTGCTTTCCCATTTGACATTCCTTACATACCGGATTATGCGGTTTCACAATCTTAGGTAAATCCCTTACTACCCTAGTTGAACTGAACTTTACAATGCAATCAAAATTCACATGACAGAGTCTTTTATGACATAACCAACTTTCATCAATCTGAGCAATCAAACATGTCTTATCGCTGGTATTCAAGTGAAAGATATTACCTTTAGTCTGATTACCGGTTGCAATTTCCAATCTAGTTCTGTTCATGATTTTGCATTTTCCATTCTTGAATTGTAGTTGAAATCCTTTTTTCGTTAACTGACCAACACTCAAAAGATTACGATTTAAACCTTCAACATAATAAACATTGTCAGTATTGTGCTTACCATCCAAAGATATAGTGTCTCTTCCTTTGATTAAACATTCTTTGTCATCTCCAAATCTTACTAGACCTCCATGATATTCCCAAAATCATAAGAATTTGCTTTTATCACCAGTGATATGATGCAAGCAACCACTATCAATGATCCATTCATTCTTTTCTTCATTTTTTGCTGCTAATGCCTACTCTACCAGTTTGACAATAGGTGCTGGTTGATCTTCCTTTAAAGCAACAAATGCCCATCTACTATTTGTTGGATCTTCATTAGAGTCATTTGTAACACCTTCATCTACATAGTAACATGACTTATCTCTGTTTTTCTTAAATTTATATCTCTGATATTTAGGGTTAGGTTTATATGTTCTTTTTGGTTCCTCTCTTAATCTTGAATGTCTATTAGGACACCTAGACGCCATATGACCAACTTTATTGCAATTAAAATATTTGAAAGGTGCTTTACCTTCATACTTACTTCCTGTTGGACCTTTAGGCATCTTCCTTGCAAATAGTGGTTCAATTTCTTCAAGTTCTTCATTTTCTCTTCCGATATCTTCAAGTTCTTTTGCATAAAGTGCTTTCTAATCAGATTTGTCAAATGATGATGATGATGATGATGGTGTTGATGATGATGCTTTGAAGGCTATATCAGTCTTGACTGTAGCAACAAGACCAAATTCTTCAAGCTCAAATGCTGAAAGTTTTCCAACCAAAGTATCTCTAGATACTGATGTATTAAGCATTGTTCTCAACATTAATAGCTATCACTTTCATTTTGTAAGCCGGTGGAAAAGCTCTTAAAACTTTAGAAACAATTTCATCTTCACTTAAGGATCCTCCACAATATTGTATTCCTAAAAAAATTTCATTAACTCTTTCCATAAATGCAGAAATTCTTTCATCCTCTTCCATTTTTAATTTTCATACCAAACCCGGTAACATTCCAATTTTGCAATTTTGACAGTGGTATCTCCTTCATTCAATGTTTCCAGTTTATCCCAAATAGCTTTTGCAGTAGATCTGTTTAATAATCCCATGATTTGTTGATCTGACAATGCACTTAGAAGTGTTTCTCTTGCTTTGCAATCATTCTCCAAGTCTTTAGCCAAGGTCGGTGGATGAGGTTTATTCTGATTTGGAGCAACATAGCCATTATTTGTAACATCCCATATATCTCTTCCAATGCAGTTCAGATTTGTCTCCATTCTGATCTTCCATATAACATAGTTAGTTCCATCAAGTTTGGGACTGTCCTTCCTGAAGATATTTTCTACCATAGGATCTCCTCAAGTTGTTAGGCTTCTACAAAAAGAGGACTAGGCTCTGATACTAATTGTTAGGAACCGGGAAGAACAACTGAGAGATGGGGGTGAATCAGTTGTCAATAAATTATAACCCAAAACAAATTATTCCAACTTAAAACTTAGTGTCGGTAAAATAAATTAACATTTAGAGTATTACCGGTACAACTTAATGCATGAAACAGAAAGAAAAACACATCCACAACACATGACACAAAGATTTTAACGTGGAAACCCTGTGAGGGGAAAAACCATAGTGGGAAACCTTACCCACAATCAGATGATACTACTGCAGATATTAAGTGAATACAATAATGGGGTCTGCACATGTAGAAAAGCCAACCGCCTAGAGCTCACTGCTCAATCATAAAATAGGTGTCACACTGACTACAATTGGATGGTTAAATCCAATAACAATGTACTGCTTCAGTATAGCATCTACAATGCTGGATTAAGTACTGGTTTAAGCTCTGACCATGAGTTCCAAACACCTTCATAACCTTTCCTTCAACCTTCAGATAATATCTGCATGATTCACACAAGGATCTACTTATTTTCGCTCTTCACAATGATCTTCAATATTCGCACACACTCATATACATTTCTTCCAAATAAGATCTTACAATTATTTATTCAAAACCTAAGACCTCATGATTAGGTCGGGTCCCTAAAGATATTACATTTACAAAATAAGTCTTGATGTAATATAATATGTTGGCCTCAATACATTTACACATTATCCAGTCAATAAACCATTTCCAAAATATGTTGTGCTGATCTGGAACATGATATCTTGTACTGGTCCATAACCTGGGCCTATCTGTCGGTTAAGGAAAATATGTGAACCCGATCAAACCAATAAGCCAAACACCAAATGTAAACATCCAATCCATATCTTTGACATAACCAAATGATCTCCAGATGATAACAAGTCATCATCAACTTCCTGAGATGCCACTGAAATATATATCGGTGATTGTGCATAAGCCAATATCCATACCAAGACCACAATGTGCCGGTTCAACAACAAACCAATATAACCAGAGTGCCAAAACAACAATCTAGACCTCTAGAAAGATAAGTGTTGACATCAATGAGAAAACCAATGCAACACATGACGAAGTCATCTATAATACCGACAAAACCAAGTAAACTGACCATACATGGGGTAAAATGGGGCACAAGAGGGAAGGGAGAATATTGGATATCTTGTGAAACCCTTGGATACTTTTGGCAAGGTAAACATTGAAGTTAAGAAGCTGGGAACTAGTGGGACAATGATCGACAAGCTTGGGTAGGACGAGATTGGAACAAAACAAGTAAACCATGGAAATGGAAGGGAAATATCAATCTAGATTTGATCCCACTTTCAAAAATGATGAAATAGAGAGGTAAGGCATGAGGCCCTTTTATCCCTCTCAAAAAATGCATTTCATTTTTCTTAGATTGCACGTGAATAGAAAACTCGATAGTGAGGTTGATGGGAGGAGGATTAATTATCAAATGGGGAGGCAGATGGATGGCCTATGGGAAGATAAGCGGCTACTACAAAAAAAAATTGGGGGACAATGATCCATCTAAGAGACCTTGATCCAAATGGATTCTTTCTAGCAAAATTAATGTCCAAGAATGATAGATGGAGTGTATTGAACCACAAAGTGGAAATGAGTCCTATTTTTATTTGAATTTACTATCTCCTAGAAGAATACTAGGAGGAAGAAACCCTGAAGGAGATTAGGCGAAGCTTGGGCCCATTAAACTAAGTGGATGCAAAACTAGAGGATAGGGGTTTTGAAACATATGCAATAATATTCCTTAACTTCATGCCTTACCCCCACTACCACAAGAAATTGAACTTTACATTAGTCGAGGTGTATGAAGACAAAAGGTGGAAAGGGAAGACAAAATGATCTTATACACCAAATGTAAATCCAAAGGGAATGGATAGCTGGAGTGTTGGATCACTATAAATACCAACAAAGTAGAAACATACTTTCAAACGGTTGAGCCAAGGCTGAACCCACAATAGTGGGTTACACTTTTTTGGACGAAATAAATCGACTCTGGAAACTAAGATAAGAAAAGGAGAAGGTTGTCAATAGGGGAACCCTCAAATAGAGAAGAAAATAATCAAATAAATATGGGTGACTTGAAGACCCCAACAAGAAAAGGTAAAGGGTGAACAAACCCAAATCAAGATTGGATGGTGGAAGAGATAACAGAAGTAGATTACAGTTAGGGTCAAACTAGGGAAATGGGGACTGGCCGAATTCCACATACAAATGTCATTGAAGAAGTTGAAGGGGGGTACAAGGAGGCACTAGAACCCAAAGGAAGAGAAAAGAATAGTGAGGTAGAGGAAGATGGGGAAGCCAATAGGGAAAATGGAGGGCCTCATCAAGAAAGTGGAACTAAGGAAGGGTAAGGTAAGGAGATGGAGGGACACACTCCAAGTGAAACATAGAAGAAAAAATAATCCATGAAAAAGAGGAATAAGAGGGCACTAAGACAAACTTAGAGAAGGAAGATTATTATGAAGAATAAGAAGGGGAACCTTGGAGGGAAGAATAATTAAGAAAACTCAATCAAAGGTGAAAAATCCAAAAACCAAACATAAAGGAAAAAGGGGACCAAGATCCAACAAGGCAAATTTTGAGCTTACTGATAAGGCTAAGGGATAGAGGAAAATAACATCAGGGAAGGAGATCATCCTTTCTAAGAGGCAATGATAGTATTAACCTAAAATATCAGGGGCATAAATTCCCCTAACAAGTGGCATATGGTCAAGCACCAAATTGACCAAACAAAAGAAAATTTATATTTGTTGCAAGAGACTAAACAGAGTAAGGAGGAAAGTATCAAAAGGTTAAATAGTTGGAAAAAGTGGAAAGGGTATTTTGTGGAATTTATTGGGGCCTCGAGTGGAATGGGGAGATTGTGGAACCCCCTCACTATTACTGGAGAGGTGAAAGAGGTAGTCAAAATTGCATATAGTTAAGGTGCAAAGCTCTATAGAAGGCAGAGAGATTTTTCATAATTAACGTGTATGGACTGACCTCAACCAATGGTAAGAGGGAAATATGATAGTAGTTGTCTAATATTATTATTACTTGAAATGAAGAGAATGGGATTATAGGTAGAGACTTCAATGCCACCTTGAGCATCAAGGAAAAATCGAGAGGTTTGACCCACCTAAGCCAAATTCAGCACGACTTTGGATCCTTTATGGACTGTAATCATCTCAAAGATATCTAGACAAATAATGGAACCTACATATGGACCAATAAGAGGAAAGGTTTTACAAGTATTGTAGAGAGTCTATATCTCTTCTTACTCACTAGGGATTGGGACAATTAGTCAAAAATGCAAGAAGCCTCAATTATGCCATTAATTGGTTTTGACCACTTCCTAGTCCAACTTGTGATTAGACTTGAAGCTCCACAAGTCAACAAGTTATTCAAATATAAGAACACGAGGCTTAAGGATGAAAGATTGAAGGACAAGATCAAGATGTGGTGGGAGGAAATAATAATTTGAAACCATTCAAAAATTTATGAGATAAGCAAGAAGTTAAATTACATCAAGAGAAAATTGAAATGATGGAACAAGGAAAATTTTAAAAATATCTTTGAAGAGAAGGAGAAAGTTGAAGGAAAATTTGCAGCTCCAAATGAGTTCATAATATCAAAAGGTACGAGTGTGGATAAATATGAAGTTGGGAGATCATTGAAGGAAGAATTGTTAGAGCTTCATGCCAAGGAAGAGTGCTACTAGAGGCAAAAGTCAAGAGAAATTTGGTTAAAGGAGGGTGATAGAAACACAATTTTTCCATTGAACTATGATGACTAACAAAAATATGAAAATAATTGTTGAAATCAGAAAGGAGGATAGATCCATGACAAGCACCATGGAGGTGGTTAATAATGAGGTGGTTAAATTCATTAAGATAATCCTCAACAAGGATGTTGAAAATCATAGAGAAGAAAGGGAGAATATCTTGGACTCCATCCCCTCCATAATAAGAAAGAACTAAAATACCTGTTTGTTCAAAATGATCATCAAGGAAGAGGTAAAAAGTGACACCTTTCAACTCAATCCTGATAAAGCTCTGAGCCTTGATAGATTTCTTGGAAAGTTCTTCTAACATTTTTGAGATATTGTAGGAGAAGATCTGTTCCAAGTGGTGTAATAATCTACAAAAAATGATGACAATGGAAGCCCTAAACCACACATTACTTTCCCTCATTCCAAAGAAGAAGGATGCCTAATCAATGAGTGACTCCAAGCCCATTGCATTATGTAACATGACATATAAATTCCTCACAAAGGTAATAAAAAATAAATTGAAGAAAATTTTGAAAGATGTAATATCAAAAGAGCAAAGTAGTTTCTCCATTGGGAGATCAATAGTAGAAGGGATAATAATTGTGCATGAAGAAATACACACTGGTAGAAAGGAAAGAACAACAAGAATGATCCTCAAACTTGATATTTTGAAGGTATATGATTTAGTAGATAGATAATTCCTAGTGAGCTTTTTGGAGAAATTTGGATTCAATAGTTGTTGGATTACCTAGATCAAAAGTTACATATCAACCCCCCAAAAATTGGTCATCATGAATGGAGCTTCCCATAGCATTTTTGCTTCTTCAATACTTATACAAGGTGGTGCACTCTCACCTTTATTATTCATAATCATGGGGAAGGCTCTTAGAAGAAACATAAGCATAATAAGAGAAGATGGGGCATTGGATGGGGATGACCATCACCATGGGGTTGGAACCAATCACTCACCAATATTTTTCTAATGACATTATGTTGTTTGGTGCAACCAATCAAATCAAGGCCCGTGCCATATGATCCTTTCTTGATAGGTATTGCAAAGCCTCAAGATAAAGCATCAATTAGTAGAAGTTGAAGGTATTTTTTTAAACACACAACCCAACCTATATAGAGACATGACCATTTTATAGATTTGAGAGTGGCCAACTTCTTAGGGAGATTTTTGGGAATGCCTCTTTCTTGAGGGATAAACAAAAACAGCTATTGGAAGATTTTTATCAATAGATGTAAGAGTAAGATAGAGGCATGGAAAGGAAAATGCCTCACCTCAGCAAGAATATTACTAATGCTCCAAACTATTCTTTTGGTCATACCAGTATATTTAAAGTTGTGCTTAAAGATCCCAAAGGTGGTAAAGGATAATATCAATGAAATAATGAGAAAATTCTTCTAGAGTGGCACTAGTGATCAATAGAAATTTTCACTCACATCTTGGGATAAGATATGCTCTCTAAGAGAGGTTGGAGGTACAAGGACCAGACAACTGACCATCATAAACCTTACAATGGGAGCTAAACTAGTGTGGAATATATATACTAATGGTGACCAGAAATAGGTTAAGATTCTTAGGAGAAAATATCTAGACACAGATGAGCCTATCAGAATAATATCCATCAGAGATCATCCTTGGGGATTGGCAATTTGGAACTATATTCTGGAATCTCAAGAGATAATAACCAAATATGGTACATGGGAAATAAGAAATGGTAGGAATGCATCATTCTAGGTGGAATCATGGAAAGGATTTGAACCATTCACAAATAACCCTAATCCATTTGAGATCCAGGTAGCCACCACTCATAGTTGGGGGAGTACTGTTAGTGACTATGAGACACAAATTACTCAAGATGGTGTACCGGGGTGGTTGTGGTGGTCTTTCCAAATGATCGACACCCACAATAATAAAAAAGAGGCCTTAAATGATGTTTTTTTTTAAAAGAACCTTCTCCCCTTCCAATAAAGAAGATGCTATTAGGTGGTTTTTCTCAACTTCAGGATAATATAGGGTCAAGATGGGATACAAGATAAAGGAAGCATCAATCACAAAACAAGATTGGAAAACATATCTATTTTGGAATAAGGAATTTTTACCGAAGGTGGGATTTTTTTCATGGATGGCTATTCAGGGGAAGATTTTGATGGAGGATAGATTTAAAAGGATGGGTGTACATGGGCCAGGTAGATGCATACTTTGCTAACTTGTCCATATGCAAAGACAAGTTGGAAGGTCTTCTTGGCAAAACTAAACTTCCAGTACCCCATCTTATAGGATATTGGAGAATGGCTCACCATGTGGCCAAAGAACAAAAGGAAAGCACCCTTCAATATAATATGGAACATTCTCCCCTCTATAATCATATGGGAGCTATGGAAAGAGCACATTCAGAGGATTTTTCAAGATAAAGCAATGCCTAAAGAGAGACTAGTTGTGAAGATGGAGAATTAAATGACAAACTTGTCAATAATGTTGTAGGAACAAGACACTTTGAAACATCACATACACCTTATGGGAAGATGAGATGATCAAAGTATTTCTAAGACTCAAAGTGCCCCCCATTAATGGAATCAAGAAGGTTAATCTTCCCCCAAACCTGTGCAAAGGGATTGTTTGGAAAGTACTATAGGATGGGTTGATAAAGATGAATTTTGATGGCACATCCAAGGGAAATCTAGGCCCTTGTGAGGCTAGTTATGTGGCACGCAACCATGAGGGTGACATCTTAGCAGATTGAAATGAGTTACTGGATGAGACTACAAACAACATAGTAAAATTCAAGATGGCTTATTGGGCGTAGAATTGAATTTGAGGTAAATTCTCCTTGAAGTGGACCCACGAATCATAGCAAATACCATTAAAAAAAATGCGACCCTAAACTAGAAGTTAGGCAAATGGTTGAAGCCCATATGTGAACTCATTAGTAGATTGGTTGACTTCAAAGTGTAACATGCATATCACAAAGGGAATGAATAGGCTGACAACTTGGCCAAATATGCTATAGAGTGGACACATGAGAGGTGAGATGTGCCAAAACACATAGCAGGAAGAAAAGATAGAATACTAGGAAATTGGCAGCAAGTTTGTTAGGATATCCACTTATCATCATATTGAAGGAAATATTGGTCAAAGAATCCCTTTTTGTAATTTTAGAGTAGTACAAAGTTTTGCATTGAAGTTTGAAACATATTAATCCATGTTGATGGGTTGTAACTATTAGTATAACCGGTGAACAACTGAGATGGGGGGGTGAATTAGTTGTTAACAGACTATGTAAATTAAAGCACTTAAAACCTTATACCGGTATAATTGATTAAGCATTTAAGCATAAATGAAAAAAAGAGAATCAATACCATGCAATCATAACACATAATACCAAGATATGTACGTGGAAAAACTAAATAAGGAAAAACCACGGTGGGAAACCCTACCCACAATCAGATGATACTTCTGCAACAAGTATATGATTACAATAGGGGCCTGCAGGAAGGCACACTACCTAGAGCGCACTTCTCATCACAATGGAGTCTCACTCACTACAGAGATGTCAACCACCTCAAGATGTTTTGGACTACAATCCAGAAAAGAAGAACTATCAGTGATAGCATCAAACATGCCAGATTACAATTCTGGTTAAGCTCAATACTAGAGGTCTAAAATCTCTTACATAAACCCAACTTGATCACCTATGATCGACCAAATCCTTTGCATAAATGATTATTACATTACTCACTTCTTGCATACCATACATGATCTACAATGAGATCTTACATATATTTATACCAACCTGGGACCTAACTAATTAGGTCGGCCACACAAATGATAATATGATAGATCCATTACATAACCCTAAAATAAAAGCATAACACATGTTGGCCTAAGGCCAAACAAACAATATCCAATCAATAAAACATCCCAAAAGCGTATTGGAGAATCCACCAACACGTTTCATGCAAATTGGTCCATAACCTAGATAGCACCAGACCTAAATTAGATCCACACATGCCAAAGCAATGACACCAATCAGTCAAGGTATGAATAAAATCACCATCACCATCTTGAATCCCTTCTAGAAGTTGTACCAACACCACTTATGCATAACATCAAAGATCTTCAATAAAGCTCTACCGATGAACCTTACCAGATCAATAAAGAAAGCTTACTAGAACATATGATAGCATCTGATCATCAAGTCAATACCAACTAACTGAAAAATACTTCAGAAGAATATGAACCATCCATACAAACATATTCCACCAACCAAATCATACTAGTGACAATCAATTAATTATCTTCCCAATCCAATCCATCTACCAGAAGCCAGTAAACAACCATAATAGAAAGTGTTGACATCAATGACAAAATATAAATGCACCACATAATCAATTCCATCATGTGGCCAACAATCTCCCCCTTTTGCATTGATGGCAACACTAGATGTGAAAAACATCCAAGTGCCAAGAAAATGCCAAACAAGTCTCCCCCAATGGAATTATGCCAACAATCTCCCATGAAATGATATAGCAATGAAGCTTTGAACCAAATCAGAAACAAAAGGACCAAATACCGCCAAACTCCCCCTAAGGAGTACAATTAATAAATAGCAATGTTTTTTCACATATATTCCTCCCCCTTTGACAACAATGCCAAAGAATCAAATAGAATAAATAACTCTAAATCTCAAGGCTAACTATTCCCCCTGAGTAGTAGCACTTATTCATCAATCTAGAGCGAAAGGTAGCTCTGATAATGCATACCGGACTGGTCCACAACTGCAACAATTAAGTCTCTATCGGAGGGGTAGAAACCCCCAATCTGTCTCTCAAATACTCAAATGATTCCTGAGACAAAGGTTTAGTGAAGATGTCTGCTATCTGCTCTTTAGTGTTCACATAAACCAATCTAACTTCTTTTGCTTTCACCTTTTTCCTTCAAAAAGTTATACTTGATTGATATGTGCTTAGCCTTGGAGTGAAATACTGGATTCTTTGATATGTCAATAGCTGCAGAGTTATCACAATGGATAACTACTGGATCATTACAACTCACTTGTATATCCTTCAACATCTGATTCATCCATATAACTTGAGTACAATTGGTTGCGACTGCAACATATTCATCTTCACCAGTAGATAAAGAAATGCATGGTATCTTCTTAATGATCCATGAAACCAACTTCTTCCCAAGGAAGAATGCTCCATCAGATGTGCTCTTATGGTCATCAACATCACATGCCCAATCTACATCTATATATGCACATAAAGTAAAATCGTCATCTTTAGGGTACCATAAACCATATTCAGTTGTTCCTTGCAAATACCGGAATATCCTTTTTATTTCACTTTCATGATTTTCTCTTGGATTACTTTGAAATCTTGATATAATACTAGTTACATTCATTATATCAAGTCTAGTCTGAGTTAAATATAGAAAACCACCAATCATGGATTTATTTCTTGTAGAATTTACTGAAGGGGATACATCCTTAATTGACAATTTTTCACTTGTAACCATAGGAGTACTAACCGGTTTAGAATTTTCCATACCAAATTTCTTCAACAATTCCCTTAGATACTTAGTTTGATAGATAAAGATGCCTTTGTTAGTCTAAGTAATCTGTAAACTTAGAAAAAATATTATTTCACCAGTCATATACATTTCAAATTCATTTTTCATATTATCAGAAAATTCCATGCATAATTTTTCTTCACCTCCAAAAATGATATCATCAACAAATACTTCAATAATCATAATATCATCATTAGTTATTTTATAATATAGGTTACTGTCAACATTACCTTTTATAAAATCAAGCTTCAAAAGGTACTTATCCAACCTTGCATACCAAGCTCTAGGAGTCTATTTTACTCCATATAGGGCTTTCCTTAATCTGCAAACCATATTTTTTTCTTCTGTCAGTAAAAATTCATCTGGTTGCTCAATAAAGACTTCTTCTTCAAGTTCTCCATTCAGAATTGCACACTTAACATCCATATGATAGACCTTGTAGTTCTTATAGGCTGCATAAGCAAGAAATAGTCTAACAACTTCAATTCTAGCTATCAGTGCAAAAGTTTCACCATAATCAATTCCTTCCTTATGAGAATATCCTTTGCAGACCAATCTAGCCTTGTTTCATACAACTTGTCCATCCTCATTCAGTTTTTTTCTAAAAACCCATTTAGTTCCAATAACATTCTTATTTTTAGGTCGGGGAACTAAAGTCCAAGTATTGTTCTTTTCTATCTGATCTAATTCATCTTCCATAGCTTTCATCCAACATTCATCTTTACAAGCTTCAACTATTGATGTTAGTTCAATCTGAGAAATGAAACATACCTCTTGATTTTCCAATCTTCTCCTCGTCATAACTCCTATGTTTTTGTTTCCAATGATCTGATTTTCAGAATTATTTAGCCTTACATACCTTGGTGTTTTCTAATTTTCAGGTTCTCTGTGCTTCTCTTCAGTTATAGTTGAGTTTTCTGATGATGTCAAGGTATCTGGTTCAGTATTTTGTTCCAGTACAGGTAATACCAGTTCAGTTATGATCATTTCCATCGTCAATTCACTGGCATAATATTTAGCTTGGTCTTTGTACTACTCATCCACTTTCACATTAGCACTCCACAATTCTCTGCAATCTTTTGTTATAATATCTATATGCTTTACTTTTAGTTGAATAACCAAAAAATATTCCTTCATCACATATAGGGTCAAAATTTCCAATAGAATCATCTCTTTTGATATAACACTTACTTCCAAAGATTCTGAAATATTTAAGAGTAGGAGAATGACCAAACCATAATTCATCAGGGGTCTTACCGGTATCTCCTTTGATATGAACTCTGTTGAATGTATACATTGTGGTACTTACTGCTTCTCTCCAGTAGATATGAGGCAAATTAGCTTGCATCATCATGCTTTTGGCTGTATCCAGAATGGTTTTGTTTTTTCTTTCCATAATGTCATTCTGCTAAGGTGTCCGGGGTGCAGATAACTGTCTCCTAATGCCATTTTTCTCACAATAGTTGTTGAATTCACCGGATGTGAATAACCATAGCTTTAAAGATCTTGAATTTCTCAAAGGATTCAGATTTCTCCCTTATAAAAGCAACCCACATCATTCTACAATAGTCATCAATGATTAACAAATATCTATCACCTTGAAAGCTTCTTGTATTAGTAGGACCACATAGGTCAGTATGAATCAAATCAAGAACATCATTAGATTTATCAAGTATGCTCTTAAAAGAAGTTCTGATTTGCTTACCCATTTGACATTCTTTACATACCGGATTATGAGGCCTCACAATCTTAGGTAAATCTCTAATTGCCTTAGTTGAACTGATCTTTACAATGCAATCAAAATTTACATGACACAACCTCGTATGCCATAGCCAAATTTCATGAATATGTGCAATCAAACATGTCTTTTCATCGGAGTTCAAGTGAAAGATGTTACCTTTTGTCTATGTACCGGTTGCAATTTCCAAACCTGATTTGCTAATGATTTTGCATTTTTCATCCTTGAATTGTAATTGAAATCCTCTATCTACCAACTATCCTACACTCAAAAGATTATGCTTCAGACCTTCAACATAATAGACATTATCAATGTTATTCTTACCATCCAATGAAATGTTTCCTCTTCCTTTGATCATGCATGACTTGTAATTACCAAATCTGACTTGACCACCATCAAATTTTTGTAAGGCTAGAAACTTCCCTTTATCACCTGTCATATGATGAGAACATCCACTATCTATTACCCATTCATCTGTGTCTTCAACTTTTACTGCAAGGGCCTTTTCCTCATTCTTGATAACTGGTTTCAGATCATCTTCCTTCATAGCATAAAATACCCAGTCTTTTCCATTGCCAAATCCACTAGTTGAATCTCCTGTCGGTTCTTCTTTTGAGTCATCAGTTACTCCTTTCTCATCAGCATAGTAGCATGATTTAATTTTGTATTTCATGTACTTATGCTTGATTTGATATTCAGGGTTATGCTTAAAAGATTTTCTTTCTCTTTCTTCCAATTTTGAATTCCTTTCAGGATATCTAGATGCAAAAAGACCTATCTTATTATATGCAAAACATTTGAAAGCATATTTTCCTTCATACTTACTTCTTGACTGACCTCTAGGTATCCTTCTAGCAAATAGGGCTTCAAGTTGCTCAAGCTCTTCATCTTCTTTCTTGATCTCTTCCAATTCCTTTGCATACAAAACTTTCCAATCTTGCTTGTCGGTTGATGATGTAGATGCCTTAAATGCAGTATCAACCTTTGTAGCTCTAGGAGGACCAAATTCTTCAAGCTCAAAAGCAGATATCCTCCCAACAAGAGTATCTCTATTGACAAAAGAATTGGGCATAGTTATTAGCTCATTAATTGTAGTTACCTTCAGCTTCTATGTTAGTGGAAAAACCCTTAACACTTTTGAAATAATCTCTTCCTCACTGAGAGATCCAACACAACATTGAATTTCAGTTACTCTTTCCATGAATGCATAAATTCTTTCATCTTCTTCCATCTTCAAGCTTTCATATCTTACCCAGTAACATTCAAGTTTTGCAATTTTAACAGTAAGATCACCTTCATTCAAAGTCTCCATCTTGTTCCACATAGCTTTTGTTGATGATTTGTCTGATAGTCTCATGATTTTCTGATCTAATAGGGTGCTTAAGAGGGCTTCTCTAGCTCTACAATCATTCTCAATGTTCTTATCCAAGTCTGGCAGTGCAGGAAGGTCAAATGTTAGATTATGAGGAGTGTAACCATTTTGAGTTATTTCCCAAATTTCCTTTCCAATGCATCTTAAATGAGTCTCCATTCAAATCTTCCATACTCCATAATTTGTTCCATCAAACCTAGGGCTGTCCTTCCAGAAAACATGAGTTGAACTATTAGTTGCCATAGGATCTTCCTCAAGTGGTTAAGCTTCTACAAAAAGAGGACCAGACTCTGATACCAATTGTTAAGATAACTGGTGAACAACCGAGAGGGGGGGGGGTGAATCAATTGTTAACAGATTATGTAAATTAAAGCACTTAAAACATTATACTAGTATAACTGATTAAGCATTTAAGCATAAATGAAAACCAGAGAATCAATACCATGCAACCATAAAACATAATACCATGATTTGTACATGGAAAACCTCAATGAGGAAAAACCACGTTGGGAAACCCTACCCACATTCAGATGATACTTTTGTAGCAAGTATATGATTACAATAGGGGCATGCACATGCAGGAAGGCACACTGCCTAGAGTGCACTACTCACCACAATGGAGTCTCACTGACTACAAAGATGTCAACTACCTTAAGATGTTTGGACTACAATCCAGAAAGAAGAATTGTTAGTGATAGAATCAAACATGCCAGATTACAGTTCTGGTTAAGCTCAATATAGGAGGTCAAAAACCTCTTACATAAACCCAACTCAATCACCTACGATCAACCAAATCCTCTGGACAGATGATTATTACATTATTCGTTCCTTGCATACCATACATGATCGACAATGAGATCTTACATATATTTATACCAACCCGGGACCTAACCAATTAGGTCGGCCACATAAATGATAATACAATAGATCTATTACATAATCCTAAAATAAAATCATAACACGTCGACCTAAGGCCAAACAAACAATTTCCAATTAATAAAACATCCTGGAAGCGCATCGGAGAATCCACCAACACGTTTCATGCAAACTAACCCATAACCTAGATAGCACTGGACCTAAATTAGATCCACACATGCCAAAGCAATGATACCAATCAGTCGAGGCACAAACACAATCACCATCAACATCTTGAATCCCTTCTAGAAGCTACACCAACACCACTTATGAATATCATTAAAGATCTTCAATAAAGCTCTGTCGGTGAAACCCTTACCAGATCGATAAAGCAAACTTACTAGAACATACAATAGCATCTGATCATCAAGTCAATACCAACTAACTAAAACATACTTCAAAAGCATATGAACCATCCATACAAACATATTCCACCATCCAGATCATACTGGTGACAATCAACTGATTATCTTCCCAAACATCTACCAGAAGCCAGTAAACAACCATAATAGCAAGTGTTGACATCAATGACAAAACCTCAATGCAACACATAATCAATTCCATCATATGGCCAACAGTAACTAAGAGATCAGGGGTGGTGTTTTGGATGACACATCATCTGGAAACCTACTGCATCATTATGGGAAATGTGCCTCTTACATCTCCCCTACCCAAGTGTGCCTACCCATGTAAATAATTTTATGATCCAGCCATATAATAGATTTGACTAGATTTATAAGATAGGATTGGACCAGTGTGTCATAATGAATTAAACATCAAGAAAGGTGGCCTGAATTGACAAAAACATATTGTGAATGGCTATTTATTGCTACCAGTGTTTGTGGGTGACTCATATATTGGGTTCTAGGTCGAGGTGTAAAGTATTGAATATGGATATGCCTATTACACTAATGCCAAAGAAGCATAAATTGTTGTTTTTGGGAGATATTTTTGAGAAGCATCTCAAAACTACTAACGTCCCATTGTCTAGAAACCCATGTTGTAGAAGAAATTATAACAGAATAGTTCATAAAATAAAAGCGTAAGTATAGGGTCAACCCAGATATTTCGGTCATGTTTGTTGCAATCCTATGGGGGAGTCAAAAAAGGGGACAAAAATCCTCTGCGAATAAGTTTTCAAAAGTCTTTATCTGGGTGAATTGAATGACGTCCTATAAAATGTGGATGTAGAGAAATGGATTCTACTCCCTCAAGGATACTATATGGTCCACAAGTGCAGGAGGGAGGTGGCAAGGCTGTTGGTGGTCACAATTGCTGAACTAAAACTGTTTGAAGGAAGGAGACCTTTTGTGGAAAGAAACATTGTTTTCCTTAAGAAGTAATAGGGGTGATGCTAAATGAAGATGGGGAATGGGTGAAAAAATATCTGAGGAGTGAGGGAATTTTCTATGAAGAGGAGGAAGAGGATTTTGGGCTCTTCATAAAGGAGGAGACTGTTGATGCCAAAGAGGAGAAAGAAGCTATGATAGCCACAACAATGAAATCTCACAAGGGTTGTGACCTCAATTGTCTGGTTAAAGTTAGAGCAGAGGAAAGGAAGAAGGTGAAAGAGATATAAGTTTCATCTCTCTTATCTATAAATAATATGCATATTATATAGATCTTCTTAGTATATACATAGTTGTTAGTATGGATACTTTGCATATAGGAAAGTATCAAGCCATTACCATTTTTCTCTAATGGTCACATTTTGTTTCTCTAGAATAGTTGGGCTCGGCCCCAGTATGATAGGCTCTTTTGGTATATTTTTTGGTCACAAGTGATGCCCATGGATTATCAAATGAACACGACTGTAATCACTTTTAATGAATCAATAGAATGGGTGTTGCCCCTTAGCAACTATTAACCTACCAAAAAAATAAAATAAATAGTTTATTTTATATGTTAAAATTTTAAAAATATGTTATGCTCAATTCTGAGTAAGTTTAGAATTGTAGATAACCCCCCTGAATATTTTGCCCATTTTATGGCCTAAAACATTTAAGGTAGTTTTTGACGTACATTTGGTCCTTTTGGTCATTGGCTTGAAAATCATGTTTGTCGCCTTTAAAGTCCCTTTGCAGTTTTAGTGGTTTTTTTTCAAAGTTAGTCTTTTTTGTAATTTGTTGTAATTTCAGGTTTAAAACACAAAATTACACATTTTTTGTCTTTACTTGTACTTCGGGTTTTAAAACTTGAATTACAAGTTAGGGAGGGAAATTTGCAAAAAGTTGCACTTTGGGGTTTTAAACCCCAAGTACACGTAGTTGCACTTTGGGTTTCAAAACCCAAAGTGTACATATTTACACCACACATATTGTCATTAATGATCATCTAGTTACATTTTTGTATTTTGATTGAACTCTTCTTATATGACTTTTATGTCATTTTTGGTTATTTTGTTTCTTTTTCATTGCCCTAATCTCCTTCTTGAGTGCCTCTCTACCTTCTTCTTGTGGGATTAAGTAATTTTTCTTCTCATTCGTGTCAATTTAAGAAAGATATATTTTGATGAGGACCCTATATTTTCTCTTGTTATTTCTATTTGGGGTTTTAGTTTCATTTCAAGTCGTAATCACTATCATGAAAGTGTTTAATGGGGCTTGTACCCCAACCAAAAAAAAAAATTCAGTGTTGGTCGAGATACAAGTCCCACCCAACACTTTGTGTTTGGTACCTATATATTGATTCACCCATAATGTATTAAGTTTTAGTCGGGGATCACACCTTGACCAACACTCATTTGGTGTTCGTTGTGGTATGAGCCCCACCTAACACCAAATCCCCCTTG
The DNA here is from genome assembly GCF_030272615.1 of Cryptomeria japonica. Lineage (NCBI taxonomy): Eukaryota > Viridiplantae > Streptophyta > Pinopsida > Cupressales > Cupressaceae > Cryptomeria > Cryptomeria japonica. The sequence goes on from NC_081408.1 coordinate 406,591,041, forward strand.
TATTTTGTGTTGATCATGGTTTAGAACCTGGCCAACATGGTTGAAGTGTTGGTTGGGCTCTAAATCCCAACCAATAGTGAAGACCTTCCAAAGATTGTTTAATGGCAACACTTTCAATTCATGTCGATCGGGGTTTGAAACCAATCAACATGAATCAAGTGTTGGTCACGTTTCAAACCCCAACAAACACACGAGCACAACGATTTTCACCCAATGTGTTCATCGGTTTTTAAAACCCAAAGGACACCACCTTTAAAATCGCTCTTCGGGTTTCAAAATTTGTGAATAAATTTTTATATTTGGCTCACCATAGTTGCCCATCGGGTTTTAAAACCCGATGAGCATATTTTGTTTGATTTACAAGTTTTTACCCAACTTGCAAATTGAGTTTCAAAATTTGATTTGCATGTTAAACCCCCTCAGGTACAAATCAAGTTTTGAAACCTGATTTACACTATTGCATTGTTTTTGACCTAGTCACTTGAAAATCGGGTTTTAAAATCCGATTAGCAAGTTTTACTGTTCCTTTGTTGTAAACCGGGTTTTAAGACCCTATTTACAAGTTCTAACAAACAATGAGTTTTTCTATTTCTAGGAAGATTTTGACAAACAATCTTGCAGCTTCAGTTGTCAAAGCCATCACCAAGAAAGAGCATGAAGTTTAAATACTCAAAACATTTGAACATGTTTCCAGAAAGTTTAGTTTTGTCAAATGTCAAAGACATCAAGGATACTAAAATTGGTCATGTAGACATGTCTAAGTTCTTGGAACAGATGCAAAGATAGCCACAGAGCTTCAACACGCTTGCACTCATTAACAATGGCCTCCATCTAGTTGCATCATATCCGGTTGTAGCTCATGAGTTGAATTTTATTTAGGCAACAATGGTTCATTTTGTTAAGGAAACAAGGAGTGTGAAAGATTCAAATGGAAAACTGATTATCAAATTGGATGTTGAATTCTTTGACAGAATATTCAGGGACCTAAATGTTGAAGAATATGCAGACATCTCCTTTGAGTCCACTCAAGAATATTGTGATAAGAATATAGATAAGTGTATGAGAAGTGTAAGCACTAACTTGTTGGAGGTATCTAGACTAACAATCACCAGATGGCCTAAGTTCCTCTATAGGAGTGACTTTAGGGAAGAGATAGGAGACATGATAACTCTCTTAAGTAGGGTCAGAGGCTTGTCTGCCTCAAATGTTTTCTAGGAATGGATGTATCAGTTCATCCAAATAATCAGAAAGGGTAGGGATATGATTTACTAGGGAGAATTGATCAGTGACTCAATATGTGAACAACTCTCTTAGGTGACCACTACTCTATCATTCTATATGACTTCTTATTTAGTTTATGTCAAAGCATCCATGAGACACTTTCCAGGTCTTACATCAAAGGAAGACAAAAATGTTGTCCATGTTCATAGACATTATCCCCAATTAACCTTCAAGCAAAGCCTGAATCATTTCAGAAGGGTCAACAACGATTACTTCAATGCATTAATGTGCTCACTAGATTAGAGTTTAGAAAACATGAGAGTATCAAAAGATGCATGAAACATCATGAAGAAGTATGGATGTCTTTTACTTTAAATTCTCACATTTTCATACATCAGGATTGGTTGTTGTTTGTCTCTACTAATGGATAGACAACTGAAGATAACACCTCAACTCAAAGACATGGTATCTTTGCTAAGTATCCATCAGGTTCCACCATTAAAGATCATTTATCTTATCAACCCAAGGACATGTGACTTGAAATGGGACAACACGGTTTGTGCACTAAGAGCTTCTGAGTCCTAAAATGAAAATCAAGAAAGGAAAATATGTAGTGCCCTTATCTGACTCATCTTTTATGAGAGTATGTGATAAACACTTTTAGGTTTGTGCTCTGATAGTCTCTTTGACATTAGTGGATTCATTATGATTTATGTGGATAAAGTTATGTCCTAGATTAATATGTTGATCAGACTTATGTGTAGTGATCTAGATGCACTCATTATTCATGTATTGACTATATTGCTTATGAGGTTATGATGGCATCTTGATTATGCTAATCCTATTCCATGATTATGATAATTATTGAGTTGATGTTATGATGATTGTGATTGTCTTCGTGAGAGGGGTGATGTCATACCACTCATTGCGAGCATGATATGGCATTGTGATTCTCTATCACTTGCTTGTTCATTTATGATATATTGTTATATACGTTGCATCATGGTTAGTGGTGGTTGCAGGATTGTAGGTACTAGATATCGACTCCACCTGGTTTCACAGGTCTGAGCATGTCTTTATGTTGGAGATGGCATGAGTTCCCTTTACAGGCTTAAGTTGTCATCCTTGTTAGTTTATGTGTCTTAGCGTGAGACATTTTGTTCGTATCTTGTGTCATGGTTTAGATCGTCATGTGGCATTTTGTATTGTGTCATTCAACCCTTGTGTCGGGTTGCCTTGTGAGTTTGCGATTTTATTAATTAATAACTATGTGCTTCATCTATACACATAAAAATGACAATGAGAGATTCAATAAATATTTTATATTTATTTAATATTTATTTTTCTATTAAATAGTTAATTGAAAAGATTAATTTATTTAATTCATTTCGTGTCTTTCTATTAATTAATTTAATTGAAATATTTTATTAATTAATTCATCTATCCTATTCCTCTAATTAATTAAATATCCAATATTTAATTATTCTTCTAATCAAGTTAATTAATTATCTAATATTTAATTATTTCCTTCAATCATTTGAATATCTAATATCTAATGATTATTCATCTATCCTTAGTCTCAAATATTAAATAATTCTAAATTATTTAATCTCTTATCCAACTCACCTTCCATCTCCACTTCATCTTTTTTTGCCAACTCATCAATCATGTGGCTAAAGATATTAATATTTCTTAAATATTAATTCATCATTTATCTCCAACCTCCAAATTTAATGAAATATTGTGTAAGTACACATATTTCTTAAATTTTCTTCTATATTCCCTCCAACATCCCTACATCAAGTAGGAAGGACTTGAGTCCACTTGTCCTCTCATGCCTAAATCTTCTCCAACCATCCCTAGATTCCCTTAGTCAGCAACCCAGTCAAGGTGAGATGAGTGACACTTGTCTTCTCCTTCCCCCTTTCTCTCAACCTTCACCTTTGCTCACATCCATCCAAATCTGTAGATCTGATGATGACCATTCATCCAGGCCACATCATCTTATCCTCTCAAAGTCTATAAAATTAGGAGTTTGAGTTGAGAAAGAGTTAGTCTTCAAGTGAGTTTTCAAAGCTAATCATTTGTGAAAACTTATGCATCTATGAGTTTTAATCTTGAAGCAAATAGAATAATCATTTAGCATTGCATATCATAGTATTAGTTAACTATCAGTTATCAGTCCATTCTTCATATGTCATCTTGGAAGCTATCAGTGCTTGTTTGAGAGCACACCATCTGCAACCAGGAACAATGGAATTAGAACACAATGAGACTTAAATCATGAAGGTAAAAATAATGTTTTTATTTTATATGTATTTCATGTAGTTTCATTGGTTGAGTTTGGATTTCCTGTAGCATTTCCTTTGTATTTTGTGAAACTAACATGTTGCAGGTAGTATTTTGATGATGAAATTCAAGTCGACACATTTTGGCGCCCACTGTGGGGCTTAGGCCTCGAACTTACCTTTTCTAATATCTTGTCTTATTCTTGTGAAATAAATTTAACACTTTTGTAAGTTAGTTTCACACATCTGTGAAATTTGACAGCACATTTGTTTAGTAAGTTAGCACTTTTGTTGCTTAAGTTAGCGCCTGTTTTCAATAGAATAGTGCTTTTAATCATGAATTCACGCATTCAAACATTAGGTTAGCGCCTTTGTCACTCAGGTTAGCACTTCTGTAACATAGGTTAATGCTTTTGTAATGCAAGTTAGCGCATTTGAACAAATAGTTAGCACATTTGACTAATATTTTAGTCCATTTGACATATGGTTTAGCACATTTGATAATTGTTTTAGTGCATATGTTCTCTATTCTGGAGAATTTGAAACAAAGTGCAAAATGTTTAATCAAATCTTGAAATTAGGCTTGTGCAAGGATAATATATATGGAATATAACATTTAGGTATAAGAACGAGAAATTTCTTATACTTTTAAGTTATATTCCATTTATATTGTCAGGATGTTTGAGAGGAGTTTCAGACCTCTAGGAGTTATAATGCAAAATCTAGTTTTTGGAAGATCCTCCAAATTTCAGACTTAGTCAAATTTCAGGGCATTTCAGGATCAGGAGTGAAAAATTTGTAACCAAGATTTGAAATTAGTCTTGTGGAATCCCACCTAAGGTTTTGGATTTTCACTAACTTCTTTTTTTATTGCAGGTTTCTAGCAATTTCTTGCAGATTTGGAGGAGTTAAGTTAGGATTTAGTGATTTCTTTTCTAGCTTTTAGTGATTTGGAGGACTTACATTTCCTTTTGGGTAAAAAGAACTTCATTTTTCAATTTGGTGTTCTAAAAAGTACCTCACTTGTTTTTGGGCTCTAAAAATAATCACATTTTCAAGGTAAAAAGAACAACAAATCAAACATTTACTTTCTTGCAAAGTTGGGATTCACACCTCAAATTTTGGGCTCTAAAAAGAACAACAATCTTTCATTTTCTTGCAAAGGTAAAAAGCACAATAAATCTTATTTTTTGAAAGTTAAAAAAAACAATCAACTTGTCCATTTTTACAAAGCAAGTTACTTTTTGCAACGATTTTCATTTTGTTGACCAGGATTTCCAATTCCTAGTTTAGAAAATCATTTGCTATGTGGGGCTAAAATAAACACCATGCTTTTTGGAGAAACATCTCCAAATAGAGGGTAGATCACATTGATATGGAAGGTTAAAAAGATCACTTATACTTTGTGTCTCGAAAGTGGTAGGCATATGCTCTTCCCTTAATTGGGTGACCAAAAATCTCAACCCACTCTTTTATGCTTTCTTTACTTTAAAGCATTAAATCCTTTAGAGGGCCTGCCTTCCCAAAGCCTCAAAAGGGCTAGTGTGAAGGGTATGACCCAAGTGGGCAATGACTTTATTGCCAATTTTACCAACCCACTATAATCAAATGTGGAGGCTGATAAAAATATCCTCCAATGGAAGTGTGTATTTGATAGCCTTCCCCTAGTACCCTTGTGATGCGAAAAGCCTTTTTTCTAAAGGTTGGGAAGCCTCTTAATTGAGTTTATCATTTTCCATGCTGAAAGGAATCCTTACTACGAACCATAGAAGTAGAATCTTTGAGCCGAGTCAATTGCCATACATTAGAAATATCATAGTGCAAGGGTGGGGAAGAATCCGCCCCCAAGATTACCACTATATATCTCCCAAGATAACTACCCAACTATGAAGCAATTCATTTTGGGTTAATTTCTATTAAAAGGCAAAAAAATGGCCACCCTCTAGGGGGTCACAAGGTCGTTTGAGATGATGGAGTATTGAGACTAGTGGGATATGATATTGTCAATGACCCTTGAATAAAGAGTCTACTTGGTGTGTCTTATTTGTATCCAAACTAGTAAAAACATTGGGGATTTGAAAATATCCTCACAAAAACATACACTCAATGTTTAGCATAGGGATGATCATTATTTTCATGTGTGCTATGTCTTGTTGTTATGAACATTGAAATATCTTGCAAATCAACCAATACAACAATCAATTCAAAACAAAGAGCAAAGAGAAACCTTAGAGAGAAAAGAATTTCCAAATCCAACAAAGCATTTTTTTTGAGGTGGTTATCAGCTTTTCAACTATCTTTAGGCAATATTTGTATCCAACCAATTTAGAGGAGTATCAAAACCAAGTGATCAAGAGTTTATCATCCAGCTATCTCAACAACAACAATACCTAGCTAGGTATTCAATTTAGTCAAATCAAGTTTCCATATCAAGAGACTTTATCCATATTATTTGATGTGCTTAGTCATAGGGGCCTATCGAACAAACCCTCTATTCGACTTAGTGAGCTTGAGTATCCCAAACGAAGTATCCATCAAGTCAACAACATCAACCTATCTAAATTGAAACTTTGATCACTCATGTGACCATCCCTTGTCACTTGAAAAAGAAGAATCTTATTCAAAGGAAATGAGTCCTAGCCTAAATCAAGATCAAGATATCATGGCTCTCCAATCTAATCCCATTTATGATCAAGATCCTACCTATCAAGAATCTTATGATGATCCCCTTAAATTTTGGTATTCCATCCATGATGATCCCCTTCTATCTCAAGAGCAGAGTCCCATTCAACATCCACCTCCTAAGAAAGAGCATGATATCCCTTCCATCTCCTTCACTAATCTAATTCAAAATCAAGAGAAAAGCACAAACTCAAATGATCCTACTCCAAGTCAAGATCAAGATCAAGAAAACTCTTCATCCTCCAAATCCATTTTAGGTCCTTTTGTTCCAAATTCAAACTTTTCATCCTCCAAATCTATATTAGGTCCTTTCATTCCAAAGTCAAACGCTTCATCCTCCAAATCCATTTTAGGTATTGTCATTCCAAAGTCAAAATCTTCATCCTCCAAATCCATTTTAGGTCCTTTCATTCCAAAGTCAAACTCTTCATCCTCAAAATCTATATTAGGTCCTTTCGTTCCAAAGTCAAACTCTCCATCCCTTCCATCCATCTTGGGTTCTTACTTCCCTCCATCCACCATTCCATCACCTCAAATGATCCATAAGAAAGATCAACAAAGGCACACATCTTTGAACTTCTTTCAAACATCTATCTAAATAATCTTTCCAAAACTAATCTTCCATCATTTCCTTTATCTATTTTGGGTTCTTATGTCCCAAAATTCAATTTTCCTCCATCTCTTCATCACTTCTCAAGTTGTGTACCAACACTCATTTTGAATACATTTTCATCTATCCTCGCACAAATATTCAAACATTCTATCTATTATCCAACACATCCGTTCTATCCTTCCATTCCTTTTATTCAATCCTTTGCATAAAATTTGTCATCTATGAAATAGGCATTTGTGTCATTTTGTCACATGCTTGCCCATTCTCGAATCTCATGATCACTCCATTTCCTAGATATCTATTCATGATACACTTCAGAATTTGAGGTTATTCCTCTTTAACATTATCTTTTGGTTTGGATACACACTCAATCCAGAAAAGAACCACTTATCGTATCTTGGTACCAACATATTTTGATTACTATATCTCATACACTTAATCAATTGCTCTAAATCATTGTGATCTCTTAGTTGAAGACATTGCTAGTGAAAAATCTAAAATCTTGCTTCAGTGCCACTGTAATTATCAAACCCATGTAAGTTTAATTAATTACAAGCCAATGCAATCAAAATAAGAAAAGAAAAAGACAATATCAAAAGATCCAAAGCATGATCAGGAAAAGAAATATCCAAAATAAAAGAAAAAAATGAAATATCAAAAGCTTGGCTATGGGAATATGCGAATAACTCCATCGGGGCTATGGACGCCTTGCTAGAAATGGAGAAATATTTGTGATATTACAGCGATAACCTCATTAGAGCTATGGATGCTTGCTGGTAGCGAGGCTCTATCCAGGATGCTTTTCAAGTCAAGGTAACTCATGTAGCTAGCCACGTTGGAATCTGAATATTACAATGATCATATGAGCCAGAATGAACTCATTTGCACACACATGGGTAATCAAAGACTAAGTACCTTGATCCAATTTGGGATTCTTCTTCCCTTTTGAGTCTACTTCCTAGTTGCTATATATGTTTGGTTGAATTTTTTAGAGGTTCTAAGTATGGTTTGGGTCTATATCTTTGAAAATTTCAGGAACATTTATTCAGGTGGTGCTAAATATTGTGACAATCTTACATATCACCTCTTTACAAATGGAGACTTATATACTTGGGGTCAAAGTTTCATCCACTCTATTCTTCATACCACATCTCCCATTATCCTTCCTCTAATATCCATTACTCTATCTAAATTCATCCAGTGCTATCTACGATCTTGCTTCATGCTAATCTATACCATCTATCCTAACTATTCATTTCTTCCATCATCTATCACTATCTATGATCTTGTTTCTCCTATCCATATCCTATCTCCATCCATATCCCATTTTCCATCTTTGATCTTGGTCAAAACTAAGGACAAAAAAATGATTTTAAGAATCTCTCTACATGTCTCTTCATGTTCCATAATAAGATGCATCTATCTTTCACCCATTCATCTTCAACTCAACAATTCATCCATTCCTTATCTTGCTATACATTGGGGCAACCAAATACATCTTTCTTCTAATTCAAAAAACAAAAATCTCCAAAAATCACAAAATGTCCAAAAACTAAAAATTAAAAAATCGACAAAATCAAATATAAAATTGAAAATCAAAGCATGAGCACATGGCCCATCCATCAAATAAAATCAACAACAGGAAAAATCTCAGAGTCTACAATCAAACTGATCACATGTCTTGTTAATCAATTCATCACTCAAAATCTATCAACATCAACATGTCTTATACAAGGATAGGTACACTCAAAACCAGACAAATCAGTCTTATACAGGGTACTCACTCTTTGAAATCGGACATTCTTATCAATCATCGAACAAATCAAAACAATAACATAGATCCCGTATGACTACTGGATTTTGTTTTGGGTAGTCTTATCTTTATTAATTGATGGTAGGACATGTTTCATCTCTCAAAAATTAGAAAAGACAAAAATAAAAAACAAATCAAAATGTGCAACAAAAACAAGTGGTGAAAACCTGGTAAACAGGTGCTATCTAAAAGTGAGTCCTTCCATCTATGAGATTTCTTTGCACACCTATTGTTCCATCATATCCAATCTATCGCTTCCTAGCTTATCCATTCCATCTTTTTCATCCATTTCTCTGAACCATTAGCAAACAATATGCATCTTACCAACAGTTATCAATCTTTGACATACTTGTCGTAGTCACTATCTTAGATTTTATCAGAATCAATCAATCTGTATTTGTATCCCTCCATGGTTTGGATCTTGATCAATGCATACATCCATAATAAATTTTTGTTTCCATTGGGGGAAAAATCCTAATTCTTTTTTCTAAGGTGATCTTTTGAATATTTGAAAATCCAAAAACACTCGAAAAACTTAGAAAAACCAAAAACACCTAGGGTTTTGAAACAGATAACAAAGCAACGAAGATCAAGGCATCTTATGACAACTGAATCGTGAAGCTCAAAAAATGAAGAATCAACTAGCAAGTAATAAAATATTATCAATGATCATTCATCAAGATGATTATATCAGTTAATGACCATGAGAACATGTGAATGACCTACAAGATTCAGTGTTTATTTCTTGATTTTATTGCTAATCATGTACTCTATGCAACTCAAGGATGTCCATGACTAGAAAAGATATGATGGGGCATGATTATTTTCTTTGATTGATGTATGTGGTTTATCTCTTATTAAGGTATGTACTTGTCTAAGGATATGATTGGCAAAAGATCAAGGAGGACGTTCCAAGTCATGCATGAAAGGAGATAATCCTTGTCTGTTCTGCAAGCAATACTCAGGTCAACTTGATTCATTATATCAAGTTGCTTGTATTAACTTGCTCTATCAAAATCCATGTAAGAATTACTCAGGTCATCTTGAATCATTATGTCAAGTTTCTTGTATTTTCTTACAACATTTTAAAGCTCAATGATGAAATCAAGCACCGTTACAAGATAACATATCAAGAATGGAAGTATCATTTTTAGTTAGATCATTTTAGATTAGCTCATTATTCATCTAAATTATAAGCATTCAATGTTATTTGTATTATAAGCATCCCATTTCATTCATAGAGCAACAGTCATGAGTAAAGATTGAGTATACTTGGACAAACAAAAACAATTTGCATTTGATCATTGTAAGTGCATTCATTTTTAGAATCATTTTAATCATCATCCATTCCATTTTTAGTTTGCATTCAATTAAGTGCATTTCATTAATCATGTAGTGTATCATCATTATTATTTACATTATCATTGAAGTTCATTAAGATCATTTAGTTTCATCTTTGCACTTAGATTCATAATCATTATAAGCATTACATATAAAACATAAAAAAAATTTGAATAACATATTACATAATCATTCATTTGCATATAGATCATTTCATTCACATCATTTAAGTTAATTATCATTTTCATTTTCAAAATCAAAAGCATGTCATTTCCATCGTCATTGCATCATATATAGATCATCATCATATAAAGTAACATGCATAATAAAACATCATAATCATATAGAGTCTGTGTCCGCATATAGATCATCATAAAACAATAAAAGTCCAAGTATACAATGATATCGGATCAAAAATACAAGTGCCTTATCAATACAAATCAAGTCAAGAATCATGGCTGCCTCTCAAGCCTATGGGTCTAACACCTGGATCACCTGCAACACCTGCACCAATATCATCATCCAATGGAATCATTCTTCAATTTAATATCTACATCATTCATTCAACTATCATCTATGAGGTCTTATACATGATGCATCTTTCCTAAAACCAGACCTTTTGATCATCTATCATGTCTTATACAGGATGTATCTTTCCTGAAACCAAACGTTTTGATCATCTTTTGTCTTATACGGGACGTGTCCTTCCCGAAACCAGACTTGATCTCAATCCAATCAATCTTACCAATCCAATTCATCTGATCAATCTGCAATCTATTCACTCATCTATCTTTCATATAACATTCTTCTTCTATCAAGAGATCATTCATGCCTTTAATTCACAAAAGATCTCTTGAGGGGGCATCATCATCAAATCAATATCCAAAAATCAGTATCTGGGGCACACAATCAGGATTTTCAATCTTCATCAGGCACACTATCGAGACTTGATTTAATCTTTGAAACAATGTTTTCTTGACATCATTTCAAAGAGGGGCAAAATGTATACACATAAAAATGGCTATGAGCGATTAAATAAATATTTTATATTTATTTAATATTTATTCTTCTATTAAATAGTTAATTTCAAAAGATTAATTTATTTAATTCATTTCGTGTCTTTCTATTAATTAATTTAATTGAAATATTTTATTAATTAATTCATCTATCCTATTCCTCTAATTAATTAAATATCCAATATTTAATTATTCTTCTATTCAAGTTAATTAATTATCTAATATTTAATTATTTCCTTCAATCATTTGAATATCTAATATCTAATGATTATTATTCTATCCTGTAGTCTCAAATATTAAATAATTCTAAATTATTTAATCTCTTATCCAACTCACCTTCCATTTCCACTGCATCTTTCCTTTGCCAACTCATCAATCATGTGGCTAAAGATATTAATATTTCTTAAATATTAATTCATCATTTATCTCCAACCTCCAAATTTAATGAAATATTGTGTACGTACACATATTTCTTAAATTTTCTTCTATATTCCCTCCAACATCCCTACATCTTAGGAAGGACTTGAGTCCACTTGTCCTATCATGTCTAAATCTTCTCCAACCATGCCTAGATTCCCTCAATCGGCAACCCAGTCAAGGTGAGATGATTGACACTTGTCTTCTCCTTCCCCCTTTCTCTCAACCTTCACCTTTGCTCATAGCCATCCAAATCTATAAATCTAATCATGACCGTTGATCCAGGCCACATCATCTTATCCTCTCAAAGTCTATAAAATCAGGAGTTTGAGTTGAGAAAGAGTCAATCTTCAAGTGAGTTTTCAAAGCTAATCATTTGTGAAAACTTATGCATCTGTGAGTTTAATCTTGAAGCAAATATCATAATCATTTAGCATTGCATATCATAGTATTAGTTAACTATCACTTATCAGTCCATTCTTCATATGCGATCTTGGAAGCTATCAGTGCTTGTCTGAGAGCACACCATCTGCAACCAGGAACAGTGAAGTTAGGACACAATGAGACTTAAATCATGAAGGTAAAAATAATGTTTTTATTTTATATGTATTTCATGTAGTTTCATTGGTTGAGTTTGGATTTCCTGTAGCATTTCCTTTGTATTTTGTGAAACTAACATGTTGCAGGTAGTATTCTGATGATGAAATTCAAGTCGACACACTTCATATAGTTTATTTAGTATTAAAATAAATTAATGGATGATATTAATATTTAATATTAATGTGTGATAAATATTATTGGGAGATTAGTATTCATTAATATTTATTTTATGATTTTATATTATTATTTTTTTATGGTCTAATGTTTATTGGGATATTTATTATTGAGCTTTTGATTTATTAGATTATTTTTTATTTATTTACTTATTTTTTAATTACTAGTTGAAGCATTCATGCTTGTTCGTACATCTACTTATTTATTATCCATTTTGCTTATTTGTTTATTGTTTATATATTTATTTATGTACCTACCCCTTGTTATGATTGCCCCTCTTGGGAGTTGTGATTGAGAGGATATTGTTATTTAATTGTTTGTTTATTTATTTTTATTTATGGTTTTATATTTAATTGGAGCATTTATTTATATTGCCTTTGATTTATTTTATTAGGCTTTGATTTATTATTATTATTGGTTATTATATTATTACTTTCTCTTGTTACTAATTGAGTAATTAAATATTATGCTTATACCTGCTCTATTATTTTATTGGTTGAGATTTGGGGGTAAGTAAATAATATTATTTTATGTTCTTGCCTCAATTTTTGGAAAGGGGTTGGTATAGAATATAGTTTATTGAAATACTTTGATTGGAGGATATTTTTCTATATTTTGACTTCAAAGTTTATTTATTACCTTTCTCCTGTGTGTTGTCGGGTTGGTTTCTCTGTGAATTTGATTATTGCTAGAGATTTTTGTTGGATTGGATTGTTGAAGCTTGCGGATTTTTGTTTTTTCTCTTCATCAATTTTTCTTGACCATAACTTCTATTATTTCCAAGTTGGGGGATCTTATCTCTCACAATTTTGATTTCCGAAAGAAAATTTGTTCTCTATATATTTGCAAAAGATTTTCTGTTAGGTATTGGGAGAATTGAAGTTGAATATTGAATGTTAAATAGATATGCTATACAAATTGGGGAATTAGATCATGTGTGTATTCTTCATTTCCATTTAATAGATCATTTACTTGTGGTTTGTTGCGAATGGCTCTGCATACATATTGTGATTTCCTTGGTTGTCGAGAGTTATTATTTTGGTTTAGGAAGAGTGATTTGGATTTTCATACTCCCTTATGTTCCTTTAGAATGATTTCATTCCCTATTCATGATTCAATTTGATTGTTTTAAGTTTTTAATCTCTAAGTCGTGTCGTGAGCTCTTATGTCACTTGGAAATGGATTTTAAGTCTATGTCTTGGTTCAATAAATGAAATTTGTATTTGATCCTTGTGAAATGATCATAATTGCATCTTTCCAAATGGATTTTGAGTCCTATTTTTATGCCTTAGTTTTTATCTGAGCCAGTCGTCACTTTATAGTTCTATTTTTCTGAATTTTTGCTCGTTGTTTTGAAAGCACTACAAAAAGATTCAAATGCGCCACATAAAAGGTTAAATGTTCCATTTAAAGTGTTGAATGCACCACTTAATTGGTCAAATTCCAGAGTATGTGTTGAATGTTCCAATCTACATTTTTACTAGGTTGTGATGGTTTTGTCTGTTTGGGATCAGTTTTCTTAAATTTGGCTTTTTACCAGAGGCAAGTTGTGATGTCCTTGAGGTTCTTGGATCTGTGTATTTCTCAAATTTGATTGTTTTATTGTTATTTTGGCTCCTATAATAGGGATAATGCCTTGTCATTGAGGATTGTGCATATGTGTTGATTAGCTCCAACAAAAAGGAGAATGCCTTGTTGTTGAGGTTGATTTTATATGAGCTCTAGTGGGATGGATGTACCCCCACTGTTGAGGATTGTATTTTCTTATTGTTGAGTAAGATGGTGTATGCCTTACTCTTGTTTATTGTTATTCTTTTGATGGTTGAGGCTCTTGATTTTCATGTTGACTTCATGGTCCTTATTATGCTTCAAATTTGTATCAGTGTGATGTTATTGATGGATTTTATGTATGAGCCTCCTCGTGATGTTATTGAGATTCATGTTTCAGCCTAAGGTATTGGTCCATGGATAGGGAGAGTGATCTCTTGCATGTGTAGGAATGGGGTTGTGAGAAATAGGCTCTAAGAGGTTCCCATAGAGGATGCTTAGGGTCTAGACCTGTCATGGGACCACATGGAGGGTTTATGTTTAATTTGCAAGTGATAACCATAATAATTTGATTAGTGGGTCGGGTAATTAGGATTCACTTAATCAAGATAATGAAATAATTTTTGTGGTCCCACCTCATAGCCCTTGAGTAGAGACTCGGGATGAGATTAGGAAGACCGTTGTGACGGTAAGCCAAACTCCCTTGATTGGCTCCAAGGTTGAGACGGATCCACATTTCTATTAGGGTGTGGTTTGGCTCCTTCTTTGTGAGGATAGCATGTGATGACACTCTTTCCCTACATGTGTCCATGATCCTTATGCCTTAATTATTGGTACGCCTCTGTGAGTTTATTGCTTTTTATTCAACCTCGTGATGTGATTTGGTTTATTGCTATTTGGTTGGTTTCTTTGGTGGATATCATGATGAGTCCCTTGGTTGTAGGTGCAGCCTAGGTCTAGAGCGTTAGTTGGAACCTTGTGTCATCTCCTAGCATAGGGGGGTGGCTCCTGATGGTTCCACATGGTCGGTGGTTTGATGCCTTCTTCCATTAGGATGTTCTTATTGGATGTTATTGTGCATGGATGTGGACTTCTTATCTCTTTAGATTATGGATGGATACTATAGAAGATGGATGCACATGATTCATATGGCATATGTGTTGTGGATTTCATAATATAATTGCATATATAGATGAGAACTATGCTCCTATGATATATATGTAATGATGGATAATGTATTAGGAAATGATTATGAGTCTTGTAAGAGAACACATTGTTGTATCTTAGATATTGATTCATTGATGGAAATAATGTGAATGGATCTATTGATATGTATTTAGTGTTGTATGTATGTATAATGTGATTAGAAATGGATTAGAAAGTGTTAGGTTGTGACCATCATTAATTTAACCAAGTATAGTGTAGTAATCCTTGTTGACCCTATATTGTATCTTGGTTTATCGATATCTATGCAATTAGGGATTAAGCTTCTTGAATGAATAATGAAGTTATTAGATTGGGAATATGTGTATCTTATGTGATTGAATTGAAAATTATGCTTTAGACTTGTGTGAAATCTTCTATTAGAAATGAGAAAAAATTATACTTAGAATTGAAGATTGGTTAGGTATGGATGATTGATGATTAGGAGATTATGTAACTAGTATCTTGTGATCATACATAATGGGACTTGTAGTAGGTTGAGATCATAATGAGCTGTTATAGATTATGAATGTTGTAAATGGATATTTATTATGTATGTAATTCTAGATTGGAAAGGAATTAAATGTTTAAGTAATGTGATTGGATTAACTTGTGTATCTCTACGGATAGTAGTGGAAATGTTAAATGATTCATGTATGCCTATGAGTGAATATACTAAATTGAAAGATGTTATTCCTTAATGTTGGTCATCATTGGATTATGAATACGAATGTGTAGCTTGTAGGTTATATGGTTACTCTTTAAATAAATATACTAGATTTTAATTAAGTGATACTTTATGTGGGAAGATGCTATTATCATGCTAGATGGTTTTAAAAAGGGAATTAGGAACATTTGATATAGGGTCCTAAAATGAATTCAAGAGTTAATAGGGATATGTAGGATTTTCATTCTCATGATAGGAAGGAAGTAATTGATTAGAAACTAAACAAAATGAATGTTGATGGTATCATGGTATATGGATGTGTTTTAATGATAGTTAAGTAATGGTGTTGAGATACCCAAGCGAATGATTGTTAGTGAGATGTATTGTTGTTCCGCTTGCGTATTATGTTGTAAGAATATGTTTATGATTAAGTTATTTCTGCATTCATGTAATGTTATGATTAATGCATATGAGTCCTTGTAGTATAATATGTTGCATTAGTAGATGTTTTAAAAAAAAAATCTCTATTTGTTAGTTAGTTTAGTTATTTTCTCTAGGGTATTTTGGTGGGCATTACAAAATAACAGAAAGCAATCAAATCTGGAAACCATCAATTACTTTTCTATTAAGATAAATACTGACAAAAGTTGCTCTACCTTGGCTACAGGAACAACCATAGAACAAATATTTGTGGCTATGAGAACAGTCAAGTAGTGAACTATGCCATGAACATAATTGAAACCAACTAAAAAATAACAAATGGAATCCTCACAAAGTGGGCCCCCTTGGATGATTCTTCAAGAAACTAAATCAAAACTCAAATTCTATGTATTTAAAATTCCATTATGCACTCACATGGATAACAAAGATAATATGAACTTGTTTCTTTATTTTTGATGCTCAACAAAAACAAGAAATTACATATATTTCCCACTCTATCCTTTTATAGGATAGGCCTATTGAATTTATAGGAGAGAAGAGCTTTTATTATCTAACTATATTAGTTTCTCCACTTCTAAAGATCAGGAGGATGGCTTTTATTGAAAACATGAAAACGAGGAAAAAAAAAGGTTGAAATAGAGTAGGACTCTGCTCACGACGATCAATATTCATAACATGTTTCTCCTATATTTTCTCCACCAGTGGAAATGGTGAGTGAATGATAGGGGGTTCCATTGTGAATCATATGGGACAACATAATTGTGTAGATAAAATTCACATAGTTGGTTCCTTAATTGAGGAGTGGAAGTTCTATACGCAATGAGAAAATCATTAGGTCTAATAAGAGGAATTTAAGCCTGAAATCTCCCTAGATAGTTTGTAGGAAAAGTATAGCTCCCTCATCTATAAAGAATAGACCCAAGGTGGTTGTCTCCATTGAACAAGTTGAGGGACAAGAGTGGTTACCTTTTCCATTCTAGCCTTCAAACTAGCTATTTCTAGGTTCTTCTCCTTGAGTTCCTTCTGCAACTGCTCCTTTTCTTCCTTCCATTCTCTTTCTCTATCCTCCATTAACTTCCATAATTCCATTGCAATAAAGGCCCATGAAAATGGAGGTGTCGTATGTATGCTTTCCCTAATTGTCTTTCCATGTTGCCTCTTATTCTTTCTTTACTTGCTTCTAGCTACCACTTTCTCTATTGTTGCTACAAGATTCTCTAATCCACTAGCTGGTTGCTCCTCGTCTTTGTTTTTCTCAGGGCTATCTCTCCTTTGATTAACCTCAATATCTAGACCCATATTAAGGTCAATTTGTATTCCCCTAGAATGAACTAATACTTCCTTTGTTTTCTCTAATAAACTCCTTTGAACATCCTCTTCCTTTTCAATATGATCAGAAAATGATGATGTGGATGAAGGTGTTTGAAAGAACGAGGACTATTCATTAGGAAGTTCCTCTTCTTCTTTATCAGTTGGAGATTCTTCTGGATTAGTACTCTAGATAAGAATTTCATCATTTTTTTTCGTTTACTTTTAAACATCTTCTTAATCTTGTGGCGACTCCTTGCAGGTTTCTAAACAACCTTCTTTAATTTCTTCGTAGGTTTCTTTATTATTTTAGTAGTTCTTTTTACTTTCTTAGCGGATATAGGATGCATAGATTCTTTGGCCTTTCATTCTGGAGGCTAGGATACTTAGAAATGGGAGTATGAATCTTAATTTTTTTTTTACCACTCTCTTTCTCCTTTGCAATTGTTTTTCTTTTTTTGTTCTTAATTCTTGAAGATGTAGTCAACACAAGGGTTTTTTTAGGGGTAGCACTAGGGTTTCTAGTTTCCCCATTATGCTTAGGCAAATGAGGAGTATCTTCATTAGGGATTTCATTAAAGGACCGAGTGGGAGGTGGTCTATAAGAAGAAGCTCCTTCTATCCCCACAACTACAGGTCCTATGTTTATTGGTTCAACCCTTGTTATCTTCAAAAAATCATCCCAAGGCATCTCAGGGTTTGTTTCTTCTAGGGTATTTTCTATTAACAACAGAATCAAATAGTGATGAGAAACATAAATGCACATTACATTTCTAAACTTTTTCTACCATCTTCTTCAACATGTTGTAGATGTCAAAGATGAATAAGGAGCTTAAAATGCACCAAATGAAGTCAATATTGCCAACCCTAACAAGTTAAATATTGAATGACATAAACTCCCCTAGAAGAACATTCTAATGGTATAGATAAAAATTTTGCACCTTATTTAGTTACCATCAATTGTAGATAAGCATGTACTAAAAATTCAGCCCTAGTTGTGCTAGCATCATGCCCTTCAAGATACAATTCCCCTATTGTAGGCAACCCATTACCTCTACAATTCATTGTTCTATAAACCTGATTCTTACACCCTTGACCACTACTTGGTCATTCTTCAAAGTCCAAGAAAATTCCAATACCTTAGCTTCATTGAAGTCATGAAGATTGAAGAAATAATTTGGCCACCCACAATCCCTGAATAGTTGAAAGTTCAGGTCTTCTAAAATGAGGTTGTGTTCTACTGGCTCATGACAAATAGGGGAGCCTCCCATTTTTTCAAAGGTTAATTTACTACAGGAATCCCCACTATGACCAAACCTTGCAATCACTACCAAGCTTTGTTTTGCAGTTTCAAATTTACCTCCCTTGCCACCACAATTACAAACTACCCTCTAATTACTACTACTACGGTTTATATTTGTTGCGGCAATTTATTTGCTGTAAAAATATGTTAAAAACAAAGCCACAACTATAGGCATGTTGAAAAGACAGAAAATATAACTATTGACAGTAAGAGGTAATAAATGGCCTCATTTGGGGTACATACAAACAATGAGAACTGACTCCATGTTTATGGACGCATTCCTTCAAATTATCATCACACATATGTTGGAATTATGTGAACCGGTATGAGGACATGATGACATTGTATGTTGTCATTGATGTCAATATGTTGAAGAAGAGAGAACCGATATGTTACCAAGAACCGGTATATGTGAGAACCGGTATAACATTGTGAGCCGGTATATGTGCCAAAGTAAAGCGGTGTGTTTGTTCAAGGTGAACCGACATGTTGATATGGGAACCGGTACATGGAAGATTTGTATGACTACCGGTTGGTAGTCTCAACTTCAGGGTTTCCAGTTGAAGTGCTTCAAGCCTGTGTGACTCAATTGGTGACTTTGTGTGATGAGTTAGTATTGTAACGAAGAGTAGATCATGTTACCACGTCATCCTTGTGCGCATGAAGGATCTTACATGAAGGAGATTGTTCCTATCTACCTTGGGAATGTGCGAAGTCTGTAAACGGTGAAAATGCGTGATGCGTTATCAGTCGCCATGAAAGCAGTGGAAAACGATCAATGGTGAACGTCTTGAGTTCGGTTTAAGACTATTGCATTTAATGCAATGTGCTCAACAATCAGGATTGAACCATTTGAGTTTAGGGTTTAGGGTTTATGCTATCGACCTATCTATTTCCTATAAGGTCGTTGTTGTGTTTCTTTCTGAGGTTGTTGGCAAAAGTTGTGTGTGTGTATCCAAGTGAAGAGATACATGATTATTTCTAGACCAGAGGAGAGAAGTGATACCTACAGAGTGCAAGTGCAGAAGGTGAAGAGGAGGTAAAGTGGATCTGCATTGGCATTGAGTGTTGTTACCCGATCATTGTAATACCTGTTGATCTCTAACCACTTCAATAGTTGGGAAATCCCTTAACAGGGTAGCTTTAACCGACTTACTGTAAATCCTTTGACAGGGTGACTCAAAACCATTGAGTTCTTGAAATCCTCTAACAAGGTAACCTTTAATAGGGTTTAACCCTTAACCGGGTGATCCCTAACAAGATCGGTTCCTAACAGAACCTATTGTATCAGTCTTTAACTGGACAAGGCTTCTAACAGAGTAGACTTCTAAAGAGTTCAAAAACAACTTGTGGGTATTCATCCCCACCATGGTTTTTCCCAGTTGGGTTTCCACATGAAAAATCTGTGTCATGTGTGGTGTTATTCATGTGATGGTTTAAGTGATTCATGTCTGAAGGTAAATCATGTTGATCTAGCTATTTATATATCTTTGATGATAGATTACCTGTTCATGCACTAGGGTGAAATGGAAATGAAGTATTAGATTGTATGAAAAGATAAGTGTCAACCGGTTTATGCTTGTCTCAGTTATTCTGGGTTTTGCCGATTGTACTTTATTTAAGACTGGTGTTACTGTTTGTCTGCCAAAGCACAGTGTCTGCTAACAAACTAGTTTTAGGAATGTGTTTTAGTTGGTACTGATTCACCCCCCCCCTCTCAGTACCGGTTTGGTACTATCTGTTCATCATTGAGTTATCAATTGGTATCAGAGCGTCCTCCAGGTCCTTTGTGTTATAAGTTTAACTGCTTGAGGAAAAGATCCCAGTCTAATGATGAAGAGGGAAGGTCCAAAGTTCAAAAAAGATAATTTCAATATATGGAAAGATAGAATGAAGATATACATTAGAAGCATGGGTGCTCAACACTGGAGCTATGTTGAGAATGCTTATGTTTCCCCTACCGATACTCTCACCAATGACCAAAAGAGAGAGATGCAGGAGAATGGGCAAGTCATGGAAGCCCTAATTAGTAGTTTATCTAACATTGAGTTTATTGATGTCCAAGATAAAGTAAATCCCAAAGAAAAATGGGATACTCTTGAAAATATCTATGACGGTGATGAGAATGTAAAACAAGCTAAGGAAGAAAGCCTTAGAGGGAAGTTTGAAGACATGCGGATGGTTGAAGGTGAGACCATTCAACAGTATGGAATAAGAATCAAAACTATTGTCGGAGATATCAAGAGTGCAGGTGGTAAAATGGAAGATTCCACTGTGGTAAGAAAAGTTCTGAGATCCTTATTACGGGTCTATGCAATAAGGGTTGTTGCTATTCAGGAGTTGAGATCAATAGACAAGACTAAGGTATCTCTAGACTCCATCATTGCAAAGTTGATAGCCTATGAGCTAAATAGTTTTGATGGCAGTGTTCAAAAGATTAAATCAACTTTTAAAGCTTCTGTTGTACCATCCAAAAAAGGAAAAGAAGCAAGCACCAGTGGTGAACCAAGACAGAGCATAGAAATGGATGATGAGGAGATTCTGATGGAATTTGAAGCTCTTCTTTCCAGGAAACTTCCTAAAGGAACTAGTAAATATAGAGGTAAGCTCCCTTTGAAATGCTTTTCTTGTAATCGGATAGGACATATTGTTGTAAACTGTCCTAATGGTGACAAGAAGGAAAAACCGAAAAGGTTCAAGAAATTCAAAGGAGGAAACCGAAGAAACTATTTTGTGGCAGTTGATGAAGGTGTCATAGATGAGGAATTAGAAGATGAAGAAAATGAAGATATTGTGTTTGTTGTTGTCAAGGAAGATGTGTCAGACAAGGCGGCTCTTGTCTCTTGCTTTTGTAATTCCAATGAGTGGATTATTGACAATGGCTATTCTCACCATATGACTGGTGACCGGAGCAAGTTTCTATCCTTGGAAGAGTATGATGGTGGTGTGGTTCTCTTTGGTAATGATGCACCATGTATGGTCAAAGGCAGAGGGTCCATCTCTTTGAATGGAAAGAGTAATGTTGACAATGTTTATTGGGTTGATGGTCTCAGACACAACCTTTTGAGTGTTGCCTAGCTAAATGATAGTGGTCTCACTCTAGAATTCAAGAATGGAGTGTGCAGAATCAAAGGAAAGAATGGTGAATTGGTGGCCACCGACATGCAGACCAAAGGTAACCTATTTCAATTGAATGCAAATATCAGTACATGTCTTATGGCCAAGTTCGATGACAACTGGATATGGCATAGGAGACTCTGTCATGTAAACTTTGATAACATTGTGAAGGCTAGTAAGATCAAGGCAGTTAGAGGGTTGCCAGTGCTGAGAAAACCGAAAAATACCTTGTGCAGAGAGAGTCAACTAGGGAAAATGCCTTCCTCAACCTTTAAAGGTAAACCTTTCACTACAGACAATTTACTTGATCTTGTGCATACTGATTTGTGTGGTCCTATGAAAACTAGGAGTATGCAGGGTGATAGGTACTTCATGATTCTCACTGATGACTGCTCAAGAATGATGTGGGTCACATTCTTGAAAGATAAGTCTAAAGCTTTTGGAAAGTTCAAAGCTTTCAGAGCATTAGTGGAGTAGGAAAGCGGTAAAAGGATCAAGTGCCTTAGAACTGATCAAGGAGGGGAATTCACTTTTGGTGAATTCAACAAGTACTGTGAAGAACATGGCATCAAGAGGCAACTGTCTACCCCCCAGACTCCATAGTAGAATGGTCTAGTAGAGAGGAATAATCAGACTGTGGTTGAAGTAGCAATAACAATGCTGATTCAAGGAAAGGTTGCTCACACCTTTCGGAGAGAAGCGGTGAGCACTATAGTCTACACAATGAACCAGGTACTCATCAAGAAAGGTAAGGATAAAACTCCTTATGAGTATTGGACCAATAAGACACCTGTGGTTAGCTACTTTAGCATGTTTGGTAGAAAATGTTATATCAAGAGGAGCAAACACCAGAGCAAATTTGATGCAAAATGTGATGAGGGAATATTCCTAGGGTATTCCACCAAGAGAAAATCTCTCAAGTGTTTCAATAATAGGACTCAAAGAATTATGGAAAGCATCAATGTGAGAGTTGATGAAACCTCTAAGAAAACTAAGGAAACCGACAGTGAGCAAGCAGTAAATGAACCGATTGTAACCTTCTGGGAACCAGTTGCCAGTCAACCAAGTACCAGTAATAGTGTTCCTACACCAGTAGATGTAGATGCTGATACTGATGGAGATGAGGGTGAAGAAGAAAAGAAAGAGGAATTTGTTAAGACCATTCCTCGGTATGTCAAGCTAAATCATGATCCTAAGCAAATCATAAAAGATAAGGATGCAGGAATCCTTACAAGAAGAAAGGTCAGAGAAAACTCATGTATGATCTCTGAATTTGAGCCTAAATCATTCAAAGAGGCACATAAAGATGAAGACTGGATCAAGGCAATGGAAGAGGAACTTGACCAGATAGAGAGAAATGGTACATGGTGTTTGGTACCTAGACCGGAGCATAAAAATGTCATCGGTACCAAATGGGTTTTCAGAAATAAGCTGAATGAGGATGGCACAATGATTAGAAACAAAACCAGACTGGTGTGTAAAGGATATGCCCAAGAAGAAGGAGAAGACTATTGAGAAACCTTTGCTCTATATCCAGATTTTAAAGGATACAAAGTATATCAAATGGATGTAAAATTTGCATTCCTAAATGGTGTACTTGAAGAGGAAGTGTATATAGAGCAACCAAATGGGTTTTCCCTATCTGAAGATAGTGACATGGTGTGTAGGCTACATAAAGCCTTATATGGTCTAAAGAAGGCACCTAGAGCATGGTATGAACGCCTACACTCCCATCTTGTGAAGATTGGATTTGAGAGAACAAGCGAAGATAGCAATATCTAATTGAAATCTGAAGGAGATCAGATCCTGATCTGTGAGGTATTTGTTGATGACATTATCTTTGGTGGAGATGACAAGATGAGTCATGAGTTTGAAGATGAGATGAAGAAAGAGTTTGAGATGTCACTCATAGGGGAGATTAAGTTCTTCATTGGACTGCAAATTCAGCAGATGAAAGATGGAATCTTTATCACTTAGTCCAAGTATGTCAAAGAGGTGTTGAAGACCTTTGGTATGGAAGATAGCAAACCGGTTGGTACACCGATGGTGACCAGTTGTAAACTATCCAAAGAGGATGACTCAACATTGGTTAATGACAAGGAATACCGATCAATGATTGGTAAGTTGCATTATGTAGTGCATAGCAGACCAGATATTGCACATGTAGTTGGCATTACTGCAAGGTTCTAGAAAAGTCCAAGAGAATCCCACTTGGTTGCAATCAAGCGGATTCTTAGGTATCTGAAGGGAACTATTGATTATGGATTGTGGTATCCATATAGCAAGGATTTCAACTTGAAAGTATTCACAGATGCTGATTGGGCAGGTAATGTGGATGACTGGAAGAGCACAACCGGTGGTGCATTCTTTCTTGGTGGTAGACTGGTCTCATGGATGAGTAAGAAGTAGAGTTGTATCTCTCAGTCTACAGCAGAAGTAGAGTATGTTGCAACTTTCATGAACTGCACTCAAACAATTTGGATGAAGCATGAATTAAATGGCTTCAAAGTTCCTGTATCTAAACCGGTAAGTATATTTTGTAACAATACTAGTGCAATTAACATCTCCAAGAATCCAGTTTTACATTCTAGAACCAAGCACTTTGAGCTTAAGTATCATTTCTTGAGGGAAAAGGTTCAGAACAAAGAGATTGCACTAGAACATTCTTCTAGTAAGGAGCAGTTAGCAAACATATTCACCAAGCCTCCCCCAAAGGCTACATTTATGTACTTAAGAGGTGAATTAGGGGTGTTGCCCCTTCAGGAGGTGAACTAAAGGTATATGCTCCACATCAGTCAGGTATTGCATAGTCAATTTTTTTCAGGATTGATGTGTTGAAGGATGCTACTCCTCAAGGGGAGCAGCATAATGGAACAGGGAAGCTTGTGCCTCCACTTTGGCATTGTTGTCAAAGGGGGAGAAGAAGTGAAGTGGAGAAGATATCTATAGAAATTGGGGGATAAGATGTGAAGCGGAGAGATATCTTTGTATATTGCCATCAATGCCAAAGGGGAAGATTGTTGGCATTATATGAACCGGTATGAGGACATGATGACATTGTATGTTTTCATGGATGTCAATATGCTGAAGAAGAGAGAACCGATATGTTACCAAGAACTGGTATATATGAGAACCGGTATAACATTGTGAACCGGTATATGTGCCAAAGTGAAGCGATGTGTTTGTTCAAGGTGAACTGGCATGTTGATATGGGAACCAGTACATGGAAGCTTTGTATGACTACCAGTTGGAAGTCTCAACTTCAGGGTTTCCGATTGAAGTGCTTCAAGCCTGTGTGACTCAACTAGAGACTTTGTGTGATGAGTTAGCATTGTAACAAAGAACAGATCATGTTGCCACGTCAGCCTTGTACATGTGAAGGATCTTGCATGAAGGAGATTGTTCCTATCTACCTCGGGAATTTGCAAAGTTTGTAAATGGTGAAAATGTGTGATGGGTTATCAGCCGCCATGAAAGCGGTGGAAAAATAATGATGGAGAACATCTTGAGATTGGTTCAAGACTGTTGCATTTAATGCAATGTGCTCAATGGTCAGGATTGAACCGTTTGAATTGCCTAACCTAACAGGTTTAGGGTTTAGGGTTTATGCTACCGACCTATCTGTTTCCTATAAGGTCATTGTTGTGTTTCTTTCTGAGGTTGCTGGTAAAAGTTGTGTGTGTGTATCCAAGTGAAGAGATACATGATTCTTGCCAGACCAGAGGAGAGAAGTGATACCTGCAGAGTGTAAGTGCAGAAGGTGAAGAGGAGGTAAAGTGGATTTGCATTGGCATTGAGTGTTGTTACTAGATCATTGTAATACATGTTGATCTCTAACCACTTCAACAGTTGGGAAATCCCTTAACAGAGTAGCTTTAACTGGCTTACTATAAATCCTTTGACAGGGTGACTCAAAACCATTGAGTTCTTGAAATCCTCTAACAAGGTAACCTTTAACAGGGTTTAACCCTTAACCAGGTATTCTGGCCATCCCTTAACTAGGTGATCCCTAACAAGATCGGTTCCTAATAGAACCTATTGTATCAATCTTTAACCGAACAAGGCTCCTAACAGAGTGGACTTCTAAAGAGTTCAAAAATAGCTTGTGGGTATTCATCCCCACCATGGTTTTTCCTAGTTGGGTTTCCACGTGAAAAATTTGTGTGTCATGTGTGGTGTTATTCATGTGATGGTTTAAGTGATTTGTGTCTGAAGGTAAATCATGTTGATCTAGCTATTTATATATCTTTGATGATAGATTACCTGTTCATGCACTAGGGTGAAACGGAAATGAAGTATTAGATTGTATGAAAAGATAAGTGTCAACCGGTTTATGCTTGTCTCAGTTATTCTAGGTTTTGCTGGTTGTACTCTATTTAAGACCAATGTTACTGTTTGTCTGCCAAAGCACAGTGTCTGCTGACAAACTGGTTTTAGGAATGTGTTTTAGTCGGTACTGATTCACCCCTCCCTCTCAGTATCGGTTTGGTACTATCTGTTCATCATTGAGTTATCAACATATTCATATGACAGTTGGCTAACTTGGCATGGCTAATTCCCTTCCCCTGATTTAAAATGGAACAAGTGTCCACACATGTAGAATCATTGAGGAAGAGTGCCACTTTGAATGTGTAAATAAATACATTTAAGGTGACAGAATGATAATAAGATACATTTTAAGTAATAATGAACAAAGAAGATTATTTACATACCTTGCAACTGAGTTGATTGATACCATCAGGTGATAAATTTTCTGGCACATGTGAAGCTGACAACAAGAATATTAAAATGCCATAATATATGGTGTGAAGTGATAGTGAAAGAAGGGAAAATAAAATGAAGTGGAAGTGAAGTGGAATGAAAAATGGACTAGAGGGTCGCCACATAAGTGTGGAGACTTTATTATGAAAGGATTAAAGTAATCCTTTAAGTCACATGGTAAACTCGAAAGTCCACCTTCAAAGGCTACAAGAAGAGTATGTGTCATAACCCTCTTTTCTCCATTTTTGATTAAAACTTGCTACTACTATTGTTATTATTATTATTATATCATTTTGTGGTTATGTTAGCAATGAATTTATTGAATATGGTTGAAAAAACTATTATAATTAAGAGGATTAAATAATGGACACACACAAACACACTTGAAAATATAATTTTGGAAAATTATTTAATTACTGAATTTTAAATAAGCACATGTCGTAGGAGAAATTGGAAGCTTCTAGAGGGAATCATCAATTTCCATTTTCTTGCATGTAACTCCTCCATTAAGTGATCAATCAATTTTGCATGAGGATAATTTAGGAAAAAATAATCTTATTTTCAATTAATTCTATTGATAGTGGAATTGAAGAACGTTTTCTATATAATGTATGCAAGCTTTCGAAAAGGTGAGTTGATTGTTTGGAAGAAAATTCCTCAAGTTTCATGTTGATATTAGTAGGATTTCTTTTGTATTCATATTTCATTTGTAGAATTGCTAAGTTGCTTTTGAAGAAATTTTACTAAGATTCAAGGAAGGATCTAAGGAGAAAAGATAGAAGATTTGGAGAGGATTCAACATCGAAGGCTCCATCAATCCAGGTTCCCTACTTTTGCTTTCGCTTATATGCATGGGTGTAGTAGTTTCATTTCTCTTTTATATTTTATTCATATGAAAATGTGCTTCAAGAAATTCATCTTCTTATTTATCTAGAAAATTAATCAAGGGGAAATCCTATTTTTCTATTTGGGAGAAAAAGAAAGAAATCTGAATTTTACCTTTGGTTTATTTTTCTTTCCTCAAAATGTGCATCTTATAAATTATTTTATTAAAAAGAAAAGAAAAAATCCCTCTTCCCTGTATCTCACGATATTTCTTTCGAAAATAATATCTCTCAAAATGTGTATATTTATTTTTATTTTCTAGAATCCTTTCATTAGTTGTTGAACTATCTCAAAAAAAAGAAGTTTATCTCTGAGAAACATTATTTTTCTTCAACAGGTTGTGAAGAGCCATTTTTGTAAGAACTTGTATTATTTCATACACAAATCTTTTTATTATTATTATTTATTATTTTCTGTGAACAAATCTCTCTCTCTCTCTCTCTCTCTCTCTCTCTCTCTCTCTCTCTCTCTCTCTCTCTCTCTCTCTCTCTCTCTCTCTTCTATGAACAAATTCCTCTCTGTGGAATTCATCTGATACTTATTTATCTATGAATCTTTTACTTATTTCTTTGTGAGCAATGAATCCATCTGTGATCATGAAACCATGCTGTGATTTACCATTCCTTATTTTTCTGTGAATAAATATTTCTCTCTCAGAATAAAATATGCAGAGATTATTTCCACCTCCCTGAGAACATAAGCTATTGAATAAATCCACCTTGCAAATTATTCCTCACTGAATATTAGTATTTCCCTAAGAATATAGGATTTACCACTCTGAGAAAACATCAGTGGTAAAAATTTATCCTTGTTTTCTTCCACCTTTTTTTTTCTTACCTATCTTTCTGGGAATTTAAATATTTATCTCTTAAGTATTCCCTTGTGACTTCCTTCACTACAAACTCAAATTAAATCCATTTATAAATAATCACACACACACACACACACACACACACACACACACACACACACACACACACACACACACACACACACACACACACACACACACACACACACACACACATATACACATATATATACATATTATATATATATATATATGTATATATACATATGTATATATATATGTATATACATACATACATACATATATATATGTATATATGTATGTATATATATATATACATACATGTATATATATATACATACATGTATATATATATATACATACATGTATATATATATATACATACATGTATATATATATATATATGTATGTACACACACACGCACACACACACGCACATATTTCAAATAAACTTCAGAACGAAATTATTATCGAGCGTTATAAAATTATATTTGCATAAACTTTGGAATGAAATTATTATTGGGAGTTACTTTTATTATTGGTTGTTGTGGGTAGAAGGTGAGGTGGGCATGTGGGACCCCACCCACCCCACTCCTTGTGGCCTCTACTAGCGCAGTGGCCCGCAAGGGGTATGGGGTGGGCAGGGGCCCACGGGCCCGCCTCCCCATTCCCTCTCCCCCAACCTTCAACAACCACTTTAAAATTGGTAATGCAACTAATTTAAATTTACTTATTTTCCTTGCCACTTGAAAATTTATTAAGTGAATCCTAGTTGAATGGAAATTGGGTTTTATTAATTAGGTTTAATAATAAATTATTAATATTATTGTTATATTAAACTTAGTTAATCAAAAATAAATTTTACCAAAGTAAGATTTGGTTATAAAATAATATGGTATTAATTGGTCATAAATATCATCTTGATTGGTTGTATTGATGTAAACATTTTGAGTTGGAAGGATTACAATATAATCAATACTTCAATTTCAACTATTGCTAAATTTGAATATAGATTTGCGTTGATCATTTTAAGCTTCAATTATGAAATTGACAACATTAATTGTAGATGAGAGATCCATTTCTTCCTTAATAATAAATGAGACAATTTTAGAAGGGAAACTTAGTTAGGGATAAACCAATGGAATTTAATTTGTAGATGCACTTTGGTGTTACGCATTTATTATTACCATGGAAGTTGTTGTTGTCAATATGCAAGTTACTCATTTATTTTTCACTTTTATTGCAAATTACATATTTGGTACCTAGTTGCGTTACTTATGTTACTTAAAAAAAAAATTGAATAGTAATTCACTCTTGAATAATGTTCACCTAGTAGTAGTAAGTTGTTATTTTCAAGTAATTCTCCTTCCTCTATTTGTAGAATCAATTTCATGAGTAGTTTTTCCAATTATTTAATTCTGGAAATATGATCTTGAACCTAATTACATTAGAGTAATAATGTTCATTTTAAATCTTACCAAGCATTTTAGTTTAGTTTCTTACAAGGAAAACTAAACAAGAGGAGTTGCAAACAAGAAACTTAGTAGCCTTCGTTATTTACGGTGCCTCTGGGTCACGCTTACAGGTAATGTCATTGTGTAGAACTACTGCACCTAACACCTAATAAAGCTACAATAACGATGTCTATGGCATCATCCCTATTAATCATCGAGGAGTAATAAGGGTCACATGGAAGTTAAAATCCAAGGGGTGGGTAATCCCCCTTGGATCGATAATCTAAAAGGATAATATTTAAATGAATTTACATCCACTCAGTTAAACCTTAGAAAACCCCTTTAGGGTTGGTTGAGTAAGATGCTTTTAGAATTTTATTTTATATTGATGATTTTTTTTACGATTGATAATGGGTCAAGGGTGACGCTTATGATAGGAAATAGGACCTAGTTGTTTTAGGCCACAAGAAATAGGCCACCTTGAGCCCTTTGCTAAAAGCTACCATTGTGGATAACAACTATAGAGAAAATGTCTGGGACATTGACCCTAGAAAGGGTTGTGTACCCACCAAAATAGTTTACATTAAACCATAGACTAGAACTAGAACTACATACTTTATGCCTTGATCCCGTGCCGAAAGGGGCATGTAGGTTGTCTAGGGACGGAGTTGCCCCTAGTACTCAGGCATTTGAGGATGGAGTCTAGGATGTTGTTCAAGCGAGTAGATGGTCTATGAGGTTCCTTGGATCCTTACTCAAAGGAGACATAATTACCAATTGCAAGATAAGGGAAATAAATAAAATAATAATAATTCAACGCATACTCAGAAGGAATCATGTATGGATTCGCTTGACTTCCTGAAGCTTTAGGCCAAATTCAGAGGCGGAATTCAAGCTTGCATTATGCTATTTTAATTACTCCTAAGGACAACAACCTCAGTGCACCCCTATTAGAGGAGTGTAGTTCTTAGAGAGTGACTCAAGACCCGGATGGTCCTGATGAGCATAAGTCTCTAGCCAGAGCACCTCCTATCCAAAGTTGGATAGATGCCTTCCCTGTTTCGGTAGATGCCTATCACGTATTGGATAGATGAAACCTCCTATTCCATATGGAGAGATGCCTAACATGCATGGTTAGATGCTCATTCTGGATGGATGAATGCCTAATCTGGTTGGATAGATGCCCAAAGTAT
The DNA here is from genome assembly GCF_030272615.1 of Cryptomeria japonica. Lineage (NCBI taxonomy): Eukaryota > Viridiplantae > Streptophyta > Pinopsida > Cupressales > Cupressaceae > Cryptomeria > Cryptomeria japonica. The sequence goes on from NC_081408.1 coordinate 406,621,918, forward strand.
GCGATTGAATCAAAAATAAAAAATAAATAAATAGTCAAATATTCTTGGGTTAAGTAGAGTGGGTTATTACATGTGGTATCAGAGCGAAGGTTCAAATCTAGGCTTGAGCTCACTTCAACTTACACAACTAAGGGAGTGTCTTGTAATGATAGAGATTAAATTGTAAAATCTTAAATCAAGAACTTGTTAGGATTCCCACTGATACTGAGAGGGGGGGGTGAATCAGCATCTAACCGGTGAATAGAGTTTCTTAATTTAAAACATGTAGAACATATTATAACAGTGTACTGGTATGTAAGAAATAAAGCAATAAATAGAATTAAAAGCATCCACATAAAAACCACACCATAACGCAATGATTTAACGAGGAAACTCGGTGTGGGAAAAACCTCAGTGGGATTTGTGACCCATAATATTCACTTACTGGCCAATAAGAGAATATTACTTACAAGAGGGGCCTGCACATGCAGGAAGGCCAACTACCTAGAGCTCACTGCTCAAACACAAAATGGGAAGTCTCACTGACTTACAATGATGGATTATACAAATCCAATATCTTGTATTTCTTTACAATAGCATCTATAATGCCAGATCCAGTACCGGTTGCTTCTTTGCTTCTTACATAAATCCTTAACCTATATTTCACATAATAGGTCTGCCTAATATCTTTTCTTATTCACTTACTATCACTTTCAAATGTCTACAATAATCTCTCTTACATATAAGAGTCATTTTACAACTTGCCAAGTCAGCTTACAAAGATTTTACAATAATAAACAAAATATAATATAACAAAAATCTTGTCGGCCTCTGTGCCGGTATACTTTCTTTCTCTGCTAGTGTCGGTGGTCTAAGTGTCGATGTAGAGTCTAATCTTGCTAGTGCTGGTGTAGTGTAATGCCTTGTCGGTGCCATAGGATTGTAAGGTTGCCATCAATGACAAAACCTTCAATCACCTACAATGTCTCATTGGAGTGTGCATATGCCAACAATCTCCCCCTTTGGAATTGATGGCAACACTCATGAGAAAATTCAAAAGTGTATCCAAAACTGTAATCCAAAAATGTGTTACCAATATAAGAACTCCCCCTGAGTAGATAAGTCTTTTGCCGGTTATTTTCTCATACTACTACTCCCCCTTTGGCATCAATGACAAAGGTTGTCAAGGTGTCAATAGAGTTGTAGTCTCAACTTTGTAACTGGGTGGTTACAATTTGAAAAAGCTCTTCCAAAATCAAGTTTATACTCTCCATAAACTTCTTGTTGTCCTTTATTGTTGTCTATGTTCTTTTAAATGTACCGGTGAGGTGCTGCATATGCTCTGTCGGTGTTTTTTGTCCCTATATCAGTGCCTTAGATATTTCCTTCCACAATGATGCTAGATAGTCCAATCTTGGACTCAGTTTTAGTCTCAAATTCTTTTCCTTATTTACTATTCTCTCCTTTTCTCTTTCTAACTTAAGTAACTCTTCCCCAAAACTTGTTATCCTTTGCTCAAAAACTGATAATGTATCAGATGAGTTAACAAAACTATCTACAAGTTTATTGATTTCATCCTATACCTTGCTCATCTTCTTATCTATGTCTACCGTCAAAAAGTTTGTTTTGCAAGTGTCTTTGTACAGAGTTTTAAATTCCTTCAATAAGTTACACAGTTCCGGTAGAAGTGTGTCAAAATCTCTAGTACACTTCTTTATTTGATCTTCAAAGAAATTTTGCTTTTCAATTTCTAGCTTGTCCATCAATGTCTCTTCCTTTATTTGCTCAATAGTCCATGTGTTCTCAGTGATGTATTTACACAAACTATCAAGTTGCCCTAAAGAACCGTTATTGTCTATGTTACAGTTAGGAGCTATTACCTTCAAAATTGGGATTGTGTCATCTATAGCTTTATAAGCCTGTGAACTACAATCTGTTATCCTTTTGATTGAATCCAAAAGTACTTCAGTTACATTTGTTGATTTGTGGCCTACTAAGGAGGAACCAACATTCTGAATTCCACCAGTGGAGGAAGTAACCAAGCTTGTTGTGTCCTCTAGTAGGTCAGTCTGTGTTTGCATTTCTTTAAGCAATGGTTTTTGATTTTCTCCTGTTTCCAGTTGTACTGTTTCCTCATGACTCTGTTCCTATTTCAGAGCCTTTTGCTCTTCTTGTTTCTCTGTTTGTTGTCATGTGTTATCATCTACCAATTTCTCTTGTGTTTGATCAGTGTGCTCAGTTACCGGTGACTCACTAGCCATGTCTATCATACCAGTTGTATCTTTATCTACCATAATGTTGATCTTTTGTGTATCAACATTTACTGTGTATAGTACCTCGGGATTAGGATTAGTATCCTTTATGTCCATACTCTCAACTATCGGTTGATATTCAGTAGTTTTTATCAATGATGTAATTTGAGACGGTAGGGATAAGTTATCTTTAACTTTGATGCTCAGAGTCCACCAACCTTTCCTTTACCCTTGTCTCTTTCCTTCTGATATACCTTTATAGGTTTGGGGTTCCTGTACTCTTCCTATTTTTCTTTTTCAACTAGGAATATATCCCATGCATTTTTTGTTTATTTAGTTACCTCATTAACTCTTCCAACCATTAAAGCAATATGCCGGTGTGCAGTAGATAATACTGACCGGTTGGCTTCGACAATTAAATCATCTATCTCCTTAGGTGGGTTTACTGGATAAACAGCTAGTAATTTTTCAATTTTAATTTTCTTATCAAGCTCTATAACAACTTATCTTCTTGCTTCCAGTCTTTTGAACAGTTCATCTGGTACTTCATCTATTACTTCCATCAAAACTTTCTTATACATGTCCATATGCAATATAACACTGTTTTCTACTTGTTCTTTTTCATCTGCAGTTAGAGTGTCATATAATTTATGTATATTATTTAGTTTTCCTTCCTCTATAATTTCATTTAACAGTATGTCAAGAGGAGCCAAATTTTGTTTTGTTCTCTTCTTCTTCTTCTTGGGTGTCAGTTTCTTCTTTGGTGTAGTCTTTTTAACAGGAGATCTCACTGCTTGTTGTTTCTGTCTAGTTCTCCTAGGTGAGGGTGTGGTTGCCGGTGAAGGATCTCTTTTCCTTACAACTCTTTTGAAAGTTGTAGGCATGTCACTCTCTGAAGAAGTGCCTACCAGTGATAGGTGAGTTTCAGGCTGTGGGGCTGCTAACTCATCCTCAGTGATACCGGTTTGTTTCAGTATATCTTCTTTAATAGCCTTTGCCTGTCTAGAACCTCTTCTCACAATTGCCTCAACCTTTTTCACTCTCTTGTTAGATTATATTTGATTTTCTATGGTCTTAGCACTACCAAATACTTCTTCCTTTGGTTCATTTGGAGCTTCCAGAAGTGCTTTAGCATAAGTCTCAACTATATGATCATCAGTCTCATAACCCATCTCTGTTACCCAGATTGTTCTAGGGACGACTGCTTCCATCCAGATCTCATCCTTTTTTATTACAAAACATATATCATCCTTGTACTTGTCAACAATCTTCTGTGATAATCTAATTATCTTCTTCATTTTGGCCTTAAGTGCTTGAAAATAATCATGAATGTTCTTTTCCTTGTTTTCACCCATGTTATTCAATAGCTTTGTTAACTGTTTTCCTACTGGTATATCAAATCCAAGTGCTTTATAGCCTATACTAGAGAACCTGTTTGGTTATGTGTAGCATCAAGCATACAAGCAGATTACCAAACCTAAAAGTTCCTTTCTTATCTTTCTTTATCTTGCCTAAGTTGTCAATTAACTCATCTTTTAACCATTCACATATGTCAATTTTCACATTGTCTGTAACCATATCATAAGCACTCTTAATGCATAAACTTGAAACTGAGTTGAGTCTATTTGCATGAGTGGCTTTATACCCTAAAATCATGCTAACAAATCTCACATTTATATCTGTTACATCATTTACCCTCAAGGACCTTCTATTGGATGTTGCACCAGTTAAGTTTATTACTAGGTCATTGGAGACCTTTTTATTCTTGTTTGGTCTTTTACCGGTGGATGGTAACCCTGTGACAGCTTTCACAGCTTCCTTGGTAATTTTGTGAATTGCATCTAACCAGAAAAATTCACCATGTACCCTTCTTAAGCCTATCCTAATCACATCCTTGGGAAATTCAGGAATGTAGAGGATTTAAGTAAATCCTAGGGTTTCAATGATTTTATGTTCTGGTTTTACATTTCTGAAATTACCACATATGACAGATTTATACATTGTTTTGATCTCTTCATCTCCTAATTCCTCTATGTTGCAATGAATGTAAATTTTGGGGTCTTCAGCATAAACAGCTCCTTTTGGAATTTGACAAAAAGCACTTATAGTGTCATCTTTCTTTGCTACCTCGGGAACTAGTTGAAATACGGGCCTAGGGAATTTTATAACCTCAACTACAATAGGGTTTGCTATATATTCAAGTGCAGAGGTGGATGCCATGATGATAAATACCTTTTTTTGTCTTGGATGGATTGATTGCTTGAAGTGCTTTGCCTCTTTGCTCGAAATCCCTTAGCTCTGTAAATTTCACACTCTTCAAATGTTTGAAATCTCGGTGAAGTGAAATGGAGCCAAAACCACAAATTTATAATGTTAAGTTGCCATCTACCACATTTAATGCATGCCGGTTAAGTATTCACTTAACATTGTCTGCCGGTAATGAAGTAATTTCCAACTTCTCATCTCTAACCAAGGGAATAATAGCACATGTGTCATTAGATTGCCAAACCCTCAAGGAAAATTTCTTCAATTTGATGAAGAACTTCCTACCGGTGGAGCACTACTCTGTCCTGCCGGTGGAGTAATACTTTGTTCTGTCGGTGGAGTGTTGATTGGTTCTACCAGTGGAGGAGTATTCCCAACATTTAGATCATCTTTTCTAATCCATTGTTTTGAGAATTCTTGCTTAACCTCTTCAACTTTTTCTTTACCTTTCAAGCTAGAACTTTTGTTGTCTGCCAGTGAACCTTTACTTCTACAGAATTTTGCAATATGCCCAATCTTGTTACATGCATAACAAGTCACATTATTCTTCTGAATAGCTTTCCCATAACCTATGCCGGTTTGTGTTCTACATTGATTAGATAGGTGTCCAAATCTTCCACAAACATAACATCTCACATTCATTCTGCAATTTTCAGAGTTGTGACCAACTTTGTTGCATTTTGAACATTGACCGGTGGGTGTGTTGATATTCTAATAATTTCTAGATCTACATTCATTTTCTCTATGACCATACTTATTACAGTTAAAGCATTTTCCATTGAATTTATAAATATTAGGTTGCCTTACTGGTTTGCTATGATCCTGACTATTTGCAGTACCGGAGCTTTCACCAACTTCAAAGCCAATTCCAGAAGTGTCACCCTTAGGTTTTTGATTTTTCAGCAAGGTGCCAAGTTCCTCTAAGCTTTTCTTGAATTTTTCTTTATGTTGATTTGCAGTTTTTAGTTCTCTTTCTAAGACTTCTTTCTACCTCATTAGTTCATTGGAGTCATTCTGAGTGTGCATCAGATCTGTCTTCAATAAATCATTTTTATAGCTAAGTATTGTGTTCTCATTTGCTGCATCACTTAGTCTTCCAGTCAATCCTTCTTCATTCTTCTTCCTATCTTCAATTTCTTTACAAAATCTCATAGTCATATCCTACATCTCATTCTTTGTTGTTATGTTCTCACGTTTCAGCTTGCTTATCTGATCATTAAGTGATTCCTTTTCATCATTTTCATTTTGCATCTTTTCACAAAGTTCTCTTCTCTTGTTTCTTGCAATAGTAAGATTCTCTTGAAGTGTCTGAATGATATCCTGAGCTGCCTTTAGATCATCTTCTAGTTTGATATTTTTAAATTTTTCTGTATCATAGTCTGAGAGAGCTCCTTCAAGTTGCTTCATCAAATTTTCCATATCTACCGGTGTCAAGATCTTCCTCAAGCTGTTAGGCTTCTGAAAATAGAGGACCAAGCTCTAATACCAATTGTTAGGATTTCCACAGATACTAAGAGGGGGGGGTGAATCAGTATCTAATTGGTGAATAGAGTTTCTTAATTTAAAACATGTAGAACATATTATAATAGTGTACCGGTATGCAAGAAATAAAGCAATAAACAGAATTAAAAGCATCCACATGAAAACCACACCATAACACAATGATTTAACAAGGAAACCCGGTGTGGGAAAAACCCGGTGTGGGAAAAACCTCGGTGGGATTTGTGACCCACAATATTCACTTACTAGCCAATAAGAGAATATTACTTACAAGAGGGTCCTACACATGCAGAAAGGCCAACTACCTAGAGCTCACTGCTCAAACACAAAATGGGAAGTCTCACAGACTTATAATGATGGATTATACAAATTCAATATCTTGTACTACTTTACAATAGCATCTATAATGCCAGATCCAGTACTGGTTGCTACTCTGCTTCTTACATAGATCCTTAACCTATATTTCGCATAATAGGTCTGCCTAATATCTTTTCTTATTCACTTACTATCACTTTCAAATGTCTACAATGATCTCTCTTATATATAAGAGTCATTTTACAACTTGCCAAGTTGGCTTACAAAGATTTTACAATAATAAACAAAATATAAGATAACAAAAATCCTGTCGGCCTCTGTGCCGATATACTTTCTTTCTCTGTCGGTGCTGGTGGTCTGAGTACCGGTGTAGAATCTGATCTTGCTAGTGCTAGTGTAGTGTAATGCCTTGCCAGTGCCATAGGATTGTAAGGTTGCCATCAATGACAAAACCTTCAATCACCTACAATGTCTCATTGGAGTGTGCATATGCCAACATAACTAACTATATAATTTAAATTCTAGGTAGAACCTAGATTGCTAGAGGAAGATGAAGAGGAAGAGGAAGAGGAATATTGGAAGACGTGATACCACTAGGAGAAAACCATGAAGAAAATCAACAAGATCAAGGGAATAACAAAGATGGGGTTGAAGCTATAATCAACTTGCTAACCAAACAAAGGGACAAGATCAACTTCTTGGAAAAATCTATGTAGGACCTTAGGATAAGGTAGAATGACATCGAAAAAAAATTAGTATTGAAAATGGGAACCTTGGCAACAATTGAGGGAATGAGATAGACAATAGGAGGGAAAACAATATGTTGGAGCTTTCTAAGGATTTAAAGAAAATCACCCCACCTAAGTTCGATGGAAGGCAAATTGGTGAAGGAGCTGAAAACAGGTTCATTGAAATGGAAAAGTACTTTGAACTAAGGGACTTTAGTGAAACAACCAAGGCCTTATGGGGTTCCTATCAACTCATAGGGGAAGCAACTAGCTAGTGGACCAACACAAAGGAAAAAAATGGGTATAACAGGGATACAATCACATGGGATCAATTTGTCCACCATTTTCATAAAACATGGTTACTGCAATTGTTCTTTGATGAGAAGATGATAGAATTCCATAATCTTCAACAATGGTCCTTAACAGTCCAGTAATATTGAGATAAGTTCGCTAAATTGTTTAAGTATGTACCCATGTATCAGAAGGATGAGAAAGGTCAAGCCAAGAAGTTCATTTTGGGGCTAAACACCAACATAGGGGCAGAAGTTGACATGCATGGACCTGAAAACATGAATGATGTACTTAAGAAGTCTTTGAAGCAAGAAAGAAAGATTCAAGCCCTAGTAGCAGCAAGGAAGAAATTTAATGGGAACCATTCATTTAAAAGGAAGCAGGAATTCAAGGGAAACACCAACTTCAACAAAATTCAAAGGAATAACTCTTCTGAAAGAAGGCCACCCCCTAATCAATATCAAAGGAATGGAAGTAATAACATTAATAGGGGAAATTATAACAGGGGCAATTATACCAAGAATAACCAACACAATAGGATAACTTATCCAAAAAGGTCCAATGAAGCAAGGAATGATCCTCCTAGGAATCAAGTAAGGCGAGGACCATCTGGTGGGTGTTTTATGTGTGGAGGGAACCATTTTGCTAGAGAATGTCCAAGAATGCAAGGTCAAATCAGGGCCAATCAACCACAACAAGGACCTCAACAAAGGATTCATGCAATAGTTAGAAACCGAAGAACAAGATTTCAGAATGTTCCCATGGAAACTACAAGTACACTATTTGAAGAACCAATTTCAATTCTAATTGACACTGGGTCATCTAAATGTTTCATTTCACCTGAATTAGTAAGTAAATTTGCATTAAGAGTTAAATAAATGGAGTCATCATGGACGGTTCAATATGTGGATAAGGCAACTAGGGAAGTAACCAAGTGTTTATCAAAAGCAAGGGTACATTTTCCCGAGCTCGAAACAAGGGTAGATCTCTATGTGGCACCCCTAGGGTTATATGATATAATTATTGGAATGAGTTGGCTAATAGATCACCAAGATAGTGTGGATTGCTACAACAAATTGGTCGACAATTTAAATGATGGGGGAAGAAGGATCAAAATTCAAGGAAAGTTTAAACCCATTAATATAGAAACCCTATCAGTCATGCAATTAAAGAAGGAAAGAAGAAGAGGAGGCCTAATCTCTATGGTTGGAATTGATGAAGGAGAAGAGGAAAATACCCCAACCTCCCTTCTTACGAGACTTCAAGGATATATTTCCAGAAGAATTGCCAGATTTACCCCCTAAAAGGAAGTTTGACTTTTCTATCAACATACTATCAGGAGTTGAACTAGTATCAAGGGCACCTTACCGAATGAACAGAACTGAATTACAAGAACTCAAAATGCAATTGAAGTAACTCTTAGCTAAGGGGTTAATAAGGCCAAGTGTATCACCATGGGGAGCTCTAGTCTTATTTGTTAGGAAGAAGGATGGGATCTTAAGACTATGCATTGACTATGGGATGTTGAACAAGGTCACAATAAATAATAGGTACCCCTTACCTCGAATAGAGGACCTTTTTGACCAAGTGAAAGGGGCGATGATGTTTTCAAAGTTTGACCTTCAATCAGGATATCATCAACTCAGAATTAAGGAAATAGACATTCTGAAGACAACTTTTAGGACTATATATGGGCATTATGAATTCACAGTAGTACCTTTTGGTGTAACCAATGCCCCAACTACATTTATGAACCTAGTGAATAGTGTGCTTAATGACTACTTGGACAAATTTGTCCTGGTATTTTTGGATGACATCTTGATTTACTCTAGAAATGAGGAGGATCATTTAGTGCATATACAATGGGTTTTGCAAAGGTTGAGGGAACATAAGTTATATGGAAAACTATCAAAATGTGCCTTCTTTGAAGAAAAGATCCACTACCTTGGGCATATCATATCAAAGGAAGGAATAGCAGTTGATCCAGATAAGATAAAAGAAATAGTAGAAAGGTCAATCCCTAAAAATGTTTCAGAGGTAAGAAGCTTTACGGGGCTAGCAGGGTACTATAGGAGTTTTTTGGAAGGATTCTCTAAGATAGAAAACCCTATCAGATCATTGAAAAGAAAAGGTAAAAAGTTTGTGTGGACAAAGAAAAGTGATAAGGCATTTCAAATTTTGAAAGAAAAACTAACTTCAACACCTATCTTAAGGGTTCCAAATCCGAATGGACACTTCACAGTTGTAACAGATGTTTCTATTGAAGTTTTAGGAGGAGTACTTATCCAAGATGAAGGGGAGTGGCTTAAGAATCTAGAAAGTTGAAAACTCATGAAGTTAATTGTGTGCCCCATGACTTAGAGTTAGCAACAATTGTGCATGACCTACAAAAATGGAGACACTTCTTACTTGGGAAGCCCTTTGAGTTAAAATCAGACAACCAAGGACTAAAGTACATTTTTACCCAACCCCACTTAAATGCTAGACAAAGAAGGTGGTTAGAATTTCTAAGTGAATATGATTTTGAAATTGAATATATTAAGGGGAAGGAAAATAGGGTGGTAGATGCTTTAAGTGGGAGGAGGCACGTGATGACTATAGCAACTTTCAAAACCACTTTCAAGAAGCAAGTGATGGATGAGAAAGAACATGACCCATGGTATGAGCAAGTCAATTTAACTCTAGAGTACGATCCTAAGGTTGAAGGATATAAGTTAGATGAAGAAGGGTTTCTAAGGTACAATAACAGAATCTATGTTCCTAATTTGGGGGGCTTAAGGAAGGAAGTCTTATCTGAGGCTCATAATACCCCTTACTCAGGACACCCAGAGGTTAATAAACTTTTTGCAGATTTAAAGAAGCTATAATTTTGGCAAGGGATGAAGAATGACATAGTTTAGTATGTGGATAAATGTTTGGAGTGTCAAAGGGTAAAAGTAGAACATAGACATCCAGCTGGACTATTACAGTTACATAATGTACCTCAACACAAGTGGCAAGTTATTAGTATGGAATTGTGCAAGGGTTTCCCATGTCACCTTCTAGGCATGATACAATAATGGTAGTAATTGATAAACTCACAAAGGTGGCACACTTTATACCAGGGAATTTGTTGAATGATGTACCTACTTTGGAAAGGTGCTTTGTTTAGGAAATATTTAGGTTGCATGGGATGCCAGAGAAAATTATATCAGATAGAGCTGCTAGATTCACTTCAAGGTTTTGGACAACTCTTCAATTAGCTTTGGGAATTCAGCTAAATTTTAGTACTGCATACCATACTAAAACTGACGGTCAAACAGAAAGGAGAAATCAGATTTTGGAAGACCTACTTTGCATGTACTGCATGGACCAACAAAAGAAATTGGAAGAGTACTTACTGCTAATAGAGTTTGCTTACAATAACGCATTTCAAATATCTTTGGGAATGGCGCCTTTCAAAGCATTGTATGGTAGGCCATGTCGAGCACCTTTGAGTTGGGACAGTCTCAAGGATAGAGTAATAACTGGTCGAGATATGTTGAAGGAAATGGAAAGGAAAACTAAGGAAATTAGGCAAATATTGAAGGAAACCTCAGATAGGCAGAAAATTAATGCAAACAAAAACAGGACACCAAGGGAGTTTGAGGTGGGAGAGAAAGTCTTCCTAAGGGTTAGGCCACACATGAATTTCAAAAGGTTTGGGAAAAAGGCTAAAATTGTGCCTCGTTGTGTTGGGACTTTTGAGATCTTGGAAAGGATTAATCCATTTGCATACTGATTGGCCTTACCTCCCCAATTGAGCCAAATCCATGATGTCTTCCATGTATTGTTTCTTAAAAAGTATGTGCCTGATGACAAACATATTTTGAATTGGGATACCTTACAGGTCTAGGAAATGGGGGGAATAATGATAGAGACATTCAGAATCTTGGAGAGGCACCAGTACCAATTGCGCAACAGAGAGGTTGATCAGTGCAAAGTATAATGGAATCAGTATAACAAAAATAATGCTACATGGGAAGATACTAGTGAAATGCAACAATTGTTTCCTTTTTTTGTTTTAGACTGATCATGAACTATACTCTCTTTTTATAGTTATATCAATAAGTGCATTGGGATGATGCACAATTTAAGGGGGGAAGGATGTCATAACCCTCTTTTCTCTATTTTTTATTAAAACTTGCTACTACTATTGTTATTATTATTATTATATCATTTTATGGTTATGTTAGAAATGAATTTATTGAATATGGTTGAAAAAACTATTATAATTAAGAGGATTAAATAATGGACACACACAAACACACTTGAAAATATAATTTTGGAAAATTATTCAATTACTCAATTTCAAATAAGCACATGTCGTAGGAGAAATTGGAAGCTTCTAGAGGGAATCTTCAATTTCATTTTCTTCCATGTAACTCCTCCATTAAGTGATCAATCAATTTTGCATGAGGATAATTTAGGAAAAAAGAATCCTATTTTCAATTAATTCTCTTGATAGTGGAATTGAAGAACCTTTTCTATATAATGTATGCAAGCTTTCGAAAAGGGGAGTTGATTGTTTGGAAGAAAATTCCTCAAGTTTCATGTTGATAGTAGTAGGATTTCTTTTGTAGTCATATTTCATTTGTAGAATTGTTAAGTTTCTTTTGAAGAAATTTTACTAGGATTCAAGGAAGGATCTAAGGAGAAAAGATAGAAGATTTGGAGAGGATTCAACATCGAAGGCTCCATCAATCTAGGTTCCCTAGTTTTACTTTCTCTTATATGCATGGGTGTAGTAGTTTCATTTCTCTTTTAGATTTTATTCATATCAAAATGTGCTTCAAGAAATTCATCTTCTTATTTATCTAGAAAAGTAATCAAGGGGAAATCTTCTTTTTCTATTTGGGAGAAAAAGAAAGAAATCTGATTTTTACTTTTGTTTTATTTTTCTTTCCTCAAAATGTGCATCTTATAAATTATTTTATTTAAAAAGAAAAGAAAAAAATCCTCTTCCCTGTACCTCATGATATTTCTTCCGAATATAATATCTCTCAGAATGTGTATATCTATTTTTCTTTTCTCGAATTCTTTCATTAGTTGTTGAACTATCTCAAAAAAAAAGTTTATCTCTCAGAAACATTATTTTTCTTCAGCAGGTTGTGAAGAGCCATTTTTGTAAGAACTTGTATTATTTCATACACAAACCTTTTTTTTTATTATTATTTATTATTTTCTCTAAACAAATCTCTTTTTTTTTTTTTCCTATGAACGAATTCTTCTCTGTGGAAATAAATTAATTCATTTGATACTTATTTCTCTGTGAATCTTTTACTTATTTCTCTGTGAGCAATGAATCCCTCTGTGATCATGAAACCATGCTGTGATTTACATTCCTTATTTTTCTGTGAATAAATATTTCTCTCTCAGAATAAAATATGATGAATACTAGGAGGGGGGGGGGGGGTGAATTAGTATACCAAAAATTACTGAACTTAAACTCTTAAACAATTTAGCAGTTAACTGGTATAACAGATTTACTAACAAACCAGTTAAGACAAATGCAAACCAAACAACAAATAAAGAATTCACCCACAAGAGCACAATCACCATAACACAAGAGGTTTTGATGTGGAAACCCAAATGGGAAAAACCACGGTGAGCAGAAACTAACAAGTAACTATCTGTAGAATAGTAACCAGATCGGTTAAGGTCATACAATGTTCTTCACCAGAACAAATCCTGTTAGGAATCTAGATCTCTAATAGGAGATAAGTCCTGTTAAAGACTACCTTGTGAGAGGATGCTAGATTCATAGTTGTGAACCACCTTGTTAGAGGATTTACAAAGTCTTTGCCAGGCCTACCCGGTTAAGGGTTTAAGACTTGTCAAAGATATGAGTAATCAACAAGTAGATGATCTAGATACTAGCATAGTATGCTTGGTTAGATCCTTGATAGATCATTATTAATGCACATTTTGCATTACTTCAATCTTCACTATCTCCACACTTTGTTTCTTCACACATACCTAATCTTCTCTTCGATGATCACACATACAAAAACCCTCATGCACTAAAAACCCTATCAACACTTCTAAAACCCTAGACATGATGTCCTTATAAAGGTATCTAATTTCATGTTGGTCCAATAGGATTACATTGCAAGTTCCTAGGTTCAGTGCATCTAGAAACATTTGGTAACACGACTTAAAATCACCGCCAAAGTGTCGGTGGATGATAAGTCATCACAAAAATATCAGTTGGTAACTCATCACAGAGTAGTACCGGTTCATTACCGATTACCGGTTCATACATTTTACCAGTTACCGGTTGTCAAAATGAAGACTGGAAAAATGTTAACTACCGCTTTATTCCTTCGCACCGCTTTGGGATCCTCAAACCTCTTGAGGTCTTCATACCACTTTGGGTCTTTAGTCAGTTTGTGACCGGTAAACACCTTCTGCAAAACACCGATAGTCTAAAGACTATAATACATAATACCAGTTGGAACAATTACTGGTTGAGCATAAGTCATACATAGGGAAGTGATCATAAAAAAAGTATGTGTCCATCAATGACAATCACAACATCATCAAAATGCCAACAATCTCCCCCTTTGGCATTGATGGAAACACTTAGGAAAATTTTGACATCTAAGTGTTTTACAACAAAAATGTGCCATAATCAAAATTACTCCCCCTAAGCATATACACTATCCCTTTTTGCAGAAAATACATTGTATATTACTCCCTTAAAGAAATAACATGAAAGTATACATAAAATTCACCAAAATTTTTGATACTACTCCCTGTTTGCCAACAATGACCAAGTACTGCAGAATAACACCTGTTTCTCATTTTCATTAAAATAAATACGTGTTTATGACAATAATGAGTGAAACTTATCAAAAACTGATTTAAAATACTGCATAAAAGTCTTCATGGATAATGACCATGACTCAAGTAATGAGGTAGCCACCTCACTTTCCATCTGCATCTGTGATACATGTTCTTCCATGGCATCAATTGTACTCATCTCTTGGGTTGTCGTTAAAGCTTCTAGATTTAGAAATCACTTCTGAAGAATTTGTAGTTTGGGTAATAAAACCAGACGTAGTTCCTGCAAATCTCTTGTCCTGTTGCAAATATCCAACTCTATTCTAGCAGACTGGAGCTAATACCGATGAATAGTTTGCCCATATGTGGTGAAAGAATCATACAGGGTCTTAAAGTTGCTTTTGTATGTCTGCAAATCAGATTGCAGTTTCCTTTTATGCAAGCACATCATCACAAAATAGATGGGGTTGGCTTATTTTGCTCAGCAGTAGTTTTCCCTCATCCATAGCATCTCTAATATCCTTCTGCTCTTTCTGATGTTGAGGCCGAACCTCATTCAGTTTCTTTACTAAGGCAGTGTTAAGTGCCTTTTGATGCTTCTTCTGTGCATTAGCTTTAGCAACTTCCTCCAAGCATTGTACCTGGTCCTCTACAACTGTACATAGAAGTTTCAGTTGGGCAAGAGAGGAATCGGTACCGGGGAGGTTGGTACCTAGGATCAAACTGGTAAGGGTGTCAATAGCAGTGTGAATGACATCCTGCTCCTTTTTCCTTCTCAATGCTTCCAGTCTTTCCTATGCTAGCTTTATACCTTGTAGCAACTCTAATTCATCTACAGATTGGAGATCAAGAGGACTGGTGATGTCAGCCGGTTTGGCTTGACCATCGGTTGCCTTTAGAGTCTCCGCTTGCTTGTTCTTTTCTGCTTCCTTCTCCTCTTCCACTTTTTTCTTTTCCTCTTCTTTCTCCCTTTGTTCTGCTTCATGCTTTTTCTTCTCTTCCTCCTTCTTTCTTTCTTCTTCTTTTCGCTTCTCCTTTTCTTCTTTCTTCTTCTCATCATCTTTCCGCTTCTCATCTACTTTCTTTTCCTCCTTTGCTTTCCTCTTCTCCTCTTATTTACTCTTCTCCTCTTCTTTCCTCTTCTCCTCTTCTTTTCTCTTTTCTTCTTGTTTCCTCTTCTCTTCCTCTTGTTTCTTCTTCTCCTCTGCTTTCCTTTTCTCTTCCTCTTTCTCTGCTTTCTCTTTGTTTGCCTTTTCCTTTTCAAGCTTCTTCTTGTCTGCTTTTTATTTGTCCTGTTTCTCCTTGTCTGCCTTTTCTTTATCATCCTTTTCCTTTTCAATGTCTGGAGTGATATCTTCAACATTTAAGGCATCAACATCAATGGTGTCCACCTATTTTGTAGCTGGTTCTCCTTCATCATCAAATGCCTCATCCGGTTTTCTGGTTTTCGATTCCTATTCAGCCTTCTTGTTGGCCTCAGATAGTTGATGCAACTAGACAACAGCTTTAGCATGCAGATGAGTGTCCTTCTATAGTTCAGAGGTTTTTCGTTCAAGCAGCCTAAGTCTTCTTCTTCTCATGAAGAAGAGACCTTTATGTGTGTCCATAATCTAAAAGAATTCAGAATTGGAGGCTTTAGGAAAGTACTAAGCAAATACTTTCTCCCTTATTTCTTGTTCTTTCTCTATGGCAATGTGCCATTTGTTGTCAAAAGAATCATATAAAAAATTAGGTGCCTCAGATCTAATTTCTGATGGTGAGCAGTCATTCTTACACAAATAATTAATGACTTCCCACTCTGTTTCCTCTTTCTCACTATTGGTAAAATCATCAAAACACTCCTTCAGATCACTAAGAAATTTTCTTCTTATATTCTTGATAGTCCTTTGACAATGTGTCATTGGCTTATAAGAAGAGACATCAATATTTACCAGTGCAGATGATGCAGGTGTCTTGCCGATAGCTTTTGTCTTTTTCCTTGTTTGCCTTGTCTTCTTAGGCTGCACATCTGATTATGTGTCTTCAGACTCTGGTGAGTTGCTCTTTGCCTTCCGCTTCCTTTCAAATACTTCAGCAAGTGCAAATTCTTGTTTCTTCTTGGTAGGTGACCGCTTGGTCACTTTTGGGTTTGCTGAGGTAACCAGTGCTGATGCCACTGGCACTGCCTTTCCCTTTTTCACAGAAGGCTCTTCAACCGGTGTTACCCTTTCCAAGTAGGTGTTGGTTCTCTTTTTCTTTGCATTTAAAGGAGAGGAAATCAAGGTAGAGGCATACCCATCCAACATGTCGTACATTTCCTCATAACCCATAGGTTCTACTTCTTCCTATCTGGGCTCTACTGCTTCCATTACATACTCATCTACTCTAATGGTAAAGCAGATGTCCTCTTCATACTTCTTAACAATGTCGCTAGATATCCTCATCCTCTGGCTCATCTTCCACTTGAATTCATCAAATTATTTATTCAAGACTTCAGGATATCTGGTTCCCACCACTTGGAGACCTTCCCTAATTTGTTTGGTGACCATTTGGTCAGCAGACCATTGACTATCACTGACTCCCAGGAAATAGCCTTGAAAGTAGAAAAACAGACCCACCAAAAGTTGTCCAAATTTGAATCTTAGGGCACTGTCCTGTTTGATGGACTTCAAGTTTAGTAGAAGTTGCTTCTGCAAATAGGTGCATAGATCAAATGAGGCATCCTCCATGATCATTCTGTAAGTGGCATTAACCATAGCAATAGAGATAGAGTTTAATCTACTGGCATAAAATGTTCGGTATCCTATCACCATGCAAGCATACTTGACCAACTCATCTTTGATGGTGTTGATGGTCATTCCCCGTTGATCGCTCACAGAACTGATGAGCTTAGTCATTTCTGTCTTGATGACTTTCCTTAGGGCTGGCACCTCACTAATGTTGCAGAAACTGGTAATGACATGAATTGCTTCAGGTGTAACATCATGCGTCCTCTTGAGATACATCTTGTCTCCATGCACTCTGCTCAGGATGATGCAGATGTGGTCTTCTGTGAACTCTTCAAGGAAGTAAACAGCGTTGTGAAGTTTCTTCCTCTCTAGAATGTTGTATTCTAGTTTGATCTTCTTGTCATCCCCAAAAAACACACTTAGCTGGGAATGAATCGCTAAGGATCCTAGGTCTTCCAGTTTGCAGTCAATGTACCCTAAAATATCTCCTTCAACAATGAATCCAGTAGGTATTTGGGACAGGGCATTGTATTTCATTTTTCTTTGAATGAATTTAGCTAAGTCCATAGGTGCACTAGAACTGGAGTGCGATGCAGAAGCCATGAGTTAACTGATAAACAAAATTTTTGAGAAATACCTTCACAATTTCAAAATTTAGGGTTTGACAAATGCAGCTCACACCACACCACTTCGGTTGCTTGATTACCGCTTGGTGTTCTTCACTTGATTGATTATGAATGTCTCCAGATACTTCTGCAATATTTGAAGTCTCTCTCAATCGCAATTCGAATCACCTTTTATCGCTCTGCTCTTGAAAAATTCTTTGCTTGAAAACTGATAAGTGAAAATGACTTAAAAATCCCTTTTAAACGAATTCTTCACCTACCATAATAAATGCTCCACCGCTAAGGCATAAACCCTAATTTACCTTTTACCGCTTCACAATCTTCTGCCGATTGACAAGTAACGTATACCGGTGAAGTTCTTTTACCGGTATAAACTAGGGGTTCAAAACATTTCACTAATTTGTTCCCCCTAAGCTTTTCTCAAGCTCAGTTTGCCGGTTCAGAGACTTCCACACTAGGTGCAAAAACCGGTTCATCTTGTGACACTTCTTTAGGTTTATTTTTCCATGTTTTATACATTCATGCTTGAATAGTTTCAACATCAATCTTCCCTTCTAGAGTATCCAGTATATCATCTGATAGGTTCTTTCTCATTATGTAGGTTATGGCAGGGTGTCCCGGTTTGTTGCAATGATAGTATACCATTCCAGGTGTTCTCCATGGTCCATTGTTCATTCTACCATTCTTCCTTCTACATGTTGCAGCAGTGTGACCACTACCATGGCAAATCAAACAGGTTGCTCTCCAACCGGTTTCCGCTTAATAGCTACCACCACCTGATTGATGGTCATAGGCATTATACCGGTTTGGATTCTGATTCACAAAGGATTCAAGAAAAACTCCTTGAGTCCTTTGAGGATATCTCTTGGTGTTGTGCATAATAGACCTACATTCAAATGCTCTATGCCCAAACTTGTTGCATTCATAACAGTTACCATTGAATCTATTGGATCTAGGCTTATTGTTTTGAAAATAAGGAAAATTATTGTAGGCCTTATTTCTACATACATTAGCAGTATGTCCTTCCTTAAGACAATTAAAGAAAACAGGTTTAAACTTTTGCTTACCTTTATCTTTTGGTGTTGGTTGCTTCTTTGGTGCTCCATCTTTTGTTCCAGAGGTCTCACCTTCCTCATAACTGGAAAAACCAATTCCAGTGGTATTCTTTACCGGTTTTGCTGATTCAAGCTTTTGTTCTAGCTTAACGGTACTCCTATTGAATTTGGCAAGTATTTCCTTTGACTCAATGAGTTCCTTGGAAATAGCAGCATTGGATTCCTTCAAGGTTGCATTCTTAGAAATAGCCATCTTTAGTTCACCTTGCATTTCTTCTTTTTCCATTTTACTCTCTTGGAGATGAGCGGAAAGGGCACTGATTTCTTGCTTCAGCTCGGAGATCTCATGATATTTGTCTTTTACTAGGTGTTCAACTTTCCTCTGGTTCTCAAGCTCTTGACACATTCTGATAATCAGTCCTTCCAGTTCCCTTCTCAGGTTAGCATTAGATTCATTCAGTTTTTCAACTTCTTCAACTAGGGCTTCCATGTCTGCTTCATCAGAAGAACTATTTTCAGTAAGCTCCATCAGTTTCTTAGCATGCTCTCTTCTTTTTGCTAGAGAGGCGTTATATTTGACTTTGAGTTCATCAAAGGCTTTCTCAGTCTGAGTGAGATGATGAGTAAGCTCCCTCACAGTGTATTCCCTCATATCTCCTTCCAAGTGGTTAGACTTATAGAAAGTTTGGCTCTAATACCAATTGACGAATACTAAGAGGGGGGAGTGAATTACTATACCAAAAATTACTGAACTTAAACTTTGAAACATTTTAGCAATTAACCGGTATAACAAATTTACTAACAAACCGGTTAAGACAAATGCAAACCAAATAGCAAATAAAGCATTCACCCACAAGAGCACAATCACCATAATACAAGAGGTTTTGACATGGAAACCCAAATGGGAAAAACCACGGTGAGCAGAAACTCACAAGTAACTATCTGTAGAATACTAACCAGACTGGTTAAGGTCATACAATGTTCCACCAGAACAAATCCTGTTAGGAATCTAGATCTTTGTTAGGAGATAAGTCCTGTTAAAGACTACCTTGTGAGAGGATTTCAAATTCATAGTTGTGAACCACCTTGTTAGAGGATTTACAAAGGCTTTGCCAGGTCTACCTGGTTAAGGGTTTAAGACTTGTTGAAGATATGAGTAATCAACAAGTAGATGATCTAGATACTAGCACAGTATGCTTGGTTAGATCCTTGATAGCTCATTATTAAAGCACATTTTGCATTACTTCAGTCTTCAATATCTCTAGACTCTGTTTCTTCACACAAACCTAATCTTATCTTCGATGATCGCACATATAAAAACCCTCATGCACTAAAAACCCTATCAACACTTCTAAAACCCTAGACAAGATGTCCTTATAAGGGAATCTGATTTCATGTCGGTCCAATAGGATTACATTGCAAGTTCCTAGGTTCAGTGCATCTAGACATATTTGGTAACACGACACAAAATCACCACCAAAGTGTCGGTGGATGATAACTCATCATAGAAATACCGGTTGGTAACTCATCATAGAGTAGTACCGATTCATTACTGATTACTGGTTCATACGTTTTACCAATTACCGGTTGTCGAAATGAAGACTAGAAAAATGTTAACTGCTGCTTTATTCCTTCCGCTTTGGGATCCTTGAACCGCTTGAGGTCTTCATACCACTTTGCATCTTCATACCGCTTTGGGTCTTCAGTCAGTTTATGACCGGTAAACACCTTCTGGAAAACACCGATAGTCTAAAGACTATAATACATAATACCGGTTGGAACAATTACCGGTTGAGCATAACTCATATATAGGGAAGTGATCATAAAACAAGTGTGTGTCCATCAATGACAATCACAACATCATCAAAATTCCAACAAAATATGTAGAGATTATTTCCACCTCCCTGAGAACATAAGCTATTGAATAAATCCACCTTGCAAATTATTTCTCACTGAATATTAGCATTTCCTTGAGAATTGTTAGATTAATCGGGTCTTTACTTGATTAATTAAATGATATTTGTTTAATTAATTAAGTTCCCCTTTATCTCTTTTACACTTAAGCTAGCATTAGGTGCATAATAATTAATTCTTTTATTAATTATTATGTGCAAGCCTAAGGTTTTTCCTTTTAGGGTTTTTTGACCTATTAGAGGTTGAATCTTTTCTTTTGTATCAGAATTCTATTACACATTTTTGTGAATACAGAGTTCTCACATTCTTGAGCATTTTTCTTGTGTTTATGTTTTTCTCCTTTGCTTCCTTGCTTCTTGTAACAAGTTTATTCAGCTTGCAGAGATCATTTGGTCTCCTGTGGTGTTGTATTTCTCAACTCTCACATGGTATCAAAGCTTCAAATCTGCGGCTACATGTTTTTGTTTTTGATTTTTTTTGCATTGGAAGAAGATCTGGGGTTTCAGAAGTTTTTTTGTGCTCCTAGGGATAGGCATTTTTCTAAGCACTTTGGGCCTAAACCACTTTCGACACCTGAGCCTCTATGGGTATTTTTTTGTTTTGTACCAGGTCGTACGTCCCTGACATGCAGTTCGAGGAAAAAAATTAAAAGAAAATTTTCAATTTTTGCCTTTTTACAGCATGCAGGCCAAAATTTGATTTTTTTTTTTTTAAATAAAAAAAAATCATCATTCAAAAGTTTTGGCAAAAAAAAAAGGTTTTTAAACAAAAACAAAAAATCAATTTTTTTTGGGTTTCCCATGGACCCCCTGGTACTGCCGCTGGCCCTGATAGTCCAGCCCGCCTAACTTGTCAGAGCAGGCCCCGCCCACCGGCCCTTCCCCGCCAAACAACACCGCCCACTACCACCAGAGTGCAGCCCTTGGGCCACCTCCACCCAACCCTACCACTAGACAACCCCTCTCTCTTGCCTTTTAGGGGGGTTGGTTTTTTCCTCATATCTTGAGCATACGAAGTCATTTTTTCAAAAACGAATAGGCATCGGAAAGCTGGTTCCAAGACAGACCTCATGGTGTTGGAATTTTTTCCAATGTTTTTGTTTGACTATACTTTTTTCCAGTCAAAGTAGTGTCTCTTTTTTGCACTTTCGGGGCCGTAGAATGGGCAAACGAACTTTGTTTTTTGAAAAAGAATAGGCATTGGAAAGCTCTTAGCATGCTCTATTCAGATATATGATCTTTCTTCTCATATTTTTCATTAGGTACATGATATTTCATTTTGAATTTTTTTGGCTTATGCACTACTTCCTTCTCACCAGTATGTACTAGGGTTTGGGTTTATCTCTTGTGGGGAGGGTGTTTTTTTCTTCCTTTCTATCATTTATATCAAAAAATCTAGAACACAAAAACTCTCAAAACAAACAAACCCTTTTGCATGTTCTATCTATTTTGAAAGATCACATAATAATAAAAAACACAAACAAGTACATGTGCAGAGTTTCATGGCATATTCTTCAGTTGAGTTGTTGACATCACACAACTATCACACCTGGAAGCCTCACATCATGAGGCTTATGAGGGCATGAGGGTTGTGGTCTTTTTTGGATGAGGTTCAGCCTCTATTGTAGCATCCTTTTAAGATTATTCAAGACATAAACAAGATGTATGAGGCCATGGGTTTTCTCTCATTACATGTTTCCGATAGTCTTATGTTTCACCTTGATGCTTTTCTCACTCCTCGAGCTATGTGGTTGAAGTTTGAGACTCTCTTCGGGAGAGTTAATGAGATCTAGGCATTACAAATTGAGGCAGAGTTGGTTTCCTTGTCACCTAATTCCTTTCTCACCATTGAGGATTTTTTGAATAAATTCAAGACTACCAGATTTGTTCTCTAGGGGTATGGAAAGATCAAGACAGACCCAGAGTGCATTCACTTGATCCTTTTGAAGCTTCGGGGTCCTTTTCAATTTTTTGCCTCTTCTTTCTACTCCACCATGAATGGATTGGGTGATCATTTTATCATGCCTACCTTTGATGTGTTTTGTGAGCGTTTGTCTCATTAACAGTCTTACCTTTCTCAGCTGGACATGCTCTCAGGGTCCAAGAACAAAGCATTGGTTGCTCAGTCCTCTAAGGAGAAGCAAAAGCAAAAACCAAAGCCAAAGAAGAATTTTGTAGGCAGTGAGCATTCATCCAAGACACCTCTTAAGTCTGATTCTAAACCACCATTTCCTCTGAAATAAGGGAAATCTTCGCAGTCTGGTGAGTCTTCCTCCAAGACTAGAAAGAAATCAGGAGATACTTGCGGTTTTTGTGGCAAGGAAAGACATCTAGTTTCCAGGTGTTGGAAATGATTAGAGGCTTTAGAGGAAGCCATATAGTAGCATCACATCTCCTCACCTCAGGCATCTTCTCCTTCCACAGGGAAAGGTCATGCTCTCACTGCTCGAGCTTCGACCTATGGGTCCACTTGGATTTTAGATTCTGGTTGTTCTCACCATATGACTCACATTCAGCAGTTGGTTACTTATCTTGTCTCTTATGGTACTTCACATATTGTAGTGGATGATTATGTTCAGCTTTCAGTCTTGGGTTCAGGTTCTATCTCTTTGGATGGGGGTACTCTGCAGGATGTTCTGGTTGTTCCTGACATCTCGACAAACCTCCTGTCCATTTATCAGATTTGTCATTTTGGCTTTGGTAAGATAGTTGAGTTCTCACCACATGATGTGGTTATTTGGGACCTCCATGACTCTGATTTGGTTGTGTCTCCTGGGAGTGTTGATACTACATCTTGTCTTTATAGATTTGATGGATTTGAGCCATCTACGGGTATAGGTTCATCTCTTATAGCACATGTAGATTTAGTAAGCTTTGGCACGAGCGCTTGGGCCATGTCAATTACCGATATCTTCAGCAGATGAGTACATGGCACTTGTTCTTGGGCTCCCACATATTTCCTACACTGATG
Source organism: Cryptomeria japonica (assembly GCF_030272615.1). Taxonomy (NCBI): domain Eukaryota; kingdom Viridiplantae; phylum Streptophyta; class Pinopsida; order Cupressales; family Cupressaceae; genus Cryptomeria; species Cryptomeria japonica. Next base: position 406,645,325 of record NC_081408.1, read on the forward strand.
GTGTTTGTCATGGTTGTGTGCTTGACAAGAATCACAGGGATCCCTTTCCGAAGGGAAGATCCCCTCGTGCTTCGGCACCTTTGGAGTTGATTCACAATGACCTTATGTCATTCCCCACTCCTTTTTTTGGGGCCAATTATGTACTCACATTTATTGATGACTTCTCTAGATGCACATGGGTGTACTTTCTTAAGTACAAGTCTGATGTCTTTGAATCATTTCAAATCTTCAAAAACATTTGTAGAGAAGCAGTTTGGTTTTTCTATTTGACGGATACGTATAGATAATGGGGGGGAGTATGTGAATCAAGATTTCACAGAATTTTGAACTGAGCATGGTTTACAACATCAATTTATTGTTCCCTACACCCCTCAGCAGAATGGTGTCGCTGAGAGAAAGAACAAAACTTTACGAGAGATGGCAAATTGCATGATTCAGTCCAGCTCCATGGATTCATCTTTTTGGGCTGAGGCAGTCAATTGTGCCAACTACATTCAGAATCGGATGCCTCACAAGGCGATTCAACATATGACTCCTGAGGAGGCTTGGTCTCATGACAAGCCTGATGTTTCTTTTTTCCAAGTATTTGGCAGTGAGGCATGGGCATTTATTCCTTATGCTCAGAGAAAAGAAATGGAGCGGAAGAGTTGACCCCTCATTTTTGTTGACTAATGTGAGGATGTTAAGGTGTACTAGTTGTTTGATCCTAATTCCAGAGAGTTCTTGTTTTGACGGGATGTTCAGTTTGATGAGCGCCTTCCCACAGTGGATACCCTATCTCCAGTGTCTACCCCTCTTCCTACTCCTCCCATTGCATCTCTTCAGGATTATTTTGAGGATGATTTTGATGATGTTGTTGATGATCCACCATCCCAACCTCCACCTTCTCCACCTCATATGCCCAAGTGGGCTCGCTTTACTATTGAGGCGGCAAGATCTATGGCTGGTGATCCTTCAAATACTCGACGCACCTGTTCTCATACTGTGGGTTCTAGTCTTTTTAGTCATACCATTTCAGATGATCCTCAAAAGATTTCAGAGGCAACAAGACACCCTGAGTGGGATTGTGCTATGGATGAGGAGTATTCTTCTTTGATGAGGAATAATACTTGGGATCTGTGTCCTCTTCCTAATGGTAAAAAGATGGTTTGGTGCCGATGGTTGTATCGCACCAAGTATGTTGTTGATGGTTCAATTGATAAGTACAAAGCATGTCTTGTTGTGAAGGGTTTCTCACAGATTGAGGGTATTTATTACTCTGAGACATTTGCCCCTATCACCAAGATGAACTTTATTCGCTTTGTACTATCCCTTGCAGCTTCTAGGGGATGGCCCATTTTTCAGATGGATGTGAAGAGTGCTTTCTTGCATGGAGACCTACAGGAGAAAATCTATATGGAGTAGCCTCAGGGATTTTTGTAGGATAGTTCTTTGGTTTGTAGACTTCGACGTTCATTGTATGGTCTCAAACAGGCCCCTCGGGCTTGGTATGAGAAGATGGACTCTTTCTTGCTCTTCACTGGTTTCACACACTATCATTCTGATCACACATTGTACATTCAACTTCTTGAGGGTGAGATCCTGATTCTTGTGCTATATGTTGATGATCTCCTCATCACAGGTAGCTCATCCTCTATGATTCAACATGTTCAGTGAGATTTGATGGACCAGTTTGATATGACAGATCTCGGTCTTCTGCACTATTTTCTTGGTCTTCAGGTGATTCAGTCTTCTAATGGGATCTACATTTACCAACAAAAGTATGCTCTTGACATGCTTTAGCACTTTGGCATGCTTGATTGCAAGCCTGCCCCCACTCTTTTTTAGTCAGGGGTTGTTTTGATTACTCCTTGATCCACTCCTTCAGTAGATTCTACACTTTACAGGCAGTTGGTTGGTAGTTTGTTGTACCTGACACACACTCGTCCTGACCTTTCCTTTGCGATTGGCCTTGTCTCTTGATTCTCCCATGATCCTCATGAGAGTCATTGTCAAGCTGCCAAATGTATTTTGCGGTATGTTTGGGGCTCTATTTCTCATGGAATTCATTACACATCAGAGGAACCTCACATTTTTGGCTACAATGACTCAGATTGGGCTAGTGATGTCAATGATCGGAAGTCTACTTCTGGCTTTGTTTTTTGTCTTGGCTCTGGTCCTATCACATGGTCTTGCAAGAAGTAGACTGCTCATGCATTATCATCTATAGAGGCTGAGTACCGATCTATTGTGCTCACAACTTAGGAGTTCTTATGGCTTCGACAGTTGATGACTAAGTTTGGTTTTCCTCCTGATAGTCCCACTATTCTTTGGTGTGACAATCAGAGTGCTATTCACATTTCTCACAACCCAGTAGAGCATTAGCAGATGAAGCACATTGAGCTTCACATGCATTTCATCTGCCAGTTCATTCAGGATGGTTCTCTCATTTTGGAGAACATTCCCACTACCGAGTAGATTGCAGACATCTTCATGAAACCTTTTGCATCGTCGTGCTATCTTTAGTTGCGCTCTATGCTTGGGGTGAAGGAAGTTGTCGTTGGGGGGTCTTTATGAGGCCTTCATTCATTCATATTTCTTTCAGGATGTTCTTTTATCTCTTTTTGGAGAGGAGTTTTTTCCCATTGGGTTTTCTCCTTTTTCTCCGTTTCATAGAGATTCCCTTGTATTTGGGTACCTGATCAGGTGTTGTTGTTGGGACCCATCTTTCCTGCTTTCAGTAGTTGTTCTAGGTTTTAGCTTCTCCCTGAGTCTATCTTAAGGGGGGTGTTAGAGTAATCAAGTCTTTATTTGATTAATTAAATGACATTTGTTTAATTAATTAAGTTCCCCTTTATCTCTTTTACACTTAAGCTAACATTAGGTGCATAATAATTAATTCTTTTATTAATTATTATGTGCAAGCTTAGGGTTTTCCCTTTTAGGGTTTTTTAACCTATTAGAGGTTGAATCTTTTCTTTTGTATCATAATTCTATTACACATTTTTGTGAATACAGAGCTCTCACATTCTTAAGCATTTTTCCTGTGTTTATGTCTTTCTCCTTTGCTTCCTTGCTTCTCCTTGTAACAAGTTTATTCAGCTTGCAAAGATCATTTGGGCTCCTATGGTGTTGTATTTCTCAACTCTCACAAGAATATAGGATTTACCAATCTCAGAAAACATCAGTGGTAAAAACTTATCCTTGTTTTCTTCCACCTATTTTTTTTCTTACCTATCTTTCTGCGAATAGACTATACCTGTCTGTGAGCTACATATGTATTATTTAAGTATTTATCTCTTAAGTCTTCCTCTGTGACTTCCTTCACTAAAAACTCAAATTAAATCCATTTATAAATAATCATATATATATATATATATATATATATATATAAAATTGCATTTCAAATAAACTTCGGAACAAAATTATTATCGGGCATTATAAAATTAGATTTGCATAAACTTTGGAATGAAATTATTATCAGGCATTACTTTTATTATTGGTTGTTGTGGGTGGAAGGTGAGGTGGGCACGTGGGACCCCACCCACCCCACTCCCTGCGGCCTCTGCTAGGGTAGTGGGCTACAAGGGGTATGGGGTGGGCAGGGGCCCACAGGCCCACCTCCCCATTCCCTCTCCCCCAACCTTCAACAACCTCTTTAAAAGCAGTAATGCAACTAATTTAAATTTACTTATTTTCCTTGCCATTCAAAAATTTATTAAGTGGATCCCAGTTGAATGGAAATTGGGCTTTATTAATTAGGTTTAATAATAAATTATTAATATTATTGTTATATTAAACTTAGTTAAACATAAATAAATTTTACCAAAGTAAGATTTGGTTATAAAATAATATGGTATTAATTGGTCATAAATATCATCTTGATTGGTTGTATTGATGTAAACATTTTGAGTTGGAAGGATTACAATATAATCAATACTTCAATTTCAGCTATTGCTAAATTTGAATATAGATTTGTGTTGATCATTTTAAACTTCGATTATGAAATTGACAACATTAATCGTAGATGAGAGATCCATTTCTTCCTTAATAATAAATGAGACAATTTTAGAAGGGAAACTTAGTTAGGGATAAACCAATGGAATTTAATTTGTAGATGCACTTTGGTGTTATGCATTTATTATTACCATGTAAGTAGTTGTTGTCAATATGCAAGTTACTCATTTCTTTTTCACTTTTATTGCAAATTACATATTTGGTACCTAGTTGCGTTACTTATGTTACTTTAGAAAAAAAATTGAATAGTAATTCACTCTTGAATAATGTTCACCTAGTAGTAGTAAGTTGTTATTTTCAAGTAATTCTCCTTCCTCTATTTGTATAATCAATTTTATGAGTAGTTTTTCCAATTATTTAATTCTTGCAATATGATCTCGAACCTAATTACATTAGAATAATGTTTTTTAAAATCTTACCAAGCATTTTAGTTGAGTTTATTAGAAGGAAAACTAAACAAGAGGAGTTGGAAACAAGAAACTTAGTAGCATTTAGTATTTTTGGTGCCTTTGGGTTATGCTTATAGGTAATTTCATTGTGTTGAACTACTGCACCTAACACCTAATAAATCTACAATAACGGCGTATGTGGCATCGTCCCTATAAATCGTCGGGGAGTAATAAGGGTCACATGGAAGTTAAAATCCAAGGGGCAGGTAATCCCCCTTGGATCGATAATCTAAAAAGATAATATTGAAATGAATTTACATCTGCTCAGTTAAACCTTAGAAAACCCCTTTAGGGTTGGTTGAGTAAGATGCGTTTAGAATTTTATTTTATTTTGATGTTTATTTTTACCATTGATAAGGGTCAAGGGTGATGCTTATGATAGGAAATAGGACCTAGTTATTTTAGGCCACAAGCAATAGGCCACCTTAAGCCCTTTGCTTAAAGCTACCATCGTGGGTAGCAACCATAGAGAAACTGTTTGGGACATTGACCCTAGAAAGGGTTGCTTTATGCCTTGATTCCATGCCGAAACGGGTATGTATGCAGTCTAGGGGCAGAGTTGCCCCTAGTACTCAGGCATTTGGGGATGGGGTCTAGGATGTTGTTCAAGCGAGTAGATGGTCTGCGAGGTTTCTTGACTCCTCAATCAAAGGAGACATAATCACTAATTGGAAGATAAGGGAAATAAATTTAAAAAAATTAATTCAACGCATACTTGGAAGGAATCCCATATGGTTTCGCTTGACTTCCTGAGGCTTTAGGCCAAATTCTGAGGTGGAATTCAAGCTTGCATTATGCTATTTTTATTACTCCTAAGGACGAAGACCTTGGTGCACCCCTATTAGAGGAGTGTAGTTGATAGAGAGTGACTCAAGACCCTAATGGTCCCGATGAGTCTAAGTCTCTGGCCAGAGCACCTCTTATCCCAAGTTGGATAGATGCCTACCTCGTTTAGGTAGATGCCTATCCCGTATTGGATAGATGAAACATTTTGTTTCATATGGATAGATGCCTAACCCACATGGTTAGATGCTCATCCCGAATGGATGAATACCTAATCCGGTTGGATAGATGCCCAGACTATGTGATTGAATCAAACACAATAAATAAATAAATTATAAAAATCAAAAATCAAAAATTGTTGGGTTAAGTAGAGTGGGTTATTACAGTATGATTGTTGTTGTCCTTAAATTACTACATGAACTCCTCCTTGCTGGTTGGTTATGATAAAGATGTAATTAGTGCCCATTTACTGGTAATTTAAATCTAACATCATCAAGGGTTGTGAGTTTGACACCACCATGTGGAAATTCTTCTACAATTTCATAAGGACCCAACTGGAGTGGGTTTGAAGTTTGCCCATGGTGTCCTTTTACTATGAGCTATACGACAAAGCCCAATAGCTTGGTTTGAATGTCTTTATTTGTATGTACCTATCATGTCATTTGGTTCTCTATTGTTGGATTAATGCAGTGTGTTGCAGAGTCATCTACCTCATTTAATCTAATGCACTGAGTTACATTACCTTGTTTGATTGTTCTTGTGACAATCCATGCCTAATTCCAAGGTTGTTCTGAGTGTCTTATATTCATACTCTATCAGCATCATTGTTGTTTTTCTATATACCAATTCAAAAGGGGGGAATCTGATTGTATTTTTCCATGTTATTCTATAAGCCCATATTGCTTCTGGTAAGCGGTTTTTCCAATCTTGTTTATGCAGTGGTACTATTTTGGTGAGAATGGCCTCAATTTATCTATTAGTAACCTCTACCTTCCTATTGGCTTGCAGATGGTATGGGGTTTTCTTCTTGTGCCTGATGTTATATTCTTCTACTAATGTTGCCACTAGATTGGATGTCAACTGATTTCCCTAGTCTGTGACAATTTGTCTAGGTACCCCATATCTGGTGAAAATATCCTCATATAAAATTATGCAACTTTATTATCTCTTGCATGATTCATGACTTTAACACCAATGCACTTAGTTAGGTAGTTATTGCACACCAAGATGTAGGACTTACCATTAGAAGGTAGACCAATAGGTCCTATAAAATCCATACCCCACTTGTCAAAAGGGGTAAGGACCACTTGAGGATGTAGGGGCATTTCATCAGATTTTGTTGGCCTACCCATCCTCTAACACGTGTCACATTTTTTTGTCTACTTCATGATATCTTTATAGATAATAGGTCAATAGTATCTTGTATTCGGAATCTTCATTGATTTCATTTTTGCAGGAAAATGGCCACCATAGGGCCCATCATGGAAAGCATGAAGGATATGATATGTTTCATCCTCTCTAATGCATATCCTTATCAGATTTTCTGGCACTGTATAGAGCAAGCATACTAATATCCATGTGAATAAAAAACTCCTTTCTATCAGCATCCTCTTTTCCTTTGGTGAAAAGTGTGAAGGAACCTTGCCTACTACTAAATAATTGGCAATGTCTACATACCATGGTGTGTTGATGCTAATAGAAAATAGGTGCTCATCTGGAAATGAGTCATCAATTGTAGGTTCTTCTATATTACCTATATTAGTCTAGAAAAAAAAATTCAGCCACAACATTTATTTTTCCTAGCTTGTCTATGATCATAATATCAAATTATTGCATCAAGAGTAACCATCCATCAAGCCTCCCTGAGACAACAAGTTTCTTCATCAGGTATTTGATTGCAGCATGGTCTGTATAAACAAATACCTAATATCTAATGATATAATGTTTGAATTTTTTCAAGGCATACATAATAACTAATATCTCTTTTTCTATGACAGTGTAATTTAACTCTACTCCTTGGAGATTTTGTTGATGTAATAGATTGCATTCTCTATAGCTCCTTCTTTTTGACACAATACTACACCTACTACATGGTCAGAAGAATCCGTATGGATATGAAATGGAAGAGTCCATTGAGGTCCTTTAAGGATAGGGGCTTGAGTCAAACTAATCTTTAGATCCTCAAATGCCTTATCAAATGTTGGTGTCCATTGAAATTATGCATCCTTGATCAACAATCCATATAATGGTCTTTCTGTTGTGCTGAAGTTACTGATGAATATCTTATAATAACTAGCATGGCTGAGAAAACTTATGACATCCTTCTATTTAGTAAGAGTTGGTAGATTTTGGATTACCTCAATTGTAGCAGGATCTACCTGAATACCTTTATCAGAGATATAGTGTCCTAAGACTACTCATTCTTACATCATGATGAAGCATTTCTCACTATTTAATAAGAGGTTGTGATCTTTGCACCTTTTTAGAACCTTATTCAAATTATCCAGTGCTTCTTGGAAGGTATCCCCATAAATAGTAAAGTCATCTATGTAGATTTTCATTGAATTATGAGAGATGTTTGAGATAATACTAATCACCACCCGTTGAAAAGTTGTTGGTGCATTGCATAGGCCAAATGGAAAGACAAAATATGCATAAGTCCCCCATGGGCAAGTGAATGTGGTTTTCTCTTGATCTTTTGGATCTCTCTTGATTTGATTTTATCCACTAGAACCATCAAGAAATGAAAAGTATCTCTTCCTTTCCAGAGAATCTATTACTTGGTCAATGAAAGGTAATGGAAAGTGGTCCTTCTTATTTGCTGAATTTAGTTCCCTATAGTCCACACAAACTATTCATTTCCCTCCCTTTTTAGGAACAATAACCAAGGTAAATACCCACTGACTGTCTGAAATGGGGTAGATGAAACTTGCATCCAACAATTTTTGCAGTTTGATTTTTATTATCTCCCTTATTGCAAGGTTGACTCTCCTTTGGGTTTGTCTGATTGGTCTTCTATCTTCCTTTATGTAGATCCCATGTGTACAAATTTTTGGATCCAGACCCTTCATATTTTTATAGTCCCAAGAAAAAGCATCTCTATGTGATTGCAATAGCACAATTAAGGACTATTGTTGATCCAAGGTAAGCTTGGTATTGATGATCAAATCCTTTCCTGGTGAAACCTCTATATGTTTTGTTAATTCAATCATAGATGCATCATTAATACTTGGCATCTTCATTTCATGGGTCAACAATATATGTAGTAGGTTTGATATTGCAACGTATCTAGAGGTAGTAGATTTGGGAAATAATGTCTGAAGTGGACATGATGAACATGCTAGGAAATCATCTGTCATTTCTTCTAGTTCATACTTAGTCTACAAAACTTGAGTAATTACTTGATCATCCTCTTGGAGTTGCATTTAGGGACTTCTATCAATCGTCATTAGGGTTGCCAAAGAGTTCACCTTGTCTTCTTGCTCTTCACCTAAGTCTAGCCAAATAGGCTTATTTGTCTCCTCATGTGGCTAAGCTGGAAGATACAAAATAAGTTTCTTGGTACTATCCCCATTGGAAATAGTCATATCCTCAGACCTGCAACCTATATAGGCATCAATTGTGGCCCACAAAGGTCTTCCTAAAAGGATTGGATATCCTCCCGTAGCATCATAAAATTGTGACCTTGCAATTTTTGACTGCATTTGGGTCTTTGCATTGGTGGATGAATCCCTAAGCCTGATTGGAGACCCAAGACATGCTCAAAACATCAAAAACTTGCATTTTCTGCCACCCTGCATTGCCTTTATGTCATTTCCTATCCTAAATTAGGGTAGGATAGGGGCATGGTGCCCCTATCCCTACCCTATTTTGGGCCTCCCTTGACCTAATCCTGCATTGGGCTTGACAATTGTGAGCAGGAAAAAGTTTTCCTATGTCGGCCTAAGACGGAAAATTGGCTAAATACCCCTAATTGGCAAGTATATAAGGAGCATTTCCCCTCCTATTTGCATAAGTTTGAAAGCGAAGTCCAAGAAAGTGAAAATTAAGTTCAAGAAGAAAAATCAAGCATAAGCAATCATAAGGCAGAATTTTCCAAGCAACATTGTCAATTAGCATTCAAGCATTCAAACATCCTTTCAAGCATTGAGAATTTCAAGTCTCCTTTCAAGGATAGGTGTTGCATTCAAGTCAAGGATTCAACCATTGAAGAGGAGATCCCTATCGGCATTCAAGACATTCTATTCTACATATACTTTCAATCAATTCTATCAACATTTCAATTGCATCCTCTCTTGAGGTGAACTTTACCTTAGACATTTCCTTTCATGTACTTGCAAGTATTTTTATCATTTGGTCAATTCCAAACTGGGGTTTGACTTGAAGGAAAACCCCCAATCCCAACAACATTTCCTCTCTTTTTTGTGTGTAGGTTGTAGGTGTGCAGCTATAATTCCAGGCTTAGGCTTGATTTTCAGAGATGAAAAACCCCATTTCGACATGTGGATTTTTCGGAGGACCAAGTATACTTTCAACCTGGTCCCAACAACTTTTGCTCAAATTTGCAGGGGAGATTCGTCTTGACATGTTACTGCTAATTCCAGGTGCATAGCTTCATTCCATATCTCTATCTCAAGATATAATCATTTCTTTGTCATCTTTACACTTAGTCTCAATTCACTTAATTTAACTTGTCTATTTTAAAAGAGGGTTACTTTACTTTCCAAATTTATTGCAAGCTCCTTACAATTCACTTAGCATTCAATCTCTTTCCATTGAGATTGGATCTAGTGAATTCAACACCCTCTTTTAAATGTAATGTGTGTGAGAAGTTGAAGGGAATCCTTTGTGAAACTTTCACTCTTCTTTTGAGGGGAGTAAATCTTTCCACTTTATCTCCACTCATCACTTTTCACCACATTACATTTTGGTGGACCTGACGTCTTACATGCTTTACATTAAAAATTATTGCATATTTTTTATTTACAAGTTTAATCTCCTTACAAAACTTAGTGGTCAATTCATTCAAAACCTAGTTGTCAAAATTGAACTTGTGTTTTGCAAAAATTTCTATCTATTATCTTAGATCTGAAAATTACTTTGCTTGTCAAATTCAATTCTTTCATTGTCTTGTTCAATTTGCAAATCAAATTTACAAAATTAAGTGGTTATATGTCAAAATCCTAATTTTCAAAAATAAACTTGAATTTGTGCAAACATTGGATTCACATTTAATTTTTCAGATTTAGGAACTATTTTCAGACTTGTCTTCTTGCCTAAAATTCAAATTTTTCAGTTTACCTCCTTTTTCCAAAATTCAAAATTTCAAAATTTAGTGGTTAGGCCCTAAAACCCTAATTTTCAAATTTACTTGGATTTTGTGCAAATTTCAATCAATTTCAACCAATTTCAGTTTTCTAAATATCATTTAAGGTGGCCCTATCCATTAGGTTTGACCTTTTTCAAAATTGCAATTCAATTTCTCATTTTTTTCAAAACCCTAATAGGGTCCTATTTTGACATTCAAACCTTATTTTTGCCTATGTAGAGATCATAAAATCAATCAATTTTGGGGGGTTAGTTCTTGAATCGTCATAGCTTTCATCCATAAAAAATTCTGAAAAACTTGGGAGGACCAGGTACACTTTCAACCTGGTCTTGGACTTTTTCCCCAAAATTTCAAGACTGTTATGACTATATTTAATTGCTTAAATCCAGAAAATTGGCAGATTTTGTCGAATTTTGATCCCTCTAAAATCAAAAATATTTCCCAATCTCAAGAAAACATTTAAAATTAAGTGGTTAATTATAATATAACCTGATTTTAAAACCTTACTTTTGTCAATATTAATTAAGTGGTATCCCATTGGCCCTAATTTTAAATTTCAATCTCTTTTTATCTTAAATTTTCTTGAAAAGTGTGTCATTTCTTCTTTCCACAAAGTTCAAATTGACTAATCATCATATTGCATTATTCAATTTTGCAAAATTTGTTCCCAGCATTAAAAATTCAAATTTTCCCTCTAGTGCATGAGTTTTACAACTATTAGTCCTATCTATACTATCCCTGTTAGACGAAGCATTAGAATTAAGGCTTCCCAAGGTTTAATTCTTGGAGAGATGGAGCCTAATTTGGGTGACTTCTTCAATAAGAATAATGCTAATTCTTCTCATCCTAGCAACATCCTGATCTACCCAATTGATGATTCTAATGATAAAGAAGAAGCTTTTACTAGAGTTTCCATAGATCAACTATCAAAATTGGACAATCAATTTGACAACTTCCAACAATGGATGTCCCAAGAATATCCTAATAGTGAAGCTCTTCCATTAATTGAAGGTCTAAACCGCATGATTCAAAGTAATATGAATGGAATTGATATATTGTGTGGTATTGCTCATATTGTTGATTCTAATGTCATACCTATAAAGAATTGTGTTGAGACCTTAGGTTATTCACAACCTCCTACACAAATCAATCATTATATTCCTTTAAACACTCCATTGACTAGCACTCCTACTTTCACTTCAAACATCATGGCTGCATCAACTCAAAATGTCATACCTACAACCATTAGTCATGGGGGCAATCCCTCTTCCTCAATCAATCCTCCATCTTTATCTATGCCTTCAATAAGTGTTCCTATTGTCTCTCAACCAATCAATGTGACACAAGGGGGCAATTCATCCAATCATTATATCCCTCCTTTTAGTGTCCCATTTGCTACTCAATCATCACCTATACCTACTTACCATAGTATTCCACCACCCTATTCTCTATCAATGCCTTCTTTCAATAACATCACACCACCTTCTCAATCAAACATGTCTAACATAAATTCTTCAACTGAAGTAACCATTAATAGTCTTGCCCAAACTGTGTCATCATTGCAACAACAAATCGCTTCTATGAGTCAATCCAAGTTTGGTGTGCCCACATTTGATGTTGCGAGCCCACTTTCTCTTGATATTGTTAGATTTGCTTCTCATAAACATGTTGAGGTCCCTCAATTGGAACTCTATAATGTAAAAGATTATCCTTTAACACATGTCAAAACATTCCAAACCTTGTGTACAAACTTTGCTTTCCAAATTGTTTACTAGAATGCTCAGAGATAAGACTTTACAATGGTATTGATATTTTCCTTCCTATTCTATTACTTCTTTTCAACAATTATCAAATGCTTTTATTCAACAATTTCAAAACAACATAGGTCCTAAAATCACTTTGATTGATTTAATGCATTGTAAACAAGGTGTTAAAGAAAAAGTGATGATTTCATTGGTAGATATAAGCATTTGTGTCCTCAATTTCTTTTCCAATGGCTGATAATGATATTCAAAGAATTTTCATTTCTAATTTGCAAAAATATATTAGGGACAAATTTATCCTTTCTGATTTTACTTCCTTTCCACATCTATGCACAACACTTCACAATTATCAACTAATTGTGAGTCAACTGGAGAAATCTACTCCTATGGCTTCGAGTGATAAGGGTGAGAGTTCTCAACAAACATTTGCAAAGTTCAAACCAAATAAAGGCTTCATCAAATTCAATGACACCATCAACAACAACAATATGAATGCTACAATAGGTGTACCTCCTATTTCTAAATTTTTCAAAAGAGAAAGACAATTTACTCCTTTGAATGAATCTTTGCATAGCATCTTGTCTTATTTGTTACAAATAAATGTTATCAAACTTCCTGCAATAAAACCAGTTGACCCTTCTAAGGAAGACTCCCCTTACTTTGATAATAATTCTTTTTGTCAATTTCATCGTCAACTTGGTCATGATACTGAGAAATATTTTGCATTAAAAATTAAGATTCAAGACCTAATTGATAATAATACTATATCTATAGCAGGTGTGAATGATAAGGGAAACAAATCAGTAGCTCCTCCTAATCAAAATCTAAAGATTTTCGTTGATCCTTTACCCTCTCATACCTCTTTCTCTCCTTTTGATCTCACTACAACAGCTCCAAATTTAGTGAATATGGTAGAGAAACAAGAAACACCTAAGGATCAATGCATCACATTTGACCCTAGTGAGACCATTCGAGCACCCGATGACCCTTTATACATAGTTGCAAAAATCCAAGACAAACCTTGTCGTGGTGTGCTTATTGATCCCTCTTGCATGGTTAATGTCATCACCGAAGAATATCTTTATACATTACATTTGCATAAAGCAATGTATGATGATACTAATGTGGTCGTTAAATTACTTGATGGATTTTCTTATCCTACTATTGGTTCTATCACACTCTCTATTGAGGTTCACACTAAATCTATAGATGTCAACTTTGTTATCATTCCTTCATCTAAACAATTCTATGTGAAGTTAGGTTACCCTTGGCTATCTTCCATGAAGGCTATTGCCTCTCCAATCCATAAGTGCTTGAAATTTCCCCACAATGGAGAAATCATAACCGTTAACCATAGCCTACTTAGACCAACCGAAAGAAGCCCAGGTGTTCCTATTGATTACTTTTGGCCTCAACAATTTCAATCTCTTCCAAAAAGAAGTGATGCTCTCTTTCAATCTTATCAAAAATGGAAGAAAGATATGATCGTATCCTTAAGCCAACCTAGAACTCCAACATTTGATATCCCCACTATTCTTGAACATGAAGTTCTTCCTCTAACAGATGGAACTAATCTTCCTCCTAAGTAAGATTCCCAACCTATTCCTATCGATGAAACTATTCCTTCTCCTAAGAAGAATAATAATATCCCTCCTAAGGTTAGACCTGTACCTCCTCCTCATGATGGACCTAGTCTCCTTCCTACACCGAACATTTCTCCTTTATATGGTGCAGTTCCACCTCCTTGCTCTTATAGAGAGAAGAGACCTATCTCTCCTCTTGTCCAACCTAAAAAACCTCATCCTAAACCTCCAACTACCAAAAATGAGAATATTCCTCTTTCAAAAACTATTCCTCCTTCAACCAATCTCCCCCTTTCTTCTCATTCTTCTGCTAAGACTGGATAGAATCGTTGTATGAGAGATCGTCGATGAAAACATCATGCTAGAGCTTGTGAAGTTGTTTCTCAAACTATTCAATCTCCCAAAACACCACCAGTTGACATGATTCCATTTTCTCCTAAGCAAGATGTTGAACCTAAATCTCCATATCATAAGTTGCAAAAAACATGTGATGGTTTTACTTCTATTCATGTTAGAGCTCCTCTTTCTATAAATCTTGATGAAGAAATAGGTGAAAATATTATTCATGATGGCAATACAACTCCTAATGCTTCTGATAGTGAATATGAATATGTTGATGTTGACAAACATTTATCTGCAGAATTTTCAAAAGCCTTAATCATAGCTCCTCCAAATGAACAAAGTGACTTAGCACATGAGCATAGTCCTTGTTTGGATCTCGTGATAGCTCCATCTTCTTTTCTTGATGTTTCTCCTCTAGCGTGTTTCCCGCCTTCCCGAAATAATGATCAACAAGATCAAGAGGTGTATGTCGTGCTATACTAGTTGCATTAGCACCGTAGATCCTCTACCTCTCTCTTTTCTCAATCTTTTGTGCCCATTCTTCTATGTGTATCCCTATTCTTCTATTTATTTGCCCTAGTGATGTCTACTTGAGGACGATGCAAAGCATTAAGATCTCTTTTTATCTCTTTCATGTTGAATCAAAAGACGCATGTGTTCCCTTTCTTCCAAGGTGTTTTCCTTTCTTTGCGGAATGAGGACTATTCTATGCATATATACATGATATACATGAGTTATCATACAACATACTGACCCTGAGGACATCGAAACAACCTCATAGTTTGTGTTTTATGTTCATTGTCCTTAGGTTTATTCCTCGATTGGGGGATAAATCCTTGTGATAATGTGCTCACTCTCTTTCTCTCTTGGGTATATCCTACCTTAAATAAATTGCTCCTGATAAGGCATGCACGATCGCTTTAACGTGGGGGCATACACTTTGCTCATATTTTCCTTCTTGATAGTTTAAGTTACTTAGTGAACTTGGCCTTGCTTTGTAATTTTTGGTATCCTTACCTTTCATGACTCATAGTGAGGGGAACCTTACTACTTGCAGTCATGGTTCTCTCCCTCTTAATCTTCCCTTTTACTTTATCAATCGAAGTTGTAAGATCCTTAGTCCACTAGGGGCTTGGTGTATCTTACCTCCTTGACATGGTGAAAGTCTTTCAATCTTGTTTCCTTGTACTTTACCAGCAATATTAGCGTACGCTTATACTCCCCCTAAAGTGGGGGCTAAATGTAGCGTCATAAAATTGTGACCTTGCAATTTTTGACCACATTTGGGTCTTTGAATTGGAGGATGAATCCCTAAGCCTGATTGGATACCCAAGACATGCTCAAAACATTAGAAACTTGCATTTTTCACCACCCCACACTACCTTTTTGTCATTGCTTGTCCTAAATTAGGGTAGGATAGGGGTGTGGGACCCCTATCCCTGCCCTATTTTGGGCCTCCCTTGACCTAATCCTACATTGGGCTTGTCAATTGTGAGTGGGAAAAACCTTTCCTATGTCGGCCTAAGATGGAAAATCAGCTAAATACCCCTAATTGGCAAGTATATAAGGAGCATTTCCCCTCCTATTTGCATAAATTTGAAAGTGAAGTCCAAGAAAGCGACAATTAAGTTCAAGAAGTGAAATCAAGCATAACCGATCATAAGGTGAAATTTCAAAGTGACATTGTTATCAAGCATTCAAGCATTCAAACATCCTTTCAAGCATTGAGCATTTCAAGTCTCCTTTCAAGGCTAGGTGTTGTATTTAAGTCAAGGATTCAACCATTGAAGAGGAGATCCCTATCAACATTCAAGACATTCTATTCTACATATCCTTTCAATAAATTCTATCAACATTTCAATTGCATCCTCTCTTGAGGTGAACGTTACTTCAGACATTCCTTTCATGTACTTGCAAGTATTTTTCATCATTTGAGTAATTCCAAACCAGGGTTTGACCTAAAGGCAAACTCCTAATACCAACAACATTTCCTCTCTTTTCTATGTGTAGGTTGTAGGTGTGTAGCTATAATTAGAGGCTTAGGCTTCATTTTCAAAGACGAAAAAACCCTTTTCGACGTGCAAATTTTTCGGAGGACCATGTACACTTTCAACCCAGTCCCGATAATTTTTGCTCAAATTTGCAAGGGAACTTCGTCTCGACATCTTACTGCTAATTTCAGGTGAACAGCTTCATCCTGAATCTCTATCTCAATATATAATAATTTCTTTGTCATCTTTACACTTAGTCTCAATTCACTTAATTCAACTTGTTTATTTTAAAAGAGGGTTACTTTACTTTCCAAATTTATTGCAGACTCCCTACAATTCACTTTGCATTCAATCTCTTTCCATTGAGATTGGATCTAGTGAATTCAACCCCCTCTTTTAAATGTAATGTGTGTGAGAAGTTGAAGGGAATCCCTTGTGAAACTTTCACTCCTCTTTTGAAGGGAGTAAAGCTTTTGACTTGATCTCCTCTCATCACTTTCTACCACATTACACCTCCTAGAGTATCTTTAAGAGATAAGATCATGAAGTCAGTCGGGTATTCCCAAGTGTCCAAGATAACAAAAAGATCTTCTATAATACCATTTGGTTTAACAGTAGATCTATTAGCCAATTGAAGGATAGTAGGAGTTGGCCTTAGATTTGTGAGATGGAGATCCTACATAATATCCTTAGTAATGACATTAATAGCAACTCCTAGGTCAATGAGGGAAATTTGAATTGTTATACCATTAAGAGTCACACCTACCACGGGACTACCAAAATCAGAATACTTAGGCTCAACTACCTTTCCTAGCATGATATCTACTAGCTGACCCATTGCATGGACTGTTGTTGGATCTTTCTTTTTCTTGCCCAATTTCTTGAGGCATGCATCCCTTATTGCCTTACTATATATGGGTACATATTTAATATCCTGGAATAAGGGTATTTTTTCACAGACATGATTTAGTTGATCTAAGAAATAAAAGTTTGGTTCTATCTTAGGCTTTGTGGATACCAACCTTTGATGAAATGGTGGTAGTGGATCTTTTTCTTGGATTGGCTGAAGAGTCTTTGACTGATTTCCTTTAAAAAGGGGGTCTTGTGAGGAAAAATTGGTATTTGTATTCTCTCCTTCTTCCATAGGGAGCTCAGTGATAATAGGAGAAGTAGATGTTGGCAAGGTTGTTCCTGAACGCAAGTGTAAATCACTTATATTTACAACATATGTAGGATATGGGATAGAGTATGTGGAATAGGCATGCTGCTATTGTGGTCTATTATTAAGATTGGGTGCAGGATGAGTTGGTAATTGAGTAGGCTTGGGTGCATTGGTATTCACATTTGCATTTGTAGGAGGCATAATAGTCGGTTTACTAGGTGGTGCTTGTGGTTGCAGGTAACCAATTTTCTAATTGGACCATTGTTGTCCTCCTCTCCATTGCGATGGTTTCTGCCAGTTTCTTGGTGGGGGTTGCCAATGAGGAGGAGGATTAGGATTTTGATAATTTGGCCAAGTATTTTATTGGTAATTCCATGGTTTTTTTTCATAATGACCAAAGTCTATAGAGTATGAGGATTGCTATTTATTACTAGGTGCATAAGAGTTTGAATAAGGACCACTAAAAGATAGAGGATCTAGAGGCCTACCTTTTCTTGGGGCCCATGGCCTCCTTTGTGAAATGTAAAATATTTGTCCCTTGTCATCTTCAATTGGTCTAAATTTTTTTTTTCTATACTAGCTACTCTCTTGCATCTGCAATCTCTTTTATTTTGTCTGCAATGTGGACAAAATTCAGCCAACATTGCCTCAGCCTCATCATGTTTCTTCTTGGCTTGAAGTGTGTCCAATTGTATAACCATGTTGTTGATGATGTCTTGTTTGAATTCCTTCATAAAATGTGTTATTTCCATCCTTTAAACTCCTAAAGATAGCTTTCTTTATGTCAGGTGTGTAACCTCTAGTCTTCTTGTGAGCAGCTCTAGAATAGTTTTGACAAAGCTTCCTTATATCACCCCAGTCATCCTGGGTAATATCTCCTCCTCCCATAAGTTCTAATGCATCCATGCACTCATCATTAATTCCTTTTAAGAATACTAACTTCTAAGAGTCTTCACTCAATGCATTATGCTTTTAAATTTATTGAAGTTGAACAAGAATCATTTAACAGTCTTCCAAACTCTCATCTTCCTTCTGTGACATCCTAAAAATGTCATCTCCACACATATCATTGCCTTTACAATAGTCCTTATATTTTTCAGGGAATTGTATGAGCACCTAGATTCATAAACCATCTTAGAGAATATTCTTTCAATGTGGTAGGGAACAAATTGAGCTTATGAGCAACTGTAGTGTAGTTATAGCTCTTGCATAGGATATCAAATTCAAACAGCAAGGTGTTTGGGTCCTCTATCAAAAAACCATAGAATTTGGGAAGAGTTGAAGCAGGAATATTCTTGAGATTAGGAAGCTAATTATGGTCAAGGATAGGAAAATCAAAAGTGAGTTGAGCATTATTAGCTTTGGCAATCATATTTGCTTGATAGATAAAAAGAGGCCAAGGATTTTCAAGGGGTTGCTCAATTGGTGGTTCAATCAATCCCAAATCTCTAAAAAGGTTAGCATAAGTATTTATTTCATGTGCATCAAAAGGATCAAATTCTTGATCAACTGAGCGATTTTCAGGAAATTTTTGTGAGGAAGGAATCTCCCATAAGTATCCATTCTCCTTCTCATATGCATGCAGTTTTAACTCAATTCCAATATGCTCATTGAAGATTAATATAGTGATGTAATTTTTTCCTATCTAGTTCTACTTCTTGTCAAAATAGAAAGTTCTACTTCTATAATACAACAAAAAATTCTCAAATTCCCAACAAACTCTTAGCTTGACACCATCCTTGGCAATGACGCCAAAACTATTGGTCTCTAATAATGGAGAAAAAATTGAGCATGACACCTCAACTCAAAGACATAATATATTTATTGAGTAGCTATCAGGTCCACTGTTAAAGCTCATTTATCTTATCAACCTAGGGATGTATGACATGAAATGGGACATCACGGTTTGTGCACTAAGAGCTTCTTGATCCTAAAACAAAAATCAAGACAGGAAAATAATAGAAAGCAATCAAATCTAGAAGCCATCAACTAATTTTATATTAAGATAAATGCTGACAAAAATTACCCAAGAACAATAAAAGAAACACTTCATCTTTGCTTTGGCAGTAGGAACAGTCACAAAGCAGAGTTTTGTGGTTACGGGAGGAGTCAAGTATTGAACTATGTTATAAATATAATTGAAACCAACTAAAAACTAACAAATGGAATCCTTACCAAGTGGGCCCCCTTGGATTATTCTTCCAACAACTAAATCAAAAATCAGAAACTAAGTATTCAGAATTTCATTATGCACTCACACAGATAACAAAGATAATATGAACTTGTTTCTTTATTTTTGATGCTCAACAAAAATTAAAAAATACATATCTTTCCCACTCCATCCTTTTCTAGGATAGGCTTATTGAATTCACAGGAGATAAGAGATTTTCTTATTTAACTACTTCAGTCACTCCACTCCTAAAGATCGGGAGAATGGCTTTTATTGAAAACATGAAACCAAAGATCAAAAAAGTTGAAACAAAGTAGGACTCTTCTCATGGCGATCAATCTTCTTAACATATTTCTCCTATATTTGCTCCACCAACAAACATGGTGAGTGAATGAGAATATGACTACTCTTGGAGTAAATCAAAGAGACCTCAAATGTCATAGCATTTGGTTAACTATTTATAACAATATTGACTCCTTCCTGGACTATTGCTTCCAATCTCCTCATAGTTCTGCTGCAACTTGGCAACTGCATTCACTGCTTTCTTAACAACCTGAAACCATCCTTATAACAAATGAATTCAAGAGGTTAAGCACTCAAAGATCTCTATTCATTCAAAATCACTTAAAACATAACATTTATCACCATTCATAATCAAAAACACATTCGTATAGCATTTGTGGCATTCATTCAAAAAGACATTAAGACATCAAAGGTTCACTTAAAATTATGGTCAAATACAAACATAAGGTGTATAATATCATGTCTTTTATAAATTATATAAAGGAGTTTCAAACAAAATTAAGGCTCTAAATAAGATATAAAAAATGGGGCTCATCAGTTGTTATGAAGGAGCCCCCTTCATGTTGCCAAGGTACCCTAGTGAAAAGATTATACTCATGGAGTTGAGTTGGAAGATCATAATTATTCATGGTTAGTAGTATAAGGAACACAAAGACAACTTCAAATTACCTCTATAGATTGGTTGTAACAAAGTGTCCACATCATACAAAGCCAAGCAAATGCAGATCGAGATGCAATGGGTCACCATGAAGAGATTCAAGAGGAGTCAATATTTCGATTATCATGGCATGAAGGACAAACTCAAGAAGAGTTAAACTCATGTGCAAATGATTGAGGATATCTAGGTTGAATGCAAAATAGACAAAGATGTGAGGAGATTAGACTATATTCGACTCACACTAGAACAAATTGAGAATCCCTACTTGGTAGACATCCCTGACATAATGGAGGATGATGATGATGTGGTTGATCATAAATATGTGCAAGGTTAGATTGTTGAGACTCCTCTTCCCAAGATCCAATGGCCTAAAAAAGAATCAAACTCTATTAGGGAAATATTTCAAAGTATTTTGGCAAATGCCAATATTTGGTTGCAAAAGAAAGGAATCAGACTAAAACCTTTCAAGACAAGATCCGAAGAAGACACTGTAGGACCTCTCAGGAAGAAATCTGAGTTCATGACCAAGAATAGAGAAGATACCTCTACCCAAAAAAGGGACCTAAGCTCAAGTTCATAGTACAGAAGGAGAAGAAAAAAGGTAAAGATGAAATATCTATTCAAGTATAGGAATGAGTTGATGTTCAAATTGTTGAACATGATGAGCAACAAGAACATGAAGAAGGCTTACAAAAGGAATATCTTTCACAACCTCCCACAGTCATAGGGAAAGTATCTACTTCTGAGGTAGCTCCAGAGGTCTCAACTCCTCTTACTACTGTAAGACCCTAAAAATGGTCATCTAAACCATGGGCCCCTAATCTTGACTACATCACTAAGGTCTAAATCAATTTTGAGCACCTAATTAATTAATTCCTGAATCATCATTGTTGCATGGAAAATTAATCTCTTTAATTAAATATATCATCAAAATATCTTTAATCAATTATCCTATTTATTTAATTAAATATCCTAGCATATTTAATTAATAAATCAATTTGTCATTGAATCATCAAAAAGGAATTAATTTGAAAAAAAGGAATTAATCATCACAAAGAAATTATTTTGAAAAAGAAATCAATTTGAGATAATTTGAAAAAGAAATTTCAAAAAAGGAGAAAAATTGAATAAAAGGGAATAAATCAAAGAAAACTTGCTTTAAGAAAGGAAAATGGAATAAATCAGTTTTTCTGAGTTTATCCTAATTTTACCTCAATCTTATTTCCTTCAAACCTGAAGAAAGTAGTTGATCACATAAAATCACCTAGATTGTGCTTCCTCTTGGAGAATCTTGACCGCTCATCAACAATCAATCTCGATCGTCGCTTTCTCTCTAGATTATCTATAAATTTAGGCTCTCATCTCTCAATCAAGTATTCTAGAGATTTTATTGCTATCATGTTGGTTTTTCTCTAGAGTAATTAAGAATATTGCACATTGAGAATATTGCATCTTAGTTTATTGCATATTTTCTTAATCATGTTAGCTTAATTTGCTTAATCTTACATCCATCTAGCTTAAATTTCTTAATCTAGCATTCATATAGATTAAATCCTCCATCTTGGTGTAGTCTAGTCACTGGTATTGCTTAGATAAATCTAAGAGAAAATCTATACTCTCATCTTTTAGGAGGCAATAGGTCAATTTGTTATGGTTTTCATTTATCTATTTTGATCAACTAACCATGCATGCAATGACTTATTGAGTGTTTGTGTTTCGGATAGAGATTCCAAATTTCACACACACATTTTTGGCGCCCACCGTTCAGTCGATTGAACCTACAAAACCAGTGAACATTAGAATAGAGGAAATTCAGCATATAATACATGTTGCTCAATCCCTATCAACATAAGAATTGAAAGAGTTTACTGATTTCTTCATAGAGAAAAATATCAACTTCGCATGGACATATTCTGATATGTCGGGTTTGGATCCTGACCTTATAAAGCATTATCTTTCTATTGCTCCTACAATCAAACCTATCAAACAAAAACTCTAAAAAATGCATCCTCATGTTGTATTGCTTGTTAAAGTTGAGCTAGAGAAATTACTCAAAGAAGGATTCATCCGAGCAATTGATTATGCTGAGTGTATATCCAACATTTTCCCTATTTCAAAACCTGATAAATGAATTTGCATCTGCATAGACTTCAAAGACTTAAACAAGGCATGTCCAAAAGATGATTTTCCACTACCTAAAATTGACATGATAGTAGACATGACTGTTGGTTATAAAATGTACTCTCTAATGGATGGCTTTTCCAACTACAACCAAATCAAAATCGCACCTAAAGATCAAGAGAAAACAGTGTTCACATGTGCCTGGGGAACTTTCTGCTGGAATGTCATGCCCTTTGGCTTAAAGAATGTAGATGCTACCTATCAAAGAGCTGTAACTACAATCTGTCATGACATGATGCACAAAAACATGGAAGACTATGTCGATGATACCTTGGTCAAATATATGAAAATATTGACAGATCTCTCAGAATTGGGTCTAATCTTAGACAAAATGGAAAAGTTTAAACTCAGACTAAATCCTAAGAAATGTGCATTCAGAGTTACATCTGGAAAACTACTAGGATACATTGTTTCAGCAAAAGGGATTGAAGTTGATCCAGAAAAAGTTAAATATATAATGGAAATGCCACCTCCAAAGAATGTAAGTCAAATGAGAACTCTACAAGGGCGGATCCAATCAATAAGGCACTTCATTTCTCAGCTAGCAAATAAGGCTCGACCGTTCACGAAAGCATTATGGAAAGGAGTTACATACAATTGGGATGAAGAATGTGAACAACACCTAAAACAGATCAAGGAATATCTTTCCAATCCACCCATTTTGATGCCACCGATTCAAGGCAAACCTTTGATTCTTTATATATCAGCTACTGACACATCACTAGGGGTACTTTTGGCTCAACAAGATGAGAACAACAAGGAATGAGCTATATACTATATCAACAGGACGTTGGTGTCCTATAAGATGAATTACACTATCATTCAGAAATCTTGTTAGGCAGTGGTCTTCGCTTCACAAAAATTGATACATTACATGCTGGCACATTCTATCAAACTGGTTGCTAAGATTGATCATTTGAAATATCTTCTATGTAAAGAAACAGTCATAGGGAGATTGGCTAAATAGATTATGATACTCATAGAATTTGACATTGAGTATGTAGAACGCAAAGCTATAAAAGGACAAGTCATTATGGATCAACTTGTTGGCACTCTGCTTGAAGATAATCAACCTCTGAACATAGAATTTCTAGATGAATTCATAATGCATCTTACTCAATGATATTCCGAGAAAATATTCTTTGACGGGTCTTTTTACTTAATAAGGTTCTAGTGCTGGGATCCTTTTTATCACTCCTCAGAGATACTCAATTCCAAAGATGTACAAGATCCTTTTTCCTTGTGCCTACAATATTGTAGAATATAAAGATTTGGTGAATGGAATAAAACTAGCTATTGAATGGAAATTTGTTGAGCTATACATCTATGGTGACTCTCAGCTGATAATCAAACAAATCAATGATGTGTATCAAACTCGGGATGAAAAAATGATGCCCTATAAAAGAATGGTTGATGACTTTAATAAATATTGTTTTTGTTTCATTTCAGCAAATTCCTAGATCAACAAACAGAGCGGTAGATGCTATGGCTACATTGGCATCTATACCACAACTACAAGAAACACAGTTCCACTATGAGTTCTTGGTGGAAGAGATTCACTATCCTTCTTATGATTCCCTTGATTCCCAGATGGTCTATTCTATCATTAGGCATGACTCATCTCACTATAATCATATCTACTCATACTTACATGACCAAATCATCCCTGATAATCATACTCGCAATGAGAAAAGAAACCTAATCCGTAATGCTCCATGGTATGTCATCATTGCTAACGATCTATATAGGCGAGGTTTAGATGGTACTTTTCTTAAGTGTCTAGAACCTGAAGAGTCTCAACGTGCGTTATCTGAAGTCCACGAAGGTATTTGTGGATCTCACTCAAATAGTCTAACTCTAGCTTGGAAACTGCTAAGGGTTGGCTACTATTGGCCAGATATGGAAAAAGATGTTGTAAAATTTGCTAAAACTTGTCAGAAATGCTAGCTGCATGGCAATCTCATACATACTCCAGCAAGGGAGCTCATACCTTATATCACACATTAGCCTTTTTGACAATGGGCATTTGACCTCATTGGTCAAATCTATCCTTCATCATCCAATGGACATAATTTTATCATAACTACCACCGAAACTTCACTAAGTGGGTTGAAGCAGTTTTGCTAATCAAAGGAACTGGCAAACAAGTGGTTATGTTCATTCTTAACTACATCATTTGTAGGTATGAAATCCCCTCCTCAATTGTAACTAACAATGGAGGGAAGTTCAAGAACAAGGATACATATGAGCTCTATGACAAGTTCAAAATCAAACAACATTGGTATTCCATATAATACCCTTAAGGTAATGGATAGGCTAAAGCATCTAATAAAACTCTGTTGATCACCCTACATGGAATGGTCAACAAATCTAGAAAGTATTAGCATCTGCAGCTCAATTTGGTGCTATGGGCTAATAAAAAAAGCATCATAACACCTACTAGGGCTACACCTTTTTCTTTGGTGTATGGGGTCAAATAATTCTTGCCTATTGAGGTTGAAATTCCATCTTTGAGATTTTATTTGCAAGGTCTTATCACTAATGAAGATCACAGAATATCTAGATTGCAAGAACTCGGATTGTTGGATGAATGTCAACAAGTGGCGTTCGATCATCTGAGAGCTTACCAGAAGATAATGTCTAGATGCTATAACAAGAAATTTCAACACAGAGAATTTCAAGTTGGTGACCTTGTTTTGAGAGAGAATCCTAAAAATCAATAGCATCGGGAACAAAAAGAGAAGTTTGAACCCAACTGGCTAGATCCCTACATTGTTACCACAGTCTTTGGCTCTGGCGCTTACCAACTCTCAACACCAGAAGGAGAATATCTCCGTGAACCGATCAACACCATCCACTTGAAGAGATTCTACACTTGTATACTCTGCTCCAGCAATCTATATACCTAAAATGTCCTGAAAAAAATCATAAAAAGTCCTAAAAAAAAAAAATCTCTGCCAAGAAGGTGAAAACCTGGTAAACAGGAACCTCTTGTACTAAAGTGCTCCATCTATCAATGCAAATCTGTCATTTCCTACTTTATTTCCCATTTTCCTGCATCTTTGCTTTAGCTTGTACATATCCTTCAGTCGCTTTTGTGACACCTTGGTTCTTCTTGGAACCCTCATGACTTGAAACTGATCAACATCATAGTCTTAGGGTAATCTACTGATCAATATAAATGTCCTAAGTAGTTTAACCAAGTCATCTTTATGTCAGTAGTATCAAGTCATCCAATCCAAATCAGTTACCTGTCTCCTAACCACTGTAGGGTTTTGCCACTGACATCTCATCAAACACACAAAGCAAGAACAATGAAAACAATCACTAAAACTGTTTGAGCTATCATTGAAATTTTCTTTGTATGCTATCTTTTAAATTGTTTTTCATTTATTATTCCCTCTGAGTAACTCAAGGAAGTCTGTCTTCACTAAGAGGAGCAAGGACTGGAGGCATAATACTTTTCTTTATTTTTTGCTTGAAGGAATGATTCTGATGATCTGGAAACATCTCATAAACTAGGTGTCTGTGATAAGTGCCTTCACATTAAGGTGACATTTCCACACATCCCTTGACTCTGTTTATTTGTATGCTACAGGGAGGTTGGAACCATTTCCTTGTCTGTTTTGAGTAACTTTCTTTATTATGCAATTGGGATTCATGGTTGTTCCCTTCCTGGGTATGTTGGACTGTCCTTGCCAATCTGTCCTAGGATATGAATGATAAAAGGGTCATTGTGGACAACAAAATCACTATTGCACAGTAAAAAAAAAGGAACTCTGCTTTGTCTGGTGTGTTTGCACGTAAGCAACATTCAGGTCATCCTGGCTCTTTATGCCTCGGTGCTTATGTCCGCTTGCTAAATCAAAAGGATATGACATTCAGGTCATCCTGACTCTTTGTGCCTTGGTGCTTCTGTCTATCTCTGACATTTTAAAATGCTTAGTGATGATAAATAGCATAACAAATCCATTGACTAAAGTCTTAGGTTGCATTCATACTAAGCTTTGAGCATTTCAAGAAATTTCAGCATGATAACTTTACTTTTTCTTTCATTTGAATAAAGCTTGAATCTGAAACGGTCGTCATTTTTTCAAACTTGCTCTGGTTGACATGAAATTTGTAACCCTAGTTAAATTGACCATCCTGAGTCCATTTTTCGGGATCGAAATCGAAATATGACATCATTTTTCTAGTCAAATTCTCACAACGTTGACCACTTGGCACATTCATCAACGTCAATCTTTGCATCACTCTGCACTCAAATCTTTTACAATCAACTCAAAAGTCCTTTAATTTATCTCAAATCAATTCTTAAATCATTCTCTATGCTCATATTATCATCGCTAAATCTTGTTATCACTCAAATTTCCTCGAATCACTGTGGTATCTCGCCATCTTTCGATTTCGCTCTCTAGGGGGCATACTTATTACATAATCATTATCAGTGATTACATCATCAAAAGTCAAGAAGTTTTTTCTTTTTTTTATTAAAATCTTCATCAAAAGACGAGCAACAAATATTTTCAACCAAAGATTAATCGAACATCAATCAAATCTCATCAAACAAGATCTCATTGCTAGGGGCATCTCAACTTCATCGCATCATATCAAGTTGAGGTTTTTCAAATCAAATCAATATCTAAGGGCATAACAGTTTCATCACACCAAATCAAGTTGATATTGTCTTCATCTCAATCAGTCTCTTAGTGGTAATCAGTTTCATCGCACCTCATCAAGCTGGTTATTCATTTAAACCTCATCAAGGGTTTAAAGAGTCTTTTTGACAGTGATCACATGCTCAATCCAAATAGGCGTTCAGTTTCATCACATCAAATCAAGCTGGACATTTTGTTTTTCTAATCGGTTCTTGTTCCATCAAGTTCAGAATCGGTATTATCTCTTCGCTCAACCGATTCTAGTTCAATCAAGTTCTAGATCGGTACCCACTTCTTGATCCATCAAGTTCAAGATTGATATCTTTTCTCTTTATCGATCCTTGTTCAATCAAGTTTGGGATTGGTATCGCTTTGGTCAATCTGTTCAATTCATCACTTCAAATCAAAATGAATATCTCTTTTGTCATCCGTTCATGATCCATCAAGTTCAGAACTGGTATCTCTTCGACATCAACTGTTCTTTGAATCAATGCGTTGCTCGCACATCAATTCAAAGAGGGAAAAATGTAATACCCTAAAAATGGTCATCGAAACCATGGGCCCCTAATCTTGACTACATCACCAAGGTCCTAACCTAAGGCAATTAAATCAATTTTGAGCACCTAATTAAATAATTCCTCAACCATCAATGTTACATGGCAAATTAATCTCTTCAATTAAATATATCATCAAAATATCTTTAATCAATTATCCAATTTATTTAATTAAATATCCTAGCATATTTAATCAATAAATCAATTTGTCATTAAATCATCAAAAAGGAATTAATCACCAAAAAGGAATTATTTTGAAAAAGAAATCAATTTGAGATAATTTGAAAAAGAAATTTCAAAAAAGGAGCAAAATTGAATAAAAGGGAATAAATCAAAGAAAGCTTGCTTTAAGAAAGAAAAATGGAATAAATCAGTTTTTTTTATTTTATCTTTATTTTAGCTCAATCTTATTTCCTTCAAACCTGAAGAAAGAAACCAATCACATCAAATCGCCTAGATTGTGCTTCCTCTTGGAGAATCTCGACCGCTCATCAACAATCAATCTCTACCGCCGCTTTCTCTCTGGATTTTCTATAAATTCAGGCTCTCATTCTCAATCAAGTATTCTAGAGATTTTATTTGTTATCATGTTGGTTTTTCTCTAGAGTCGTTGAAAATATTGCATCTTATTTTATTGTATATTTGCTTAATCTTGCATCCATCTAGCTTAAATTGCTTAATCTTGCATTCATATAGATTAAATCCTCCATCTTGGTGTAGTCTAGTCACTAGTATTACTTAGATAAATCTGAGAGAAAATCTATACTCACATCTTGTAGGAGGCAATAGGTCGATTTGTTATGGTTTTCATTTATTGATTTTGATCAACTAACCATGCATGCAATGACTTATTGAGTATTTGTGTTTCAGATACAGATTCCAAATTTCACACACACAACTACTACGGGTGTGCAATGTTCTTCCTCTACCCTTGTTGTTTCCACTTTCCTAGTTATTTCTACTAGGGTGTCTACACCCATTGTTTTTTAGTTCCTATGATATCTATTCATTCATCCACTTCAACTGAGTTGATACTAGATACTCCTCCCTAGGATAATGTGACAAATATTTTTGGTTATCTTTCCTCTTTTCATATTCTCCCATATGTTACTACCTCAATGCTTGATGTCACTTTAATTAACTTTGACAAGTTTATGTTTGATTTTGTTCTATGAAATTCAACTGTTGAATTTCCATCTGCAGTCATGACAAATAAAGAGTCCATCATAACTGCTACCATGCCACAACAAACCTTGCCCATCTAGTCTGCAGTCACTAGTGCAAGAATAATTTATACTCTCCCCCCTTGGTTGAAATCAATAGCTCCTAAGAGAAAGAAGCAAGCCATCTCTCCAGATGACTTTAACTTCAGAAGATTGATTCCTCCAAAGCCAAAGAATGTTAAGAAAGCAAAATCTCTATCAAAGATAAGAGTAGATAAGTCAATAAATAAATATGAAGAGGTAGCAGCTCCTACACAGGGCAAGACAATGGATAAAATTCAAGGATTAGATTATGAGGTGAGGAGGATTGACCTTGGAAATCAAATAAGTGAAAACGCCAAGGAAGACGCTCAATCAACACTTAAAGCTTTAAGAGAAAGATATGATAGAGACAAAGAGATCAAGGACAAGCTCAAACTTCAAGTGGAGCAACTTACCTCTATTTTGTTCAAAATAACTCAGTCCTCACAAGTGGTTTAACCAATTGGTTATTTTGTTGATGAAGAAGTTGTAAAGAGGGCTGGACAAACTATGATATATGGGAGAGTTGTTGTTGCATGGGTAGATAAGATGTTATCACAAGGAACGCACCTTGTGATTTATTTAGTCAATTTGTTAAATGACTTGGATGGTGAGGTCTCAAATAGATCAAACACTTGATTTGTTGTCATGGGAATTAAAGGTACAAGAAAAGGACCTCGACGCTTGGCTAAAGCTAGAGGATTTTGAGCTATATGTTCATGTAGATAGTGAAGTTATTTCCATCTATTAGATGTACATTAAGCAATAGGAAACCCTAGAATATAGGATGTATGCATTTGAACAAAAAATCAAAGATCTTCAGAAATCTCAAAAAGAAGGCAATTATAAAAGACATGACACTATCAATAAAGTTTCTAAATTTATGTGCAATTTATTAGATAAGGACCAAAAGCTCATACACGTTGACTCCATTATCCAAGAATTCAGCCTACTAGTTAGTACATAAATTGATGAGGAAGAATTTATAGTTTCTTCTATTAACAAATTGGTAGATTTTCAATTGATCTCTGATAATCTAGAATCTCTTCTAAAGAAACATAAGGGTGTGTTAGCGTAGGTGATTTGATCACTCGAGTTTACGCCATTGTCAACCGCGTTAATGGACCTAATGAATCACTAATGAAGGAGGCCCTCCAAAAGTTTGAAGAATTTTTGAAGAAGAATCCAATGAAGAAGAGCCCCCCAACACTTAGCAATTTTTGTCATATTTTTATAGTTTATAATTTGCTTTTTATTTTTGACATATTACATGACAATTTGTACATATGTAATTTCACGTAAAGAAAGTAAGTCCTAAATCAAATTAGACTGTACTTTGAATAAGTCAAATTAGTTGTAGAATCCCTATATTTTCTCAAGTCTTTTCTCTATATAAAGGAGAGGACTCATTGTAAATAAATCATCTTTTGGCTAATGCATAAAAAATATCGTATTGTAGAGCTATCAAAGACTTTGTGCTCTAAGTGAAAATCTGAAAACTCTATCAATAAAGAAGTAGAGTTGTTTTCCAATTTTTGTCTTGAATTCACTTTATTATATGGTGAGAGTGTTCTTATGTCATTCTTGTCATATTATCTTTAAGGATTGAATTGGGCAGTGTGAGAAGTTGTTGGATTAAGAGATACAAAGATATTGTAGAATTTGTGCTATAGTATTTTATTGAGAACCATTTATCTGTGATTGATAACAAGGTGGAAACTTTGTGCTATATCAGGTTATCTATTTAGAGTAGTGAAAGTTGTGATATATGTGAAAGACTCTGAGTTGCATATCATTATTTAATTTCAAGAATCAGTTGGAGAGACCATACAGGACTTTGTGCTTTATAGATTTGTTGGTACATATTTGAGTCATACTTTTGTTTAGCTAGAAGTTATATCGATTATTATTGCTTAAATTAGTATCTTTTAATTTGTGACTTATTGTGAAGGATAAAATCCACTCCGAAGTAAGAGATTTGGATAACACTTATTCTGTAAAAAGAGAATAAATTATTTGTAACACCCTAAAAATAGCATAGAAGGTAGAGGTTAGATAGATACTAGTCATTAGATTGCAATAAGAAGACAACATCCCCTTTGTGATGAGAGATTCAATCTCATCACATTGTGGCTGAAAATCGCTTTTTGTAATCATTCCCTGATTACAAAAATTTCAACTAGCAAAATATATATATTTTTAAATAAATATAATAAATAATAAATATTGATCTGTTATTAGAGGTTTACAAAATAGCTTGCACTTAACCCTAATCAAATATTTTCTCAATCGCAAACAAAACTGTGTGGTTATGTTCATTTACCATTGAAATTGGAGTATTAGATTTATTCAAGAAGTTACCAACTTGATCACATACTAATTAACAACTCACGAAGGAATCAATATGTCGCAATCAATAAGAGTAAGCAAAAAGCGATGAATTTTTTTTTAATGAAGTTCACGAAATGTTCAGATTACGTCTTCAAGAATGCTCAATTGTGATGTTGCTTCATTAATTGATGCAAACCTTAATATGTCTTTGTTACATCATAGCTTAGTTTTCAACTTGCAAATTAATTCTTTGTCACTTTATGGAAAGATTATAGCATATTCGATGCTCTTTCCGATTTAGGTTTTTACAAAGAATACCTAATTTGCATATACATAGCCCAAGCCTAATAATATATGGAGAATAAAAGTAATCCATTTTCAAATATTCATTTTACGCATAGGTTTAAGACGCATTCAGCTTCCCTCTCTGTTTCTCTTCAATCTCGAAGAATGGTCAATTAGACCTCCATAAGTAAAACCCTCATCAACTAAATCACTCAACTTCATTACATAACTCAATCCATTGAGAAATGACTCAATGATTCCAAGCTTAGAGCTTGTTGAGTTTAGAGCTTGACGCTCAATACTTTTTCCCTCTCCTCAAGAATTGCTTTTACAAGCCAAAAATACCCCTTTATATACATTATCATATTGCATATAAGGGGTTTAACAAAATTATTCCCCATATATTCTTACCCCTAAATTGAGCCCCTTTCATCCTTATCAGGTTTGTTTTATAAATATCTTGATGGTTTTAATTTTGAAGCTTATTTTATTGAGGGAGGGACTCGATTCTACTCTCAATCTGTCAAGCCTTAAATACCTCTTGCACCATTTTAATCTCGAAAAACCTGCATAGTGTAATGGTGATAGATGGTGGTTATTAGCTATGGGGTCAGCGGTTCAAACCATTAACCCTCCTTTATACTTAATATCAAAATAGATAGTCTTCAAATACCATTTGATGCATATCCACTCTGAAAATGATGTTTGGTCTAGTAGTAGTGAGTGAGAGTAGGAAATGGAAGGTTGGGGGTTTGACTCCCCCAACTAGTTGAGAGCCTTCTTGGTGGTGCCACATGGCACCCATCCATTGAACCACATCACACCATTCTATTCATTCACTGAGTGACATGTGTGGCCTTCTCATTGACCCAAATCAGCCACATGTGCCACATCATCATCCTTGTTAATTGTCCAATCTGCCACGTGTCTTAGTCTCCATATGCCACAAATCATCACCAACCTACAACTTTAGCATGTTTGTATTGCCACGTCATCATGCTAACATTAGCATTCATACCTGGTCAACATTTTCTGCACAACTTTGAGTGGCCATATCTTTGGCATACAAACTATGTTTGAACCTATTCAAGTTGCATTGGGATCGTCTCGACGAGCTCTTCTACTTTGTGTTGTTTTCGTCTAATTTGGAGATAATCATTTTTTGGGATTAGGTCTTCATCTAGAAACCCTGGCCCCGCCAAAATTTGACCAAGCATAACTTCTAGATACGGTCTCATTTTGATGTGATTCACGCTAGGTCATGATCATGTCGGTGAGCTCTACACGATGGGGCCATCTTCATCAAGATTTGAAGACATCATTTTTTAGGGTTTTGAAGATCCACTTGGATCAAATATAGTTTTTAAATTTTAAGAAATAAAATTTAAATATCTTTTTGAATTCACATATAAAAATTTGATGCTTTCCTTTTGAATTGCACCAGCTACAATTGAATAATTCTAGAGGAAATTTAGTGCGATGATACGCAACCTAAAGCAGCATAATAAATGATTTATTGGAAGTTTCCTTTGTCCTACATTTGAAGTGGGATGCGTCTATTTTGGATCCAAAATGGACCTATTGTACCAACAACATGCATCGACATACATGTCCAAGAAATGCATACCATGCCAACTTGTTGTAGCACCCAAACCCACGGTATGTGACATGGAGTTTCCTGTGGAGTTCGTCAAGTTGTCAGTTTCACTCCTCGGGGCCCATGCAAAATTACTTTGACATGTTGGAGGATGGCTGCGGATGGATTCGTGGTTACCGATAGTTTATTGTGCATAACACACACATTAAAAGCAAGTGAATAAAGAAACTACATTCGGATGACATCTCAGTGGGAAAAAGAGGGTGTTGGCTCCAAAAATTGGTGCGTTCCTTAGAGAAAAGACTAACATGGTGCAATTTGATATACCTAATGCGAGATTAATCACATTGTGGATATTTTATCATTTGTGTGATATGGTTTGGATTTTGTGTTTAAAATCACTACGGTTTGCATTTTTAGTTTGAAGCTATTACGGTTAGTTTATATTGCTTGATATAATACAGCTTTGAGCTATACATGTTAGGTCCCTGAGACAACTGAGAGGGGGGGGTGAATCAGTTGTCAAATAAATTTAAACCAAAAACAACTTGACCAACTTAATGCTTAATACCGGTAAACCAGTTTAATATGCCGGTAGACAGTTTTAACAGTTAATTGCTATACCGGTAAGGATTAGTGCATGAAACATAAAGACAAAGTCATCCACAACACATAACACCAATATTTGTACGTGGAAACCCTATAAGGAGAAAAACCACAGTGGGAAACCTTACCCACAATCAGATGATACTACTGTAGATAGTAAGTGTACATAAATGGAGTTTGCACATGCAAAAAGGCCAAGCGCCTAGAGCTCACTGCTCAATTACAAAATGGGAGTCACACTAACTACAATTGGATGGTTAAATCCAATAAGAATGTATTGCACAAAATAGCATCTTCATATGCTGGATTCAGTACCGGTGTAGTTCTGATTGTCTTCACAAAAACCCTCCTTCAATCTTCAAATGATGTCTGCATGTATAGCTTTGGTTATTCTCACATATACCTTCACACAATCCTTTTTCACATTCCACACTTGATCTTAGAAATAAGATCTTACATTTACACCATACCCTAAGACCAATTTTAGTAGGTCGGCTCTACAAGATATTACAAGAAAAACATTTTACAAATAATACAATATCCGATGCAATAACCGTTTCAACATGTCGGCTTAATGCATTTACAACAATAATTAATCATCTTCATAGCGTGTCGTGTTGATCTCGAAAAGATAAACCTGCTGGTATAACCTAGACCTATTTGTCGGTAACAGCAAATATACAAATGCTAATATGCCAATTAACAAAACTCCAAGATGAAGTGTCCACACGATGTCTTCGATATAACAAAGTGTTTTCCATATCTTTCCAAGTACCGGTGATCATTATATCTTGCTAGTGTCGGTGACTATGCATGAGTCACTTGCTTGCCGATGAATGTTGTTGATTCTCCAAAGTGCCAGAGTTGATAAGTGTTTAGTAGGTGCTGAAATCAATGACAAAACCATACCAAAATACCAACAATCTCCCCCTTTGGCATTGATGGCAACATAAGATGGAAAAATCTTCAAAGTGCCAAAACAGAAATGCCAAATACCAAGAACTAACAATCTCCAAAAAGAGATCATAACCAAAAATCAAAATATAGATACAGAGAGTAATAATCTCTCTCAAACAACAATCTCTCCCCCTGGGAGCAACATGTGTTTTCCTTGTGTTTTTCCATACCAATCTCTCCCCCTTTGACATCAAATGCCAAAGTTCTTAATAAGCCAAGTTCATATACAAAATACCAATCAATTTAGTATACCACTACTCCCCCTGAGAAGTAGCTTCCCATCAAAGAAGGAATAAAAGATTTCTCTGTTAATTCTATCGGTTGATGACAATCATCAACTTCCTAAGTCTCTACCGGTGGGGGTATGACCCCAAGCCGATCTCTGAGATATTCAAAAGTCTCCTTAGGCAAAGGTTTAGTAAAGATATCTGCAATCTACTCTTTAGTATTCACATAAACCAGTTTTATTTCCTTTGCTTCAACATTTTCCCTTAGAAAATTCAGTTTGATAGAAACATGTTTGGTTTTAGAATGTAATACCGGATTCTTAGATATATCAATTGCTGCAGTCTTATCACAATAGATAGTAATAGGTTCCTTGCATTTTACCTTTATGTCTTTCAACATTTTCTTAAGCCATAGTACCTATGTACAGTTAGTTGCTACTGCAACATATTTTGATTCTGCTGTTGATAAAGATGTACAACTTTGTTTCTTACTCAACCAAGAAACTAGTCTGTTTCCAAGAAAGAATGCTCTATCGGTGGTTCTTTTTCTATCATCCACATCTCCTGCCCAACTTGCATCTATGTATGCACATAATTCAAAGTTTTCATCTCTAGGATACCATAATCCAAGATTTATAGTACCTTTTAAGTACCAGAAAATCATTTTTACTGCCGATTCATGATTTTCTCTAGGATTACTTTGAAATCTTGAAACAATACATACTGCATTCATAATATCAGGTCTGGTTTGTGTCAAATACAATAAACCTCCTATCATAGATTTGTATCTAGTTGGATTAATAGGTGTAGATTCATCCCTTAGTGATAATTTGTCATTTGTTGTCATAGGTGTGCTTACCGGTTTAGAGTTCTCCATCCCAAATTTCTTTAGTAACTCTTTTAAGTACTTGGATTGACTCAAGAATATACCTTTATCAATCTGTGAAATCTGCAATCCTAAAAAGAATTTTATTTCTGCAATCATAGACATTTCAAATTCTTGCTACATTTTAATAGAAAATTCTTTACATAATCCATCTTCTCCTCCAAAGATTATATAATCAACAAATACTTCTATAATCAATATATCATCATTAGTCACTTTATAATATAAATTGATGCCTGCATTACCTTTAGAAAAACCAATCTTCAAAAGATACTTATCCAATCTTACATACCAAGCTCTTGGAGCTTGTTTCAATCCATACAAACCTTTTCTTAACTTGCAAACCATATCTTTTTTATTTGTCAAAGAAAATCCATCAGGTTGTTCAATGTACACTTCTTCTTCAAGGTCTCCATTCAAAAATGCACATTTAATATCCATTTGATATACTTTGTAGTTCTTATGTGCTACAAAAGCCAAAAATAATCTAACTGCCTCAATTCTAGCTACCGATGCAAAGGTTTCATTGTAATCAATTCTTTCTTTCTAAGAATATCCCTTACACACTAGTCTTGCTTTATTTCTGACAACCTTACCATCTTCATTAAGTTTGTTTCTGAATACCCATTTGGTTCCAATTACATTTTTATCTTTAGGCCAAGGAACTAATGTCCAAGTGTTATTTTTCTCAATTTGTTCTAATTCTTCTTCTATAGCTTTAATCCAAAATTTATCTTCACATGCCTCATTAACTGGTGATGGTTCAATTTGAGAAATAAGACATACCTCTTCATTTGTCAATCTTCCTCTTGTCATAACTCCTTTAAACTTGTTTCCAATTATCTGATCTTCAGAATGATTCAATCTTACATACCGGGGTGTCTTTGTTTGTTGTTGTTCCTCAGTTACTGTGGAATCCTCAGATGATACCGGGGTAACTGGATCTTCATTATGTACTAGTGGATTCAGAGTAGATTCATTTGTCAAAATTTCTATTGCCAGTTCAGAGTCTATATACCTTGAAGTTCCTTTGAATTGTTCATCAATCTTTACATTTGTACTTTCAACAATTTTCTGCAATCTTTTGTTAAAACATCTATATGCCTTGCTCTTAGATGAATAACCAAGAAATATTCCTTCATCACTTCTAGGATCAAATTTGCCAATATACTCATCTCTTCTGATATAACATTTACTTCCAAAAATTCTGAAATATTTAAGAGTAGGAGTAATACCAAACCATAGTTCATGAGGGGTCTTACCAGTTTCACCTTTGATGTGAACTTTGTTGAATGTATAGACCATTGTACTGACTGCCTCTCTCCAATATACATGTGGTAGGTTTTCTTCTGATAACATACTTCTTGTTGCATCCAAGATAGTTCTATTTTTATTTCAACAACTCCATTCTGCTGTGCTTTCCGAGGTGTTGATAGTTGTCTTCTGATTCCATTTACTTCACAGAATGTATTAAACTCCTTAGATGTAAATTATCCTCCTTGATCTAATCTTAGACATTTGATTTTCTTACCGGTTTCATTTTCTACCATTGCTTTGAATAGTTTGAACTTTCCCAGTGCTTCTGATTTTTCTCTGAGAAAAGTAACCCAACACATTCTAGAATAGTCATCAATGATTAGCATGAAATATCTATCACTTTATAAGCTTTTAGTTCTAGCTGGACCACATAAATCAATGTGAATTAAATCAAGAGCATTATTGGATTTTTCTGGAATACTTTTAAAAGTAGCTCTAACTTGTTTTCCAAATTGACATTCCTTACATACTGTATTGTGAGGTTTGACAATTTTAGGTAAATCTCTAATTGCCTTAGTAGTACTGATTTTCACCATGCAATCAAAGTTTACATGACAGAGTCTCTTATGCCATAACCAACTTTCATCAATATGTGCAATTAAGCATGTCTTTTCACTATTATTTAAATGAAAGATATTACCTCTAGTCTGATTACTGGTTGCAATTTCCAAACCAGTTCTATTCATGATTTTGCATTTTCCATTTTTGAATTGTAACTGAAATCCTTTCTCAACTAATTGACCAACACTCAAAAGATTATGCTTTAATCCTTCAACATAGTAAACATTGTCAGTGTTATGCTTACCATCAAGAGATATTGTACCCTTACCTTTGATTAAACAAGCTTTGTCATCTCCAAATCTCACTAAGCCTCCATTGTATTCTTGAAAGTTCAAGAATTTACCTTTGTCTCCTATCATATGATGTGAGCATCCTGAATCAATGATCCATTCATCCTTTACTTCAACTTTAGCTGCCAAGGCTTGTTCTACCGCTTGAGCAGTAGGTGCCGGTTGATCTTCTGTTATAGCAACAAAAACCCATCCATTGTCTGTCGGATCCTCATCAAAATCATCAGTCACACCTTCATCAGCAATGTAACAAGATTTGTCTTTATTCTTCTTAAATATGTATCTCTGATATTCAGGGTTAGGATTGTATGTTCTTCTAGCTTCTTCTCTTAGTCTAGCATGTCTATCAGCGCATCTCGAAGCCATATGACCAATCTTATTGCAGTTAAAACATTTAAAGGGTGCTTTACCTTCATACTTACTTCCAATTGGACCTTTAGGCAATTTCCTTCCAAATAGTGCTTCAAGTTCTTCAAGTTCTTCATTTTCTTTCCTGCTTTCTTCAAGTTCTCTTGCAAAAAAGGCTTTCCAATCAGATTTGTCAAATGATGGAGCAGATGATGTTGATGCTTTAAAGGAAAGATCTGTCTTTATTGTAGCAACGGGACCAAATTCTTCAATTTCAAAAGCTGAAAGTTTCCCAATCAATGTATCCCTAGTTACTGATATATTAGGCATTGTTCTTAACTCATTTATAGGAGTGACTTTCATTTTATATGCTAGTGGCAATCCTCTTAAAACTTTTGAAACAATTTCATCCTCACTTAAGGTTCCTCCACAACATTTAATATCCAAAACAATCTCATTTACTCTTTCCATAAAAGCAGAAATCCTTTCATCTTCTTCCATTTTCAGATGTTCATACCTGACCCAGAATCTTTCAAGTTTTGCAATTTTGACTTTGGAATCTCCTTCATTCAGTGTTTCCAAATGATCCCAAATAGCTTTAGCAATAGACCTATTTGATAGTCCCATGATTTGTTGATCTGATAATGAGCTCAAAAGTGCTTCTATTGCTTTGCAATCATTTTGTTCATATTTTCCCAAGGTAGGTGGATTAGGTTGACCTGGAGTAGGAGAAGTATAACCCTTTTTTGTAACATCCCAGATGTCCTTTCCAATGCAATTTAGATGTGTCTCCATTCTGATCTTCCATATGCCATAGTTGGTTCCATCAAGTTTAGGACTATCCTTCCTGAAATAGTTAGTAGACATTGGATCTCCTCAAGATGTTAAACTTTTGCAAAAGAGGACTAGGCTTTGATACCAATTGTTAGGTCCCGGAGACAACTGGAAGGGGGGGTGAATCAGTTGTCAAATAAATTCAAACCAAAAACAACTTGACCAACTTAATGCTTAATACTGGTAAACTAGTTTAATATGTCGGTAGATAGTTTTAACAGTTAATTGCTATATCGGTAAGGATTAGTGCATGAAACATAAAGACAAAGTCATCCACAACACATAACACCAATATTTTTATGTGGAAACCCTGTAAGGGGAAAAACCATGGTGGGAAACCTTACCCACAATCAGATGATACTACTGCAGATAGTAAGTGTACATAAATGGGATTTGCACATGCAGAAAGGCCAAGCACCTAGAGCTCACTGCTCAATTACAAAATGGGAGTCACACTGACTACAATTGGATGGTTAAATCCAATAAGAATGTAATGCACAAAATAGCATCTTCATATGCTATATTCAATACCGGTGTAGTTCTGATTGTCTTCACAAAAACCCTCCTTCAATCTTCAAATGATGTCTGCATGTACAGCTCTGCTTATTCTCACATATACCTTCACACAATCCTTTTTCACATTCCACACTTAATCTTACAAATAAGATCTTACATTTATACCATACCCTAAGACCAATTTTAGTAGGTTGGCTCTACAAGATATTACAATAAAAACATTTTACAAATAATACAATACCCGATGCAATAACCGATTCAACATGTCGGCTTAATGCATTTACAACAATAATTAATCATCTCCATAGCATGTCGTGCTGATCTGGAAAAGATAAACCTGCCGGTGTAACCTGGACCTATTTGTCGGTAACAACAAATATGCAAATGCTAATATGCCAATAAACAAAACTCCAAGACAAAGTGTCCACACAATGTCTTTGACATAACCAAGTGTTTTCCATATCATTCCAAGTACCGGTGATCATTATATCTTGCCGGTGTCGGTGACTGTGCATGAGTCACTTGCTTGTCGGTGAATGTTGCTAATTCTCCAAAGTGCCAAAGTTGATAAGTGTTTACTAGGTGTTGACATCAATGACAAAACCATACCAAAATACTAACAATACACACACAGGTCGGTTGATATAATAGGCTATACACACAGAGGTCGCGTTAGAGTTAGACACGTTGGCTAGGAGCTATACACACATAGGTCGCTTGATATATTACGACTATACACACACAAGTTGCAATAGGGTTAAACACATCGCGGGACGCATCTATTCTGGCTCCAAAACAATTTATGGTGTGACTAGAACGTGATGTTAGTCTCACCTTTTGAACCATAGGTTTTCAATTGGACGGCTGAGATTGCGCTAGGATTAGAAGCCGCATTAGATTTTTGATTGGTCGTGTTGGGGTTAGAAGCCACAAAAACAAGTCGCGTTAGTTATAATCATTGCTTCGCGGGTTAACATATTGGGCTTAATCCACAAAGTAGAGAAATGGAAAAAGTCGTAACTAGTTGTGTCTATTCACACAAAACTATGAAAGCACTTAAAACTGCGTGTTAGTTGCAATGGTGAACAGGTGTTTTAGTAACTGTATATTTTTTATTGGATGGCTGAGAGTGGGTTACAAGCCACATTAGATTTTTGATCGGTCGCGTTAGGATTAGAAGCCGCAAAAACTAGGTCGCATTAGTTATAATCATCATTTTGCGGGTTAATAGATTGGGCTTAATCTACGAAGTAGAAAAATGATGAAAATCGCAACCGGTTGTGTCTATTCACATGAAACTGCGAAAGCACTTAAAACTGCGTGTTTGTTGCAATCGTCGTCCTTGGGGTGAACAGATGGTTTGACCCGTGAAGTCATAAAATTGCGAAAGCGCATAACAACCTGTGTTAGTCACAATCGATGTTTCGCGATAGTAGAGAATGTGCTTAACAGGTCAGGTACGAAACTCTAAAAGCACCTAACATGTCGTGTTAGTCGATATCGTCATTTCACAGGTCAACAGATGGTATAGACCCATGAAGTCACGAAATTGGGAAAGTGCTTGACACACCGTGTTAGTCGCAATCATTTTTTTGCGGTGGTAGAAAATGTGTTTGAAAGGTCACGCATGAAATTCTGAGAGCACCTCACATGCCATGTTAGTTGATAACATCATCTCATAGGTCAACAGATGGTATTGACCCATGAAGTTGCAAAATTGTGAAAGCGCCTGACACGACGTGTTAGTCGCAATCGCCATTTCGTTGTAGTAGAGAGTGCATTTAAAAGGTCATACATGAAACTGTGAATGAGGAAAACATGGCGTGTTAGTCGCCATCGCCATCTTGTGGGACAATAGATGTTATTGACCCGTGAAGTAGCAAAATTTTAAAAGCGCACACACACCATGTTAGTTGCAATCGCTACTTCACGGTAATAGAGAATGTGTTTAAAAGGTCCTATGTGAAAGTGAAAAATCACCTAACACATTGTGTTAGTCGCAATAATTGTCTCGCGGGTCAACATATGGAATTGACCTGTGAAGTTGCAAAATTGTGAAAGTGTATTACACATCGTGTTAGTCTTCATCACTGCTTCGCGGTAGTAGAGAATTCATTGAAGAGGTTATGCACGAAATTGCGAAAGTGTATAGCGTGCCATGTTAGTCAATATCGCAATTGGCTTAATGAAATTAAGTTTTCTACTAGTTGTGTACATAGGATGAATCCAAGGTCTTTGTAGGAGAAGATTATATGTGAGGGTATATGGGACATGGATAGGTGTAAGTAAAATATTGAGACCTACCTTAATAGGCAAGGTTATTGTACCTAGCGATTATCTACCAACATTATCAAAGCTAAAAATAGATAGAGAATAAGGTTGAATAATATAAGTATCCACAATGATTTTACACTTACAGCTTGCCATCTGAACAAATTCAATCATATTTGATGTTAAACTGTCAGTTGCAAAAACTTATTCGTGCGTTTGAGCAAAAACTCCTTTCAGAGATAATAGAATATCTGAAAAGGCCACTGATATTTTTACTATTTATGAAAAATAAAAAATTCAAGGCACCAATCAAATTTCATTCTTTCATACATGGCAAACGTGCAAGTTGTGGATTTAAAAGTTAAAAGTAAAAGGCATCTTATTCAATACAATACATGCAACATTATTTCCATTTTGTTTTCACGTGCATACAATGTTTCAATTAAGTGAGATGGCATAAGAAGCATCTTGAACTTAAACAAATGTTTCTTCAAATAAATTTTCTTATTCTATAGTTGTATCTTAAGTATACGTATCTATGACAAACCAACTCCCTATGATTGCACATGATGAGAAGCTTGAAATTCAAAGAACGTGAATATAGAAGAGTTAACAAAATCTCCATTTGTACTTAAGTTGATCATGAAAATAATTTATTTATGTTGTCTTGATCTTTTACTGATATTCGATTACCTTGGGCATAAGCGTATCATTCATTCTAAGAAATTAAGTCTATAGTTTTCGTACATGAATTAGACTTTACTCCACCATTTTTAAATTTGGGCATAAACGTATCATTAATTTTTACTGATTTTATCATTTACTTGATCAAGTTGTCATTGAAAGTATCGATTTCTACTTTTTTTTCCACCTATTTAGTATTTCACAAAGAAGTTCTCTGAATATGTCAGCACATATTATTTTTTCTTCATATTTATATCAATAGCTATAAGTTGTGCCATTTACAAATTATATTAGGATCATGGTGTGTTTTTCTTAATTGGTGAGGATTCATGAAAAGTGTTTTTTTTGCTGAGTAGGACCTAGTACTTGAAAAGACAATTATAGCCAACCGAACTAAATACCACTATGCTACCCTCAACCCTATCTACCCTAAACAATGTTCTATCAATCCGGTATCCTATACCCTATACCTAGATGGGAGAGAGAGGGGAGACATACATATAGGGGCATAGAGAGAGGCTAGATAGATGATGGGAAGAGAGGGGTGAGATAAATAAAGGGGGATAGAAGAGGAGAGTTGATGAATTAGGAGAATGAGAGAGAAGAGGAGGGAGAGAGAGAAAAGAGAAAGAGAGGGCTGAGGAGGGGGAGAGGGAGAGGTATACATGGAGTGAGAGACCTAGAGAGGTAGATAGGTTAGGGATAAAGAGAAGGAAATGATAGAGAAGTTCAAGAAAAGAGAGAGAGAGAGGGGGTAAGAAGGTAGAGAGAGAAGTGAAAAGGGAGGGAGTGAACTAGAGGTGGGTTATATAGAGATATAAGATACCTAGAGGGGGAGAGAGACATGAGAGACCTAGAGAGAGAGAGAGAGAGGTTTAATATAGATGGAGGAGGATAGAGAGAGGTTGGTATTGAGATATGGATGGATATGTAGAGATGTGGAGAGAGAAAGTGGGAGAAACCTAGAGAGGGGTAGAGAGGGTGTGATGGAAAGCTGATGATGTTGATGGTAAAGAGAATAAGAAATAGTAGGGAAGGGGGAGAGATATTGGGATAAGGGGGGAGAGGGGGATAGAGAGGGAGAGAGGAAGAAAAGAAGATGATACCTAGAAATGGGAGGGAGGGATGAGGAGAGATGAAAGAATAAAGAGAGAAAGGAGTATGAGGGGATTGAGGGAGTATGACCTAGAAAATGAAGATAGGGAATAAGAGAGGAAGAGAGATGATGAGACAGTGGGGGAGGGAGATAGAGATGGAGAGGGGAAGAAAGGAATGGAGAGACCTAGAGAGGGGAGGGAGGGAGAAGAGAAGAGATAGAGGAACAAAGAGATGAGTAAGAGGGGATGGATGGAGAGGTAGAAATGGGGGAAGTGACAGACCTAGAGAATAAGGAG
This sequence comes from Cryptomeria japonica, assembly GCF_030272615.1. Taxonomy (NCBI): domain Eukaryota; kingdom Viridiplantae; phylum Streptophyta; class Pinopsida; order Cupressales; family Cupressaceae; genus Cryptomeria; species Cryptomeria japonica. The sequence continues at coordinate 406,689,595 of NC_081408.1, forward strand.
ATAGATATAGGTTTGGGGAGAGAGAAGAGTGGGAGAGAGTTCATAAATAGATAGCGGTATTGGGAAGGGAGAGAAAGGTGGGGAGGGAGGGAGAGAACTAGAGGGTGGACATTTAGATAAGTGAGAAACCTAGAGGGGGAGAGAGAGGTGGGTTTGCACGTGTTTCAATGAAACTAAAAAAACACCATAGAAAACTCGAGCTCTCTCTTAGCTATCCAAGCATGTAATTTTTTCCGCATTTTGATTTCCTTAAGGCTTTATAGTTTTTTACACGTCCATTGGATTTTGAAGAAACATACATGTTTAGAAACTAGACTCCATTCTACACAATTTTTAAAAAAAAGTTTTGATTTTGGATTAGTTTTCAATGATTTTAGGTGGGGAGCACGCTTAAATTTTTGTTTTTCAGGATGTGTCCACTTTGAAAATTGGTAAAAAATCATACACTCGTTAAAAAATTAGCTGAAAAATCCAACATAAACTACAAGGTGTTAGCTAATTTCTCATTGAAGCGATTTTAAAAATTCAAAAAAAAGATTTAACATTTTAGGGGGGGCCACAACAGACGCTATATTATGTTTTTTGCATAAAAACAAGACCACTTTTTGTGGCCCCCCTTTTTTAAGCCCTTAATCTCCACCATTTCCAAAAAAAAATAGTAGTTTAGAAAGTAGACTCGAAGAACTTTGACTCTTATTCTTGTTGCATCTTCAAATTTGGAGTGTAACTATGTTCAATTTGTCATGGAAGTTTAGACTTTGCTGATTTGAGAAAAAAAGTGGCATCTTAAGACCCCCTTTTGGTACTACAACTTGGTGCACATACCCTTTGTGAATAAGACTTGTACTTGTAAAAGCATATAAATATATAAAATGCACCTCAATGTATTATCAAGTACAAGGTTGTATTAGAAACATTCCCTATTCAAAACCTTCTTGATGGGTGTGCAGGGTCACTCTTAAGTTACCAATAAATTATAGGCCTAATAGGCAAAAATTTATTAAGATTTAACTATGAAAACCCCATTTATAAATCATCAAAGAAATTATTAGAAAAAATCTTTGAGGTAAATTATACTAGCCTTAACTGAAACCACTATCCTATGGATCTTTGTTATATTCAATAATTTGAAGACTTTAATAATCCTATAATAATTTTGAAATTAGGTAAATTTTTAATGTTGTTTTTAGTTGTGTTTGTCCCTAATCAAATTTGTTGGGTGATAATGATTGGATGTGTTTGTGTTAATCATAATTACTATGAATAGAAGTTTGTCCTATTCAAAAGTAATGATGGATATAAGTGTTTGCTCTCATCCAAAATTTGTGTATAACCTCAAATAGATGTGTTTATCCCTATGCTTGGTTATATGAGTATATGCGTTCTTCCCTATCCTTGAATTAATTCCACTAAGGTCAATCCTATTAAGGAAGTGTAGTGAGGGTAGATCCACTATTGCTTGTCACGAGTAGTGTATTTTTTATGAACTAATGAATGTTTCATCAAGTATTGTTAGTCCATTTATCCCCATTGGAGAATGATGTAATAAGGGAGGTATTGGGAATATCACATCATTTCTATTGGTTTGTTGGTTTGTCATAAAAATATTTTTTGAGTAGTGCTTTCTTGTATTATGATTTTTAAACAACTCATCTATTTTCCTATAGTATAGGAGTTAAAAATTGAATAATTGAATAGAAGTACAATATTGTTTTATGTATAAAAAAAAAATTGACTTCTATAAACTCAGCCCAAAATCTTAAACAAACTTGGGATTCATCGTTCATTTTGGAAATATGGGATGTGTATGAAAGGAACGCCATCTTTCTAGCTAGCTTTGTAAGATATTAGTGAGGAAAATGAATAACATAATCCCACATTATTAGGATGGTATATTATCTTTCCAAGTAGGTTTAGATGTTTATTTTGAGTAGTATATGGTGAGCTTCAAAAGTGAATAGAATAAGATTGTGGTAAAAATCAGTCATTGCATTATTCAAAATAGTGTAGAAGGCTTATAGACATTGATTAGAAAACTTAAGGAACTAGAGGAGGAGCATGTTGTGGAGTCCACCCTTGCTAATAAAAAATCAGGATCATAACATTAATTAAAATGGTAAACAAGTGCAATAGACTAAATAAAAAGGGTCAAGTTCTTAGACTAGAGGCCGCAAGAAGAAGAATTTTGATGATGAGAAAAATGAGCAATTAGGCTTGGCAAATTTTCCTATAAAAATTTACCAATAGGAATTAGAGTAGAAATATTCAAGAAATATAGTAGGGCTTTTTAAAATAAAAAATTCTTAGGTTATTTAGTCTCTTTTTGTTTTCTATAGTTCGGTTACTATTTGGTTGTTCCTTTTCTTTTGGTAGCATTTTGTAAAAAGGGTTTCAAGTCCCTTCAAAACGCATTTTACCATTAAATAAAAAATGCACAATCACATTTATTTAAAAAAATATTTTAATTTCTTTTTAGCTATTTCATAACATATAAACCACCTAGCAGAGGGTAGCTTACTAGACTATTCGTTTTCATACATTCTTCATGATTGTCCTACAACACAACTTGCAACAATCATGGTCTAATCAAAATAATTATATGATCTCTAGCATATAACACAACTTGCTAACCATACCTACCTTATCAAAAACCATCTTTTAATCTTTAATCTTTTTTCGCATCTACTTACTCCATGATATCTCTTCCTAACATGTTTATCTACAACTAACATGTTTCTAGTGAAATTCATAGCATAAAATATTAGTTTATGCATAATATCTCAGCTATTTTGTAGACCTTCTCCCTAGGGACATCTCCACATGGATAGGAGCATTTTCTCCCTCTACAATATCCTTAGATAAAATTTTAAATGACAAGTTAGTTTACTTTAGATAAAATATCCAATAAGATGCATGTGCTCACTAAAGTGTGGGTAGAATGTAGTGTCAAAATTACACACCCCTACAATTTGACATGACACAAAATCTCCTATTTAGCTTGAAAAAACAATATATTGCATTTATGCTATGAAAACATGAAAATGATAATTTTGTTAAAAAATATTCTCAATATGTAGTTTTTGAGTCTAATTTTCCTAGATGAAAGCACCATGTGCTTATGTCTATGTGGCACACTAGCATCCCATAAAAATGTTTGACTTAATTGACATATGTGTAGCACACTAGTGCCCCACAAAATTAGAAATATTATATAAGTTGATATTTTCAATCATATGTCTTTAAATAGGAGATAAAACAAATTCTTGGGTAATACTTTATTTGTTGAGCATGTAGAAAGAAGTTAAACTCCCACAGAAGAGACTAATTTTCTTCACTACGCTTAGATACAATGACATATTATAATGCTCAATGTTTATCTTTTTTTTATACAAACTAGAGAACAAAGGGGTGTTACACCCTTCTTTAGTCATTCTTTAACTTCCTAATATTAGTTCACAATTTTAAGTTGAATTTTTTAGCACCAAAATAACTTGGCATGTATTTGGCCCTCTTTTTTTTTTTGCTCGGTATATATTTGGCCCTCTTGTTAAAACAATATAGTTTCTCCTGAATCTCAAGTCAATCACCTTCTAATTAATCACCATTCATCATTTGTCATGTTGAAGCATTTTAATTGTGTTTAAGGTCACGTCTAAGAGGACATCAAGGTTAAGCTCAAGACAATCACACCTTATTCCACCCATCATCTACATATTTGTTTAGAGGTCAAAGTTTAATTTCTATAATTTAAAGATCAATTTCAACACAAAAATTATTTAAGAGAAAATTTGATACGATTTTAAATTATATTAATTAAATCATATTAGTTGTAACATTTATACAATATAATTTTAGTAAAGACATTAAATAAAATCATTTTATTTTTTAATTCAAATTAAACTTTCTCTAAATTTCCTCATACAAAATATATTTTATTTGTTATAAAGTTTTTAAAATATATTCTAGTTGTTATAAATATTTAAAATTTATTTAAACACTCAAATTTCTTTAATCTAATTTCAGACTTTCACAAAATTTAAAAAATAAAATATATTATTTTTTTTAAAAAGCTATTTATAAAATGAACTAAGTTGTTTAATTGTGTAACAATTGTTGTAACATTTTTGCAAACATTCAATAGAAAAATGAATTACAAAATTTAAGATAAATATATAAAACATATTATCAAAGATGCTATCACTATCTTTAAAAAGAATTCCTCTTCAAATTTATATATGATATATTTATTATGTAATTTTTTTAATAACATTTACGCTAAAATCATAACTAATAGCTAAATTATTATTAAAAAAAACCTAATTCCCTAATCTCATATACATATTTCACATAATATAGCAACTAATATACACAGAGATTTTCAAATATTTATAAGGCCAATAATTTTCATAATTTAAATACTTTATATTTCATTAAAACAACTCTTTTCATCAAAAATTTGTAGTGATTTGATTATATTAACTGACAATAAATTATTCAAACTGAAATGGCAAGAAGAGAAGGCGAGTAAAAGGGTGTTGTAATTTTATGGGAAGAAAAACTGACAAAGCAAACAAACATTAAAGATGAGATAATTATAAATAGCTAATGATTTGAGAAGCCAATACTTCCTCCCTATAATTCTAAGTGAATGAGTTGCGAAAAAGGACTTGTGATTTTCTAGGTCAGTGAAAACGAGCAAAGTCGTAAAACAAACGTTATTCATGGTATAATCTGATAGACTTTGAACAAGTGCGAAAATTTGCAGAACATTAATAAACACCACAAATTTGCATAACTTCATTAAATGGTATTCATTGTATTATCCGATAGACTTTGAACAAGTGCGGTAATTTGGAGAAATTTAATAAACTGAATTCATTGTACTATCCAATAGACTTTGAACAAGAAAGAAAATTCACAGAACTTTAATAAATATTATTTTATCTACATAACTTCATTAAACACCACAAATTCAAAGAAGTGTGGAAAATTGAATGGACAAGATTTCACCCCACTTTTGTCAGTAGAATAAGTTTCAAGTCTTGGGAGTAATACTATTATAAATCAGCTTTATTGTGCTCTTCTTTACTGCATTCTCCGCTTATCTGCAAAATTCTTTCGTCTTCCACCTCTATTTTTACCTACTCTTTCTTCAGACCTGATAATTAATAAAAAAGGTAAACCCTATCAACACACATGCAAGTGCAACGGCCAAAATATAAGACTGAAAATAAAGATCGACAAAAATCTCCTAATGAAATCGCTACCTAGTAGATCGGCCTTGAAAATATGAGCATTGACAATCTCTTTCCAGCTGATTTGTGTATTGGCAACAGTAGCTGCATCCCTCGCAAATTCTGAGGAAGGAGCCATTTTCTACACATCACCCATTTTCTCTAAAAACATATAATTCCCCTACGATTATTATTTCCAATCTCTTTAGAAAATGTGATAAGTTGAAGAATGATGAGATAATACCTAAATCTGAGGCACTTGATTGGCAATAGTAAAGTTGCATCTTTGTATACTAGTTTTCCTTTCTCTCATGGCTTTCCTTTCACCGTTGTGGCTTGCATCACAAATGGGCGAAATATTTTTGAAATAGGTTGAGCTGGAAAGGAATTTAAATTAGTAATTCCCGTGTTGTTGTCTATTGTTCCAATTTGCCATGACTGTGAGAGCGGCCGGAAAATGTTAGCCATGTGCAAATGGCTTTCGTCAACCGCAAAATGGCAATATTACTCCACATCATCAGAAGCCTAATGGTGGGTCCAGAATGTGCGTCTCATGGTATCATGCAAGGGCATGCAATTTTGGAGCTGCATCATGACATGGTATGTCGTTTTGGAGCCAGAATAGCTATAGCCTTTGAACTGTACACATCAATCAAACTTTGTTTTAACATTTCCTAGCCAAAATATTAACTAGCACTCTTGTATAATACATCTATGCCCTATTTTTGTCATTGCTAATCTGCAAATTGACTGTATATATTTTAGAGTAGAACAAAGGTATTGGACACTGAAAAAAAAGATATCAAGCAAATGCCATGGACACCCTTTAGCCCTCAAGCCCTTTGTTGCCACCATGAATGGATAGATAAATCCTTGGCAATAATAGCTCATTGTGGGAAGGGGCGAAGTCAATTACAATAGACAATAAACTTAATTGATCTTTCAACTACAAAAAGACTCATCACTGCCAAGAATCCTTCCTAGTTGGATGCCCAAGGTTGATGGTTGTTGAACATAATGATTGATCATTATATGGTAGAGGGAGTCGAAGTCGGATCTCTTGGTAAAGTGAGAGAATGAAAGATGCGTCCCATGTTCCACCATTTGGCTACACACATTCTTGAAAATGAGAATGAGGATGAGGAAAGCAATTTATTTAGAGATGACAAATCTCTCTTATGTACAATCGCATACCTTGTCTCCCTGAAGATTTTAAATGGTCTTGACTACACTCTTTGATCCTCTGCAACAGGGAACGCCTTTATGTCATTTCACCCAAAAAAATTGTTTACTACAAATAACTGTACATAAACTAACAATTGAAGAAATTCTTAGGTGCGAGAATCATGGAATCCAATGCGGAGTTCCCCACAATATATAGCCTATCAACTAAATATCCTTATCTAGAGTGAATTGTAACTTTTGATAGTAACCTAGGGTTTATTTTACTACGTTTATCATAGTGTACATGAAAATTTTAGTATATTAGATAAATTAATAATTATTTGGAGAAACTTATAAGGCTATTAGACATATATCTCATTAACAATTATATGGAGAAATTTATGAGGATTTTAGACATAACTATTTTTAAATTATGTTTGTTATTAAATTGGAGTATCTAATATAATATGCTCATAAATTATAAAATGAGAGCAAATATGGGCAGAGCTCTTGATTCAGGGACAAGTAGGATTTATTCAAAGCTTCATGCTCTCCTTGTGATCATGGGGTATGACCAAGATGTTCCTAGCCCACCGATAAAATCAGGTCTAGTTACTCACACTTGGCAACCTTTGTCTCAATTCACCTCAGCTCCGCCATAGTCAAATTTGGTAGTTCATATTCTCCACTTTCAGAACCTGAGCTTGAATGAATTTAATGAAGTTTCATGCCCACAACCAATGGAAGAATAATGGTCCTAGTCATCAATTTTGGCTTCTGGCTCTACCATTTTATTACTGGCTCTTCTTGGCATTGACGGGTGTTGTCAATCTGTGAAGTCTTGATGGTTCTGAAGGCTAGTGTTAGTTAGATGAGAGGGGGGGTGAATCAGATAAACTCACAATACAATGATCTATCCAGATTCAACCTCGGTAGAACTTACTTGATATGCAACTATGATTGTAAATCATTCAAACTCATAAACTGATAAACTTGAAACAACAAAACACATTTAACACCAGATTTAACATGGAAACCAAAATAGGGAAAACCACTATGGGATTTCGAACCCACTAAGAAAATATACTCTTCTAGAGTATGCTCAGTTAAAAGCCAATCCTGTTAAAGATTACATAAACACATTTGCTAAATGTGACTCGGTCAAGGGATTTCCCTCAGATCTATCAGAATCTTGCACTTTGTTAGAAGTGACCTTGTCAAAGGATTTCAAACACTCATTTAGAATGTTACCTTGCTAGAGGATTTACAAATAAGACTATTAGGTCCACTCGGTTAAGAGATTTCCTGTCACTTACAAAAATAAATAACAGTAATAAAATATATCTTCAACTTCACATCTGAAATGTTAAAGCAGACTCTATGTGCTCAAAATAATCTTGTCATAAGACTTATCTTCCTCCTTGTTGGGCTTCTCAATCTGTTCTTCAATCAAATCTTTAATCTTTTGTACTCGGTAATCACCTCTACAGTATCACTGCTCTTATATTTTCCCGCATACTGTGTTCATCAAATTTTCCTTATTTATAAGCAATTCCTAACTACTTAATCTCCTTAATCACATTTCCCATGATTAATCTTAGCCACCAAATCTTCAAACTTGACTAGGTTCATTGAATCCTTCGAACTGAAAAATGTTTTGTCTTGCCTTGAAACTTGTATTCCTTCCTTGGTACTTGTGCTCAGTTATGACCGTTCAATCTGTGTTGTAGATCCAACTCTTGAATTTTCATTGTCGTTGATCCTTAACAAACTTCTTGCACGACATTCCAATCTTCTATAAATCTCCAGCTCATTGGCATCCTTCACTTAATAATATATTTATTCATCCAATGCATTTTGTTACTGCTCGGTTGATACTCGGTAAATACAGAACTTTACTCAATAACTTCTTCCTTCTTTAACCGACACTGATAACCTTGGTGTTTACCGACTAGCTCCTTGCTCGGTAAAATGGAACAGTATCAAACCTTTACTCATTCTATTACATGAAATCTTTTCTCCTTCTTATTCAATCTTAGAATATACATATATAGGATATCAAAACAATCAAAATAACATAATCTCATCACTATCTAACTCCGTAATAGTTGCCCATTGAATAACTTATTACTCCCCTTCATTTTCACATTCTTTCTGTGTCACTTACCGACATCTTTATACTCATGAAAACATACTCTTTAAGATATGGCAACATCATACTGAATCAGAAAATCAATTGCTTGACATCAATGACAAAATAATATTATTAAGACAGTAGTCATCCTTTATCAATTATATCATCAATCTCCAACAACCTTCTCAATATCATCATACCAACAAACTTAATGTAATGCTAATAGCTAGATCATTTGAGTTTTTGCATGCTTTTTTCAATTTTGTCCTAGATAATATGTATTATTACATAATTCTCTTCGAAGGTCACAATGCTTAATTTTGTTGCAGGCTTTCCTTCTGACCAAGCTCTCTTCGAAAGATTAAGGGGATAATTTTCAGATGATAACTATTAAGTGCCTTGTTTTTTATTGTCGGTATATCCTTACCAGTTCACCCCAACTGGTATAGCATGTATTGCCTATCTGGTATAGCTTATCCGATATGGCTCAACCAGTATCCTTACTGGTTTAGCATAACTGGTACAACCTAGCCGGTATTGCCTAATCAGTCCATCCCAGCAGGTTTAGCCTAACCGGTAGCAGAGTTAGCTACACAGTGAATCGACAATCAGGACAACTAACCGGTATCTAAGAACAACGTGATGCTCAGCGATAGGTAAATTCAATTGTTTAAAGTTTGAGATGCTACAATTTTGAATATATGTTTTAGTATTTTGGCATGAGTCCATGTTTGTAACCATATCATCAGATCTATTGCATATAGTGACTTTTGTTGTAATTATTTTTCACACATGTATTGGGGGGTGGCGGTTGGTGGGCGAGGGGTGCTTTGTCTATTCCACCATTGTTATTTGTATTTTCAGGCTAGGATTGGAGGTTTTCTTGTTGGTTCTTTCCTTTAGGAGCCCTTGAACCAGTTGTATTGTCTATATTAATAATATATCAGTGGCTTGCCACTTTCGCCAAAAAAAAATTAAAAAAATGACAGCAAATATTATTTAATATTAATATAAGTAATTTATATCATATAATTAAATAATAATAATAATACAAATAATTAGTCTATTTGAAAAAATGGCTCACAAGATGCAGCAACGGCGAAGATTTGCAGGTCGTCCTTGAAGAACAACTCAGCATAAACCTATTCAACGACAGAGGCAAGCTGGCAATAGTGGTAGGAATGGTGTGCTTACTAAGGCAAATTTGATCCCTCTTGGCAAAATATCTGCCAACGAAGTGACTCATTTAGCTAATGGAGACAACAGAAATGCAGGGAAGCAATAGTCAGGAGGAAATATCATAAATGATTCATTAGCAGGGGCATCAAGGATCAACCCACAGAAGGAGAATCTCGGTGGATTGAACGGGCATCAAAGCTGGAGTCAAGATCCACAGTATGGGAGGATTGGGAATTCCTTTTTGACAATGCTACCTTTAGAAAATAAATGGGGATCCAAAAGAAATGGTAAACACCCCCAAAAACAATGGAGGAAAGTTAATCCTCAAATCACCATTAGCAATGTCTAGCATAGAAAACCTTACTTGTCGTTGGAGAGAAGGAGCAAGATGATTTTGATATCTTCATAATACCTTCAATTGTGTTAGGAGCATTTAAAATATTATGAATTATTTGTCAAATGGACGGGCAAGAACCCCCTAATTCAGAGGATTTTAGATTGGTTTGGGATGACTTTTGAAGATCGGGTAAGTATCAAAACTCTAACTGAAGGTTTTTTCCTTCTAGAGTGTATAAATAACAACCTAAAAAGGAAAATTATCTATGGGGAGCCAATATTATTTGAAGGTTTTTTTCTTTTACAAGATGGAATGGGAACCAAATTCTAATCCCTTGATGCACTACCCAATTCGTTTCCCACTTTGGGCTACCCTAGTTAATCTCCCAACTGAGTATTGGAGTGTAGAAATAATAGAAAAGATTGGGAACTCCTTAGGAAGAGTAATTGGAATCTAAGAAGAATTCTTTCTAGGGAAATCTGGGGTTGTCAAGATTTTGAACAATCTAGACATGAACTGTAGATGTCTAGATAATCTGGAGATTCTAACGAATAAGGGGAAGTGATTTCAAATGATTGTAGTTGAATCCTCAAGGATTAAATGAATTATTAGAAAGAGCTACATTTCCAGTTGCTTAATGAGAAAAGGTAAATCAATAGATCTTACCTTCAGGGAGGTTGACAGAATAGGGGAAATCGATCCGTCAATGGCAAATTCGCAGATGAATAACAATTCTTGTGAAAAGAAAGTGTGCTCGCCTTCTGAAACAGAAGTAGGTAAGGGATTGATAACAGAAACATGGAATCTAGGTGGGCAGAACACTAATGTTAATCTTCAAGACAGTCTCACCCAGACTCTCCATCCTGAAATGGTTACCAGTGCTCCTTCCCATAATAATCATCATGAAATATCAGAGGAGGTTCAACCATCTCTCCCCATAACTCTTAATAATGGTGATCGTAGAATTTCAGTTATGGATAAATATTTTTGGCAAAAGGAATTGGGGTTAAAAGAATAGCTAGAACATTTTAGTCATGAGGTAGAGTTTCTTCAAGAAGAAATTAATAACAGTCTTGAAATAGTGGCAAAACTAGACCAAACTGATGCAACAAAGTGGATAAGTAATCCATTATTCACACAGAATCAGAATAGTCAATTCATATGGAGTGTTGGCAACAACAATGAGATAAAACTGAGAGGGGTGAGGGGGGGGGGGTGAATCTGTTTTCTAGTGGATCTACAAACTCAACCACAAATACAAATCTGATAAACTGCATCAACAACAAAGATAAGCAGATAAACAACACAACACACAACACCAAGATTTTGACGTGGAAAACTCGGTTAAGGAAAAAACCATGGTGGGAACCTACCCACAATAAGATGATACTCTGTAGTAGTATGTGTAAATATTACAATGGGGAATGCACCAACATTCAGGCACACTTCCTATAGCTTACAACTCAAGATACAATAACCCGGAAGGCTACAACCCTCAGGCAAGGTTCACTACCTTACAAGGAAGTCTCACTGACTTACAAAATGATCAGACAACAATCTGAAATCAAATGAACTACAATAATAGCATCTGCTAATGCCTAATGATAGTTTCAGTTAAGCACATATGTCTTCTTTGGAACACCAATCTCTTCTCAATACACCATACCAAAAGATAAATCCTTTGTTAGCACATACATCACTCTCTAATAATGCATACACAACCTTGATACCTAAATTACGTGACTACATCACTTATTTATACAAATTATCAACCTTGACAAGAAGGTCAGCTAAACTCTCAACACCTAATTACAAAATTATATCACACGATTCAAAGATCGACCACCAGATCAATATAATAATATACATGATATAACATGGTCCTAAACCAAATTCCCAAATGCTCATCACCATCGGAAATCATGCCAAGATCAACTGCAACGCGCTACACTACCAAGAAAACTGCATAACATGAAGAACATCACCGATTCAGTAAAATCACCAAGAACTCACACAATGATCAATGCAGATCATCAAAACAAATAGGAATTAATTAGGAAACACTAGCAAGAACATTAGAATCATCAGTAACAGTTGTACCAATGCCACTTATCAAATCTTCATCAATCAACATCTGAACCTAAAGAACACTCAAACAACAACAACTGTCACAAAGAAAAGATAACTTGCAGAGCACAAAATCATGAACGATATGAAATGAAGATACACAAGATCATCCCAAACAATCTCCTAAAATCTCAGCTCAATATCTTATCACGCTGGAATCTACCAAAGGAAATATTGAACTCTACAAAGTACTAATTAGAAAAAAAAAACTGTAAACTAGATCATCGAATATGATCAATTAAGATTTCCAAATCACCAAAACCAATATAGAAGAATATAATGATACTAGAAATACTCCATATACTGAACCAAGATCCCAATAAACCAATCTACAATCACCAAAGCATGAATATGTTGATATCAATGATGATAACATACCCTACCAGTAGCAATGTCCAACATGGAGGACCCTGGAGATGGAAATTTGACTGAAGAGGAAATAGAATCTAAAAGGAAAGCCTTGATTCAAAACATAATGGAGTTGGACAAGCTAAATTAAGAAGGCCTGGAAGAGGAAAATGCTCAAGAACATTTTGGGTATGCTTATCATCCGGATCTTGGTTTGGGCTTTCATCATGAACTGTCCTCCAAAAATTACCTGATTGTGGTAAAGCTATCCCCAATAGAAGAGGAAGGAAGTCTTTTTTAGAGCTTCGATCATTGGATGGGCAAGAAGAAGGAAAATGAAGATAACGACTCTTCTATCTCAATGAAAGGGAAGCTCCCTTCCCCAAAAGCAATGAAGATATTGTCATGAATTGTTAGGGCCTTGGGCACCACTAACAAGCAGCGCTTGGTCAAGCGCAAGTGCTTATCAATACAAACTAATATTTTTCTTCTTCAAGAAAAAAAATGAATGTTGAAGATATGGAAAAAATTACATGCAAACTAGGTCCTTGGCAAGTATAGATAGTTAATGCAAATGGTGCCTTTAGGGGATTATTCATTTTATGAAGAAGGAATGTAGTAAGCTTTGAGCCAGTGGCAGCTGAAAGGAATTGGTAAGGAGGCTTTGTCAAATCCCTTAATATCAATCTAAAGTTCATTCTGATAAATTTTTATAGTCCCATACCTAAAACAAGGAAGAGAGAAGTTTGGACAGAAATAGAAGGGTTTCTAACAAGATTTCTAGGCAACCACTTCATTTTGGGGGGTGATTTCAATGCTATTCTACACTACTCAGAAAAAAGGGGTGGTTCTCAATTGATGGGTCACTCTCAGTTGACTTAAACAATTGGTTTTGTAGGAACAATTTACTTGAAATTTAGACGGGCAAAGGAGAGTTCACTTGGAATAATAGGAGACTAGGCTTCAGTCAGATTGCTGAGAAACTAGGCAGGTTATTTATTAAAGGGGACCTATCCACCCTCCATTTTGACCTTAAATCTTTTGTTCAACCATGGTCAGGGTCAGATCACTATCCAAACTTGCTGTAAATGATGGGAGATAAGAAACCCCGCTATTCTCCATTAAAATTTGAATTTATGTGGCTAAAGCACAAATATTTCTATAAAAATCTCCAGCAATGGTGGAGGGAGGAATAGTTTTCAGGCTTAAAATAATTTTATTTAATCTCCAATATTAAAGCCACCAAAAGCAAGCTTCTAAAATGGAATAGGGAGTAGTTCAAAGATATCTTTCAGAAAAGCTATGGATAGAAAACGAGATGTCAACCTTGAATGAGGAGGTTCTTGGAATAGAGACGGATTAGGAGAGCTTCATCTTGGAAAAAATCTCTTGTAGGAATATGAAGACATTTTAGCCAAGGATGAAATATTCTAGAAGTAGAAGTCCAGACAAACCTAGCTAGATGATGGAGATAAACATTCTAAATTCTTCCATAACTTAGTCAAGCAAAGAAGAGCAATAAATAAAATTATAATAATCTACAAGCAAGATGAATTGGTATTCGAGGATCCTGCCTTGATTGCAAAAAGTGCAATAGATTACTTCAAAGGTATTCTTAACAACTTGGAAGGTTCAAAAATATCTAGTTTGAGAAGATGCTTACAATTCATTCCCAAGTTGGTATCTAATGAGAAAAACCAGATGCTCAAAGTCAAAAAAGGCCAAACATGATTATCAAATTAGATATCAAAAAAGCTTATGACAAAGTACATTGGCTCTTCTTGTGCAAATGCATGGAGGCATTTGATTTTAGTAAAAGATGGATAGAGTGGATCTTCTTCTGCATATCAACTCCATGGTTCTTTGTGTTAGTAAATGCCTCACCAGAAGGATTTTTTGAAACCTCTAGAGGGTTGAGACAAGGGGGTCCATTATCCCCTTTCCTATTCATAATCATGATAGAGGCTCTTGAGCAAGATTGTGGGCATTCAAATTTTCAGTGGGGTGGAACCATGCACTCATCAAAAATTTGCAGATGATACCCTACTGATGGGGTTGGGCTGCAAGAAGGAGACACGGGAATTCAAATTGATTCTTAATCAGTATAAGAAAGCTTCAAGTCAAGAAGTGAGCAATGAGAAATCTAAGATCTTCTTCTTTAATATGGACCCAAGAAAGGAACTTGAGATAGCCAATCGATTGAGTTTCAAAATTGGTAAGCTCCTATGCTCATACCTTGGAATCTCTTTAAACAAAGGAATTCAAAATACTAAATTATGGGAACCTCTAAATGAAAATATGAAAAGAAGGCTATCCTCTTGGAAAGGAAAATGGATATCTTGGGCTGGGAGAATGATAATGCTCAAATTATTCTTATTAGCCATGCCAATCTACATGTTATCCTGTCTTGATCTCCCAATTGGGGCCAACAAAAAAAATAATCCAAACTATGAGAAAATTTTACTGGTAAGGAGTCTCAGAAAAAATAAAAATGCACTAATATCTTGGGAGAAATTATGTAGATCTAGGCAAAATGGGGGCACATGCATTAGGAATTTGATATGGCAAAATCAGGCTCTCAGAGAAAAACATACTTGGAAAATATACTCTCAACCAAATCTCAAATGGGTAAGGGTCATTCAGTCGAAGTACTTAATCTCTGACAATAAAGGAGGTTTTCAGAGTTCCAAACCCTCCACAAGGGTCCAGAATATGGAACTTTATTTTGAATAGTAGGAGGGTGCTTCTACAAAATGTTTCATGGAATATTTTTGATGGTAGGTCTACTCTTTTTTGGGAAGATTCCTAGGGAGGCCTCCCCCAAATTGATAAATTAATGGACACCAGTGCATTAAAATATTTCTTCATTCACCATTGGGCATACCACTTCATTTCTATGTGGATATGGATGCTCTCCACTCATCTCTAGGTTGGAGATGGAAGGATTTCTTAGCTCACATGAGTCAGACTAACTGGGATAGATTGAATGATATTCTCTCATCTAGGTCTCTAACTTTTCGACAAGGTTGTGATAGGTCATATGGGCTAAATCAAAAGATGGCCAATACAATTATAAGGATGGATTCAAGGTGGTTTACAAAGCATCTCTGCAGAATAGGGATAACCTACCGATCACCCTCTATTGGGACAAACTATGCTTTCCAAAAGTGGGAGCCTTTGCATGGGTAGCCATCTAAGGCGGGATACTAACTTCATAATATTTCAAGAAAATTGGTTTTTTAGGCCCATCAAGGTGTGTCTTGTGCAAAAGGGAAAAAGAAAATATTGATCATTTACTTCTAACATGCTCATTTTCCCAATCTTGTTGGGTGTGGCTACTCAATAAGTTAGAATGGTCATCAACATTGTCCTTGGGCATTCTTCAATGGTTTAGAGGGTGGCCAATCATTAAAAAATCTAGGTTGTTTGGCAATCTCTAGATTTGAATCCCATTTGTTTTGATCTGGGAGTTGTGGAAAGAGAGAAATAGAAGAATCTTCAAAGATAAAGAGTTAGAAGCAGACAAACTCCTCAACAAATTTGAGGCTACTATAGTTGAAGTTGTGACAGTAGAAATATGAAGCGTGTTAGAAAATACTTTAAATTCTCATAATGGGACAATCTAATGAGGAAGAATTGGCAAGGTCTAAGGATTCCCCCTTTTTTTGGTAAAGACAATGATGATAATCAAGAAAAAACAAGGCTTTGTGTTTGGACAGAACCTAAGCATGGATGGTATAAGCTCAACTTCGATGGAAAATCTCATGGAAATCTGGGAATGTTAGGTATGGGGTGCATTATTCACTCATGGATAAATAAAATTGTTGCATATAAAATAGTTTGCTTGGGACATGCCACTAATAACCTTGCAAAATTCCATCGCTTGATTGAAGGTCTTCTACTCTGTAAGGACTTAAGCATTTCAAAAGTGGAAATCAAGGGGGATTCGGTAATTAACATCAATGCCATCAGAACGAGAGATACTCCTAATTGGAAGCTCAGGAGTCTTCTTGATTGTTCTCTTGGAATCTTGGATATGATTCAAGATTACATAGTTGACCATATTTATCAGGAGGAAAACAAATTAGCTACCAGACTAGCTAATCAGGGTGCAGATGGAGAAAATTTAGTTAAGCGTGAATTATCAGCCACCTCAGCTTTTGGTGCCACATAGGCTGGTATTGATTCATGTGTTAAAAAACACGATATGACATCGTCAAGGTTTCATATGAAACATTAAATGAGGTGTATGTGGTAATAATTTCCCATCAAAACCAAAGATTAAAGATTGTGGACAGATTTAATCCCACCTCAAACTGGCATGCGTTTTTTATTTTAGCAAGTTGAAAGAGGCAATACATGTGTGTGATTGCCTCAAAATCATTTCCATCATTTTGAGGTGGTGCCATACTAGGCTTAAGCTTTTATAAGCAGGCTTGTGATAGAAGCTTCAAGAAGAAATTTGGTTGCGTTTAGAATTCACCTAGTTTTTTCAATGGAGTCCACGTTGTACCATCTTTCGGAGAATCGGCAAATGTCATTTCTTGGTGCCAGCAAGGATAAGACATGGATGGATATCCTTGAATTGGAGGATGACCTGGTTAATAGAACAGTGAGGTATATCTTGGGGGGTGATATAATTGAGTCTAAATACCACTATCAAGTGAGCACGGACATTCCTGTGATGTTCGTATCTATCATACTGATGATGGGTTTGCCAAAATTTGAGGCAATAATGCTATGTCATTCCCTTTTCTAAAAGGAGATTCTGGGAGATCTAAACTTGGTCGTAGATAATGTGGATGAGGAGATGAGGATTCCATACCCTGTGGATTATCTAGTAAGGGTTGAGCTGAGGGATTTGGGAGAAAATATGGAAAAAATCCCTAAAAGGCTCATCCTCATTGTTAAGGATGTGGCAGCCTTTGAAGAAAGGAAAACAAGCATTGCTAGAAATATTAAATTTCTATAGATGTGACTTGGCCAGAAGGCAACCCTGGGTGGTGACTGGTGGAAGAATTATATGCTTGCAAAAGGTTATGTTCCATGAACCCCTGAGATGGCAGAATCCAAAGAGGAAGAGGAGGTAGTGGAAATCCTGCAGAACCTAATGAAGAAAAGGCATGATTGTGCTAGCTAGAGTGAGTTGCAGAAGGAGGCAATTTTAGTTGCTAAATAGCCTCTCCCTCCACATGGGAAGTGTGTCTATGTGGATCAGATCTTGTTGAAGGTGAAGGTGATGAGTTGAAATAATAGCTCTTTTATTCCTATAACTGATAAGTTTTTTCCATGTTTTAAGTTGTATATTGGGATAGTGTTTGAGTCATATGATGTATTAAAGTTTGACTATGTGCATTCTGGAAGATAACTAAACCCATTAAATCATGTATTGTTTTGACCTATTATTCATGTTTCCATGCGGATTATCATAGGTAATATCATGTGTGAATGTATAAGTGTTAAGATTAATGAAAATAGATATATATGTATGCTTGTATGTTCTATCTTTTAAATGTAGGAATAAATGAGATGCTGCAGAAGTGGTTATTGCAAGCCAGATGGTGAAACACGTCATAAAAGCAGTTGGAGACATTCAAGGGCGATTAAACATTCAAAATAGCAGAGAAGATGGTGTGCATAAGAATCGGCAAAGGAATAGCAAGGCAATGCCAGATTCATTTATGTTTGTCTTCAGCAAACATCAATCTTGTTACACCACCATGCTATATTCTTGCTTGCGGCTTAGCTGAGTTCCACAATTTTTGTGGATTAACTTCTTCTCTTAGTAGACATAAATGTTTTCTGCCTCATTTTATGGGCGTGATCTAGATTGTAGGAAGTTGGCTATAGTTTTCTTATAAATAAAAGCCTACACCTCTTCTCAGAGGTTAGACAGGGGTTAGAGACAAGGGTTAGAGACAAGATTAGACAGCATTTTTAGAACTTGAAGCATTTCTTTCATTTCATGTGTTGTATCGACTTTTGAAAAAAATGAATAAAAGTTATGTTATTCTGAGTATATAGAATCATCTTTGAAGTCTGGATACACTCATCCAAAGAGGCCCACTTGGTGAGTATTCCTATGCATTTGTTAGATTAATTTTTCCCTTTGCTGCAGTAGATGTTTTAGTGATTGACTATTCCTACAGCCACTGGAACCATATCTTGTGACTGTTCCTGCAGCCAAAGCAGACAGAGTAAATCTTGTTTGTTAGCTCTGAACTTAGTTAACAGTTATTTAGTTAGAATTTTTTGTTAATGTTAAGATTTCCTGTAGCCATTCAGTTGTTATGTTTTCACTTATTTATTTCTAATAGATTTAGTTATTGCAGTAGTGTAGGATAACTATCACTGGAACTTAGTGCATATATAGTGCAGACCCATTTCAAGTAATGTGTCCCTGGGTTGACAAGTAAATGAACTTCAATCATGGAAATAATAGCTACATAGAATGAATGACCAATATTTGGGTTGAAACTTTAGCTCTAGTTATTGTTCCTATTGGCGAGGCAAAAAATTTTGGCGTCATTGCTGAGGATGGTGTCAAACTAAGAACCTATTATAGTTATGAATTTTCAAGTTTTCAGTATAGTTTTTTTTATAACTTGGTTTGTTTTAAGTAATTCTCATGAATCTGCATGCATAGGTGAAGAAGAGATGCTTAATGTAGATTCCTTCCTGATCGTCCTAATCATACAAGACTCAATCCATATGAAGCACCAGATGTAAATCCTTTTTCTTCACTTTACCAAGCCCCAGATAATTTGAACTCGCTTGAATTTGAGCTTTCTAAGAATAGCCTTCATTTCCTCTTTGGACCTCCTGAAGAGGAACTTTGTTCAGTAACTCTAGTAACTCCTCCTCAAAGACCAATGCAAGTAAATCCACCCCCTAGTGGGAATAACCCACCTCCACCTGTGAACCCAACATTTGAGTTCCCTATTTCTGATTTGCATGATAATGCTAATCTCAAGAACATTACAGCTTCTTCCCTTCCTAAATTCTATGGATTAGTGATAGAGGATCTCGACACTTTCTTGTTTGAATTTGATGTCCTTTGTAGGAGTTATGATTATACTATAGATGCCCATAGACTCAAAATATTTCCTGCCACTTTAAAAGAATCAACTTTGAGATGGTTTATGAGTCTAGGGAGTAGTACAATCACTACATGGGATGAGATGAAATGGTTGTTTCTTGTTAAATATAAAGATTATTGTAGAGGGAGTTACCGCCATGGGGATGATATTTTTAGAATGACACAGAAGGAAGATGAGAGTCTAGAAGATTATCTGGAGAGACTTTTATTCAGTGTCAAGAAGTCCAAGCATAGTACTCTAAATGAAGATTCTCTTAAGTTAATATTTTTAAGGGGAATTAGTGATGAATGCATGGACGCTTTGGACATTATGGGAGGTGGTGATATAACACAAGCAACATGGAATGACATTGGTTAAATTTGTCAGAAGTATTCCAGATCTTCTTCTAAGAAGAGTAGGTGTTTCAAGACGAGAATTTCTTAATCAACATCTAGTAATGGAGTTTCCCGAATGGAGCTTAGCCACCTTTTGAAGGATTTTAAGGAGGATATCATAAACAATATGGCTACTCAGTTAGACACACTTCAAGCTAAGAAGAAGCATGAGGAGGCTGACGCAATCCTTACAGAATTTTGCCCACAATATAGATAGAAGAAAAGAGACTACAGATGTAAGATGGTTGAAAATCTTGAAGTTCCTAATTTCAAGACAATACAAGGAGATGATGAACAAGTTTTCTATGTTGCTCAAAGGAGGCCAAATTTTCCAAGACAAGGTATGCCTCCTAATCCACTTTCTTTTTCTAGTTATAGTGGAAATTCCTATGCACAAAATAATTAATGGCTATCTCTATATGCTCGAAATTTTGGAAATTATCAAAATTGGTATAATCCTCAAGGCCAAGGGAAAAAAATTTCCATTCAAAATCCACAATGGCAACAGCCACAAGGAAATTGGTCTCAGCCTCAGGGACCATCGCAACAATTCCAAGGGAATTGGAAACCTACCCCTCAATGGAGAGGAGGTTAGCAATGGACAAATCAGTCTTGTGGTTATCAGCAACCTCAGCAGCAGCCACAGCAGCTTGCTATAATTCCTCCTCCTACTGCAATATCGTTCCACCTAAACCTACACAACTGCCCACTCAACCCATGCCAAATCCTAATAGCAAGTTGTTGCAGCAACAAGAAGTTTATTTAGTTGATCCTAATCAATATCCAACTTATTCTATTTCTATAAGTGATATTCACCTTAGATCCAGGACAACTTTACCTAACCTGTCCCCTCCAATTATAACCGAGATACAAAAGGAAAAGGAAATATCTAGCCCAGCAACCCAAATACCTCAAAATCAGCAAATACCCCCATTTCCTCAGAGGTTGCAAGCTAAAGAGATTCCTCAGGAAGAGGATATAAATTTTGATATCATAGATCAACTAAAATACATATGTGTTAAAATTATATTATTTCAAGCTGTTAAGGATGTCCCTATTTATGGTAAAGCAATTAAAGAGGCATGTTTAAAGAAACTTAGCAGAAAGAAAAAGGATCCGCAAATAGTGCATGTAATGGGTCAACTGGCTGATATTATGTTGGGAAAAGCTTCAATTCCTAAATATTCTGACCCTCATAGTCCTATTGTGAAAATAGTCATCAATGGCACTCAGATAAAGAATGCCTTAATAGATTTAGGAGTAGCCATCAATGTAATGACAAGAGATATTATGCAAAAACTTAACATAACCACTCTCAAGCCTACTCCTACAATCCTACAGCTTGCTGATAGTTCCACGGTTCAGCCTGATGGTATGATTGCAGATGTTGTCGTTACTTTAGACTCCTGGGAATATCTGGCAGATTTTATGATCCTGTCTCCCAAAGCTACATTGGGGGGATATCCGGTTATTTTAGGGAGACCTTGGCTTGCTACAACCGATGCATATATTGGATGCTAGTTAGGGGACATGACTATTTTTGGTGGAAATACAACCAAAACATTGGCTTTGTATTCACCTGCTCAGCCCCAACTTGATCAAGAAAAATTTGTTTGATCTAGCGTGGGAGAAGAATTCTAGGAGAAAGTCAACTTTGTCAATCATCTTATGATGATTAACATAGAATCATTCATACAACTCCAGGATGATGATTCGATCCTCTCTTAAATTCTGGCAAATCGGTTTAATCTGGAGCAGCAGTCGCAGGAGTTAACATCAAATATTACGGCATCATATTTTCCTACAGCCACTGATATATTGCATACCCTGTTGCCACAGGAAGTTTGCACTTCTCATTTTTCTAAGGTGTCTCAGGTAGATCTTACTATCAAAGTGGAAGTTGATCCAAATAAATATTTGAATATCAACAATCAACTCACAGAGACTCAAAGGTTAACACTGGTTGAATTTCTTAAATGTCATCAACACGCTTTTGTGTGGGATTACAAAGATATGCAAGGAATTGATCCTACAGTTTGTACCCACCGTATTTATATCAAAGAGGACTGTAGACCGCTTAGACAACCACAAAGAAGAGTTAATCCTGCATTAAGGGAGATAGTTAAGGAGGAACTACATAAATTATTAAATGTTGGATTTATCTATCCTATATCGGATAGTCAGTGGGTGTCGCCTCTAGTCATAGTTCCAAAGAAAGGAGGTAAATGGTGGGTATGTGTAGATTACAGAGCTTTGAACTCAACAACTAGGAAGGATCATTTTCCATTACCATTTATGGATCAGGTATTAGATTCTTTGGCAGGGAAGCAATACTTTTCATTCTTGGATGGATTCAGTGGCTACAACCAGATTCAAATTTCTCTCAAGGATCAGGAAAAGACTACATTTACTTGCCCTTGGGGAACATATGCATATTATGTTCTTCCTTTTGGGTTGTGTAATGCTCCAGCTACTTTTCAAAGAGCAGTAATAAGCATATTTTCAGATATTTCCCAGGATAGCATGGAGATCTATATGGATGATTTTACCACTTATGGTTCAGAATTTGAAGAGGCATTGAAGAATCTAAAGAAATTTTTAAAGAGGTGTGAAGACTACAATTTATCATTGAACAGTGAAAAATATTTTTTGATGATGCAGGAAGGCATAGTTATTGGGCATCATATTTTTATAACTAGAATACAGGTTGACCCAGCCAAAATTGAAGTCATTCAAAACCTCCCTGCACCTACAAAGCAAAAGGATGTCCGAAGTTTCCTTGGTCATGTTAGATATTATAGAAAGTTTATTAAGAATTTTAGTAAAATTGCAAGACCTTTATATTGTCTTTTGACTAAGGATATGGAGTTTAATTGGACCTCTACATTCCATGAAGCTTTCTTGAAGCTCAAACATGCCTTGACTCAAGCACCAATGCTCAAGGGTCCAAATTGGTCATTACCTTTTCATATTCATACAAATGCATCAGACTATGCAATAGGAGCAGTTTTGGGGCAGAAGGTTGACAATTTGGAGAATGCAATTTATTTCATCAGCAAAAACATGCATGGACCCGAGCTTAATTATATTGTCACCGAAAAGGAGATGTTGGCAGTATATTAGATATATGTCCACACTGATCATACATCAATCAGATATCTCATGAACAAACCTTCAATTACAGGAAGATTGGCTCGATGGTTACTATTGATGCAGGAATTTGATATTACAGTTGTTGATAAACCAGGTAAAGTTAATGCAGTTGCAGATTATCTTTCTAGGCTTCAATTGCAAGATGATCCTACAGTCATAGATGATGCTTTCCCAGATGAATATTTGTTCTTGATAAAAGCTCACACTCCCCGGTATGCTGATATTGCAAATTATTTAGCTACTAATAAGATGCCTTCTCATTTTTCTCTTAAAGAAAGAAGACTGCTAGTTGAGAAAAATTTTAATTTCTCATGTATTGTTGATTGTTTATTTTATACTGGACCTGACCAAGTCATGAGAAGGTGTGTTAGAGAAGATGAAACATATGATATCCTTCATGCATGTCATGATGATCCATGTGGAGGACATTTTGCTACTAAAAGAACAACACTTAAAATCCTTAGCATAGGATATTATTGGCCAGCTTTGTATAAAGATGCGCACAATATACTAGAAAATGTGATAGATGCCAGCTAATGGGTAGGCCTACCAGATCTAATGAAATGCCATTATATCCCCATATATTGGTTGCACCATTTGACAAATGGGGATTAGATCTTGTTGGACCAATTGATCCTCCTTCCAACGGGAAATCTTATATTCTAGTATGCACTGATTATGTTACAAAATGGGTGGAAGCAAGGGCCATGACATATGTAAGAGATAACAAGGTAGCTGAATTCCTCTATGAGGAAATATTTACCTGATATGGAGTACCAAGAGAGATTGTTTTAGATCAAGGACCATAATTTACTTCCACATTAATTGCAGCATTGGTTAATGAATATAATATCAGACACGGGAAGTCTACTCCATACCATCCTCAAGAAAATGGTCAAGTGGAAGTTACAAATAGGGATTTAGAAGCTATTCTTACCAAGATAGTAGCTCTCCATAAGAAAGATTGGTCAAATAGACTTCCTAAAGCCATTTGGGCATACAGAACAACATGGAAGACAACAATTGGTTTTACACCTTTTGAAATGGTGTATGGAAAAACAGCAATGATACCCATTGATTTTGAGTATAAAACTCTTAGGACAGCTCTGCACTTGAATATTACTCTCTCAGAAGCACAAAAAGACTGCATCATGAGCTGAGAAAGATGGTTGTCCAACACACAGAGATTATTCAACATCAACAAGCTAAATGGCATGATAAGTATATCAAGGAGAGAAAATTTAAATCTGAAGATTGGGAATTGCTATTTGATTCTAGATATAAGGATACTATGGGTAAGTTGCAGACAAGATGGTTGGACCCATATGAAATAGATGAAGTTTTTACAAATGGAGTAGTTCAGTTAACAACAATAGACCCAGTCAAATTCAAACTTCTAGTCAATGGTCATCGATTGCGCCTTTATCATAAGCCTGCAACCAAAGAACAGTTCCTGCAGCAATTTGTCAACCAAGTGTAGACAACAGTTCCTGCAACATCTGAAGAAGTTCCTACAACATCTAGAGAGGACATTATGGACGCAGTTCCTGCAGCTTTTGTCGGGGGCCTTCTTGGTCCTCAGTCTTAAATTCTTCATGCATGCCTTCATAATAACCATTTCCATGCTTTATGGAAATATCATTCTCCGATAATAATTTTATCATCCACCTCATCCCATTTCATATCTATGTTTGTCACATCATTCACTTCATGTCATCTCATATCATATTGTGAATAACTAATTGTTTTATGCAACATTAATTAGTACGACTGTAGGTATGTGTATTATTTATTTTTCTTAATTATGCATTTATTATTTCATTATGATTATTACTTATTTTGATTCGCATAATCCGCGTACCCTTCCCTCTATCCTTTTTCACATGTGTGGACACGTGTCATCTTAAGTTTGGGGGGGGGGGGTGTTTTATGGTCCAATTTTTTGGGTTGCATAATTAGGTGTGCTTGTCAATAATGTGTTTTAATTTGCCTAATATCATTTTTGAATGAGAAATCATGTGGCACGAGTGAGTAGTTTATCCTGCCGCCATTGTTGATGAAAGGTACTAAAAAAGAAGTAAAGGATTTCAGAGCATGAATTTTTAATTTTGTGGGTTATTTCAGTCTTTTATTTTGTTGTGGTAATTGTTTTTAAAGCCGAGTTAGCCATGGGAGGAGCCCGTATCCATCATGAACTAGTAGTTCATGACACTTTGTTGTAGGACGTCCAGTGTGAACATTAATTCTGCATGTATGGGTGGATTGACTATATTCTAAAATTGACGAATTTCAATGAAGAAATTTCTCATGAATTCATGCGCACATACAGTGAAGGAGAGGCCTATGTCAAAGGGTTAAGAATCATTGCCACATAACAACGGATAGCAAAAGTCACTGGGTTGCCACAGGAGGGGGAACTATTTCCTAAGGCAAAATATGCAAGAACTGCTAGGGAAGAGTTTACTCACCCAGCAAACAGACCCCTAAGTATGGACAAGCAGGGAACCAAACAGACATCTCTTCCAGTAGAATGGCCCAAGGTTGCATTTATGTGATGAAATATATTACCTGTGATGGTAGGTACTCTAATTTACATTTAATTTATTTTAAATTACTGAGTCATCTACGACATGGTCAAAGGATGAACGTTCTGAATTTCTTGTATCATCTTATTTCCATAAGTGCAAAGAAAACATAGAAGGGTGGTAATCATTTTGTTAGTCATCATGGCTTGATCAAATTGTTGGTAGAACATTCTCTCAGATATGTCTTGCAGATGGCATGTGGAGAGTTTAAAGATATCCTGCAATTTGGAGAGGAAATTGTTCCTGTTGCAGAAGAAACTGCAGCTCAAGAGGAAGATACCAGAGAACCCTCATCTCCTAGGGTTTCTGCAACGAATGAAACTCCTCTTGGCAAAGAATCCTTTCCTATTGCAAAGGAAATGGTAATTGAACCAAATATTGAGCAGCCTTCCACTTAGTCTCAAAGTGGAGTGAACTCTTCTAGAAGGAAAGGAAAAGAAACAGAAGTAGTTGATGCAAAGGAAAAGACCGTAGAATGGCCTCAAGAAACACAGGTTTCTTCTGTAGCTAAAAGGTGCAAAGTAAAGGGAAATTCCCCTACGGCAACACCTCCTGTAGCAACATCTCCTGCAGCCACTCAGGAAATGCAATTGAGAAGGAGTCGATAGGGTAAACAAAGAACTCAAGCAATAGGGGATGTTATTGAAGTCATTTCTATGGAAACGTCGAAAGTAGGGCGCGAAAGTCAAACAAAGATTCAACCATAGGAACAACATGGAACCCATAGACTGTCAAATTTGGCACATGTAGCAGAATAGTCTGAAGAACCGGTTGAAGAGATCTCATGCCCTCAGGTAACAACTCATAGGCTCCCTTTATCTCTCACTAGTTTATCCATTGCACTTACATTTTATAGACAGTGGGAGATAGAAAGGGATAGGTTACAGGGAATTATTGATAAACAACAGAAAGAGATTGAAAAGAGGGACAATCAGATTGTGGAATTGTAAACCAAAGTAGACATAGTTGCAAACATGGTTCCTGAATTGATGTAGTGCAGGGCTCCTCCAAGAGTTTATGCTTTATATTTGAAGGAGCAATATTTATGTTTCAAGCTAAATCGCATTTCTAGGGATCTTAGTCCTTCTCTAGATACTCCACAAGAATTTTTTTATGTTTATCAAAACTCTCCTACAGCTATTAAGAATTTGTTATGTGAATTTTATTTGCTTAATTATGTTGTGCCTTCTGACAATGAATGGAACCCCTTAGTATACATTGGTGACATTCAATTAAAAGCATTGATGTCATGGATACAAAATGAAATCAGTATGGGAACATAGGCTAGAACATACAAAAATTTGGAGTTTGATTGCCCATTGCCACTCAGAACTGAAGCCAAAAACCCATAGCATATGTACTATGACTGGTAGAAGTTGTTGACTAGACCTGATGTCAGAAGCCAGGTTTTACCATTGAGAGAGGAAGCATTTTAGGATATGAGCATTTGGTTGAAAATGAAAATCAAGCTACAGTTGAATGTTTGGTTTAGCATTGGAATAATCTCCCAGAAGACCTAAAGCAGGGTGAACCCCATTCACTACCTAATTATCATGCAGCCACACAAAGAGCTCCCAAGTATATCCACTTGGGTAGGACAAAAAGCAATAACTGGCTACCCTTGATATTAAAGCCACCTATCCTTATGTGGCCATTGATGGGATGTACGGTTGTAGACAAACCATATGAAGAGGCCACAGAGGAAGCCAGGTGGACTAGGCTGGAAAAGACGAAGAGGTTTTATTGGAACTTGGCTACATGAGGAACAGGACAGGGAACCATAGGCGATTTACAATTCAATGCCCCGATAAAAAATTCTCCTCTTGTTGGAGGATCAACAAAACATTAAGTTGGGGGGCATGATGAGCTGAAATAATAGCTCTTTTATTCCTATAACTGATAAGTTTTTGCCATGTTTTAAGTTGCATATTGGGATAGTGTTTGAGTCATGTGATATATGAAAGTTTGACTATGTGCATTCTGGATGATAACTAAACCCATTAAATCTTGTATTGTTTTGACCTATTATTCCTATTGCCATGCGGATTATCATAGGTAATATCATGTGTCAATGTATAAGTGTTATGATTAATAAAAATAGATATATATGTATGCTTGTATGTTCTATCTTTTAAATGCAGGAATAAATGAGATGCTGCAGAAGCAGTTATTGCAAGCCAGATGGTGAAACACATCATAAAAGCAGTTGGAGACATTCAAGGGAGGTTAAACATTCAAAATAATAAAGAAGATGGTGTGTGTAAGAATCGGCAAAGGAATAGCAAGGTAATGCTAGATTCATTTATATTTGTCTTCAGCAGACATCAATCTTGTAACACCGCCATGCTATATTCTTGTCTGCAATTTACCTGAGTTCCACGTTTTATGTGGATTAACTTCTTCTCTTAGTAGAAATAAATGTTTTCCACCTCATTTCATGGGCGTGATCTAGATTGTAGGAAATTTGTTATAGTTTTCTTATAAATAAAAGCAGGCACCTCTTCTCAGAGGTTAGACAGGGGTTAGAGACAAGAATAGATAGTGTATTTAGAACTTGAAGCATTTCTTTCATTTCATGTGTTGTATTGACAATGAATAAAATTTATGTTATTTTGAGTATATAGAATCATCTTTGAAGTCTGGATACACTCATCCAAGGGGGCCCACTTGGTGAGTATTCATGTGTGTTTGTTAGATTAAGTTTTCCATTTATTGTAGTAGATGTTCTAGCGATTGATAGTTCCTGCAGCCACTGGAACCAGATCTTGTGATTGTTCCTGCACCCAAAGAAGACAAAGTAATTCTTGTTTGTCAACTCTAAACTTAGTTAACAGTTATTTAGTTAGAATTTTATAATTTTATGTGGATTAACTTCTTCTCTTAGTAGAAATAAATGTTTTCCACCTCATTTCATGGGCGTGATCTAGATTGTAGGAAATTTGTTATAGTTTTCTTATAAATAAAAGCAGGCACCTCTTCTCAGAGGTTAGACAGGGGTTAGAGACAAGAATAGATAGTGTATTTAGAACTTGAAGCATTTCTTTCATTTCATGTGTTGTATTGACAATGAATAAAATTTATGTTATTTTGAGTATATAGAATCATCTTTGAAGTCTGGATACACTCATCCAAGGGGGCCCACTTGGTGAGTATTCCTGTGTGTTTGTTAGATTAAGTTTTCCATTTATTGTAGTAGATGTTCTAGCGATTGATAGTTCCTACAGCCACTGGAACCAGATCTTGTGATTGTTCCTGCACCCAAAGAAGACAAAGTAATTCTTGTTTGTCAACTCTAAACTTAGTTAACAGTTATTAATGTTAATATTTCCTATAGCCATTCAGTTGTTATGTTTTCACTTATTTATTTCGAATAGATTTAGTTGTTGTAGTAGGGTAGGATAACTATCACAGGAACTTAGTGCATATACATTGTAGACCCATTTCAAGTAATACGTCCCTGGGTTGACAAGTAAATGAACTTCAGTCATGGAGATAATAGATACACAAAATGAATGACCAATCTTTGGGTTGAGAATTTAGCTCTAGTTATTGTTCCTATTGGCGAGGCAAACAGAAGGGAAAGGGCAAAAAATGAGGGCCAGTACCTGGTGGCCCCTCTTCAAATAAGGCTTAGTTTTGGTTTGTTTTTTTGAAATGTAAGCATGAAATTTTGTATAGGTTACCATGCTTAGTTTCTTGTGGCAGGCACTAGAGCCTAATATTCGGTGAAGAGTAGATCTTTGAAAGTGCCATATAGGGCACTCTGATATAGATTAATTATATTTTGAATTGTAATGACAAGCATGAATTTTGTATAGATACTCATGCCCAGTAGATAGAACCAGGCATAGAGCTTGTCAGATGTCTAATAGTATATGAAGAATAGCAATCTAGTGGTGCCATATAAAGCATCCTAATATAGATAGCAAGCATGAACTACATTAGTGTAGTATTTTGTAAGACTTTTTTATTATTAATATAATATCGTTGTGGCTGTGAATTATCAAAAAAAAAAGGAGTATCTAATAAACTCTTTAAACTCACTCATTGATAATTTAATATAAGAACAAATACAAAATATGATAATATACTAAACATGCATAATAAAATAATAAAATACCAATAATATAATAATATAATAAAAATAATATTACAATATAATGACATAAATAAAAATAGTAATTATAATAATAAAATAATATAATAATAATATAAGATAATATAATAATAATAATATAATATTAATTATAATATAATAAATTTGAAGAAGGCGTGCAAGGTACAACAAAGGTGAAATTATGCAAGTCAATCTTGGTGAACAATTCAGCGAAGACCTAGTCAATGACAAGGGCAGGCTGGCGCAAATTGTAGGAATGGAGTCCTTACTAGAGCAAAAATAATCCCAATTGGAAATCGACCTACCAATGCATTGGTTCAGTTAGTGAATGGAGGCCTTATGGAATCATCAAAGCAACATCTAGTAGGGAAGATCACAAATGCTTCATCAGTGAGGGTGAAAGGGATTGAGCCACAGAAGGAATTCCAAGAAGAGTCGAAGCAATAGAAGAGGCAGACTCATGATCTCAGGCATGGGAGGATTGGGAATAAAAAAAGTCCTACTCTCAAAAAGAATTGGGGATCTAGATATAATGGCAATATCCCCAATAAATAAAGGACGA
This sequence comes from Cryptomeria japonica, assembly GCF_030272615.1. Lineage (NCBI taxonomy): Eukaryota > Viridiplantae > Streptophyta > Pinopsida > Cupressales > Cupressaceae > Cryptomeria > Cryptomeria japonica. Next base: position 406,720,009 of record NC_081408.1, read on the forward strand.
AATTCAACCCTCATATCTTTATTATTAGCTCTCAAAATAATAAACCTTATTTACCACCAGACATAAGATCCAAGATGATATCGATATCTTCGTCCTATTAAATTGGTTGAAGGAACTAGAATACTAAGAGGGGGGTGAGTTAGTATTCACACAGATTCAGAAACCTTCTCTAAACTTAAACCGTTTGCCAAAATATCAAACTCATCAATTATGGTCAACACACATAAAACAGCAAATGTGGAATAAACATGAAAACACAGCCACAAGAGAAACATCAAAATTTATACGTGGAAAACCCAAATGGGAAAAACCACAGAGAGTGTTAAATATCAAGAGAATATAACTAGTTATATGGTGTTTTACAAAAGGGGTGGCTCACTGCTAGATTACACATATGGTTCACTACCGAAATGCTCGTTGCAAAGATACAAAATCGGCTTACTAACAGAATGCTCACTGCAATAGGTATGAATGAACTAAAAAGGATTTCATCTCCGAATGCATGAGATCAGTTTCAAGTTAAACTCAAATCACAATTCTCAAACCCTATAGAAGACCCGGTGAAAGATCTTTGTACAACTATCCTCTACAGTAGATCCAGTGAAGGATTACTACAACACTATCTACACACTGATTCTGCACCAACTTCCTTCATTGTCCACAACTCATACTTCACACTCTACTTCTCTTCTATCTTCATTGCTAACCACTCACATACACACATACATTTTTGCAAACATCTCTATACATCACATACACCTATATATATTGGAGAACACACATACCAGGATAATGTGTCGGCCTAGCTCAACACATTATCCAATAGAGCCTTAATGATAATCATGATAACCAAGTTCGCCTCTACAAGATTTATACATGCTTCCTTTTTCTTGATTCATTTACCGATGCATATATCTTAATTAATGGAACAAGGCAAGGTCATTTGGACCCAAAGATACTGACTCATTGTCACAAAAATCAAGCATAACATCTCCAAAACTCTAAAATGTAGACTCCACACATACCAAGGATACTAAAACACAAGACATGAAGAGATACACCTAACATAACCAAAATAGCTGATTCTGAAACACGTAACTATTACCAGGACCAATGTAAGCACAACTCATAATTCTAGAGATAGGGATCTTTCAAAAATCACTCCATCTTACTTCAGCACATCTCATAGCAATACCAAAAGGCACAACACATGCTCTGCACATACCGACTACATATGATGTCCAGTCCAAATAGGATAACTAGTTTGACATCAATGACAACAATATTCACACAAGTCTAACACATCCTTCCTTCAACCGCACTAGGAGAATTTAAAGGATTGCAGACTATTTGTCAAATGGTCAGGCAAGGATCTTCTGATGTAGAAGAAGTTGGAGTGGTTCAGGTCAACCTTTGAGGATTGAGTAAGTGTCAAATCCCTTGCTAAAGGTTTCTTTCTTCTAGAATGCATAAATCAAAACCTAAAAAAGAAAATTTTATTTGGGGAGCCAATGTTCTTTAAGGGCTTTTTTTTACAAATCCTTCTCTGCACTGTCCAACCCACTTTCCATTATGGGTTACCCTTGTTAATCTCCCATCTGAATACTAGAGTGTACAAATATTAGAAAATATTGGGAATTTCAAAGGAAGAGTGATTGGATTCGAAGAGGAGTTCTTCCTTGGAAAATCAAGGGCTGTTAAGATCTTGATTGAACTAGATATGAACTTCAGATATCTAGACAATTTGGAGATCCTAATAGAGAAGGGGAGATGGTTTCAAAAGATTGTAATCGAATCATCTGGGGGAAAATGCATTATTAGGAAAAGTTTCATCACCATCTACTCAATGAGCTTGGGAAATCTATAGATTACACCTTTGGGGCAGGTGGTAGATCAAGGGAAAATAATTTATCACTAGAAAATCAACATATGCTTAACCCCCCATGCCTAAACATATAAATCTTGCAATTCATGATAGATGATAGTGCAAGTTCGATGCTAGATTTGCATAATCTTGATGGGAAGATGGTTAATAATAAGAATCAAGATAGGCCTCCATAAAATTATTCCCCAGGATTTGAAAATATAGTTCTTCCCCAAGTCTCTCGGTGCAAGACAAGTGAGCAGTCTCATCCCTCCCCCCCCAATGATAATAATAATGGCAAATTATCTTATAAGGAATATGAACCCATGCAGAAAGTTCTAGGGTTAAAAGAATAGCTAAAACATCTGGTCCATGAGGTAGAGAACCTACAAGAAGAAATCAATAACAACCTTGAAACAATTGCTCAATTGGATCAATCTGATGCTACAAAATGGATAAATAATCCATTATTTTCTAAGAATCAAAATAGTCATGGGGATTCTATAGAAAAATAAATGGGAGTAAAGTCGATTGAGATGGAAGATCCTAAGGATGGAAACTTGGATGTAGATGAAATTGATATTGAAAGACAAGCCTTGATCCAAAAAATAATGGAGTTGGATAACATGGATGAAGAAGGCTTGGTTTATGTAGACCCACATGAATCTATTGAGGAGGATGCAGGCAAAACTGATCATGCACTAGGCTTCCAACAGGAAATGTCATCCAAGAAGGTGTCTGACTATGGAAAAGGGACCCCCAACAAAAGACGAAGGAAGTATTTTTTAGAGCTTCGGACAAAGGATCTGTAGGAAGAAGGTCAAACAAAGATAATAGCCTTGCTACCTCAGGGGAAGGGAGACACCTTCCCCAAGAGAAATGAAGCTCTTGTCATGGAATGTTAGGGGTCTGGTAGCCCCTAGCAAGTAGTTCTTGTTCAAGTGCAAGTGCCTCTCAATTAAGATTGGTTTATTATTACTCCAAGAAACAAAAATGATGTTGAAGAAATTGCTAACTTTGCAAATAAATTAGGACCTTGGCATATGGATGTTGTCAATGCAGAAGGAGCCTCAAGAGGAATGGCCACATTATAGAGGATGAATGCAGTCAGCTTTCAACCATTGGTAACTAAAAGGCATTGGCAAGGAGGCTTGGTTAGATCCCTCAATAGCAATCTAAAGTTCATTCTCATTAATGTTTATGGTTCTACACCCACTTTAAGGAAAAGAGAAGTAGGGACAAAGATTGAAGGGCTTCTGTCAATATTTGCAGTAAACATTTTTATTTTGCAAGGTGATTTCAATGCTATTTTGCATTTTTTCTAAAAAAAGGGGTGGTTCTCAGTTGATGGGTCACTCTCAGATGGATTTTAGCGAACAGGTTAGTAAGAACAACTTACAAGAAACTGTGATTGGTAGGGGGAAGTTTACTTGGAACAATAAGAGATTGGGCTTCAACCAGATTGTTGACAAATTAGACAGGTTCTTCATCAAAGGGGATCTTTTTGCCTTCCCCATTTGACTTCAAAGCGGTTGTTCAACCATGGTTAGGTCAGATCATTATCCAATCTTGCTGAAGATAATGGGAGATAAAAAATCCCACTAATGCCCATTTGAATTTGAATTTATGTGGCTAAAACACAAAGATATTCTTGAAACTTTGTAGCAATGGTGGAGGGGGAAACAATTTTCAGGGTCCAATTTTTTTTGTCTAGTATCCAATCTCAAATCCACCAAAAGCAAACTTCTGAAGTGGAATAGGAAGCACTTTAAGGATATTTTCTCAAAGAATCTCTGAATAGAGGATGATCTTTTAGCCTTAAGTGAGCATGTGCTTAGAGTTGGAATGGATCAGGAGAGCTTCATTTTGGAGAAAAATCTCTTGAGGAAATATTTTGGAGGTAGAAATCCAAGGAGTCCTAGCTAGAGGATGGTGACAAAAACTCCAAGTTCTTCCACAACACATTCAAACATAGGAGAGAAATAAACAAAATCACCCAAATTTGCAAAGAAGATAATTTAGTGATAAAGGATCCCAACCCGATTTCTGAAAGCACAATAGCCTAATTTAGAGGTATTCTCAATAACTTGCAAGGTTTAGATTTGGAGAGCTAGAGAAAATGTCTTCAATTCATCCCCAAGCTTTCTAAATGAGTGGATAATAAGGGATTAAGTAGAAGAAACCCTAACTCGATTTCAAATGGATAAAGCACCAGGTCCAGATGGGTTTCCAGCTAGCTTTTACCAAAAATGTTGGGATATCATAGGTAATGATGTGGTGGAATCCTTAATAGTAGCTCAAAAGGCTGGCAAATTCTTGAAGGAAAATAATCATACCTACCTAGTCCAAATTCCCAAAAAATAGAATGCATCAAAATGGGAAGACTTTAGGCTCTATGCAACATGATATACAAATTACTAGCCAAAGTGATGGCCAATAGACTAAAAAAGGTCCTCCCTAGCATTATATCAGATGAACAAACTAGTTTTGTTCCTAGGAGGTTAATTCTGGATGGCATTATTTTGGTGTAGGAGGCTATTCACTCTATTCAAAATAAAAAGAAGCCTAGCATGATTATTAAAGTAGATATCAAAAAGGCCTATGATAAAGTTGATTGGCTTTTCTTATGCAAGTGCATGGAGGCTTTTGGTTTTAGCAAGAGATGGACAAACTGGATCTTCTTCTACATTTCAACTTCATGATTCTCTGTGATAGTTAATGGTACTCCAAAAGGTTCTTTTGAATCCTCAAGGGGTTTGAGACAAGGGGACCCATTATCACCTTTCTTATTCATAACCATGGAAAAGGCTCTAGGGAGAAGCATTTGGAGTCAAAAAAATTGGGGAAGTTTGTAGACATTACAATCACTAGTGGGGTGGATGCTTGCACTCATCAACAACTTATACATGACACCCTATTGATGGGGAGGGGTAGGAAAAATAAGGCTCAGGAACTCAAAATGATCCTCATTCAATATGAAAAGGCTTCAGGCCAAGAGGTGAGCAATGAGAAATCTAAGATATTGTTCTTCAATGTGGATCTAAGAAAGGAAGTTGAGATTGCCACTCAATTGAGGTTCAAAATTGCTAAGCTTCGATGTTCATATCTATGAATTCCCTTATATAGAGGCCTCCGACACTCCAAATTATGGGAACCGATGAATGAAAAATTAGAAAGGAGGCTATCCTCATGGAAAGGCAAATGTCTCTCTTAGGCAGGGAGAATGGTGATGCTAAAGTCAGTTTTATTTGCCATGCCAATATACATGTTATCTTGTCTTTCCCTTCCGGTTGAGGCTAATAAAAAATCACCCAAATCATGAGGAATTTCTACTGGCAAGGAGTTTTAGAAAAGAAGAAAATTTCTTTGACTTCTTGGGAGAAGCTATGCAGATCTAGGCACAATGAGGGCACATGCCTCAGGAACTTGATTTAGCAAAGAAAGGCCCTAGGTGAAAAGTTGGCATGGAAAATATATTCTCAACAATTCTCAAATGGGTCAAGGTTATTCAATCCAAGTATCTAAATTCTGATAGTAGTGAAGAAATTTTCAGAGTGGAAAATCCTCCCAAAGGATCCAGGATTTGGAACTTTATCCTAGATAGCAGGAAAGTACTTATGGGGCATATATCATGGGACATTTTTTATGGTAAGTCAAATCTCTTCTGTGAAGACTCCTAGGGAGGTTTCCCCCCAATTGACAACATAATGGATACCAAGGCATTCAAGGACTTCTTTGTTCAAAATTGGGGCAAATATCTTTGCTATTAAGTAGTAATGGATGAGGCCCAATCATCCCTGGGGTGGAAATAGAAGGATTTCTTATAGCACATGGGTTGATTAGGTGAGGCTGAAATATATTCTCCCAGTTAAATCTGTGATCTTTCATGAAGGTTGTGATAGGGTTAGTTAGACCAAATCAAAAAATGGTCAATAAAATTCTAGGGATGAATTTCAGGTGATCTACAAAGAAGTTGTGTTGAGAAGGGATGATCTTCCTATTATTCTCTACTGGTACAAATTATTCCTAACAAAGGTTGGTACTTTCTCTTGGGTAGCCATCCAAGGTAGGATCATAACTTCAAACAATTTCAAGAAAATTGGTTTCTTAGGCTCTTCAAGATGTGCTCTATGTAGAATGGATGAAGAAAATATTGATCACTTAATTCTTACATGTTCTTTTGTAGAATCTTGTTGGATGTGGCTTCTCAACAAGCTATAATGGTTAACAACAATAACCTTGAGCATTTTGCAATGGTTCAGAGGGTGGCAACTTATCAAAAAATTCAGTCTATTTGGCAATCTCTGGATTTTCAGCCCTTCTATCATGATTTGGGAATTGTGGAAAGAGAGAAATAGAAGAATATTCAAAGATGAAGAGATGGAAGTAGACAGACTCCTCAAAAAAATTGAGGCTAACATTGTTAAAGTAGTGAATAGCATAAATTCTAAATTTGTTAGGAAAGAGTGCAAGTTCTCGAAATGGGACAATCTTATGAGAAATAATTGGCAAGACCTTAGAATTCCTTTGTTCTTTGACAAAGGCAATGAAGATAATGATGAGAAAATAAGGAATTGTTCATGGTCTGGGCCTAAGAGAGGGTGGTATAAGCTCAATTTCGATGGAGCTTCCCATAGAAATCTAGGAATGTCAGGTGTAGGATGTGTAATTCACTCATGGGAAGGCCAAATTATTGCCTACAGAGCAGTATGCTTGGTTCATGCAACAAATAATTTAGTAGATTTCCATGGCTTTATTGAAGGCCTAATGTTATGCAGATCCTTAAGTATCTCAAATGTGGAAATTGAGGGCAATTTGGAAATCATTATTAATGCCATAATAACAAGATACACCCAATTAGAAATTAAAAATCATCTTAGATTGTGCCTTGGCATTATTGGATTCAATTCAAAACTACATGATCAACCACATATATAGGAAAGAAAATGGGCTTGCGGATAGGCTAGCCAATCAGGGTGTAGATGGAGAACATATTGATGTTCATAACCTATCAACCACCTCAACATGTGATCCTCATTAGTCAAAATTCAATATGAATTACTAAATCTTTCATCATGACTATGTTGGGATTGATATGAAAACCTCATTAAATAAGGTGTACTTGATAATCATTTCCCAATGAAGCCAAAGAATCAAGAAATGCAGGAAAATTTAATTCATCCCAAAGTTGGCATGATTTTTTAAATTTGGAAACTTTGCAAGAGATTTTACATGTGTGAGTCTGCCTCAATACCGCTTCCATCATTGTGAGGTGAAGTCATGTGAGACTTGTAGCTTTTAAAGCCATCTTGTGCTAGAAGTTTCATATCAGTTTCTGGTTAAGCTCTAACCTCACTTGGCTTTATCAATGGAGTCCACTTTGCACTTGCTCTCAAAGAAAGGCAAATGTCATTTCTCAGAGCTATCAAGGACAAAGGGTAGGCAAAAATTCTCGAGTCGAAGGATGATTTGGTTAATTGAGTTGTGAAGCATATTCTAGGGGAGCATTTCATTAAAGATTAGCACCACTATCAGGTGAACACAAACATTCCTATGATGTTCATATCCATCCTTTTGGTGATGGGATTGCCAAAATTATCAACAAGATTTCTCTATCGTGCTATGTTTCGAAAGGAGATTCTATGTGATTTTAATTTGGCCATGGATAATGTAGATGAGGAGATGATGGCTCCATACCTTCTGGATTATGTGGTTAGGGATAGGCCGAGAGACATGGGTGTGAACAGGGAGTAGATTTTTTTTAAAGGCCCATCCTCATTCTCAAGGATAGGATGACTTTTGAAGAAAGGAAACCCAGTATTGCAAGAATTATTGGATTTTTGCATATGTGGCTTGGCCAAAAGGTGACTCCGGGTGGGGATTGGTGGAAGTATTATATGATTGCAGAAGGGTATGTGTCATTGACACCTGATATGGAAGTTGATAGAGAGGATGAGGTGGTGGTTGATGCTCCGCAGAGCCAGGTGAAGAGGACGCATGACCGCTCTGGTCTGAGTGAACTTTAGAAGGAGGTGATTAGTGCAGCCAAATAGCCCCTCCCTCCTCATGGGGATTGTGTCTTTGTGGACCAGAGTTTTCTGAAGGAGAAGAGAAAAGGCAAGAAACGAGGGTCTGCACCGAGTGGCTCTTCTTTTGATAAGGGCTAAGTTTATATAAGTTTATTGAAATCTGTAGCATGTAAGGCATGAATTTTGTATATCTGATCACGCTTATTAGTTTTCAAAAGGATTAAGAGCCTATTAATAGTTGATAGTAAATATCTGGTAATGCCATATAGGGTATTTTGATACAGATAGTATACTAGATCTGCATCTGCAGAATTTTGTAAAACTTTTTTATATTAATATAATACCGCTTCGATCATGGATTATCATATATATATAACATAATAAATTTTAAAAATATGAGAATATATAAAAAATTAAAAAAAGAAAGAATATAAAAATATAGAAATGTTATTTTATTATTTTTTTCGATCGATAATTGATGATTTGTATTAATATTCAAAAAATTACATATTTCAAAAAGGTTACCGTAGTTCAAATAGTTCATATAGCCACATAAGATCCCCATTTACAAGAATCCTCCTATGCATATAAACAACTTTCAACTAACCCCCCAAGACTAATTAACTTAGATATACAAAAATTTGCAAAAAAACCAGACTATGATCCACTAGCAACAACCAACTCCTTGCCTTTTCCTTCCTCGCCTTTGGAGCCCTCCTACTAATCTTCATTGTCATCTTGATCTTTGTGGGCTTCCGGTGGAAAGCCAATCCACAGTGATCGGCTTCGCAGTTGCTTCTTTGATCCTCTAGGACACCCTCGCTTCCTTCTCATGGAGGATCCTGAACTAGAGTCTTCAATGTTATTTTATTATTATTAATATTGCATTAATATTATATTATCTTATATTAATATTATATTATTCATAGTATTATATTAATATTGGCTTGTTAATGGGCCTTCTCGGGTTGATCAGGCTTTGTGTGGTACTAATGGCACTTTGAAAGGGAATTTGAGACCACCTAGAGTTGGTTTTGTAGCATGAGATTCAAATGGTGAAATGGTGGCTTTTGGGGCGAAAAAACTACCAAATGGAACAAATGATGAAGCAAAAGCCCAAGTTGCACTTTTAGCAATTAAAATGGAAAAAAATTAAAGGTAAAATGTCTTCACTTGGAAGGAGATTCATTAATTATCATAAATTCTCTTCCAATATATATATCTTCCAATATATATTCATCTCTTCCTCTATTTCCCCTTATTTCTCTCACCCTCACTCTATCTCTTCTCTCTATTTGTCTATCTCTTTATCTCTCTCCCTCTTCCCCTCTTTATATCTCCTTTTATCTCTATTTGTCTATTACTCTATCTCACCATCTATATATCTCTCTATCTCGCCCTCTTCCTCTATGTCTTTCCCTCTGTATCCCCCTATCTTTCTATCTTTATCTCTCCCTCTACATCTCTCTATCTTTATACCTACTCTCTCTCTCTCTCTCTCTCTCTCTCTCTCTCTCTCTCTCTCTCTCTCTCTCTCTCTCTCTCTCTCACCCTATATTTACATCCCTCTTCTTCTATATATCTATCTCTCCATATTTTTTCTTTCATCTACCTGCCTATCTCTATTTGGTTATCTCTTTATCTCTCTCTACTACTATGTATCTCTCTCTATATATAACACTTCCTATCTCTATCTTTTTCTTTCTATCTCTCCCTCTCTCTATTTATTTTTCTCTTCCACATCTATGTAATCCTCTCTCCTCTCTTTTTATCTCTCAATATCTCTCTACTTTCTCGTTCTTCCTCTCCTCCATCTCTACCTCTATCTTCTTCTCTATTTTTATCTCTTTACCCAAGTCTCTCTCTCTCTCTCTCTCTCTCTCTCTCTCTCTCTCTCTCTCTCTCTCTCTCTCTCTCTCTCTCTCTCTCTCTCTCTCTCTCTCTCTCTCTCTCTCTCTCTCTCTCTCTCTCTCTCTCGTGCAAACATAACATGAACCTAATGGAACTTGATTATCTTCCTACTTCAAAGGTTTTATTTTAGTTATGATTGGATCCTTGTTAGGGGATGCAAAAATGAATGTAAAGCTATCATTTCTCCATTGAAACCCTTGTTGTACAAACAACATCATTTTATAAACTAATTGATCTCATGTACTACACAAAATTATGCAAAAAATAGAACCAATTTTTCCCTAATTGACCTTCTACACCTCTTTGGCATACCCATTGCACACCAAGATGCAATTGCTAGTTTATTTATATTATACTTTCTTTATTTTTTAAATATATTTAATTTATATTATATTTTTTATTTTTTAATATATATTTAATTTATATTATATTTTTTATTTTCTTAATATATTTTATTTATAATATAAATAAATAATATGATATAATATAAATAAATTATATTAAAAAATAAAAAATATAATATAAATTAAATATATTAAAAAAATTAAATATATTAAAAAATATAATATATATAAAATACATTAAAAACTAAAAAATATAATATAAACTAAATATATTTTGAAAAAAGAAAGTATAATATAAATAAAATATATTAAAAAAATGGGGATGATCCCACAACGCAGCGGTTAGCTATGAACCTCCTACATGGGAGGTCTTGAGTTTGAGTCTACTCAATTGGTTCTTAGCTCCAAGGAAAAGCTGAAAAATACTGCTTCAACTGTGACTTATCAAAAAATATATATATTAAAAATATAAAATATAAATTAAATTAAATATTGATTAAAAAATCCAGTGCCTTCCCCAATGGCAATCTCTTTTTTTCGTCGTTTCCAAGGTGGGTGTATGTCTGCCAAATCTGCAGGGACCATAGAAGCTGTATACAGGGGGCACGAGCAGGCTAAGTACGTTTTTGCATAGGCCTGGCTATGCTTTTTACATTGCTACATAGCTAGTGTCATTTGCAAACAACTATGTAAGAAATTAAATTGAATCCTCTTATACAAGGAATTTAAAAAGAATTACTAAATACCAACCTTTTCCACTTTTATACCAATCATTTTTCATGACCAAGCTTGCACAGTGCCATTCAAAGTGCCCTTTTCAAATTATGCCATTATCCGTGTTCCTCAGTTCCAAAACCAAATTCATGTGTGTAGATTGCAAATTTAAAACTTCACAATTAAGAAGCCAAACCCTAAGATCATTTTTTCTTTTCTTACCTAGACTAATGTTTAAGAGAACCCTAAAATTGCTTGTAGAATGATAATATTATGATTAGAATGAGTATATATGTTCAATTCTTTGTCACAATCCAATAGACCTGTTTCCTAAATGATCATTTTGTTCATTGTATAGGCTTGAATTTATCTTAAACCTACTTTATAAGGAGTATGTCAAATTGATTCTTAAAGTTTCATCTTTAAAGGTGGCCTAGCATCAAATATTAATGTAATATAAGTGGTGCATGATCCTGACATATATGTAAATTTGAAGATTAAAATAGAATTAATAAAAAGAGAGAAATTAGCATTGGAGATGGCACACATGTTACAAAAGAGGTTTTAAAAAACTCAATATTCACAAAACATTAAATGCTAACTTTAAATTTTCAATACATATTAAATGTACCTTGAGGGAATTGACCTAGGATCCTTGGAATGATATAGCTTTGCCCCATGTTCTAGTAAGCCCCATGTTCTAGTAAGCCTAGTTTCTAGTTACATGTTGTAGATGACATAAAATAGCTCTAGGGGGTGGTAGTGCTACAAAGGAGAGAAAAGAGTGAAAGAAATTTCACCTACATTGATAAAGAAGAACACTTATCTTTCCTAATGTTTTTGTGAAAGAAGTATTGTGACCTGAGGTACATGTTTCAATATATATGACATTTTATTTAGTAGCACACTCATGCTTTCAATGTTTACCTAAAAAAAGTATTGTGATGCAAAGTATAAGTTCCAATATATTTGATTTTAAATTGAGTAGTGCACTTATATATTAATAACTACAAATTTTACGTTCAAAATCAATTTGTGTTATCAACAAGTGCGTATTCTTGCATGAGGCTAACATTTAGCTTAGTGGCTATTATAACAAGCGCAAGTGTATGGAATATCATTTGGAATCATTGGAGTTTCACCTTTGATTTTTTCTTGATCTCATTACCATTCATAAGCAATAAAACTTTAAGAAGTATTGTTTTAATTAAACTTGAAACCAAAAAACACTTATAAGATTGGATTCATTGTATCTTATAAATAGAAATATACCTTTTGAATAAAAACTAAGTCTATAAAAAAGAATATTTAGATGGCCTTACAATTTACACGAATCCTCTATAGTGATGCCTCCACAATAAACATTTGGAGCAATGGGTATAAACTACCAATAAGAGAGACTGCATTATATCCACAATTTATTTAATTAATTCATTAGTTTTTTCACTCTATGACACATGTCATTTATCTCTTAATTTTCCTCTATCTACCCCTTTCATTATTTTATTATTTTTCCTAACTACCCTCTTATTATTTTACCATTTAAGATATACCTACCCTTCAATCCTAGCCAACCATTTATCTTTTCACCTCTTAATCTTATCCCTCCATTTTCTAAGGTGTTCTCTATATATGAGGATTCTTTTATCTTTACCAATCCTAATAAGCGATCTAGCATTGGAGCGTACTTTTTGCATTCTAGCATTCTTATTTTGCATCCATCATATTGCAAATCTTCATTCACCATAGCTTCTTGTGTGTGTACTTCTAAGAGCATCATTTTAAACACAAGATCTTGGCTAATAGAAGTGCAATGGAGTAGTTTTATAGCATGCATGTGTGTTTTTAGTTTAGATTTTGGTTTGCATTGTATGTGTTTTGCGGGTACTCTATTGAGGATGTTGAAATAAATCTGGATCTTGTCCAATAAGATTTCAAATTTGATTTTTTGCATCTACATTTGGCACACCTGGTGGGACACATGCTTTAATTTATATTGGTTTGTATGGAGTTAAGTCTTGCCTAATTGATTGATCGTGTGACCCAAATTAATTGCAATTTTTTTTCTTTCCCAGTGATTGTTATTCAACAATTAATCTTCCATTATCATTTGGCAAAATCATTTTTTTTTCTCTGTAGTTTGCATCGAGTCTCACAGTGGCATCAATGGCTGGTATTTGATCAGGTAGTTTTTCTTGATCGCATTTCACAATTTCATATATTATGCTTGATGTGATAAAGCCATGTTTTTTATTAAGTAAAATCAGGTTTTAAGGGACCTGAAACCCATTTACAAAGCGAAGGATAAACAAGAAGGAAACTAGAGAAGACAAAACCTAGACAGAAAAGCTGCAAAAAAACCAGCAGAAAAACCAGCAGTTAGGAAAAAAGGACAACATAGAGCCAGCGAGAAACTGGCATCCAAAAACTAGCATTACATATCAATTAAAAACTTTAATGGACTCCTCTGCATTCTTGACCAACAGCATCATGGCCTTCGCGGCTTCTCTCAGATCATTGTTCTCCTGCTTCAGCTGAATGTCTTTGGTCTTTGTCTCCAAATCACTGGTCGTCTTTCTGGTCCTTCGCTTGGAGATTTGTGGAGTAGAGCTGGAAGTCGGAAGATCATCAATGATAACCATATCCTTATTCTGATTTTTCCTCTCCAAGTGATCCACCAAGGCATTCATATTTTGAGATGAGATCCTCAAGACCTCAAGACTGTGGTTCATAAAATTCTTCAATGCCTTCTCAGTTTTAGCAACTTGATTGATGATAATTTCATTATCAATCTCAATCTTATCTTTTACAATTCTAATCACATCTTCCAGGTGTTTCAAGTCTCCTTTTATAAGATCTTTCTCCGACCAGTCCTGCATTTCAATTTCATCCTCTGCTTCGCTGGTTTCCCCCTCTGCACTTTTTTTCCCCGAATTAGTGTCCTTGATCAGATTGTGAATCTTATAATCCAGATCCCTCTATTTACTCTGTATGCTGGTAATATTTTTAATAACCCACTTCTAAAAATTAAAAGACTCCAGCATCCAATTTCGAGCAGTATTCAAGATGGTGTTCGTCGTGTCCCTTCCCTGCTTAGAGCTTACAAAGTTAGGATTAGCTTCCTCCATGGAGTTCTGGGCAACATTCCTGCTATCTGACGCCAAAGGGTTAGAATTAGGGATTTCAATTTTCCCTTCCTCCCCCTCTCCAACATCCTCTTTCTTCTCACTATCCAGATCAATATCTGTCTCCTTCCCTGTTCCTCCTCCATTCCATCAACCACATCCATGTCCACTTTGTCAATGTCGGCCCTTCCTTTTTTATTTATAGGAACATTAGACAAATCATCTTCAGACTCGGACTCATTACGACTCTCTGAAATATAAGCATTTGTCACCAGAGTATCATCTTTGCTAACCCTCACTTTTTTCTTCAAGTGTTCATAAATGAGTTGAATATGCCCCTGATGGGCTATAGGGTAAGATTTGGGCTTTTTGGCATGGTCAACCAAGCTCTCATTCAAGGATGATGCTAAATAAAAGGGCAGAGAAATCTTAACCCCATGGCGAAAATGATTAAGAACAGCAAAATGATAGTTGTAAACATAGTAAATCTACCATCAACAGTCAAGAATTCCATCAAAACCCTTAGCATTTTCTGCCAAAGGGACTTTACCTGATGAGGGAGGTAGTAAGAAATGTTCTCTTTCTTGGCAAGCCGAGCCTTCTCATCTTTAGTTTTCAGGAAATTTTTAATTGCTTCAGCAGAAAACTTTCGGTCTCTGTAGAACTTTGTGCCCTCCTTTTGCAATCACGTGACCTCCACAACTAAATCCTCATCAATCTTCCAGGTTTCCCCAAACAACGTGACTTTTTTGTTGATCCAACCCTTAGAAAAGCCTTGAGACACCATTTTTTTTGCTTCCATGTAGCTTTTCCATATAGTCTATGAATCCATGTCGATGGAGCCTCCTCCATACTTTCCGCTCACTTTTCCAGTTCTCACAATCAGACGGCTCATTCCGGTTTAGGTTACCTCCCATGTTGAAGAGTAGGTCGATTTCTTTAGTAGTATCTCTCACAAAATGCAGACCAAAACTTAAACTCAAGCTCTTGAGCAGAATATTAGATTCACACCTTCCGTGGTTTTAAGAGAGTAAATAATAATGGTCGCAGAGATCCAACACTTATTATTATAAGTCCCGTCACACCATTGATCATAAAAAATGATGCCTAAAAACAATCATTAACTGACATTTCGCACACCCCCAATCTCTGCCTTTGATTTCTGAATCCCAAGAAGTAATTATGATTTTAACTTGAACCATTAATATGATCAAAAGATAATTACTCCCAAACATCCCTTTTACATTGGGCTTCTCCAATGTATTTAGTTTCCACCTCTAAATAGACCCCTTCATTAGCTAAAAGGTCTGCAACCTTATTGCCTTCTCTTAGGGTATGGGTTATGATAATACTATCATAGTCATTTAATAACTTTTTAGCAGTTTCAATAGTATTAGTTATATTCCCAGAGGAATAACTAGTACCTTTAAGAGCCTGAATGATATTGAAGGAGTCACCTTCCAACCACATTTTTTAAAATTTGAAACCCTAAGCCAGCTGGAGGCATTTTAGCATAGCCTGAGCTTCAGCAGCATGATTATTTTGAATTCTAAAGGGAGAAGCAATAGCAGCGATGCAGACACCTTGAGAATTTCTGATGACACCTCCCCCTCTGGCCTTTCTAGGGTTGCCTTTAGTAGCCCCATCAAAATTCACCTTCACCCAGTCATAATCAGGAAATCTCCAGACAACATTACCTCTCCTAGTCTTATTGTCAGATTTGTAAACTTTATGAATCAAATTCCATTCAGTAAGGATACCTTTCTCAAAATCATTCATGTCAGCAAAAAACCATTGCTTGTTGTTTCTGTGGGGAATATTTATGTTTTCTTTTATAGCTCTGCAAATTTTATCAAAGACCACCTGAGATGTGCATTTAGCTTCCCTAAATATTCTGTTATTTCTCTCTTTCTAGATATACCAACAAGTCATGGGAAGGATCAAGGACCAGATATTCTTGATGAGAGGGGATTTCGTGGGAAAAGTCCATTGCCAAATAATTTCCTTGAGATTGTTGTGCATAACCCAATCAACTTTCCATTTCCCCCAAAACTTACTCCAGATTTCCCAAGTGAAGGAGAAATGGATGAATACATGATCAACAGATTCTTCCTCTTTCTGACAAAGCTCACACCTGTTAGGAAACATAAAACCTCTTCGGGCCAAGTTATCAATAGTTAGAATTCTATTATAAGTAGCAAGCCAAAAAAACATGTTAACTTTAGGAATAAGAATTCTATTCCACACTTTTCCCCATATTGGGTTGCTGATCTGGGTAAATGTGTTTTTATAGGCTGAGGCAACAATAAAGTTACCCTTAGGATTACTCTTCCAGAGGAACACATCATCAAAATCTTCATTAATAGAAAAGGACAGCAAATCCTGTTGAAGCAGTGAAAACCCAACATATATAGCATCAAGTCTAACCCATCTGTTCTCCTTCTAGTAGTTACAAACCATAGACCCAAACCTTATTTTACATTCATCAATGAATTGACTACAGTCTTGATCAAAGAGAGGTTCATCTTTGATCCAAGGATCCTCCCAGAACCTAATTTTGTCACCTTTTCCTAAGACCCATCTAGCTCCAGCTTTGGCAATTTTAGTGGATTTGATAATACTATTCCATATGAAAGACCCAACAAGGATGTCATCAGAGTAGAGGAGAGACTAGAGAGGTTGATCATGAATATATTTATCAAACCAAACCCGGTTCCAATCTTTCTTAATGCCATAAGCCCTCCATATCTGTTTAGCAAGCAGAGCTATATTAAAAGTTTTGAGGACTTTAATACCTAAACCTCCCTTTCTCTTTAGCTTACACACTTTGTCCTAGGCAACCAAGGAAATCCTTTTTTTCTTCTACCCCTGACCAAAGAAATCTTTTCTGAATCCTCTCTAAAGCTTTAGAAAATTTAGCCGGAATACCAAATAGGTTGAGAGCATAGACAGGAAGATTCTGAAGAGTAGCTTGAAGGAGTTGCAATTTTCCAGCTTGAGATAACATGGATCCTTTCCAACCAACCAATTTTTTGTTGAGATTATCAATTAATAAATTCCAGAATGAATTTGGGGGAACTAATCCTAAAGGGAGACCCAAATAAGTGGAGGGGGGTATTTCCACCTTACACCCAATAATTTTAGCAATTCTCTGTTGTCTTGTGATAGGAGTATTCATAAAATAGATAGCAAACTTGTCCCAATTGACTTGCTGGCCTATTGCCAATGAATATGAGCTAAGAGCACCTTTAAAGGCAGCAACCTCCCCAATAGAGGAATATCCCATTAAAATTGTATCATCAACAAACTATTGGTGAGTACAAGACACATTAGTAGAAGAAGGTTGAAGACCTTTGATAATTTTATTCTCATTCATTTTATGAATCAGTCTACTCATGCTCTCCGCCAAGATGGTAAAAAGGATAGGAGATATGGGATCTCCTTGCCTAAGCCCCCTAGAAGATTTAAAGAATCTAGATGGAGATCCATTGATGAGAATTAAAAACATTGGGGTGGAGATCAACTCTCTGGTAATTTTGATTATTTTCTCATTAAATCCAAAGGCCTTCATAATTCTGAAAAGAGCTTGCCATTCCACTTTGTCATATGCTTTAGCCAGATCTGACTTTATTAGAAATCCTTCTTTATTGGCAGCATAAGAGAATGGATATTCTCATGCACAAGGATGATAGAATCCAAAATCTGCCTACCAGGGACAAATCCTTTTTGCTCCTCAGATATGTAAAGGGGGGGGGGGACAGCCAAAAGTCTAGAAGTCATAACTTTATAAATGATCTTATAGAAGGAGTTACATAGACTTATTGGCCTGAATTTTCCCATGGAATCCGCCCCAGCCACCTTAGGAATTAAGGCAATAAAAGTAGCGTTGATTTCCTTAAGGATTCTTCTTGAGCAAAAAAATTCTTTAACAGCATTGACCGTATCTTTTCCCACAATATGCCAATATTCCTGAAAAAAGAACATGGGGAAGCCATCAGGTTCTGGAGCCTTATCCCCCTAAAAGGACAAGACCACTTTTTTAATTTCCTCGACAAAAGGGATGACAGAAAGGGCCTTATTATGGTGAGGTTCAATGATCTTGGGGATGTTGTCCTTTAGATCTTGTTGCTTAGCCAAATCAATCTCCTTACTACCTGTGAGGAGCTTAGAGAAGAAAATAACAGCTTCATCCCCAATGTCATCATCTTTAAGAAGAATTTTGTTCTCAGCAATTAACTAGATATTCTATTCGCAACTTTATGTTTCATAGAAGTCATGTGAAAAAATTTAGTGTTTCTATCCCCAGCTTCCAGCCAAATAGCCCTGGATCTCTGTCTCCAATAGATTTCCTCCCTAGCTATAATGTTGTGAAGTTTGACTAAAATATCATCTTCCTTAGCCTTGGGATACTTTTCATATTCATCTTTCTGTATAGAGTTTTGGATTTGTTCTAATTCCTCCTTCAGCATTTTTTTGGATTCAAAAATATCACCACAGACCTTCTTATTCCAAATCTTAATGTTATCTTTGATGTTTCTAAGATTTTTAGCAACTTTGTACATGGTGGTTCCATCCACATCAATATTCCACCAATTGGCAATGGATTTTTCCAAAGAGGGATGAGAAATCCAAATTTTCTCAAATCGGAAGGGGAAGCACTGCTTACTCTTAATAGACTCATCAACAAAAGAAATGGGATAATGATCCGAGCCTATTCTATTAACAACTGATAGGGAACATCTATGAGAAAGGATCCAATCATGAGTAATAAGGGATCTGTCAAGCTTTACCTAAATGAGATCTTTACCATCCCTTCCATTAGACCAAGTGTAAGAAGCTCCAGTAAGATCAATATCAATAAGAGCATTGACATTGATGAATTCCATCCTGCTATCCAGTTGGGCTTGAGTTCCTCCAAAATTTTCAGCTCCTTGCAGAGGAGTATTGAAGTCTCCCATCAACAGCCACCTATCTTGGGTGAAAGAGCCTCTTTTCTGCTAGATTTTATCCCAAAATTTATTCCTAGCAGCTTTGGAATCAGGGGCATAGATATTTCAATTTGTAACCACCCACTCCTTTCCTTCAATAATGCTTTTAACTTTCATAGATATAATATTACCATCTTCATCAATCATATCTCCTAGAATAGTTTTCTTGTTCCAAAAACTAGCCACCCCACTTGAGGCCCCATTCGAGCTACTACCACAAACTCCTCCATTTTTAAAGAGCTTTAGATTCTCAACTTTTTCCTTAGTCATTTTGGTTTCGTGCACAAGGATAATATCTGGCTTATGATCTCTATGAGATTCCGTAATATATCTTGTTTATTGAGACCATTTAGGCCTCGAATGTTCTAGGAGATTACCTTCATTTGGAAACCTAGGAGCAGGATTCCTGTATAGTTAGTTGCCTTCCATCAACTATATTTTTCTTACTTTCCTGGTCCCTATGCCATTTAATGGTTTTACGACCCTGCGGAGATTTGGAAAGACCAATATCTGCTTTAGATCTGGTCCTAGTTTCACCTCATTAGGGTATCCTACCTTCTTACTTTTCTTTTTTCCATTCCCTGTTATTTCTTCCTCATGTTCATCTATGAGATCAACTTGCATATTATTCCATAGTTCTCCTCTTTTCTGGGAAGAAGAGGGCGTGTCAGCTCCAGCATTCTGAAATAAAGAGTTTAGGTTAACCTTAGGCAATCCAAACTTGTTCTTCCATCCAGAATTAACTTCAGGTCCTACAGAATCATTTGGGCATTCTTTATCACTTTTCATTACTAAGACTTGAAGGGCCTCATTTTGGGATTCAGTAATATCATCAATCTCACCTTCTTCAAGAATCTCTTCAATGATTATATTCTCTTCCTCCTGAGTTTGTAAAGCTTCCAAATTATTGACTGTTTTGATCTCAAATCCATTAATTTCATCCTTTTATCTTCCTTCAAAAGGGACCCCTTAAGAGGGATAACATTTCTATCATCTTCTGATAAATCTTTTAGCTTACTAGGAATTTCGCTTCCTCCTTCCACTCTACTATCTTCCTTAATATTATTCTTTTCTTTTCATATTGTTTATGATGATTATTAACCTTCACAGGTTTTTTGGGGTTACTAGGCCATGCCTTAGCCCAATGTCCATCTTTCTTATAGGAGAAGCACACAAAGGGGAGGGAATCAAACTCTATTGTCTGTTCCCATAACCCAAGTTTGGAATTTATATCAATAGAACTAGGAATATCCATCTTCTGCGAGATATTGACACAAATTCTCACATAAACTAGTCTCTTTCGAGCTGCAGTCATTGGATCTATCGCAACAAGCTCCCTAAAGGAATTCGCTATACCTGAAAAAACATCCTCAACCTAGAATTTGAGACCATTTTCTCAGGGAAAGGGAAGATTTCCCAAACATCCAAGGTCCACCACTTAATGTTGCTTCCATATCTTCACCACAAGAAAAGGAAAAAATAAAGAAACCCCTTGACAAGGCTGAAACATCAACCTGACCTTTCAGCATTCATTTTCTCTTTACCAAGGATCTAACATCCTCCATATTGGGTCAAGGTCCAACAAACTTTCCCACTAGAAAGAAATCCATTAAAGAAATACTATGATCAATAACCAAATCTGGAACGGCAATAGCTAATTTACCCATTTTTCTATCAGAGATGTCTTCCACAGAGGGGAAAGACGATTTTCCAGTAGGTTTGTTTGTAAAAAGACCGCTCCAGGGTTTGAGAGCCTTCACTTCTGTAGTCTTTTCCAAGTCACCCGATTTTGGAGAATCTTTCATCTTTTTATGGTCAGGAGGAGGGTCCTGATGCCGTGGGTCCCCATCAAGTCTCTCATCCTCATCATCTAGCATTTGTCCTTGGGCTGCAGAGGCAGCAAAACCAAAAGAACCAACATCGTTGTTCCCTCCCTTTCCAGAATTCAAATTTCCTTCTGCTTGCGTTGTTCCCTCCATTTTCACTTCCTCTTCTACTCGTTAATCCTCAAACTTTGTTTCATGATAAAGCCATATTGCTATTGTGACAAATCAAGTGTTTTTTTGGCTTGGTCAATGCGTACTACTTGCCTGCATTCTTTTCAGTCAGATTGGATGAGTTTATTGATTGTAGGCAGAGGTGATATCTTCTTTGTCCCTAATTTTCTTTGATTCATCTATCTGTGCCACACATTTCCATTTGGTGGCCAATTTGAATCAGAGGTTTTTTATTTGATTTTGTATGCTTGTTCGAAGCATTTTTAATATGACTATTGATCTTTGTTGATGCAAACTATTGGCTAGTGTGATTTGAATCAAGGGGCATCATATTATAATTTTCCACTGTAATTGTGACCCGTGCATTGTGTGAGGCCCTAACTATAGATGGAAATAAATTATATATGTTTTGATGCTAAAGTGCATTTCATTACTTGATTCAAATGATTTAGATAGCTATTTTATGATTAGACCTTCACTATGATTATGTTACATGTTAAAATGGTCTAATTATGTTTATAGAATCTTTTGTACTTAGAGGTAAAGTTGAAAATGCAAAGATGGCTTAGTTGAAATACTATATTAATGTAGAATGAGAAAATACTTACAAGAATAATGTATGGTGATAATTATAGTAGGAATGAAGAGAACGAAAATATTTGGTGTTATAATATTGTACTGACAATTTTAACTAAGTGTGATCTAGCCTTAGACTTGAAAGAATCAAGTGGTGGGAAACAAACCTTTTGGTGTTGAGGTAATTATTTTTCTTACTTTGTCTTGTTATTGTGAAGGAAGATAGCTAGGACTAAGGGTTGTGCATTATTTGTATTTCATCACTCTAGAATTATTACTAAATTAAGGAGAATATGTAAGTTTAATTTACATTGGATTTATCAATTAATTATATAGATTTTAACGGACTTAAATTGAATTTTGTATTCTCATATGAAAAAGGGTATCCACTCTAGCATATGATACCTAGATTTTTTTTATATATTAAAAGCAGCCAAAACAAGGGGGCTGACCCAGATACAGTCACATTAACTGCAGACGAGCAACTATTAGCAGAGAAACAACAAAATCATAGCCTCCTAAAACTTTCCTCTATCAAAAACTTTAAAATTTCTACCCATATTAACAGAGTTTAAAAGATTCATAGTAAACCATAAAATATGCCATGCAGGGCTAAAGGTAAACAAGTCCAAGATTATCTAGCAAGCAGTATAGCCATAACTATAACCAATAAGGCCACGAAGGCCATTCAAAAACTCAAAAACCTACCAAGTAGCTAACATCCCTACTTCCTTCTTCCATAAATCATCTTGGGTAGGATCCTCCTAGCCCATTCCTTAGTGAGAAATTTGAAGAGGTCTTTGTAGTCCTCTTCCTCCTTCTTTTTACCTTTTCTAGTTATTTTACTGCAAAAGACACAGAGTGGTCGCAGAATTGTGCATGACATTCAGTGCGAATCTAGTGACCTCCTACAGTCTTTTCTTGACGACATTCACTCTATTGGCAATTTCCTACAGTTGTTCGTTCAGTGTGTCCACATTCTTCTCCAGATCCAACAGCTTGCCATCTGCTTCCTCCTTGATACTACTAGCTTTCTCAATAAACACCATTTTCTCAAACCTAAGGGTAGGGGAAGGGGAATTGGCCTGAGACTTGGGATCATCATCCAAGATCCCAGGGTTTTTAGGGCTCTCAGAGACATGGGTAGAGCTATCAGACTGCGGTTTGAGGTAGAGTGAGATGGGGCCGCATTATCAGAGGGGTTATTCCCCGTATCATGGGATGAGGAGGGGTCCTTAAAGTATTTCTCTTTTTCAGGGGGGCTTGGACACCAATCTCATAGAGCAACGGGGAGTGTTGGCTTCATAAGTGATCTCCACATCAGAGTCAATTTCTTGGATTCTCACTTTCTTGTATTCGAAGGGTTTTGAATCCTCCAAGTGGCAAGCACGCTTCTTGAATTTCTTGCTGGAGGAGCCAGGCTCGAGAAGGAGAGTAGGGATTTTTTTAGGGTTTGCAGCAGTCTTGGATTGATAACTCAATGATGAACCACTAGTACCAAACCGGTACTGAGAGGGGGGGGTGAATCAGTACCAACACAAATACAGTCAAAAACTAGTTTGACAGCAAATACCCCAAATGACTGATAAACAGGGATACCGGTAAAACAGAGTACAACCGGTAACATCCAGTATAGCTCAATCAGTCATGAACCGGTCACTCAATAAGCTTTTCTCTTAGCTCAATACCACATTATCATTATATTCTCACCCACAAACTAGTAAACTTAACCATCAGATCTTCACAACAATGAGTTCAATGTGTTTTATAGACAGGCATAAAACATAGAACCTTCATGTGCTTAACAGATAAAACAGAGCATCACAAGACAAGAGCATTACACATGACTGTAGCGTCGTAAATTGTACGCACTTGCTAGGGTGGTACAATTTCACACCTAGTTTAGCACCCGCCTTGGCGCATTTTGCATTTTGCATTGCATTTCCCCTTTAGTACTTAATTAATTAAATTAATTAGGTCTAAGGTCCTATTTTATCATCTCCCACATCATAAAGTTGGGCCCCTTTCATTAAAGTGTGCCCCTTTCATTTTATTCCTCCTATACATTATTTAATCAAAAACCCTAATTAGGTCCTATTTTGAACTTGGGGGCTTGATTTCGGGGGTCAAAACATCTCGAAATCACCTGTAACTTCGGGATTCTCTCTAAAATCATCATATCTGACGGCCCTGAAAATTTGGTGAAAAGTTGTCGGGACCGTGGCGCCCGGTGCACATGGTCCCGGACATTTTTCCCAAAATTTTGGGAGCATGATCCAATCATAAAATAAAGCTTAACCCCAAGAAATTGGCGGGATATTCAATCTCTAGGTCGGCCAAAAGACGAAATTACGACCTAGGGTTTCATACATAAGAGCTCTCTTTCTTCATTTGAAAGGATCCGATTTTGGTTTTGAGAGGACCTTCTATGCAGCGAAAGAGTAGATCTTTGAAGACTTCAATAACATTCAACATCTTTCTATCAAGCATTTATCAATTTCATTCATCCATTTAGGGCTTGGAAGACATTGAAGAACAATAGGAGATTACCGACTGAAGATTGGCTTGTACTCCTCCCTTGAGGGTTGGGTATGATTTCATGTTGTTTTCATGTCTTTGCATAAGCTTCAAATATCCTTTATCCATGCTTTAGATCACTTTGCATCTTGATTTAGAGCATTTACATTATCATTTACAAGCAATTAGGGTTTACTTTCTAGGTTGCTCTAGTTTGCTTTCTTGCATTTAAGGACCTTGCACACACACTAGGTCTGCACACACAATACATTTTACAATACAACTTGGCTATTCGTGGAGGTGGAAATCACCGAAGCGGGGGTTTGACTAAGGCAAAACCCTATATAGCTGCCCAAACACCTTTTCAGATATAAGTGCAGGTTTCAGGACTTGGACGACGCCGCAAGTTACAGATCCGGAAGAAGCAGACGGAGACCAAACAACACACCAAGTTTCAGAGCAAAAGACCAGGACAGGGGCGTGGGGCGCCCTGGTCCTGCCAGGACAGGGGCGCTGGGCGTCCTGGTCCCTGGGACAGGGGCGCTGGGCGCCCTGGTCCTCCTGACAGACAGCATTTTCAACATTTTTGACAGCTTTTCTAGAGTGCAAAAACAACAGTTTCCAGAGCAGTTTCAGGGGCAGAATCAGGACAGTGGCGCCCGCGCCCCCGTCCCGAACATTTTCAGTCAGATTTTAACTCCAGGTATGCATTTGCATTCTTGTCTTGTCCTTGTGTTTACAGCTTTTCATTATTTAAGTTCAATTCTGCAATCTTGTCATTAGTTCATACTTGCACTTTGGGGTTAGGGATTGAACTTGCATCATTTCATCTTTCAATTACAACAAAGGAATAGAAATCCTAATAGGTAGCCCGTGGCTCTCTCTTCCACAAGAAGAAGTAGCCAATTGTGTGATACCTCTAGGCTCTTTCGTATTCCACAAGTGTGTGGTTGAAAGTGAGATTAGGGCATGTTTGCTTAGTGTCACTTTTTCTCCCACACAATGACACACATATTTTTCACGTGGAAACCCAACTGGGAAAAACCACGGTGGGGATGAATACCCACAAGCTTCTTTTTGAATTCTTTAGAAGTCTACTTTGTTAGGAGCCTTGTCCGGTTAAGGACATTACAATAGGTTCTGGTAGGAACCGATCCTATTAAGGATCACCCGATTAAGGGATACCCGATTAAGGGTTAAACCCAGTAGGGTCACCTTGTTAGAGGATTTTAAGAACTCAATAGCTGAAAGGATCTCCTAAGCTTCTCTAGCTTCTCAGAACTCATTAGCCTCGAGTTACAAGGTTAAGACCACCCGATTTAAGGGATTTTGAATCAAGCCAGTTAAGGCTACCCTGTTAGGGGATTTTACAATTGTTGAAGTGGTTAGAGATCAACAGGTATTACAATGATCTGTTAACAGCACTCAATGCTAATGCAGATCCGTTTAGGCTCCTCTTTTCCTTCTGCACATTCACTTTGCAGGCATCTCTTCTCTCCTTTGGTCTGGCAAGAATCACGTATCACTTTCCTTGGATATACACTCACAACTTTTACCAACAACCTCAGACAGAAACCCAACATCGACCTTATAGGAAACATACAGGTCGGTAGCAAAAACCCTAAACCCTAAACCTATTAGGTTGAGCAATTCAAACGGTTCGATCCTGACCATTGAATCATACAGCATTAAATGCACCAGTCTTGAATTGATCTCAAGACATTCTCCATCGTCCATTATCCACTGTTTTCATGGCGGTTGATAACCCATCACGTGTTATCACCGTTTGACAGACTTCGCACATTCCCAAGGTCGATAGGAATAGTCATCTTCATGCAAGATCCTTCACGCACACAGAGCTTACGTGGCAACACGATCTGTCCTCCATCATACTGCTAACTTATCACACAAAGATCACCGATTGAGTCACACAGACTTGAGGTACTCCAACCGGAAACCCCGAAGTGGAAGTTGCCTACCAACCGGTAGTCATACAGTGCTTCCATGTGCCGGTTCCCATAACTACATGCCGATTCACCTTGAGCAAATATGCCACTTCACTTTGGCATATACCGGTTCACACATATGTCGGTTCCTCTTTCTTCACTTATCACATGTGCCGGTTCACACTATGTCCCATATTGATATCAATGACAACATACAATATCATTATGCCTTTATGCCGGTTCACATAAGGCTCATGCTGGTTCACATAATGCCAACAATGGGCAGGGACTCGTTTTTCGGCACATTTTGAACCAAAATAGTGCGGGGAGGGAAAAGGGCCAAATGGAATTTATACAAGAAAAGGATAAGGCCTTGGTGGAGAATGGTGTAATCCTTATTTTTCTTCTTAGCCTCAGCAACATATCTCACGTTAGCAGTCATAGAATGCAATAGATAAAAAGGAATAGAAATAAGGTCCCTATTCCTAAGATGATTAAGAAAAGGGAGGTGGTAGTAATAGAAAACCCAATACCACCCTTCGAGTGTGAAATATTTCATAATGATGTAGCACACCTCGTCCCATGGCAATAAAATCTCCTCACAACTGAATCCTCTAGCCCACTTCACAGGGTTCTCACCTTCACAAAAAAATTTGTTCAGACTAGTGGTGTCAAAGATACGACTCTGTTTTTTCCATTTTCAGCCTTCCATGGAAAGGCTCATCACCTGAGCTATAACCTCCTCGTTCACTTCAAAAGAAATGCCACCCATAGTGGCCCTTTTATCCTCCCAGGAATCCACAAACTATTTATATAGTCTCTCATCATTGCCTTTCATACTCTCCATGAACTTATCAATACCTCCTTCCATGCACACACACCAAACTATCGGCCTAGCTTTGAAATCATCTATTTTATCTAGTTCAAGTCTCAGTCTATCACCCCCCATTATTGTTTCCTCCAATTTAGCAGTAGTAATGAGAAGCATGCCAAGGAGAAAATAGCATTGCTTAATAGCCAAAGAAGAGTCCAGAAGAAGACCCATCAAATTTTGATATAAACCAGTGTAATAATCACCGTGATTATTACAAGTAGCATTTGAGTAGATCTCACAAGGGCGAGATCTATTCCACTTGTGCGAACCATCAATCCACCCAATGTAACTTAGCCAAGACAAGTTGTTTCCTTCATCATTGCAAATGTCATTAGACTGGATGATTAAAAAAAAATTGCCTTTTCCGATATCAGTACTCCATAAGTAGATAAAATCATTAATTAATCCACTTGAATTATTTTGGGAATGATGACTATGCCATATGTTGCTACATGGCATATCCGTCCCACCATTGGCAGGATCCGACTTCAAATTCAAAATTTGGTAATTTATGATCCTCATCAGATAATAACTGATTAAAGAGAAAAGTGAAAGGAAGGGGGTCAACATTAACACTTAGTCTTTTCTTTCTCCAAGATCTCCTTGGTAATCACTTACAGCAGATCAGTGCTCCTCCAACACGGTAATCCTTCTTGCAGCATGCCGACAATAGCCATTGAGTCAGCAGCCGCATTTCCTTCTCTATAAATGTGGCAGATAGTGAAGTTGTCGAGATTAGCTAGAAGAATTCTGGTATCCCTCAAAATCACATCCACCTTCCAACTCACCGCAGTTCTACCCTTGATAGGATCAATAATTATTTTTGAATCCCCTTCAATTTCATGTCATCTGATACCTATGGGAGTGGCAAACTTCATTCCCCATAAAAGGGCCATTCCCTTAGCTTGATTGACAATATGATTCCTCAAGCTTCCTTCAAAGGAAGCAGTAAGACCACCCTGATGATCCTGTATAACACCACCTCCCGCTTTCCTGTTATTGTGGGCTGCCTCGTCAAAGTTTAATTTGTGCCATGAGGGACTTGGGGCTTCCCATTTGGTCCTTTTTGTGTTGATCATTTTAGTGTTGTTAAACAACTTAAACTCTGAGGGAAGTTTCCAATGTTCAGCAATTCTCCAATCAGTCAGGTTAGGGGGGTTGCAGGGGGTTTTCCATCTAGTCACTGAGATATTGCCCATGATCATCTTGAAGTAGCTATTAAAAACATTATCCGGGGAGGTTTGAGCATCCTTGAATATTCTGTTATTTCTTTCTTTCCAAACACTCTAGCATATATGAGGAGGGATCTGCTTCCATAGTTGAACAACCAGGGGGTGATGGGAAGGTGATGACTAATCATTCACAAATTGGTATATGTCTTCATGGAACACGCATTGGAGGCCACATTTATCAAGGGTAATGGTCCACAAGTTTCTAGCAAAGGGGCAGTGGATAAAGAGATAGTTAATAGATTCCTCCTCCGATTTACAGAGAATGCATCTATTCGGTAATTGGAATCCCCTTCTTCTCAAGTTATCCTGAGTCAAAACTTTACCATGCATAAGGGTCCACCAGAAAATATTAGTCTTTGGAATAAGATGCGAGTTCCAAATCTTTTTCCAGCATTCACTATCCCCACTGAATCTCAAGAGCTATCTGTAATCATATTTAGCCGAGAAATCTCCAAACTGAGTCTCCTTCTAGATGAAATTATCCTCATGTGGAGATAGAAGTATCTATGTCGTGCACATGAGTTCCTGGAGTTAAAGGGCCCTAGGCAATAGGTCGGCCCAATCAGAAAATATCAGAGAGATGTTTCTCCACTTACCTCCTCTCGGAATAATGTATCCAACAATATAGTTACCAAAATAGTCCTTCAAAGTGTTCATTAATTGGCAGAAGCGTGTTTCAGCTAGAGGTTTATCTTCTAGCCACAAATCTGTTAAATTTATGAATCATAATTAAAATTTATCTTGTTCTATGTATTATCTATCACTGAATTGTTGTATAAATCTGATTGCCAACCACGATATACTATATTCATTTACAGTCATCTATCACCAATCTGATAGCCACGGTCTATGCTTCATCTCTCTGTTTGATTTGGTCTGACAATAGCTGTTTTGCATGATATATTATTAATTGTGATATGATAACGACCAAATATTATTCATTGTGTATGTGTTCTATATTATGTTTGACCTGAGAGTTGTCCATGATATATAAGTGACGAGGGGGTGACTCTTTCCAAGAGTCGCCACCCTAGGTAAATGCATGACGGATAGTGACTTTCACATAAGTTGCTTACTAACTAATGTTTGACTAATGCCCGGTCTAATGTCTAATTGGATAATTAAGACAATATACGATATGCAAAGTACATCAATTATAATATAAGCATGTTTGCATATTGAACAAGACAAGAATTAAATAGATAATCATAATACAAATAAAATGTGTAAGGCCCATAGGCCATTCACACATTTGGATTGGCTAGAAGGAGACCAACTGATGCTATATTATCAACACTCCCTCTTAGCTAGGGAGGAACCCTTCTACAAGTTACATCACCTCATTAAAGTGATTGACCGCAATGGCTACATCCATATGTGGAAAGGAAAGATATCACCTTACTGTGATATCCATCCATCATGACTCATTCATAGATATCACCTCACGTGATAGCAACCATTCTGGCATATTCATAGATTAAATTTATGTAGTGGGCTGGGTACGGTCAAGCAATGCCTTGACCGGCCATGTCTTTTGGACATGGCCGATCAAGACATCACTTGATTGTGCCCCCTCACAATAATAATGCAAGGCATATTACGTACCAACCGATGCATATATTAAGACACTCGATAATTATCGATGGTGTATAGTTATCTTACCACCTGATATAATTATCGATGGAGCATGGTTTATATTAACACCCGATATAATTATCGGTGGCGCATGGTAATGTTGGCATTATCTTTGGACCATAGTTTCAAGATCTGAATTGCCTCTATCAGCGATTCTATTCACAAACTCTTGAGTGGATTGCCTCTGTCGGCGATTCTATCCATAATCTCTTGTATGGATTGCCTCAGTCGGTGATACTATCCACAAGCTCTTGTGTGTATTACCTCAATTGGCAATTCTATCCATGAGCTCTCACGTGGATTGCCTCAGTCAGCAATTCTATCCATGAGCTCTTGTGTGGATTGCCTCAGTCGGTGATTCTATCCATGAGCTCTCACATGGATTGCCTTAGTCGGCGATTCTATCCATGAGCTCTCACATGGATTGCCTCAGTCGGCGATTCTATCCATGAGCTCTTGTGTGGATTGCCTCAGTCGGCGATTCTATCCATGAGCTCTCACGTGGATTGCCTCAATCAAAAATTCTATCCATGAGCTCTCACGTGGATTGCCTCAGTCGACAATTCTATCCACAAGCTCTTACGTGGATTGCCTCAGTCGGCGATTCTATCCACAATCTAGAGTTATTGTAAGATCGTCACCTTCCAAGAACCTCAAAAATACAAGTGGAAATCATTTGGAAGTCATCACTTCCTTATGATTTACACAGGGCCCATAAAATAATTATTAGTATTAATAATAATAATCAATATTTATAATTTTTACATCAGAAGTGCTCAATCTCGATTAGTAAGCTCCCTCTCGATCACAAGTTTGGAAGTCGTCATATATGAAACATTGTACTTTAGAGGAGTCTCTAAGATTCTTGAATGATCGATTACCATTCGTCATTTTAAAATACAGACTTTCAAGGAGATATTAATCTGATCTTAATCAAATCTTCCTTCAGGCGGTTAGGCTTTATAGAAGGAAACCTGGCTCTGATACCCTGTTAAATTTATGAATCAAAATTAAATTTTATCTTGTTCTATGTATTATCTATCACTAAATTATTGTATAAATCTAATTGCCAACCATGATATACTATATTCGTTTACAGTCATCTATCACCAATCTGATAGCCACTGTCTATGATTCGTCCCTCTGTTCGATTCGGTCTGACAACAGTTGTTTTGCATGATATATTGTTAGCTGTGATATGATAACGACTAGATATTTTTTCACCGTGTATGTGTTCTATATTTTGTTTGACCTGAGAGTTATCCACAATATATAAGTGACGAGGGGGTGACACTTTCCAAGAGTCGCCACCCTAGGTAAATGCACGAAGGATAGTGACTTTCACATAAGTTGCTTACTAACTAATGTTTGACTAATGCCTGATCTAATGTCTAATTGGATAATTAAGACAATATATAATATGCAAAATACATCGATTATAATATAAGCATGTTTGCATATTGAACAAGACAAGAATTAAATAGACAATCATAATACAAATAAAATGTGTAAGGTCGATAGGCCATTCACACATTTGGATTGGCTAGAAGGAGACCAACTGACACTATATTATCAACACTCCCGAAATCTAATCTTTCTACCATTTCCAATTTGCCACTTCAGTCCCTCTTTGATATAGGTCTAAGCTTGAGAATGTTGTTCCACAATTTAGAACTAGGAGGCAGGCCAGCAGAACTCCAATTGAAGTAGAACTGCTTCCTTTCTAGGTACTTGGCTATGATAATGTTACACCAATTTGTCTCTCGTTTAGCTAGGTTCCAGCCCACTTTGGCCATTAAGGCCTTGTTCAAGACATTTATCTTTCTGATACCTAGACCCCCCATGGTCTTAGGAAAGCAAACAGTATCCCAATTAACCAGAGAGAGGCATTTCTTTTCTTCCAAACCCATCCAGAGGAACGGTCTTTGAATCTTCTCGACCTTCTCCCCCAAGGCACCCAAAATTTTGAACAGGGAGAGGAAATAAATAGGGATACCCTAGAGGGAAGTTGTAAGGTGTTGGAGTTTCCCCACACTACTAAGAAATTTACCTTTCCAACCCGCAAGTTTCTTCTATAATATTTCAAGGATAGAATTCCAGAAGGCAAGAGAAACCTCTTTAACAGTGAGATGAAGACGTAGGTAAGTCCTTGGTAAATTGGCAAAATGGCACCCAAGAATATTAAGATTTTTTTCTTGTAAGTCCATAGGGGTGTTGAAAAAGAAAAGGTTGTTTTTATTATAGTTGATACATTGACCTGAAGCAGAGGCATAGTCAAAAAGCAATTTCTTCTGGAGTTTAGGTTCTATCACAGAGGATTTTCCAAATAGGAAGCTGTCATCCACAAATTGCTGGATCACAGAAGGGGGAATAGTAGTAGCAGCCTTGATACACTATAGTTTCCCATTGGAAAACATATCCAAAAAATTTATGCCCAAAACCTCAGCAACCATAATGAAGAGGCATGGGGACAGGGGAGTCCCCTTGTCTAATACCTTTTTTTCATTTTGAAAAACCCCCTATGAACCTCATTGATCAAGACAACAAACTGAACCATAGACACACACACCCAAATCAAATCAACAATTTTAACATTAAAGCCCAGTTTTAAAAGAGTTTTAAACATGAAACCCCAATTGACTTTGTTATAAGCTTTTGAGATGTCTAGTTTAAAAGCCATACCTGGAGATCTGCTTTTATCCATAAGTGGATAATTTCATGCGTAGCAATGGTCGCATCCAAGATTTGACAACCTGGGACAAAGCCTTTTTGAGAGGGGCTGATAAACTTAGAAAGCAGCAGTTTGATTCTATTCACTAAGACCTTAGAGATGATCTTATAAATATTATTACAGAGACTTATAGGTTGAAAATCCATCATGCATGTAGGGTCCTGAGACTTAGGAACAAGAACAATGAAAGTGTTATTCATCTTTTTCAACAATTTACAAGTCCTAAAGAAATCCTTCATAGCTCTAGTGACATCAAAGCTGACAATGTCCCAATATTCCTGGAAGAAAGTTGGGGGGAAGCCATCTGGACCCGGTATCTTGTAATCACCCATCGCAAAGACAACCAACTGAACCTCCTCCAAGGAAATAGGTGAAAGAAGCTGGCAGTTATCCTTCTCACCAATAGCAGTAGGTAATTTACTCATAAGTTTGTCTTGAAGGGCCACACTTCCTCCTCCAAACTCAGAATACATACAGATGAAGAAGTCAATGTCAAATTGACTGACTTGGGCTTCATCCATGATCTCCTGTCCAATGTCATCCCTTAGACATTTGATCATGTTCCTTTTTTTGTGAATGCTAGCTGAGCGATGGAAGAAGGAAGAGTTCTTGTCTCCCTCCTTCAATCATTGAATTATGGATCTCTACTTCCAATAGATTTCCTCCTTAGACAGAATTTCCTTCCAATTTTTTTTGCAGTCTTGTTCTTCAATAAGGAGGGAGTGAGGGGGATCACCAGAGGCCATAATGTTTTGGATCTGCTTCAGCCTAGAGCATAGATCCTTCTTCTTCTTGAATATGTCACCAAAAGTAGCTCTGTTCCAACCTTTCACTTCTCGTCAGATGAGGTTCAGTTTCTCAGCTACCCCTGAACATAGCAATCCCTTGAATAGGGGAAGCCCACCACCTCCTAATCAGATCTCTAAAGTCTGGGTGGGAGGCCCACATAATCTCATAATGAAAAGGGGGAGGACCCAAAGGGGGTCTATCAGCCCAGTGGAGGAGGAGAGGGCTATGGTCAGAAGTAATCCTTGGGAGGGCCCTTAGATAGGAGTTGTGACCAATATCCCAATTAGCAGAGACTAAGAATCTATCCACTCTGACTTGGATTAGGTGATTCCCTTTCCTATTATTAGACTAGGTGAAGGGGACCCTGAAGGTCTAAATCAAAAAGACTAGTAGCATTTATAAGATTGTTCAGATCCCCTATACTATAAGAATAATCCACATGACCACCCCATTTCTCAGAAGGGTAGAGAGGGGTGTTGAAGTCACCAGCCAACATGTAGAAGGAATTTGGATCCTCAAGGATGCTATCAGCAATTTCCTCCCAAACCATACGCCTTCCCATCCTAGAATTGGGAGCATAAATATTGAACAGGTGCCACCAGAGATCACCAACTTGGAAGGTTACCACTAGATAGTTCTGTGAGCTAACATGAACATTACCTTGGAGCTTGTAAGGGTTCCAAAGGGTAGCAATTCCACCAGATGCCCCTAACACCTCCACATAAAGAAACGTCATGCTCGGACAGAGTTTTCCAACAGTCATTGCAAAGGTTTGGTAGGGCATTTTGACTTCTTGAAGTAAACAGTATCAATCTTCATCTTTAAAATATATTGTTTTATGGCCATTTTCTTTTGGGGGATATTGAGTCCCCTTATGTTCCAGGAGAGGAACTTCATTTCTTAGTTTTTTTATTTCCATCAAGGGTCAATTGTCACCCCCTTGCATTATCCCTTGCCATAGCTTTCTACCTTAGCACTTTCTCAGTTGGTCTTCCCACTTTGTTGTCATTACCTACATTCGCCTTCTTAGTCCTAGTTTTTTTCTTCTGTGTCAGCCAATCCTCATTATCCATAGAAGGAAGGCAGATTGGGGAGGTTTTCACATTAGATGTCAATAGGAAAGACTTGGATAAATCCTCCAAAATCACCAAACCACTAGGGGAATGGGGTGGAGGTGAAAAGAACGGAACTTTCACATCACAGGTTATATGGGGGGAATGGGGAAGCGAGGGGTTGGCTTCAATCATGTGGCGAGGGGAGTGGGGAACATCATCCTTGATCAGTGAGGGGAAAGAGGAAGGATTGGGGGACGAACATAGGCCAATCACCGATGGGATTTCCCCATCTTCAAGAGTCTCCACTGGCCTCATCATCTTCACTGAATCCACATGAGTTTTGATAATGTCTAGGATCTTGTATGTGTGGGGGTATTCATTAGACATCACACAGGAATCAATCAACCCCATAGGGGCTGAAGAAGAGGGAACACTTGGGCTAATAGGATCATCATTAGCAATAATCTTCTCTTTAAGCTTGGGCTCAGAAGTAGATGGGGCTTTATAGTCAGCAATAGTGTGCCCCTGCTTAGCACATTTCTGGTAAAAAAGAGTAGCATTTTCATAGATAATGGACTAAGACCATTTACCCCATTTTGATTTTAGGGACACAAAGTTGGGTAACGCTTTGTTAATAGCAACATTAACACAGAAACGAGCATAAACTAACCTGGATTTAGCAAGGGTGACCGAATCAGCAGTGACATAGCTGCCAAAGGACTTCCCAATCCAGTGGAAGATCTGATCATCCCAAAATTCCAGCGAGAGGCCAGGAAGCCTAACCTAAACAGGGGTCATACGATTGAGCTCAGCAGAGGGGTCGAAACCAGGCTTCCATTTGGAGAGAGTTAAAATATGTTTCCCATAGGTCCAAGAGCCTAGTAAACTTGAAAAGGAAGAGACCTCCTGGCATAGCCGAGATGTCCACACTTCCCTTTAACTTCCACCTTGCAGCAACCCAACGTCTAACCATGTCAATAGATGGTCTGAAGGAGAAGAATCGTCCAACGAGCGCCAGATGTAGGGATGAAGCAATTTTATCCATGAGATTATCAAGTAGTTTAATCTTTGTCCCCTCCTCATTTTGGATAAATTTAGCCAAGGTTGTGTCTAGAGTCATATTTCAGGAGCCAACAAGGGCACTTTTCTAATTGGATTTAGACCCATTTTTGTCCACTTTCGCATCCTTCTGACCAGAAACATTTTTCGACCCCATAGAAGGGGATTTCTTGTTACCCTCTTCAAGGTTAACCTTTTTTATGTTCGCATCCTTCTGACCAGATTCTGTTACTACCGAAGGGGATGAACCACCAGAAACTTTGTTCTTGTCAAACGTTTCTGAAGTACCCGCAAGCAGTGGGCTTCCAAAGGCAGACATTGGGGCCTCCAGAGGAACATGTGATTTGACAACAATATTGGGAAGGGGGTCAAGTTGCAGGGACGAAGAATCCTCCCCTAGGGTAGCGTACATGCGGGGATTCGAATTCAAACATAGGCAAAGCGAGAAAGTTGCAAAGAGATAAAAAAAAATATACCAAGATTGTTATTAGAAAGAAGACAATTATGATAAACATGGTTCTCAAATAATAAATTTTATGCTAACAATGTGTCTATATCTTATAATATTTGGATCAT
This sequence comes from Cryptomeria japonica, assembly GCF_030272615.1. NCBI lineage: Eukaryota > Viridiplantae > Streptophyta > Pinopsida > Cupressales > Cupressaceae > Cryptomeria > Cryptomeria japonica. The sequence goes on from NC_081408.1 coordinate 406,755,971, forward strand.
ATACTATATAGTGACCATATGTATTGTTATAAATCCATGGCTCGATGACTTAATGGTAAAAGGCATAGCTATTACAAAGGTTCATTTATGCAATACATAAGTAAATAAAAATGCTAGGCATACTATATTTTCCTACCAATGAAGATATGTTTCTAATGTACATAGTTAGAAAAATGATAGTTCAATACTTCTACTCTATGAGATATATTTCTAATAGAATTAATTGCTCAAGGCAATTTATCTTGTATGGTTTAATTGTGTCATCATATATGACTATCAACCACCTCTCCAAATTAACGTTGTCTAATGTAATAATATTACCTAAATTGTAGTTACTAGCCATTAATTTCTAGCTATGTTAATTCGAAGTATAATTTTCTTATCATATGAACTTTGCCAACCAAATTTTAAGTATAATTTACTTCTTTTTAATAGATGAACATTATAATTTATAAATTAATTTCTTAATAAAATATTAACATTGAGAAGTAGTAAATCCATATATGTATCTCTAACAAAATTTAAAAAAAGAGTTTAACTTTGATTTATATCGTATTCAAATACATTGCTAAATTACAACTATATAACCACCCAACATTGAGAAATAATTAGGTAACTTCTACTGAGCCACATTCACACAAGATAGATGGAGGAGTATATTTATGAGTGATATTTGATGCTTGTCTTTGTGGTGGAAGCTAAGAAGAATGAAAGTGTGTTGTATTGTATGATGAGGTCAGATCTTCGCAACCATGCCTGTCACACGCAACTCACAGTCTTCACCGTGCATTTAAGACACGCCAACCCTAACTCTTAAAGAAAACTCTAAGCCATTATGATATGTCGATTCATCAAAATTGTGATTGTCAAATCTTGGAGGTCGTGTTTTGTTTATGGCAGTCCATAGAATGGATTGTACCAATGTCACATCCCTATTTATCATCGCCTCCTTTTGCGCATAGTTTGGTGAAAGAGGAAATAAATATAGGGGACAAATGTGAATGAATGAATTTATTGGCATCCACGAGACTGGTCAGTCTATGGGACCAAGAAAATCACAGCACTAGACCCTTTGAATTCCTTTCCATGTCAGATCTCCTGCTATGAATCTTGACCAGATAGCTATCACTTTGGTTGATAATGTCCTCATCAAATAAATGATACATGTTGTCCGCTTTCAAGATAAACTCATATTGAGCATGTATATCATTGTAAGCAGTGCACTCAATGAGAAAGTGGCGTTCAATCTCTATAGCACCCGCCTTGCAGAACAAGCAAGTTCTCTCCTCCCAGACTTCTTTGGGTCTTTGCCACCTACCCATTTCACATCTGAGATGATGTCAACCAGTCCTTAGTTGAGCAAGTAACAACTTTGCCTTCCCTTTATTATTTGTCCCTAAGTATACTTTCTCATCATGTTGTCCAGTTGGGTTAAACTCTTTGATGTAATATGCCTTTTTATGACCAATGTGATTAGTCCACATGGCAGTTTGAAACTTTTCAATGAAGAACTTCTTTATTTCCCCATTAGTATTAGGACATTCATGCGGTTGGATGTTCCATTTGTTTAACCACTTTTTGTTTTGTTTCATCCAAGTTTTCTTCCTACAGTTAAGACCTTCTTCCATGACAATCTTGGGCCACCTTTGGTTACTCATGTTTTCAACCTTCTTTAGATAACTTATTAACCGGATTATAGTTGATGCCTCCAACGGAAAAGTACTTGCTTCTACTAAAAAGATATCATAAGGAACTGAAGTTTTAACTTTGAGATTTCTTGTGATCAAGTGCTTTTGAATTATTTCTAACTGTCTCCACCCACAATTTGACATGTTGTCCCCCCAAACTGTGCATCCATATAGAACAATTGGTGTGACCAGCAAACCGAAAAGAGTTTTCTTGGTTTTCCAATCCCACAGCTCAATTTTTCTGCACCTATTTTGAAATAAATATGATGCTTTCCATCCCCCCCTGTATCGTTTTCGCTCTACAAGTTTCCCAACTAGGTTTACTTTGAAATTCAATGCCAAGATATTTGTATTCTTTCACAATTTCCAGCAGACTGCCTTCAAAAAGAAATGTAATTTGCTTAGCTTTCCTCTTTAGAGAGAAAATTATGATCTTGGTTTTGTTAATGTTCACCTCCATCCCTACCTCTTTACAAAAGTTCTCTAGAGCTCTTAAGTGATTTCTCAAACCATGAGTCATTTTAGATATTCGGATAAGATCATCCGCATATAAAAGTAATTTCACTATATAGTCTGCAAGATGGACACCTTCACCTTTCGACATGTTTAAAAATGTTTCTAATTTATCAATGTATAAACCAAACAAAGTGGGAGATAGGGGGTGTTGGATCTCAAATCAATAGATTGGATAAGTTCTAAGGAAATGCCAACTCCTATGATCAAACCCTCCAATTGACTTGGCCAACTTATAAAGTGAACCTATTTGGTTACTAACTCCCTCACTTTAGGCTCTGGAAGACCTAGGTGGGTATACCTATTCACTAGTCATTTTTTATGACTGATGCTTTTTATAGCAGATTGAGTATCTTGATCTAAATTTTTCCCTATCTCGGAATGACATAAGTTCCTAGGATAGGTGGCTTTTAGATGAGTTCAAGATTGTTGTTGTGAAAGCTATTGGATCTTTGTGCTTGAAATTTATATGTATACACTATTGCTAATTGAATTCTATATATCCTACTCAACTATTCCTATTGTTTTAAAGTAAAGGTAATTGGTTTGGTAAAAAGTTGTTGTTTATGAACGATCAATGTCTTTCCTCTTGTTTGGGCCACAGAATCTATTACTTCAGCTGGACTTATTGTATGCTTCTATGAGACAATTTTTAAATCACCCCCCAGGTAGATCTGTTAGTTACCTTTCCTCAAAAAGATCTGTTTTAATAGTCTTATGCTATAATTTTCTCAAATGAATTTAACCCTTACTTTAAGAGACCATTCAAGGAAGACTTACAAGGAACAGTTACAATCCACAAGTAGGCCTTTTATTCAAATTAATAGCAACAGGAAAATAAACTTCACTAGGAAGATACAAGCAACCTTATCTTCTATGAGACAATATCACAGAACAACTGCCAATTGAAATAAACAACTCACGACACATATGTAAAGGAAAAAACATCTGATTATATTGATAGAGTTTCCAAATTTACAAAAACTACCAGAATATATTGTACATATATTCTTGAATATCTCTTTAAAAAATACTTCTCATGTATATATATGAGAGAAAAACATATCCCTCACGAAGAGTCATGTCTCTTCCTAATTTTAACAACTTGGTTATACATCCTTGGCAAAGTTAAACAAAAACAAGTTAAGCATTCCTAAATGATTTATGCAATCATCTTCCTTGTATCCTTTGGTGTCAACATTCCGTTTTTTCAACCCCTCTCCCAAAGAAATATATTTGAAGATTATCTGGTTCACAGAAGGAGCTAAGTCTTTGTCCTGGTCCAACCCTGAGATGGTTTGTTCCTTGATATCAGTCAGTTCACTCCACCATTGTTCCAGGGATATCAGCTCCCCCTCTGTGTAGATTGTCGGCATCTGTGAAGTACTCCCATCATCTAGTGCTTGGAGGTCTATGTTCAAGACCTCTGCATATCTGTCATGCCGCTCTAAGTATGCCATCCCCTCTGCTATGTTCTCAAGTGTCATTGTATCTGCATGGTTCATCACCTCCTGCAATTGTTCCTTTAGTCTTTCATGTTCTCTTAGAGCCTTGACGGCCCCTATATTTACCTTCCAATATTGATCTGCATGTATCAACATGGTTTTGAACCTATTCTCTATGATATCATTGACCAATTTATTTGTTTTTTGTCGAACACTCTCTACTTGTTTGACTAGCTTCTCACTCTTGGTCTTCCAGTAGATGGTGTCTGTTAAAGCATCCATGACCTTCCGTCAGTTTCAAGTGCCATGTCTAACTCACCGACACTTGGAGCAGTGCTCTGTTGTAGTAGTCTCTCTTGTAGCCACTGCACTTCCTCATTGGCCCGTTCATATAATCCTTTATAAGTATTATTTTCTCTGACTAGGAATTCGATCTGATCCTGATTGAGTTTCGCCATATCCAAATTCAATTTGCCAGTAACCCTAGGATCAGTCTTCCCAGCTTGTTGGATCATTAGATGCCCAAAGGCTTCATCAGTGTCTACGAGCAAGGGCCTTTTCTCTTTAGGATATAGAGCCCACAACATAAGAGCCTTTTGTTCAGGATCATATCATGATCCCATAAAGATCTTATCCACCTCTTCAGGCATAATCTACTTGTCTGGCCCTTGTTTCTTTAAAAAACCATCGAACAATAGGGCAGATCTCATATCCCATCCTGGGTATATCAACACCCCAGCATCCTTGAGTAATAACCTTCCTCTCTCAGGTGTCATCTCCTTCATGGCTTGGTCCACTTTCTCCTGGAGTATCCCGAGCATCTCTTCTTCAGTTCTTCCTTCAGTGTTAGCCCTGACTAACACCCCTTTGTGCTGGTACAAGAATGTACTAAATTCCTTAGTATGAATAAAATCACTGTCGGAAGTAAATTCTTCATGCTCCAACAGCCTGACATCGTTGACTTCTTGGATGTCATATTGGTCAGTTGCTAAATTCATTTGTTCACCATGTTTGTATCCAGGTGGATACTCTTCGGGGAGACATATGTGCCAGAGGCTCTATATCCCTGACGTTCTATTTTTTGTCCCTGAAAACATATGCAGGAACACCCTCCAAAATTTCCAACTCATATTCCATAAGTTTTTTGGCTCTAGCCAAGGGGTCCTCCATTCCCTGCATGATATCTTCATTTATCTTTCCTCGGCCAAGTTTCCACTTGAACGCTCTAGACACTCTTTCATATTTCGTCCTTCTCTCGGTGGCTTCTTGCCTTTCCATATTCCCTATGAAGTCATCAGGCATCAATGGGACGTGCTCTCCAGTCCTCATCTTTTGAGATGATCTTGCCTCCTTTATGTAACCCTTGAGATCAAATTTTGGCCCGGGATCACCCTCTACCATCTTATAGTAACTTAACTTGTTCTGCAACAAGCCATAGCTCTTTGAACTCTTAATAATAAAATCTGAGAAAACCAACAACCTAGGCACTATGGACTGCTTTCCATGATCTATCAAATGTTTGGCACTGGCTATTGACAATTGCCTAACAATCTCAAGATAAGCCACTCTATCAGGCACCAATAGGTAGTAAATAGGGTTTTCCTTCAAACCTATACACCCTTATTTGAGTATAATCCAAAAAATAATACCAATCCCCCCAATTATGTGTAACCATAGTGTCTTCACATAATTCCTTGGGCCTAAGGAATCTATGGACCTCTGGAGATATGGAGTGATTACATGGGTTCCCCAGTAATCTGTATAGCGTCTTAACAAAGAACTCTTTGAAATGCTAATACTGGATGTTGTTGTACCTCTGATCCCATGAAGACAACCATAACTGTACGGGATTTCTCACTTCGGCTTTGTCATAAGCTCTGACACACAACCCGTCCGACCATAATCTGTTATCATGCCCAATACTCAGTAATATGTGCATGAGGAGAGAGTAATACTTGAAGTGGACATTGGTCATATCTCCCTTCAACTTTTCCAACCCGTAATTCACAGCCTCGGATAGATAAGCAGCAAAGTCAAACATCCTAGGATCTTTTGATTGTACATCTGCACAGATTATCATAGCCATTATATCCATTAATGGGGGGGCTTCAATTCCTAAGACCTAGGCCACACAGTAATACGTATACTTGAAATATGGAAGGAAAATATTGACATCAAAAGGAACTTTATCTCCTCCACCAAATGACACTATTGGCCCTGCAACTTTCGGTCTATGGATGGAGAGCCTCCACCTTTTATAGATATCTTCCATATTGAAATACTCCCAGGTGAGCTTGCTAGTGTCTACTTTCTCTTCAAACCCCCAGTCCAAATCAATACACTTTCTATAATTTCACTGGTGATGGACACTATTGGCTTTCCCATATAATCATATATGGTCTTTGTCTTGGGACCATAATTGTTAGCTAGAGACTTCATAAGTTCGACATTCACGAAGACATTTGGTATTGCCAGCTTCCCAAGATTCAATCTCCATAAGTTATTTATAGGTTCTGGAGCGTTTCTTCGCACATATCCAAATATGAACAGCTCATGCTCTCTAATATTTGTCCAGATGTCTCCTAGGCTGTCAAATTTGTCTTCTAGGCCTTCATCCTCTGACTTAATCTTTTTTGATTGATGGCTTGAGGCAGGAAATTGATCTAATAGATCCTGGTCTAATGGGCGACCCTCCTTCTTTTGCCTCTTTGGCTTTTCTTCTGCAGATTGGGCTTCCTTCGGCTTCCTAGCCCTAGTTTTCTTAGATGAAGAAGTTTCCATTATAATTTCGGAGACTAGGAATGAGGAATTTACTTGGTTCTCTAAGCTTTCTGCTTTTCCTTGAAAAACTCTCTGTGAATTCTTTAGCCAATGTTGCCTGAATTGCCCTCTATCCTGTTGTTTTATTATGATCTTGCAGTAGTTTCATCGGTTACATCCGTCTGTTATGCAACGATCATGAGTTCACTTGTTTTAAATTTATGACGACTAGACTTTATTTATTTTTGGAATGATTTCGCGGCAGGGAGTAAATGCCTCATCTAATGGTTCCTTTTCCTTTCTTCGATGTTTTGTGGCAGGCAATATGCTATTGTTTACTTCGATGAAACATTGCTCTTCGGCACCATCCATTTCTTTCTCATCGAAAGGCCCTTTTTCATCGAACTCACCTTCCTTTTGGTGAGATTATTGTTTTCGTCAATATGCTTTAAGTTTTCATCGAAACATTGTTTTTCATCGGAATGGGTCCCACTCCTTCCTATCTCGGATGGTTAATTCTAACGAGAGTTTTTGTCGCTTTCCTTTTCGGTGAATCCAAGCCCATCGTTATATCCTAAAATGATTTGTTCGACATCCGAGTTTTCATCAATGAGTGATCTTCTCATCTCACTCGATACCGTCGTTTCGATGAAACTCTTCATTTCGCCAGGAGCAAAAAACCTTTCACCGATGATCAATCCTTCTTTGATGTCCCCTTTTACTTTATTGGCCTATTGTTGTATCGGTTCTTCGAAACCCACATCTCCTCAAAATAGTATCGCTGCTGACTTTTCAATGCCAATGACTTCGGTGAATCCCTTTCGAGTCTACTCGTGGCCATGGTCTCTTCGATGGTTTATTTTATCAAGGAAACATTTAACCATTTCTTCGACACACTGGATACATCTTTTTCGGTGAAACTAAGCCTTTCGGTGAGAGTTAATTATGTTCATTTGATGGTTGAATTTGGTCGATAAGGGTTGTGAACCTAATGTCAATGAAATTTTCAATGGTCTCCATAGGAACTCTTAAAGGTACACTTAATCATTTTTTAGAAAACTTCTGTAGTTTCAACATGAACTCATGGTTTATTGTCATTATAAATAAACTATTCAACAGGGGGCACCCCTGCTTAACGCCAATGTCACTACCAAAATACTCGGACATTCCTTCACTAGTTTTGATTTTAGCTCTAACTTTCTCATAAAGTCTATGGACAGCCGCTCTATATATGTCAAGTACACCCAAATCTTTCATTCTATTCCAAAGTTTGTCTCTAGGTACCGTGTCAAACACTTTCTTAAAATCCACAAAACAACAATATGCTTCTCCCCCTTGATTGTCCCATATTTTCTCTATCAAATGTCGAAGAGTGATGCAATGATCAATGGTGGAGTGTCTAGGTCTGAAACCGGCTTGACCTTTGGCCCTTCTTCCTTCCGCTTCTACTCAACTACTCATTCTACGCTCCACCAAGATCCCAAAAAGTTTTCCTAGAAGGGGGTTGACCATAATAGTGTGGTAGTTAGATGGGTTGTTGATATCCCCACTCTTAAAGAGACGGATAACCATTCTAGTTGTCCAATCTGCCAGAAAACCATCTCATATGACCCTATTGAAGATACCCTTTATGTGAGGAGCAAGAAGCTCAACTCCCCACTTTAGGAATTTCGCTTGAAGCCCATCAATATCACTTGCCTTACCATTTTCTAAACTCTTTATTCCCTGCTTGATATTATCCATCATGAATAACTTCATCGAAGTAGTCACAATGGGAGGAAAATTATTATCCTGTAACCGCCCATAAAGAAGCTTGGCATAATCCAACCATTGGGCATCTGTAATATTGTTTTCAGTTTGTTTTCTCCTTTGTTGCAGTTCCTTCCAGAAATATTTGGGACTGTGTTTACCAACATAGATTAACTCCTTCCTTCTCGCCTGTACATAATCTTCCTTTTTAGTTTGACCGAGTTTTGTGTACCTCTTCCTATTTTCTTTGTTCATACCTTTCCCTTTCAAAGATCTCTTGGCTGCCTTACACTCTTTATCATACCATGGGTTTGTTGGGAAAGTATTTGCAGCCCTCTTCCTACTGCTAGTCCTTTTGCAGGCACTCAAAGCCTTGTGTATTATAGGGATCAACAAGTTGCTATGGACATGATCCTCTTTCGAAATGAATCTTTTATCATCCAAAATACTATTTATTTCATCAAGTTGTTGTTTAAGGACAACATTAAAAATGTCCCTGTTTTCTTGGTTTATGAGGATTTTGCCTTTATTAGTTGTTGTCTTTTGCATGTACGAGCTTGTTTATCTTGCGGGCTTCTTGAGGCAAAGTCCAACTTCATAAAAAGAGGCATATGATCTGATTTCATTTCTATAAGACAATCTCCAATGTCAAACTCCAGTACTTTAGATGTAAGGTTTTGAGAGCAAATCAAGTAATCTACCACACTCTGACCATTATAAGTTTAGCAAGTAGTACTCCCTGATGTCGGTTAACTTCTCATGCCATTGCAAATAACCAAATCAAACAAACTACACATCCCCAATAATTCTGCCCCAAAATGTGAGACATCCCAATTATTATCTTGTGAAGTTCTTTCCCAAGGTTGACCCTCGATTTCTTCCAACCATAGCGGATTATTTTCTCCCTTTTTACCACTACTCAACTATAAAGATTGGTTATTAGCCATCCTTGCGTTGAAGTCACCAATTATCATTATTTCTCCTAAGTTGTTGAATAAGGAGGTATCCTTTTTTAGAGATGCATACGGATCTTCTTTGTCTAAATTCCCCCTCTTGTAGAACTTAGAGTTTCTAGGGGCAAATTAGCAAGCAACCAACCTAAAAGCTATCTCATTCACTATTATTTGCAACCAAATGTATTGTTTGTTTGGGTCCTTTTTTTCAAATTTAACAGCTCCATACCACTTCTCATTTATAAGAACTATAACTCCACCATGACCTTTTCTTGTCCCATTCCCCTTGTTCCAAATAGAAAATTTCTTGTAACCTTCAAAATTTGGGACCTTGCAGTCGTCATGTTCATGCGTTTCAACAAAAATGATAATATTTTTCCCCTCTGCTATGGGCCCCACCCCAAGACCTCTTCTCCATGGATAACCTTTGCATTTCCAACTCACTACATTTAAGCAGTCTCGTGGGGCCCCTATTTCCTATTTCTTATTCTAGAGGCGCTCCCTAATCTAATCTTTTCCGTTCTTCAACCATGCCCACTTTCCCTCTTCTCTTGTTGCCTTTACTTTATCCCATTCCTTCCTTTGTTCCTCCTGCTGAGCAAAAGTCAAATCTTCATCTAGATAGAATTGTGACCCTCTGAGTAGTCTTCTATTTCTAAGGATAAAAATTTTATCCTCTATGTTTCTCAGGGTAACTCTTACATGCCTATCTCTACCTTCTCTCTTTCTTCCTAACCTATTTTCTTGTTGAATACCCCCTATCCATTCTAGCTTATCTCTAAGAAAGTCTCTAGCTAGAATTTCAGTTCTCTCTTTTTTTCCGAAGTCTTTGAGACCTTTGATGATGATATTTGCAACCTTGCCACGTCTGACTTGTTCTTCTCTTATTTGTATTTTAATTTGTTGCTCAATGATTCTTTTTTGTTTGTTTGCTGATCTGCTTACTACTTGTGACCAAGATTTAGCCTCTTCTATCTGCTCCCTTAGTTTAGACTCTTTATTTTCTAAGTCCGCTAAGGTTGATTGAATTTCCTTTACTTGTGTTGCATCCTCTCCCTTTGTCAGTTCAGATCTCTTGTCGTTATTTTATTTCCATCGTTCTAATTCTTGTTTTACGATTTCCAATTCTTGTTGTCTTGTCTCCATCTTGATCTGCATGCTTGAAATTTGCTCTTTTAGGCTTTTGTTCTCTCTCTCTCTATTTTCCTTGTATATTCTATTGCTTCATACACTTTGTTCTCCTCTTCCCAATTCCTTACTTCCAAAATTTCGAGCCTCTTTTTTACGTTCATAAGCTCCTCCACATATAGTTCTGAAGACCACAATAAAGGTGTTGATGTTGGACTATAAAAAACTTTTTTGTTCTGTTTATCTTCCATGTTGTCCTCTTTGTGTAATGCGCATACTTCTTCTATCTGGAACAATTTTGATTCGGGATTCTCATTAACTTTTGCTTGTGTTTGTACCTCTTCTATTTCATTCTCTTTATGTCCTGCTTGTTCCATATTGGATTGATAAGTTTGTACCTCTTCTATTTCATTCTCTTTCTATCCTGCTTGTTCCATATTGGATTGATAAGATTTGCCAAAGAAATTGCCCATTCTTGGTAAAATCGTTGCGAATCTTTTTTTATGCTTTTGCTTGAATTTTCGAATCTCTACGTCTTAAAATACCTTTTTATACTGTTTTGCATTTACCAATATCAGTATGTCATCTATGTTGTTGCCTGCTTGCTTTAGGAGAAAAGTGTCATGACATATTCCCAAGCCCCTATTAAACCCTCAATATTTGCCATATAATGAGGTGTCTCAGGTGAGGTTGGAGACTGTTTACAACCATCCTGATAAAAAAAGTTGAACATTAATCCCATCAACTGAGCTTGTAGGCTATTATTGAAGCCTACTCCCATCATTAACCGTGGATGGAATAAACTATTGTTCCCTATTTATAAATGTGACCCCTTCATACTGTCTCCCTGACAAATAACTGCTAAGTTTCTCTCTGCTTCTCCACCGTCTGCCATAGGCAGTGAGGACATAGGCTGAGTGGACACTCACAAAGAATTGGTCTCTACGTCTGCCAAATGCAAATGCTTGAAAGTTCCGAGTCTTTCTATCAAATCTATTGTTTGCAAAGTCTACCAATCATTGAATTCGATGAGAGGACATCTTTTTGAGTCATTCTGTAAAAACAATTTGAGCCGAGAGAGTTGTCACAACGACAACGCCCAAAAGCCCATTTTAGCACACACAGGGAGGATGCAGGCTGAAGGATGTTGGGGTTAGATCTTCCAAACCAATGAGTTTTCAGCTTTCCAAAGCATTTTCATCAAATCTAATTTCACCAGTTCTTGCAATCAACGCATTCCATGAGTCGGCAACGCCTTGAAGCATTATGTCAGCAAATACAGGTGCGTGGTCTATAATTCCACCATTATTTTCTTGTTTTTCTTCTTCCCTGCATTGGGGATTCTAGAATTACACCTGCGAAATGCATTGCTTTATAGCTTCTGAAGCATTTTCAGCAAATTTATTCTTTGAGTATCCTGCAATCATTTCACTCTATGAGACCATGTTTGAGGGGACTGGGAGAGTGGAATGTGCACCTCTGAAATAAATTACAATATTTTTTATTCATGTCTGGAAATACACTTGACTTGTGAGTCGATCCTTTTCTACCATGAAGAGTATAATGTTTCTAATATCCTTTCTCATCTACTTAAGATTCAATGAAAGTGAAAGGTAAGTTGTTCAAATAAATTATCTTGCCTTTAACCTCCTGGGTTTTAGCACTCTGTCATTCTTCTCGGAAGTACTTGCCTTTACCCGATAATTTGAAATACAAATTTTATAATTCTTCAGTATACTAGAATTGACTACCTTACATCTATAATTTTAATTCTGGGTTGCTTAAACAGAAATACATCTTAGGAGAGCGTTAAGCCACGAAGAGTGGTGGTATAATAATTTTTTTATTTAACTTGATAGCTTGTAGAGGAATCCATCGATAACATGCCTATTTGTGGAGCATTGAATATGTAGTCGAATCATTTAGCTACAACCTTTTTTTCATTTCTATTAAAAGAATATTAGAGAAGTTTATTCTTGTAAGTTACCATTATAACAAAGGCAATGTTTTCCTTGCCACAAACAAACTATATATTTATAAAATAATAAGTTCTGCGTAAGGTCAACGCATTTAAAGATCAAGTGACAATTATTTCTAATTGGATAATACATACATAGATGGTTTATGTTATTCATTGAATGTTAAGGTAGTAGTAACTCTGTAAGAAATAAAAGGCCACATAAAGTTACAATGCTATTATGTGAGCTAGTGACATATTCATTCTTATTTTAGGATGTTGCAATTTTAGAATAGGAATGTATTTATTGAATTATCTCTGGGAAAGATTGGGAGTTACAAATTAAAATGAAATAAAGGTGGAAATGTTCTATACAGTTACATTACTTTCAACAATGATGAACTTGGAAATTCTCTTGTATTGTTTTTTATTAAAAAAGTAGTGAGAATGAGGGCACTGACCCTTTACATAGCAGAACTATTAACGAGACCATAGTGCAAAAATTAGCACTATAACAGCATTAACATTAATAGAACTATAACAGCAATAACGAGACCAAGTCTTTGAAAATAAAAAACAGCAAGCAGAAAACACAAAAAACAAACTACAGGGTCACCTTTCGCACCCCAGTGGCATCAATGACACTATTCCATTCAATAAATAGGAACTTATACATGTCCTTAGCCTCTTGCTTCTCCTCCTCCATGTCCCCAGTTCATTCCCTCAGCATAGAGAGGGTGAGCGTCGAGCAATGTAAGATCTGCAGATAAAATTTGTTAAGGCCCACAATTTGGGCGTCTGTGGCCTCCAGCTTGCTCTTGAGCCAACTAAATCATCCATGATAGCCTACAGTTCAAGCACAGGGCATAGGTTCTCAATCTTCTGCATGATGTCCAACACGTTTGTGCGCAACATTTCCATTTGCTCTAGGGTAGGGACACCCTGGAAGTTCACAGTAGCCTTGTCATCCACAGTCTTATCCATTGCCTTGGCCACATCTTCAACACGGGAACAGCCGATATCAGTGCACAGGCCCATCAGAGGAATAGAGTTCATCACCTGTTTTGCCATCTTTAAATTTGAGTCCAAGTCACCAGAGTCCAGGGCTTTAGTATCAAAATTTTCCTCACCCGTGACACCCACAGTGCCCATGCTCATAGGGGCCCTATCCTTAACATCAATAGAGTCTTGGGCTTGCATCTCAAAATTGCCCTTGCCAACAGCACCAACAGTGACCAAATCTATGGGGTCTCTATTCATATCTGCTTTAGCAACATCCTCACTCGGGGGGGCCCATAGTGGTTTTAGGGTCCTCTCCCTCCTTGTCCTCCTTCGAGTCAATAGTTTCAATCATAGGGGTTCTTTTTATGCAAGCTTTTGAAAGCTAATCTAGAGGATCTCCTTTTTACCTCAGAATCAAGGGAAGGGTTGTCATTCTCAGCATCCTCAAAAGACGAATTGTCTTCAAAGGAAATACGTTTGAGTTTAACAAGGGTTTTTCCTTTACCCTTGGATAGGGAGCGGGAAACATTGGGAGAGGCAGATAGAGTCAAGCTGGGAGAGACCGCAGATAAAGAAACAGTGGAGGCAAAAGCGGGCAAAGACATGGAGAAGTTGGTTGTAGCAAAGCCTTCATGCGGAAATTGGAAAAATCTGGGGAAGGCCATAGAAAGGGTGGTAAGTTGCTGGGGAGTTGGCATAGGGCGTTGAGAGAGAGAGAGAGAGAGAGAGAGAGAGGTTCCGGGGGGGCAAAGGACCTCATGAAATTTATACATCCTGTAAATGAGGCCCTGGTAAAGGAGGTAGGGCAACTTATCCCCATGCTTGGGGTCCATGGTGTCTTTAACAGAGCTTTCAATGGAATGCAGTAAATAAAAGGGCAGACAAAGCAAATCGTTATTGCAAAAATGAATCAGAAGGGGCAAATGATAGTAGTAAAATACCTTGTGCATGCCCTCGAGAGTGAATTATTTCATCATCAAAAGGCAAATCATATTCCACGGGTGTTTAAGCTCTTCCCAAGCAAACCCACCCTGGAGTTTGACAGGTTCCTCACGATTGCGGAAGAAGTGTTTCAAGTCTTCGTTGTTGGCAACATGGCTAGTGTGCTTCGAACGTCGCCTATCAAGGGCCAACTTCGTGGCTTGGGACATTGTTTCCTCAGAGACTTCGAAAGAAATGTCGCCCACTAAAACACGCCTCCCAGACTAAGACGAGGCAAAAGCAACCGAGAGCTTCTCATCATCGCCCTGCAAACATTCCAAAAAATCAGCGACCCCTCCTTCAACGTAGAAATTCTAGACCATGGGGTCATTCTTGAATTCATCCACTTTGTTCGGTTCATAGCTAACTCTTTCACCCCCCATATCCTTCGCCAACAAAACTACTTTAGACATGAAAATATTTTCGCAGAGAAAATTGCAGAGACCCTTCAAGAAGCAAGCCGAGAAAAGACAATGGGAAGTGTGTGAGCCCGACGTCATTAAGTGAGACATGAAGTTGGGTGCATGGGAAAAATTTAAATCACTTTTGGAAATGATTTCCTGGTTACGAGGCATGAAAAGCTAGCAAATACCGGCAGCAACCAACACGTTACCTTTCCAATCATACCTCATCATAATGCAGTAAGCCCAAAGGATTTTCCAACGAAGCAGCACGTCCTTCACCACCAGCTTGGCCAAATGAGTCACCACCACATCGGCATAAATCAAAGGAATATTCTCATAATTTGAATTATGAAACCAACACCTCCGGACGACCCCAAGGGAAGAGAGGAGAGTAAGGAAAAAACTTGGCAATTGCTCAATTATTGATTGGAATTTTAGATTTCTCTTCCTGAAGAAGTTAACATGGTTCGGGAGGGAATTATGGCTCCTCTGCATCTCAAACCAAAAACATTTAGGTCGAGGGCCGCCAGGGCATCCGCCACTCTATTGCCTTCCCTATAGACATGCATAATTTTGAACGAATCAAGCTTAGAGATGAGCCTTAGGGTGTCCTTGATGGTTCCCTCAATGTTCTGATTAAGCCTATTCCACCCTTTGACAACATCAATGATGAGCTTAGAGTCACCCTCAATATCCATAATCTCGATTCCCATGGTGAGGGTGAGATGGATTCCCTAGGCTAAGGCCAATGCTTCAGCCTGATTAGAGGAATGCCCATTCAGGTTGCCCACATAATCAGAAACAAGGGCCCTCAAATAGGTTCTAATAACCTCTCCACAGTAGCCAGACCCCCCCTGCCAGCAACATCAAAGTTGAGTTTGAAATGGGTGGTCGGAGGGGACCAGACCATGCTTTGCCTTAGGAGTCTCTTAGAGCAGTCAACAAGAGAGAATGAGGGGAGGATGTTCCAACATCTAGCAATTTCCCAGTCCTAGGTAGAGGGAGTTTTGGAGGCCAGCCAGGTTTTAGAAACAGAGATATTCTCAAGAATCAACTTTAGGAATTGAGCAAACACAGTTTCCATAGAGGCCTCTTTGTCCCTGAATATCATGTCATTCCTCTCCTTCCAGATACTCTAGCTCACATGAGGGGGGATCTGCTTCCACAGTTTTTGGATAAGGGGGTTGGATGAGGGACCTCAAAACTCCTAGGACAAACTTAACAAGTTGTCATTCATAATCCAACAGATATTGAGCTTGATGTATACCATCCCCCAAAGCTCTCGAAAAAAGACACAGTGGAGAAAGAGACTTTCCTCATCATTTTTGCAAAGGATGCATCTATTAGGTAATTGGAATTCCCGCTTGACCAAATTGGCTTGGATCAAAATTTTGATGAGGAGAGAAGTCCACCAAAAGAAATTGACCTTGGGGATGAGTTGGGGATTCTAGACCTCTTTCTAGATAGAGGTGTTATCAAGTTCTCTTAGAAATATTTTGTAGGCAGTTCTGATAGAGAAGTCCCCAGAAGCGTCCCACTTCCAAATGAATCTATCTTCCCTAGGAGAAAGGGGGAGAAAGGTGTCAGCCAAGAGCTTCTGAAGCTCTCTAGCAGCAGGGAGGAGGAAGGGATGATCAATGCAGCAGTCCTCCAAAGCCCTCCAAGTGTTGTTGATGAAATAATCACAAACCCTTTCTCCAAAGAAACTTTTGGTAGCATCTTGGAGCCTTCTAAGGGAGGGGGAGGAAGCAAGGGGATTCTCTCTCAACTAGCAATCCTCCCAGAAGAGAATATTACTTCCATTTCCACTAAGCCACCTTATACCATGGGATAAAGGGTCCCTACAACTCAAAATGTTGTTCCAAATTTTGGAACCCCTAGGGAGGCCCTCCTCTTTTAGAATAGAGGAAAAATCCCCATTACCTAGGTATTTAGCCCTGATGATCCTGCTCCAATCCGCATCCTTATTCAAAATCTTCCAGGGAGTTTTGGTCATAAGGGCCTTATTGAACCTGGAGATCTTGTGGGTTCCCAACCCACCCATGGCCTTAGGGAGACAAACTGTGTCCCAGCCCACCAAAGCGAGCCTCTTCTTTTCTTCCATCCCCGTCCAAAGGAAATTATTTTGGATATTCTCTAGCTTAGCAGCCATAGCCGCAAAAATCTTAAAAAGGGAGAGGAAATACACGGGGATCCCCTAAAGGGAGGAGGAGAGCAGCTGCAATTTCCCAGCACTACTAAGGAATCTACCTTTCCAACTAGCCAACTTCTTCTGCATTCTTTCAAGGATAGAGATCCAGAAGGAATTAGAGACATCTTTGACAGTCAAAGGGAGACCAAGGTAGGTGCTAGGGAGAGAGGCCCTTTGACAACCACGGATTCTGCAAACTTTATCTTGGAGTTGAACATGAGTGTGAAAGAAGTAAATGCTTCTCTTCTTATAGTTAATGTGTTGATTAGAGGTCTGAGCATAAGAGTTAAGAAAAGATTTTCAAGTCGTGGCTTCCAACACAGAGGAGATACCAAAGAGAATAGTGTCATCGACAAACTGTTGCAAAACATTAGGAGGCATCGTAGAGGTGGGTTTGATGCCCAGGAGAGCTCCTCTATTAACCATGGAGTTCAAATTAGAAGCCAACACTTCAGCAAGGATGATGAAAAGGTAAGGGGAGAGAAGATCCCCTTGTCTCAGACCTCTGGAGGCCCTGAACTTCTCTAGGGGGCTCCCATTGAGAAGCACAAAGTAGGTGACCATAGATATGCATTCCCTAATAAGTTTAATGAGTTTATCTCCAAACCCCATTGTCTTCAGAACTTTGAAGAGAAAGTTCTAGTTGACTCTATCATAAGTCTTAGAGATATCAAGCTTGAGCACCATCCTCGGTTGATGGCACTTATCCACGGAATGAATTATCTCATTAGTACAGATGGTCGCATCAAGAATCTGTCTACTAGGGACAAAACCTTTCTAGGTAGGGCTAATCAGAGAGTCTAGGAAAGTTTTGAGCCTATTAACAAGAACTTTGTTGAAGATTTTATAAATAGTTTTGCAAAGACTGATAGGGCGGAAGTCCTTGAGACCAGTCGCCTTCTGCACTTTAGGGACAAGGGCAATGAAGGTGTTATTGAGCTTGTTGAGAAGCCTTCTAGATCTGAAAAAATCCCTAGTGGCAAGAATAACATCAGGGCACACCACATCCCAGAAATCTTGGAAAAAAGTCGGGGGGAAACCATCAGGACCCAGGGCTTTGAAGGAACCCATAGAAAAAACAACGGACTTGACTTCCTCCTCAGAAAAAGGGGCCAAAATGAGGTTGTTGTCTTCCATCGAGAGGGGGGGCAAGAGGTAGTTGAGAAGATCCTCCCCAGCAAGGGCCCCAGAGTGACCATCCTCCCTAAACAAAGTGGCAAAATAGTTAGTAGACAGTCTGCCCAAACTGTCCTCATCTTTGACCTCTTGATTGTTATCATCCAAGAGGGAGGAGATGTGGTTTCTTCACCTGTGGATAATAGAAAATTTTTGAAAGAAAATTGTATTCTTCTCACCCTCTTTGAGCCGTTGTACCCGAGATTTATGTTTCCAGTAGAGTTCTTCTTTGTGGAAGTTCTTCTTCCATTTTTTACGGAGAGCAGCCTCCTCCATATGAGTAGCTTCAAGGAAGTCATCTTGATCAATGCGCTCTTGGATAACTATCAGTTTACTATTGAGATCCTTTTTTTGCCTAAAGATGTCCCCGAAGGCATATTTATTCCAACCCCAGACATTCCTTTTGATCAAATCGAGCTTCTAGGCAATCCAGAACATAGGTGTACCAGGGATGTAGGTGCTCCAGCATCTTTTGATGCAAACCTTGAACTCCGGATGAGAATTCCACAAAATTTCATACCTAAAAGGATAATTTTTCCTTACAGAATTCCTGGTGCTCCAAAGGAGAAGGGGGTTGTGATCAGAGACCGTTTTGGGGAGGGCTGTGAGCTTCAAGGAAGGACCAATTCCCCAATTGCCCGAGATGAGAAATCTATCAAGTCTGACCTGAATAAGATCCTTTCCCTTCCTAAGATTGGACCAAGTGAATTTTTGCCCCGTTAGTTCTGTTGGAACCCTAAAATTTGCAATTTTTAGAATTCCAAATTCCAAGACAAGGAGGAAGAAAAATTGCTCCTTGTCTTGGAATTTGGAATTCTAAAAATTGCAAATTTTAGGGTTCCAACAGAACTAACGGGGCAAAAATTCACTTGGTCCAATCTTAGGAAGGGAAAGGATCTTATTCAGGTCAGACTTGATAGATTTCTCATCTCGGGCAATTGGGGAATTGGTCCTTCCTTGAAGCTCACTGCCCTCCCCGAAAAGGTACAAGTAATATATTTTATATTTGTTGCACAATATGAAACCATAACATAAACACAATAATGGGCATAAAAAATGGAGTGTGAAGCACCAAAGGGGGTATTTACATCATTTAAAGACCATTTATCCATTATATACCCATAAAATAGCCTTAAAATACCTCTAATATGCCTAAACAACTTGTAAAGTGACAATTAATTACATAAACTAAGGCAATTTCGGGATTTGGAATTATTTTTATTTAAAAGGGGGGTGTCTTTTCACCCAAAGGGGTATGAAAACCATTCAAACACATATATATGTGTGATGTAAAATGTAAAAAAGAAAAAAAAAGAATAGAGATAGAAGAGGTGGAGGCAATTTTGTACTTTTAAACTTTTTATCAAAAATAACCAGTTGCATTTTCTTTCTCATATGTGCTGAGAGTTAACATATTTTTAGAAGGAAGTTGCTTATGATATTATCTAAAAGTGGATAAGGTTATTCGTGTTCTTCCAGTAAAATTTTGTGTTTTATATTGTAGATTTGGATCAAAAAGATTTACTCGCGAATTGTAATTGTTCCTTGTATTTCTTCCTTGGATGGTCTCTTAAAAGTTAGGGTTAAATTCATTCAAGCACTTTACAATATAGACATTGAAGTAGAGCTCATAAGAAACAGTAACTGACAGACTCATCGAGAGGTGGTGGGATTAAAAACTGTCTCATAAGTTTACACAATAAGTCCTGAAGAAATATAAGACTCTGTAGCCCAAATAAGAGGAAAGGCACTGGTCATTTGTAAACAAACCCTTTAACCATACCAATTACCCTTTACTTTTAAGCTTTAGGATTAGTAGAGTAGGTATAGTAAGGTAATTTAGCCAAAGTGTAACATATATACCTTTGTAAGATACATAGATCAATACACACATCTGAAATCAATCTGTTTGAGAAACTTATGCCATTCTGAGACTAGGAGATATCAGATTAAGACACTAAATCTGCTATAAAAAGCATTAGTTGAAGGAACAACTAGTGAGTAGGTATACCCGCCTAGGTCTTGCAGAACCTAAAGTGAGAGAGTTAGTAACCAAATAGGTTCACTCTATAAGTTGGCCAAGTCAATTGGAGGGTTTGATCATAGGAGTTGGCATTTCCTTAGAACCCATCCAATCTGTTGATTTGAGACCCAACAAGTTCCACATCCATTAACCCATTCCTACCAATGAAGTCGGCAAGATCAGTCATGCTATCAAAGTAGTGCGGGAGGCCCCCCAACTTCTCAGAGGGGAACAGAGGAGAGTTGAAATCACCCGCGATCAACCAGTGGGAATTGGCATTATTTTGTGTTAGAGCAGTTATGTCATTCCAGAGATTTAGTCTACCTGACCTGACATTGGGGGCATATACATTAATGAGAAGGCAGGAGTCCATCAGGGAAGAGAGTTTAGAGACCAAAAGGTTGGCAGAGGAGGAGAGAAGACTGCTAGATAAATGGGAGGGGTCCCACATGGTAACCAAGCCAACAGAGGCTCCAGTAGCATCACTGATAACGAACTTAGCACCAGACCAAATTTTTCTAGCAACAAGGGAAAAGGAAGACATAGACATCTTAACTTCTTGGAGGAGAAGGATCATAATTTTATTTTCAAAAATACAATTCTTAAGAGCATATTGTTTTTGGGGGTTGTTGAGGCCCCTCATATTCCATGAGAGGACCTTCGTTTCTTACCTTTCATGGACGTATCCCTTGTTGCTTCCTTATGTCTCGATAGTCTCTGCAATGGTCGGCCCGCTTTAAGGTCTGTCCCCACATCAGGCTTTGCATTCCTAGTTTTGCGTCTCTGAGTAATCCAACCCTCATCAACAGGAGTCTTGTAATCGTTGGATGAAGCACCAAGTACACCAAGAGAGGGGATACCCTGGTGTGGAGTGGGATGAGTTAACACCGTCGGGGAGCGAGCCATCTCCGGGGCAAGAATGGGCCCCCTCGCAATCTCACCATCTTCCAATTGATCAACCGGTGAAACCGAGCTGGCCAACAGGGAGATGCATTGTTCCTTCAAGGCCGACTTAGAGGCATCGTCCACATTCTTTGCAGGAGATTTGAGAAGGTTGATAATACTCTCAGCAAAGGGATACTCTTCCATAATCGGGTCATCAACTGCTGGGGGAGGTAGATTCGGGCCAAAAGTAGGAGCCACAACATGCCCCACTATTGGGCCATTATGCTTGGGAGGAACATTTGGCATAGGACATTCATCCAGGGCCAGGACCTTAAGCTTAAGAGGCAAGGGAGTCGGAGCGTTGCATTGAGAAATAATATGATTGGTAGACACATTTGGTTCTTCATCTAATTTTCATTAGCAAATATGTCATTATTTATTTTTATTGAGATCGGGATACATCAAGCTAATAAATAATTTTTTTCCTTGTGATTCGAACATAAATACAATAAGAAGAAAGCATATCACTTTGTTTATCACTTGAAATATTGTGTCAAATGTCAAACAATCTATTGGAGTTGCAATTAGTGGTCAGTTTTAAGGAATTTCTCATTTCTTCTTTTGTCATATGGGTCCAAAAGTTAGAGAAGTCAACTCAATAATAATCCTTACTATAATAATATTGTTTGTAGCTCATAGACAAGGACTATTTTAGATGTTGTAATTCCTTAGAAACACAACTATAAGGGTACATCGTTTTATGCATAGATTTTTTCTCCTTAATGGTTAATTGGTATGTTTCTTGAATATCATATGGATACTTGCAATTTCTTAATGATGGGGATGGTGAAAGCATTTAGATTACTTTATAAATGTTGAATATACATAAGGTGATAGGAATTATTGCTTGTATAGGAGTAGAGATTGTATAGTAAGTTTATATTAAGTAGGCAACAATGTTAGGTCTTGTCCTTCTATGTTTTAATGGTCTTACCTCTCCTTTCCAATCTTATGCATTCCTCGTTCATCTTTGAAAACTTATTAGTTGACTACTGTATGATTGATCCAATAAAAGTAATGATATGATTCGTCATTTTGATCATGTATCTAATAATCTATTGACCTTGTGTTGAATATCTAGACTAGTATATAGCTTGCAGGTGCAGGTATGGAAAGAAAGGCAAATACGTAACAGAGAATTGCTAGAGCAACTTGAGTGCAAAGAAGTTACATTTATTTGTAATAAGAACATTTATGTTATTGTATAAAATTTAATCTTGGTTGGAATGATAACCTGCTATATTTACCTATTGCTTGTAGTTTTACAAATACATTATATTATGATATAAAAATGTATATTGCAATTGTATTATGTTTGGTGTAATTTATTTATGTTTTGTTGTATCTCTCAAGTGTCTACATTATAGGCATTGCAGTTCCATTTAAATGTTTTGTTAAATGTGTTTAACGTTAAAAAATTTGTTAGTGTTGTGTTATGTACACTTGGATAAAAAGTGGGCATGACACATTGTATCTCAACTTTATTTTCATAGATCCATATTATTTTTATCACCTTTGGCAGTGCTTTAGAGTCATTTCTGATATATATGGTGGCTTTAGCGATTGGCGTTTTTAATAGAAGTTTGCAGTGGTCATGACTTTGCCAGATCCGTGTTTGGCACTGCAACTGTTATCTTCTTGTGGAGTCATGTGAGGTCACTTCAATTTTCTACTATAAATCTGCACGCAGCTTGTAACAGCCCCTACGTGAGCTGCTACACCCCACGTATAGCCTTATAAAAGGCTACGTGAGGACTAAAAAACCTCACCTCTTACTTTTTATTTCCTATTTTTAGATTTTAGTTTTTAATTAATTTAGATTTCTTTAATTAGTTTAATTAATTTAGTTTTTAATTAATTTTTAATATAAATTAAATTAATTTAGATTAGATTTGTTTTTTAAATTAGATATTTAATTAGTTTTTAATTAGTTTTTTAATTTTGTTAATTTAGATTTTTTAATTAGATTTTTAATTTCGTTAATTTAGATTTTTTTTAATTAGATTTTAACCTATGTTAATTAGATCAGATTGTTGATTAATTATTTAATTAGAATAGTTTTTTAATATTTATTAATTCGATTAATCTTTAGTTTTTTGGTTAATTAGATTTTTTTTTAATTCTAGTTAATTTGATTAGTCTTTAATTTTTTGTTAATTAGATTAGTCTATAATTTTTGCTAATTAGATTAATCTTTAATTTTGGTTAATTAGATTAGTTTTTAATTTAGATTTTAATTAGACTGGTTAATTTTTTGTTAATTAGATTAGTTAGTTTTTTTATTTTCAGACCTAGAGTATCCTTAGTCCTTGCATCAAACATCATTCATCCTCATGTCTCATTTAGGGTTTAGCTACACATCACTTTCCTATCGTATAGATCACATTTTTTGCATTAATCCTTTAGTAAATTCCCATCTCAATCATATCACATAGATTGCATTGATCCTTATCATATCCCAATCTCACCTTCCAATAACATAGTTTGCACCTTAATTTGTGCATTGATCCTTAGTTACATCCTAATCTCACTCATATCATATAGTTTCCCCTTTGCACTTTAGGGTTTGCATCATACCTTGAGTCTCATTCATCATCATATCCATAAACCTTAGGTCAAAGATCAGAACAATCGCCTATGTCTCCAAACTTGAGAATCAAAATATTTCAAAATCGTATATTTCAAGATGGAGACAAACTTATTTATTTTGATTCAGAAGAACACATTAGCATTGTGACTAGTGAAACCAGTAAAACAAGCGATGAATAAATAACTAAATCTACCATTGACAAAGAGTTTCACGATCATAGATTTACTAAACATCTTAAAGAGGTGGTTAAACATGATCCATGAGAGTACTTCAAAGCCCTTGTTGATGAGGGAATTAAACAGCCACCTGATTTTGACATATCATTACTCATAGTTAAGGAAAAATTGAGAGCTAGTAAATCTAAACCTACAAGGACAAACAATGAGAAGAGGATAAAAGATCACAGACATTTCTACTTGCAACTAGGATACAAGAGATCTACTAAAACAACAAAACACACACCTACCAATGATCCCATTTTGAATGAATTAAGAGCATTGAGACAAGAATTAGACACTCTCAAGAATAAGAAGGCATCGTTACACAAGTTTTCCATTGAGGACATATGTCCCTATCCTTTTGATCTGAGCATTTTGTTGCCACCTTTTCCTAGTCATTGGGAGATAACGAAACTGGATAAGTATAAAGGAAAAGGAGACCCTAAAGATCACTTGTGAGAATTTTGTGATGCTACCTTAGAATTTGCGATGGACGAAACATACCTTATGAGACTATATTCTCACAGTCTTGGAGGAAGCGCTCTGGAATGGTTCTCCCGGTTACCTTCGACTATCAAATCTTTCCAAGATTTGGCTGATAATTTTGTCTCACACTATGCTTACAACTGCGAACATGAGGTGACCATGATGGACCTCTTCAACACAAAACAAAATCAAGGAGAATCCTTCATATCATTTTTGTAAAGATGGAGACATTTGACAAAAAGTGCACCTTATGACATTCCCGATAAGAAAATTGTTGACCTCTTTTGTTTCAATTTAAACAAAGAAATTGGAAGAGAACTTTGCCTCAAGTATTTGGACACATTTGATGAGGTCATAGACATGGGATTTTGGATTGAACAAACCCTTATCGATGATGGTACTATAAAGATAAATGATGATAAATATCACAAAGGATCGAGTTCGAATCACAAAACACCCTTTTGTGCTAAGAACAAGATTGTGGTTAATGACGGAGTTGTTGACGCGAAAAATGCTAAAACATCATCATTCGTTTACAACCTTAAGGGTTCATCCTTAGACAAAGAAAATGAGAAACAAAGAAGCTTCCCTAACCAAATTTTTACACCATTGGGACAACCACTCGAGACAGCATTTAAAGAACTCCTTGAAAATAATCTTATAACATTACCTGAGATGAGAGAATACAATCCACAAGTCAAACCCCCATGGTGGACTGACGATCACTTTTGCGACTATCGTAGACACAAGAGTCATAAGACTAATAGTCGCAATAAACTCTGACATGTGATACAAGACCTTCATGATGAGGGAGAGATTTCAATTGATGGACATAGTCCTTCTGGTAACTCTGATCGTGAGATATTCAAGAATTTTTTCCATAAGCATGGCAAAGATAAAGGAAAGGCCCTCAAGTCTTGTGATGGTGTGAACTATACCAATGCTAAATATGATTATACCATAAATAACATCAGTGAAACTGATAATCATGTGAATACCTTCATCATAAAGGGCAAAGAAACTGATTGTAATGTTACCACCCACAGAGGCACATTTATCCTTAGAGGCCCTAATTCTAAACCCATTGCACCGACTGCGCAATACAACCTTATAGAGCATTTAGGGAAAATGCTCGTGCAGATTTCGTGCATATTTCTATACTTGAATTGCTACGCTTATCCCCTAAACATAAAGTTATCCTTGATAAAGCGCTCGCTACTACCGCGGTGCCTACAGACCTACATGTAGATTAATTCCAAGCTATGGTGGGACATATCGCCTCCCCTCATACCCTCACTCTCACTGAGAGTGATGATTTATCCATGCAACGACTGCAAAATGCACCCTTATAAATTGAAGTCCTTGTCCATAGAGTTAAGCTCAAGCAAGTCCACGTCTAAATATTTGTACTCTGAAATTAATTAGAGAGCTTGGGTCTGATGAAAGTGCAATTAAGCCAAATAAAAATATTACGATAAAGGCATATGATAAAGAGGAAAGTTCATCTAAAGGATTAGTTACATTGCCTATTAAAGTGGGACCTATGGTGAAGGATGTGGCTTTCCAAGTCCTTGATCTCCCCTTGACCTATAACATTCTCCTTAGAAGGCCTTGGATCCATGCAATGCAAGTTGTATCTTCTACCCACCATCAATGTATCAAATTTCCGCACAATGGTGTCGAAATAACTATACCAGGAGATCCCAACCCTTTTATGTATTGCAGCAATCTAAGTTCTAAGATTGAATCCATCATTCCTAGCAATTGTGAAGCACCTCCTTCCCAAGCATAAATTGATCCTGATTCCTTAAAAGCGTCCACCTCCAAATCCAATGAAGCTAAGATCAAAATAAAAGTAAAAGACCATGGAGTAGGGGAATATTCTATGAGTCACTCTCTGCATTGGAAAGCTACCTTTGTCCCCTTGTGCTTATGGAAACCACAAATGACTGAAACCACATCGGACACCACTAATATAGTCTGCAAACCTACTGCTTTCAAAAAATGGGGAGCTTTGTATGATGAAATGGAAGAACAGGATCTCTTGAGATGGTTATACAAAGACAGAGATATAGAGAAAGAACAAATTGTAGAACCTAAAGTCAAAATACCAATTGAGAAACATGGAAAAGGATTGAAGATAATGAAAAGATATGGCTATATTGGTCATAGTCCTCCTGGTTTACACAAACAAGGTATACTTGAACCAATCAAACTTGATGGTGGACATAAGGTTCCTAGTTTAGGGTATGATACGCATAAAGATAAGACCTTGAGTACTAAGGGTAACTCGCGTGAGGTAGGATAGTCTTCTAGCGCAACATAGACTGATGAGGAAGGTGTCATCGATGAATTTGATGATTTCATTGATATATATGATTATGATTCTATATGTACCCTTGAGCCTAATCATGACTCTTTACCCCTTGTTCACCCGCAACTTATTGATTGGGACCAAACAAGACTACCTCAGTTAGATTTTTTTCAAAACAATGAGGCAATCATAAACTTTCTTTGAGCATGAAGTGATTTACCCCTTGGAGATCATAGGGATGGATTCACCATAGAATTCAACAATGTGACATACTTTGGAGAAAGTGCCAAGCCTTTTAGTCGCAAAATTATGGAAAATATCAATAGGTCTTCTAGTGAAAACCATTTTGCAACACTATTAGACCTGAGAAAAGTAAAAATAAAGGACGTATTCGAAGGTGAAAACCTCTTTGCGGCGCGCGAGGATGGAAGGCTTGACACACCACCCCTAACATTATACCATGAGAAGTCATCTATGTTAGTGGAAAAGACTGTACCAACAAACTTGGGCACTGAAAAGCAACCAAAGATCATACATTTAGCAAAATAATTGACACCTGAAGAGAGAATAGAGCATATCCAATTTTGCAAGGAAAGACAGGTTAATTTTGCATGGTCCTATGCAAACATACCGGGACTTGACCCTAATTTAGTTATGCATCACTTGTCTTTGCCACCGGGGGCAAAACTTGTCAAACAAAAATTGGGAAAAATGCATCCTCACATGGCACTATTGGTAAAGGTAGAAATAAAAAAGTTGCACGATGTTGGATTTATAAGACCTGTTGATTATGCCGACTAGATTTCAAATTTGGTACCAATTTTAAAACCTGATGGGAATGATCCTGTTTGCATTGATTTCAAATATTTAAATAAATATTGTCCTAAAGATGACTTCCCACTTCCTAATATTGACATGATAGTGGATTCTATAGCAGGACATGGGATGTTATCTCTCATGGATGGGTTCTCGAGCTATAAGCATATCAAAATTGCTCCTGAGGATAAAATCAAAACAACATTCACTTGTCCTTGGGGAACTTTTTGTTGGAACGTCATACCCTCCAAATCCAAGAATGCCAGAGCTACTTATCAGCGTGAAATGACCACTATTTTTCATGGCATGATGCATATATATCTGGAAGATTATGTAAATGACTTTCTTGAAATATCTTATACCAGAAAGGGACATTTAGAAATCATGGATAAAATCTTTACAAGGTTGGAAAAATATAAAGTCTGATTGAATCCAAAGAAATGTGTCTTTGGGGTAACCTCCAGGAAACTCCTTGGATACATAGTATCATCTAAGGGAATTGAAATTGATCTTGAAAAAGTGAAAGCCATACTTGAGATGCCACCACCAAGGAATATATGTTAGCTGAGATTTTTACAAGGGAAAATTCAATCTATCTATTGCTTTATAGCACAACTTGCGGATAAATGTCAACCATTCCACCACCTACTACGCAAAAATGTTTCATTCAGATGGGATGACAAATGTGAACAATCTTTTCAATAGATCAAAGAATACATGATGTCCCCACTAGTGTTAGTACCTCCTATCGATGACAAGCCTTTACTATTGTATATATCCACAACCGCCACAACATTGGGGGCACTTTTGGCGCAACATGAATCTAAAGGAAAATAATGTGCAATATATTACATCAATTTTACTCTAGTGGGATATGAGCTCAATTAAACTCCTATTGAGAGAGTGTGTATTGCTATAGTTTTTGCCTCACAGAAACTGTGACATTACATGCTTACACACCAAACAAAGCTCATTGCAAAAATTGATCCGCTTAAATATCTTCTGAGTAAAGTCGCTCTTACGACAGGATGACTGGCTAAATGGGCCATGATTCTCTATGAGTTTGACATTGAATATGTAGAAAGAAAAGCAATAAAGGGACAACCTGAAGCAGATCAATTCGTTGATGCTCCTGTCACAGATGATCATCCACTTATCACAGAGTTACCTGATGAGTCAATCTTCAACACGGAATCTTCACATCTCTAGACTTCATATTTTGATGGCTCCTTCACACATGGTGGTTCTAGCATTGGCATTCTCTTTGTTACACCGCAAGGGGATTGCATAGTTGAGGCTTACAAAATACAATTTCCATGCACCAACAATATTGTAGAATATGAAGCATTATTTTCTGGACTCTGTATGGTTGTACAATGGAAAATCTTAGATTTGAATGTTCTTGGTGACTCTTATTTATTGATAAGACAGTTAAATGAATATTATAAAACAAAAGATGAAAAGCTCATTCAATACAAGAGAATGGTGGACGATTTCAAGGCTTATTTTATCACAATCACATTTGCGAAAATTCCTTAGGACAACAATAGAGTAGTTGATATAATGGCTACAATCGCCTACCTTGTAATAATGCCAAGTAATGTTGCATACTGTGAGTTCTTGGTTGAACCACTCTTGGAACTCGCTTATAATGTACCACAATCTGAAATGATATGTCTCATTATTGGTTCTAATTCCCAATGGTATGGAGATATATATGTCTACTTACATGATAATACCTTACCTCCTAATCTATCCAATACAGCCCGAAAAACCTTTATTCGTCAAGCCTCCCATTATGCCATTTTAGTTGATACCCTATATCGTTGGGGTCTTGATGTTAACTTCAATGCCTTGAGTGTGACGAAGCCAACATTGCCTTGTGAGAGGTACATGAAGGTATATGTGGGGCACATTCGAGCGGTCCTACCCTAGCTAAGAAACTTTTGTGTACTGGTTACTACTGACCTACGATGGAGAAGAATGCTTATTAGTTTGTTAAGAAATTCCAAATACATGGAGACTTGATACATGTACCAATGCAAGAATTGCAACCTATTATCACATCTTGGCTCTTCTGTCAGTGGGGATTTGAACTCGTGGCCAAAATCCATCCACCCTCATCCAATAGCCATAAATTCATCATCACTGCTACTGATTATTTCACGAAATGGATTGAAGTTGTTCCTCTTACTCATATCACTAGAAAAAAAATTGCCACATTTATCCTAAACTACATCATATGCTGGTATGGTGTCCCCCTTTCCATCATTATTGATAACGATCGTCCCTTCAAGAATCAAGATGTCTATGAGCTCTGCGAGAAATTCCACATCCAGCACCATTTCTCCACACCATACTATCCTCAAGGTAATGGCTAGGCAGAGGCCTCTAACAAAAATATCCTTAGAATCCTAAAAAAGACGGTCAATGAAGTTGGTCGTGACTGGCATATCTAGTTGAACCCCACCTTGTGGGCTTACTGCACAAGTATCTGCACTCCGACAAGTGCCACTCTATACTCCCTTGTTTATGGTGTTGAAGCTATATTTCCCATTGAGATCGAGATACCTTCCCTATGAGTCTCTTTGCGCACCCTAATCAGTAATGAAGACTATAGAGTCTCCCGCTTGCATGACTTAGAATTGTTGGATGAAAGAAGACAAACTGGTTTTGATCACCTCAGAGCATATCAACAACACGTGTAGAAGTTACAACCATAGAGTCATATCTCACACATTTGAAGTTGGTGATCTTGTCCTTGAAGAAAATCCAAAGAATCAGCAAGACAGAGAAAAAAAGGGCAAGTTTGAAGCTAACTGGCTTTGTCCATAAATCATCACTTTTGCCTATGGATCAGGAGCATATCAGCTGGCTACTCCCAAGGGTGAACTGCTTAAAAATCCAATCAATAGCATTCACCTTTGCAAGTTCTATGCCTCATTATTTTAGAGAATTTCTTTAAAAGATCTTTGAAAAACTTCAAAAAAATGAGAAAAAAAAACCTAAAAAATTGTCAATTTGGTAAAAACCTAGCAAACAGATGCCTCGTGACAAAAAAAAGAGAAAAAAAGACTTGAAAAAAATCGTCACTTTGGTGAAAACTTGGCAAACAAGCACCTTGGGCAAATACCATGGTGAAAATTAGGCAACCGACGCCATGCGTAGAGATTTTGCTCCTCTTTCCTTCATTACTCTACTTTGATCATGCCCTATCCATATTTACCCTCCCATTTCATAATAACCTTCCCACTCCATCATAGCTTGTGGATTGTTTTGCTTAACATGTGTGCTTGTTGCTCTTGCATACTAAGCTAGTCTTATCCCTCACTAGGGCATCTCCTCAAACTTAGCGGTGGGTTGGGATAGTTGGCATCTCACGGTCGGAGGAACTATCTTCTAAAATGTCCTAAAAAAAAATCCTAAAAATTATAAAATGTCCTAAAAAAATCATTAAAATCATAAAAATCGTAAAAAGTCCTAAAAAAGTCCCTAAATATTAAAATCATAAAAATCCAAAAACATTTAATAAATGTTGCGATGACACAAACACTTCGGACACACATGTAGCTTTGAACTTCAACGAAATCATGACGTGATGGGATTACGATTGAGCATACATAATAACACCCTATTGACTTCTCAAAACCAAACGCATTAACTGTGAACAAGAATCATTGTGGCATAAAACATACTGTTTGTTTGATTGATTATGTCTTCTGATTGTTTTGATTTTATCTTTGGTGACATGTCTTTTAGCTTTCCAGGATGTCTCTAACTAGAGATTTTATCTCCAGGATGTCTTTGACTAGAAAGGCGAGGATGGGGCATCTTCACCTGTTTGTTGCTTGTGAATTGTTCCTTAGTAATATGATGACTCGTCTTAGGACATGATTATCTAAGATCATTGAGGACATAACGGTTTGACGCAAACTGAGGCAATCCTTTCTTGTTTGATGTGTTTTCTTTTAAATGCAATTGGTATGATGATTCATTTCGGTCTTATTCATATCTAGATGAGTTTTATTCTTTTTTCCATAATAAGCTCGATGACAATATAAGCACAAGAATTGTCATCATTTTTTTCATATCCTTTTTCTCATCATTCTTCTTCTCCTCACTTTTTTCTTTTCATCACCCCCTTTCATCTCTCTCTTTCATCATTTCTTTCATCATCTTCTCCATTCTTCTCACTGCAGTGAGATCAATCAAATGCCTTATCCAACTGATGCATGTCTTTGAATCTTTAATCTTTTTAAAATCAATCAACTTGCTTCTTGCACTCTCAATGCCCTTGGATCAATCAATCAATCATTGGATCACCTTATCATGTGTTAGCATCAATCCCAATCAACTTAATCATCTTATCAACTAGGCTATACCGGTCATTTCCATCAATTGTTCAGTTACACCTCATCAACTATGCATTTCCATCAAATGTGCATCTCAATTTAATCATTTGTGCAATATCAATTATCCAATCTTCTCTCTCGTATTCTATCAAGATATACATCTCCATCAATTTGTTCGATCAATCTCTCGAGGGGGCATATCATTCCCATCTTGAGGAAACTTTATATCAATTCATCTTATCTTCTTTGAGCCAACGTGACAAGCTTCATTGTCTCAAAGAGGGGCAAAATGAAGACACCTAAAATTGTCTTGCATAATTAAATAAATATATTTATTTATTTAATTATTTTTTCTTAAGTCTTCTATTAATTAAATAATTATTTATTTATTTAATTAATTCATTTATCCTCTTCTATCATTTTTCTATTTAAATAAATATTTTTATTTATTTAAATTATCTTTTCCCGAAATTAAATAAATATTTTATTTATTTAATTGGTCCCACTTCCTCTATTAATTAAATAAATTTTATTTATTTAATTAATTCATTATCTTATTCACTCTATGACACATGTCATTTATCTCTTAATTTTCCTCCACCTACCCCCTTCATTATTTTATTATTTTTTCTAACTACCCTCTTATTATTTTATCATTTTCTATACCTACCCTTCAATCCTAGCCGACCATTTATCTTTTCACCTCATAATCTTATCCTTCCATTTTCTAAGGTGTTCTCTATATAAGAGGATTCTTTTATCTTTATCAATCCTAATAAGCAACCTAGCATTGGAGTGTACTTTTTGCATTCTGGCATTCTTATTTTGCATCCATCATATTTCAAATCTTCATTCACCATAGCTTCTTGTGCATGTGCTTCTGAGAGCATCATTTTTTAACACAATATCTTGGCTGATAGAAGTGTAATGGAATAGTTTTTATAGCATGCATGTGTGTTTTTAGTTTAGATTTTGGTTTGCATTGTGTTCATTTTGCAAGTACTCTAATGAGGATGTTGAAATAAATCTGGATCTTGTCCCATAAGATTTCAAATTTGATTTTGTAGTGTCAAAAATTGCATAACCCTTTGTAATTCGACCTACATATTTTATAACCACTTTGATGTCCATTCCCCTAGCACCTGAGTAGGCTCATTTCAGCCCTTGCATCAGCCTTTTCCCTCTCAGAATGCTCAAGATACCTTTCAGCAACCATCCTTCAGCTTTTGTTTCATGTTAGCCATGTGTCTCCCTTGTTTCCTGTCGTTTTTTAGCATGACTCATTTGGACACTAGTGCACCGCGAGGACGTCTACGCGCCGCGCATTCGTCTCGCGAAATCTCAATGTTCGAATGTCGATTATGAGCGCGTCTTTCCACTTGTCACCTACGTATGTTGGTGGAAACAACTCCAAACCTTTCAAATGGCTCGCGGCCCTCTCTTTCCCTCCTCTTCTCTCATTTTAAATCTGTCTTCTCTCCTCATTCAAAATCTCTAGTTTCTCCAAGCAATTTCTCTTGGCTCTCACAGCTTTCTCTTGCTCCCTCACTCACTTGCTACAACAGTCTCTAGTTTTCTATAGCACTT
This sequence comes from Cryptomeria japonica, assembly GCF_030272615.1. Lineage (NCBI taxonomy): Eukaryota > Viridiplantae > Streptophyta > Pinopsida > Cupressales > Cupressaceae > Cryptomeria > Cryptomeria japonica. The sequence goes on from NC_081408.1 coordinate 406,789,249, forward strand.
TCAAGCTCTCACGATATCTCTTGCAACTCTCTTGCCTTTTGTCAAGCCTATTTGGTAATATCTATTTATTTATCCTATCTTTGAGCATCTTGGGATTCATCACATCCCTTATCCATCAAATCATTTGGCATTTATTATATCTTGTATTTATTTCATTTTATCTTTTATTCTATCAATCTATCTGGCTATCTGTGGAGGTGGAAACACCAAAACAGGGATTTGACTCAGGCGAGTCCCTAAGCAGCCCCAAACATTTTTCCTTTCTAGCTTATGTGCAGGTTGCATTAGAGAAGACCCATTTGGCTGGAGGCTTCATATCGTGGATCGGTTGTGAGATTATCTTCTTCCTTTCCTTTGTGTCTTTCATTCCATTTCATATAATCATGTTACCTTCTTTTATATACCTTTATCACATTTAAATTGATCTAGAACACATATCTGTTATATTGTGCCCTTCTGTGTGAACTTTGTATCACGTCCGTACAAGACGCTAGCACACTGCGCTATTGTCCCTAATCTGTGTGTGCATCCTTGTACAGAGAGTTGTCAGAGGACATACAAAGACACTACATCTTCAGTGGAGAGGTCAGTTAGTGAATCTTCGAGAGGTTGTTATCCGTATGTCGAAGAGGTTTATTTTTCCCCCTCTACAGATTTTCTCCATCTATAAAAAACAACTAATTTGATGGTATTAGTTACATGGATCCACCTGGGATTGCACAATTGAAGCCATTGGAGGATAGGTTCAATATCGTAATGTTTTGAGGAATTTGAATACCACAAAACACATTTCTAGTGAAATTCGCCCTTGACAAATCAAGACCATGAGCTCTTACCACTATTTGAAAACAACTATGCAAGAAATTAAACTAAATCCTCTTATACGGGTAATTTAAGAATAAATACTAAATACTAACCTTTTCCACTTAAATACCAATCATTTTCCATGACCAGGCTTGCACATTGTGCCATTCAAAGTGCCCTTTTCAGATTATGCCATTATCCATGTTCATTGGGTCCAAAGCCAAAATCTATTTAGAAGCCACACCCTCAAATCCTTTTTTTCTTCTTACCTAGACTAATGTTTAAGAGAACCCTAATAATACTTGGAGAATGAGCATATTATGATTAGAATGAGTATATGTGTTCAGTTCTTTGTCACAATCCAATAGACTATTTCCTAAATGATCGTTTTGTTCAATGTATAGGCTCGAATTTAGCTTAAACCTACTTTATAAGGAGTATGTCAAATTGACTATTAAAGTTTCATCTTTAAATGTGGCCTAGCATCAAATATTAATGTAATATAAGTGGTGCATGAGCTTGACATATATGTAAAGTTGAAGATTAAAATGGAATAATAAAAGGAGAGAAATTAACATTGGAGATCGCACACATGTTACAAAGAGTTTTAAAAACTCAATATTCACAAAACATTAAATGCTAACTTTAAAATTTCAATTCATATTAAATGTACCTTGAGGGAATTGACAGAGGATCCTTGGAACAATATAGTATTGCCCCATGTTTTAGTAAGCCTAGTTTCTAGTTACATGTTGTAGATGACATAAAAAAGGTCTAGGGGGTGGTAGTGCTACAAAGGAGAGAAAAGAGTCAAAGAAAGTTCGCCTACATTGATAAAGAAGAACACTTATCTTTCCTAATGTTTTTGTGAAAGAAGTATTGTGACCTGATGTACAAGTTCCAACATATATGACATTTTATTTAGTAGCCCACTCATGCTTTCAATGTTTACCTTAAAAAAGTATTGTGATGCAAAGTATAAGTTACAATATATTTGTGTAGTATCATAAAATTGCAACTCTAGCAATTTTCGACTTCATTAGGGTCCTCACGCATGCAAGATCGAATCCTCTAGCCTGATCGAAGACTGGAGATTGCTCAGCTTGCGGAAACAACTTCTTCCTTGGTCTCTGCATCACCCCGTACGCACTCTGCCTTGAAGAAAGGGGTAGGATAGGGGCGTTACGCCACTATCCCCCTTTGACAGGGACATGGCGCCCTTGTCCTCCCAGGACAAGGGTGTGGCGCCCCTGTCCCTACCCTATTTTGGGCCATGACCCTTCCTAGGGTTGCATTGTTGGTTGTGCATCCGGCAAGAAAGTCCCCTGATGTCGACCCATGATGAAATTCAAATCCACTAACATGTATTTAAGGGGCATTCATCCTATCATTTGCTTAAGTGGAAGTTGGATATGTTAAAGTTGGATAGGTCGAAGTTGGAGAGATTCAAGTGTGCATAAGCGATCAAGCATTCAAGCATTCTTTTCCAGCATTGAGCATTTTCAACTCTCCCTTCAAGGCTAGGTGTTGCATTCAATTCAAGGATTCAACCATTGAAGAGGAGATTGATTTCAACATTCAATTCCACACAAGCACTTCTATCAGCATTTCTATCACAACCTCCCTTGAGGTGATTTGCAACTCAGTCTTTCATTTACATCTACTTGCAAGTACTTTCTGTCATTACTTGGTTAATTCCAAAACTGAGGTTTGACCTAAAGGCAAACCCCCAATCCCAACCCATTTTCCTCTCTTTTTTGTGTGTAGGTTGCAGGTGTGTAGTTGTACTTTCGGATTCGAGCTCCATTTGTAGAGGCGAAAAAACCCTTTTCGTTTCGCGGATTTTTTGGAGGACCGTGTACATTCCCACCATGGTCTGGGCAACTTTTCCTCAAATTCGCAGAGCAACTTCACCTCAACATTTCACTGTCAGATCCAAGTGCACAGCTTCATCCCATATTCCGATCTCAAGTTATAATCAGTTCTTTGTCACTTTTGCACTACATAAATCAATCAAATCCTTTCCATTTCAAACAAGGAAGAGGGGATCAACTTAACACTTCCAATTCATTTAGAATTCAATCTACCATCTTTGTGTGGAGAGATTGAATCTAGTGAATTATCCTCTCCTCTTCCTAATGTAACATGGTGAAAAGTGCTTGAATGGTAATCAATAGCGAAGCTCTCATCTCTCTTTGAGGGAAAGGGTAGTTTCCTTCTTAATCTATCATTCACCATTTTCCCACCATTACATTTTGGTGAACCCGATATCTTGCATGCTTTCCTTTGAACAAAATTGCATATTTTTCATTTACAAGTTTCAACTTTCTACAAACTTAGTGGTTAAATCATTCAAAACCTAGTTTTTAAATTTAAAATTGAACTTGTGATTTGTAAAAATTGCTTGTGGTTATATTAGATCTGAAAATTGTTTTGATTGTCAAATTCAATTTCCTCATTGTATTGTTCAATTTGCAATTAAAATTTACAAAATTAAGAGGTTACTTGTTAAAACCCTAATTTTCAAAAATCATATTGAACTTGTGCAAAAATTGGATTTCCCTTTAATTTTCAGATTTCTTATTGTTCTCAGATTTGTCTTCAATCTTAAAATTCAAATTTTCAATTCCCCCCCTTTTTCCCAAATTTCAAACTTTAAAATTAAGTGGTTAGGTCATCAAACCCTAATTTTTAAATTTAATTGGATTTTATGCGAATTTCAAATCAATTTCATTTACATTCAGATTTCTAAACATTTTTCAAGGTGTCCCTATCCATTAGATTTGACCCTTTTCAAAATTGCAATTCAATTCCTCTTTTTCTTCAAAACCCTAATAGAGTCCTATTTTCACATTTGCGCCTTCATTTCGCCCATCTAGAGATCGTAAAATTCGCCAATTTTTGGGGGTTAGCTTTAAAATCATCGTAATATCCATCTTTGAAAATTTTGAAAAAAGTTGGTCGGACCATGTGCGTTCCAGCCACGATCCTTGGCTTTTTTCCCGAAATTTTGGGAAACTGTTATGATTGTATTGAATAGCCTAAATTTGAAAGATTAGCTGATTTTATCGATTTTTTATCCCTCTAGAATCGGAAATACCTTCAAAATTCAATATTTCAAATTTCAAAAATAAAATAAAATTAAGAGGTTAATTATAGTCTGCCCTGATTTAAAAAAATCAAATTTTAAAATTAAATTGGTATTCCCTCGGCCCTTATTTTAAAATTCCAATTTCCTTTCATTTTTGGAAATTGTGTCATCCTCTTCCCCCAACAAAGTTCAAATTGTGTAATCATTATTTTCTTAAATTTTGCAGTAATCAATTTTGTAAGCTTTGTTCCACAATTCAAAATTCAAATTTTCCCTCTAGTGCATGAGTTTTACCACTATTAGTCCTACCTATCCTATCCCCGTTAGACGAAGCATTATAATTAAGGCTTCCCAAGGTTTAATTACCGAGGAGATGGAACCAAATCTGGATGACTTCTTTAATGAGGATCATGATAATCCTTCCCATCCTAATCATGTGCCTATTCACCCCATTGATGGATCCCATGATGAAGAAGAAGCTTTAACTAGGGTTTCTTTAGATCAAATTTCTACATTGGACAATCAATTTGATAGCTTTCAACAATGGATGTCCCAAGAGTACCCTAATAGTGAATCTCTTCCATTAATTGAAGGCCTTAAGCGCATGATTCAAAGTGATAAGAATGGCATGGCATTGCACATATTGTTGATTCTAATGTCATGCCTATCAAGAGTTGTGCCGAAATCCTACGTTATTCATAACCTGCAACACAAGTCAATTCTTCTATTCCTTTGACTACTCCTATGACTAGTATTCCTACTTTCACATCCAACTTCATGACAAATTCAACTCAAAATGGCGTCCCCACAATAATTGGTCATGGGGGAAATCCCTCTTCTTCATTTAATCCTCCTATGTCTTCCATGAGTGTTCCTATTATTCCTCAACCAATCAGTGTGACACAAGGGGCAAATTCCTTCAACAACTTTATTCCTCCTTTAAGTGTCCCTTTTCCTACCCAATCATCAGCAATGCCTACTTATCATAATGTCCCACCACCTTATTCTCAGTCCATGCCTTCTTTCAATAACATTACACCACTTTCTCAATCACCTATGTCTAACATCAATTCTTCTACCAAAATGACAATCAACTATCTTGTTCAAACTGTGTCTTCTTTACAACAACAAATTGCTTCCATGAGTCAATCCAAGTTTAGTGTGCCCACCTTTGATGTTGGGAGCCCACTTTCTCTTGATATTATTAAAGTCGTGCCACCTAAACATGTGGAGATCCCTCAATTGGAACTCTATAATGGAAAAGGTTATCCTCTTACGCATGTCAAAACATTTCAAACCTTGTGTACTGATTTTGCTTATGATAAATGATTGCTTGCAAAATTGTTTACAAGGACACTAAGAGATAAGGCCTTACAATGGTATTGCTCTTTGCATTCTTATTCTATCACTTCCTTTCAACAACTAGCAAATGCTTTCATCCAACAATTTCAAAACAGCATTGGTCCTATAATCACTTTGACTGATTTAATGCATTGTAAACAAGGTGTTAAAGAAAAAGTGACTGATTTCATTGGTCGATATAAGCATTTGTGTGCTCAAATTTATTTTTATGTACCTGATAATGATATTCAAAGAATTTTCATTTCTAATTCGCAAAAAGATATCAGAGAAAAGCTTCTTTTGTCTGAGTTTACTTTCCACAGTTGTGCGCAACACTCCACAATTATCAACTGGTTGTGAGTCAAATAGAGAAATCCACTCCTATGGCTCCGAGTGATAAGGGGGAGAGTATTCAAAAACAGTTTGTGAAGTTCAAACCAACAAAAAGCTTCATCAATTTCAATGATCCAATCAACAACAACCATGTGAATGTTATAACATGTGTGCCTTCTATTTCAAAATTCTTGCAAAGAGAAAGACAGTTTACTCCTTTGAATGAATCTTTGCATAGTATTATGTCTCAGTTGTTGCACAAAAATGTTATCAAACGTCCTCCTATAAAACAAATTGATCCTTCCAAACTTGCATCTCCTTATTCTGATAACAATTCCTTTTGCCAATTTCATCGTCAACCTGGTCATGATACTGAGAAATATTTTGCATTAAAAAATAAGGTTCAAGAATTGATTGATAATAATACTATATCTGTGGTAGGTGTGAATGATAAAGGGAATAAATCAGTTGCTCTTCCCAATCAAAATCTTAATATTTTCACTGATCCCTTGCCATGTCATACCTCTAACGTTATTGAGATTGTGCCTATTTCTCTCTCTTCTGAAGAATTCACTTCTATGGCTCCAAACTTGGTTAATATGGTAGAAACACAAGATTTTCCTAAGGATCCTTGTATTGCATTTGACCCTAGCGAGACCATTAGAGCACCCGATGGCCCTTTATACATAGTTGCGAAGGTTAAGGATATCCCTTGCCACGGTGCCCTGATTGATCCCTCTTGCATGGTTAATGTCATAACTAAAGAATATATTTTCACTTTACGATTCCATAAGATAATATATGATGCTTCTAATGTGGTTGTAAAGTTATTTGATGGCTTCTCTTGTTCTACCATTGGCTCTATCACCCTTCATGTTGAAGTTCATGCTAAATCCATAGATGTTGACTTTGTTATCATACCTTCTTCTGAGCAATTACGTGTGAAGTTGGGCTATCCTTGGCTATCTTCCATGAAGGATATTGCTTCTCCAATCCATAAGTGTCTCAAATTTCCTCACAATGGAGAAATCATAATCATGAACCATAGCTTATTTCGTCCATCCGAAAGAAGCCCTAGTGTTCCTATTGATCTCTTTTGGCCTAAACAATTTCAATCTCTTCCATCAAGGAGTGATGCTCTTTTTCAATCTTATCAAAAATGGAAGAATGATATGATCTTATCCTTAAGTCAACCTAGATCGCCAACACTTGACATTCCTATTATTCTTCAAGATGAGGTTCTTCCCCTCTCGGATAGAACTAATCTCCCTCCTAAGGAAGATTGTCCACCTACCCCTATGGATGTGACTTTACCTTTTCTTAAGGAGAACAACAATATTCTTCCTAAGGTTAGACCTATACCTCCTCCTCATGATGGACTTGGTCTCCTTCCTACACCTAATATTCCTCCTTTCTATGGTGCAGTTCCACCTCCTTCCTCTTATCGAGAGAAGAGGCAAGCTTCTCCTATTGTTCAACCAAAAAGACCTCAACCTACACCTTCAACTATCAAGGAGAGAAATATTCCTACTTTTTCAAATGTTCCTCCTCCTTCTCATCCTTCCACTAAGACTTGACCGAATCGTTGTGCGAGAGAACGCCGACGAAGATGTCGTGTTCAAGCTTGTGAATCTATCCCTCAAAATATTCAATCTCTTCAGACTCTGATAGTTGACATGATTCCCTTTTCTCCTAAGCAAAATGTTCAACCAACATCTCCAAATCATAAGTTGCATAAAACATGTGATGGTTTTACTCCTATTCGTGTTCTTACTCCTCTTTTTCTAAACTTTGATGAAGAAATGGGTGAAAATGTTATTCATAATGGCAATACAACTCCTAATGCTTCTGATAGTGAGTATCAGTATGTTGATGTTGTTGGCATTATGTGAACCCGCATGAGCCTTATGTAAACTGGCATGAAGACATAATGATATTGTATGTTGTCATTGATGTCAATATGAGACATAGTGTGAACCGGCACATAAGATAAGTGAAGAAAGAGGTACCGGCATATGTGTGAACCGATATATGCCAAAGTGAAGCGGCACATTTGTTCAGAGTGAACCAGCATGCAGTTATGGGAACCGGCACATGGAATCATTGTATGACTACCGATTGGTATGGCAGCTTCCACTTCCGGGTTTCCGGTTGGAGTGTCTCAAGTCTATGTGACTCAATCGGTGATCTTTGTGTGATGAGTTAGCAGTATGATGGAGGACAGATTGTGTTGCCACGTAAGCTCTGTGCGCGTAAAGGATCTTGCATAAAGAAGACTATTCCTATCTACCTCGCAAATGTGCAAAGTCTGTCAAATGGTGATAACGCGTGATGGGTTATCAGTCGCCATGAAAACGGTGGATAATGGACGATGGAGAATGTCTTGAGATCGACTCAAGACTGGTGCATTTACTGCAGTATGTTTCAACGGTCAAGATCGAACCGTTTGAATTGCTCAACCTAATAGGTTTAGGGTTTTAGGTTTTTGCTACCGACCTATATGTTCCCTATAAGGTTGATGTTAGGTTTCTGTCTAAAGTTGCTGGCAAAAGTTGTGAGTGTGTATCCAACGAAAGTGATACAAAATTCTTGTCAGACCATAGGAGAGAAGAGATACCTGCAAAGTGTATGTGCAGAAGGAAAAGAGGAGCCTAAACAGATCTGTATTAGTATTAAGTGTTGTTAACAGATCATTGTAATACCTGTTGATCTCTAACCACTTCAACAGTTGCAAAATCCCCTAACAGGGTAGCCTTAACTGGCTTGATTCAAAATCCCTTAAATCGGGTGGTCTTAACCAACTTGCTGTAAATCCCTTAACCGGGTAACTCGAAGCTAATGAGTTCTGAGAAGCTAGAAAAGCTTAGGAGATCCTTTCAGCTATTGAGTTCTTAAAATCCTCTAACAAGGTGACCCTACCAGGTTTAACCCTTAACTAGGTATCCCTTAACCGGGTGATCCCTAATAGGATCGGTTCCTACCAGAACCTATTGTAATGTTCTTAACCGGACAAGGCTCCTAACAGAGCGGACTTCTAAAGAGTTCAAAAAGCAGATTGTGGGTATTCATCCCCACCGTGGTTTTTCCCAGTTGGGTTTCCACGTGAAAAATATGTGTGTCATGTGAAATGCTTTTGTCTTGTGATGCTTTGTTTTATCTATTATGCACTTGAAGGTTCTATGTTTTGTGCCTGTCTATAAAACATATTGAACTCCTTCTTGTGAAGATTTTGATAGTTAAAGTCTGCTAGTTCATGCATGTGAATATTATGATAATGTGGTATTGAGCTAAGAGAAAAGCTTAGTGAATGACCGGTTCGTGACTGATTGAGCTATACTGGATGCTACCAGTTGCACTCTGTTTTACCGGTATCTCTGTTTATCAGTCATTGTGAGTGTTTACTATCAAACCGGTTTTTTGGCATATTTGTGTCTGTACTGATTCACCCCCCCCCCCCCTCTCAGTATCGGTTTGGTACTAGTGGTTCATCATTGATTTATCAAATGTGGACAAAAATTTATCAACTGAGTTTTCACAAACCCTAATCCTAGCTCCTAGAATCGAACAAAGTGACTTACAACATGAGCATAGTCCTTGTTTGGATCTTGTGATAGCTCCATCTGATGTGCTCGATGTCGCTCCTCTGGCGTGTTGCTCACCTTGCCGAAATAGTGATCAACAAGATCGGGGGGCGGATGTCATGCTAGACTAGCAATATTAGCACTGCAGATCTTTCTCTCTCTCCTTTATTTCTCTTTTATGACCATTATTCTATATGTATCCCTGTTCTTCTATTGTTCCCTTAATGTCTACTTGGGGATGATGCAAAGCATTGAGATCTTCTCTTGGTCTCTTTCCTGTTGACTCAAAAGACATCCTCTCTTCTCTTTCTTCTAAGGTAGTGTCCTTTTTTGGGGAATGAAGATTATTATATGCATGTACATACATGATATACATGAGTTATCATACAACATACTAACCCCGAGGAAAGTGACACTACCTCATGTTTTGTGTTCATTATCCTTGGGTTATACCTCGATTGGGGGTTAAATCCTTGTGATAATGTGTTCACTCCTTCTCTCTCTATTGGGTGTATCCTACCTTAAAGCAATCACTCCCGATAAGACGCGTGTGATCGCTTTAACATGGGGGCATACACTCCACTCATATTTTCCTTCTTGTGATACTTAGAATTACTTAGTAAACTTTTTTTTGCTTTGTAATCTTTTGTATTCTTTCTTTCATAACTCATAGTGAAGAGAACTTTGCTACTTGCAGTCATGGTTCTCCCCTTCTCGATCTTCCCTTTTACTTTGTCAATTGAAGTCGTAAGATCCTAAGTCCACTGGGGGCTTGGCACATTTTGCCTCCTTGACGTGGTAAAAGTATTTCAATCTTGTTTCATTGAACTTTACCGGCAGTATTGGAGTACGCTTATACCTCCGCTAAAGTGGGGGATAAATGTAGTGTCATAAAATTGTGACCCTAGCAATTTGTGACTTCATTAGGGTCCTCACGCATGCGAGATCGAATCCTCTAGCCTGATCGAAGACTAGAGATTGTTCAACTTACGAAAATAGCTTCTTCCCTGGCCTCTGCATCACCCCGTCCACACTTTGCCCTGGAGAAAGGGGTAGGACAAGGGCGTGGCGCCACTTTCCCCCCTTGGATAGGGGCATGGCACCCTTGTCCTCCCAGGACAGAGGCATGGTTCCCCTGTCCCTACCCCATTTTGGGGCAGGACCCTTCCTAGGGTTGCATTGTTGGTTGTGCATCGGGCGGGAAACTCCCCCGATGTCGGCCCATGAGGAAATTCAAATATACTAACATGTATTTAAGGGGAATTCATCCTCCCATTTGCATAAGTGTAAGTTGGATAAGTTGAAGTTGGATAGGTTGAAGTTGGAGAGATCCAAGTGTGCACAAGCGATCAAGCATTCAAGCATTCTTTTCCAACATTGAGCATTTTCAACTCTCCCTTCAAGGCTAGGTGTTGCATTCAAGTCAAGGATTCAACCATTGAAGAGGAGATTGATTTCAACATTCAATTCCACACAAGCACTTCTATCAACATTGCCATCACAACCTCCCTTGAGGTGATTTACAACTCAGTCTTTCATTTACATCTACTTGCAAGTACTTTCTTTCATTACTTGGTTAATTCCAAAACTGGGATCTGACCTAAAGGCAAACCCCCAATCCCAACCCATTTTCCTCTCTTTTTTGTGTGTAGGTTGTAGGTGTGCAGCTGTACTTTCGGATTCGAGCTCCATTTGCAGAGGCAGAAAAACCCTTTTCGTTTCGTAGATTTTTTTGGAGGACCGTGTACATTCCCGCCACGGTTTGGGCAACTTTTCCTCAAATTCGTAGGGCGACTTCCTCTCAACATTTCACTGGCAGATCCAAGTGCACAACTTCATCTCATATTCTGATCTCAAGTTATAATCAGTTCTTTGTCACTTTTGCACTACATAAATCAATCAATTCCTTTCCATTTCAAACAAGGAAGAGGGGATCAACTTAACACTTCCAATTCATTTTGAATTCATTCTACCATCTTTTTGTGGAGAGATTGAATCTAGTGAGTTATCCTCTCCTCTTCCTAATGTAACATGTTGAAAAGTGCTTGAATGGTAATCAATAGCGAAGCTCTCATCTCTCTTTGAGGGAAAGGGTAGTTTCCTTCTTAATCTATCATTCACCATTTTCCCACCATTACAATTTGATTTTAAATTGAGTAATGCACTTTTGTATTAATAACTACAATAATTAGGTTCAAAATCAATCCGTGTTATCAACAAGTGCATGTTCTTGCATGAGGTTAACATTTGGCTTACTGGCTATTATAAGAAGCACAAGTGTTGGAATCATTGGACTTTCGCCTTTGATGTTTTCTCAAACTTTTACATATAATTTATAGGTCGTTTCCATTTGTAAGCAATAAAATTCTAAGAAGTATAGCTTTAATTAAACTTGTAACCTAAAACAACTTATAAGATTTGATTCATTATATCTTATAAATAGAAATATACCTTTTGAATAAAAGCTATGTATATAAAAAATATATATTTAGATGGCCTTACAATTTACACAAATCCTCTATAGTGATAACTCCACAATAAACATTTGGAGTAGTGGATATAAACTACCAATTAGAGAGAGTGCACTATATCCACAATAAGAGACAAAACATTAAACATGGTGTAGATTATCTACAAGTGTTAAAGAGAAGAGGGGCAGCCACAACCATTGATCGGGCATTGTGCATCACAATCAATTGCAATATTGTCATTTTCAAGCAATAGAGCTTGATTGAATAACAATGTTATATAAATTTGTAACTCAATATTATAGAATGCATTGTGTCGTTTTTTGTGATATTTTTATTTAAACTTGTAATTCAAAATAGAATCACACATTCTACAAGACTACATCCCAACCAATTCATTTCATCGAACATTTGTAGGTATAATGATTATGTCCACATTTGGCATACATACTCACAAGTCCATTTGTAACATGGTGGAATCCAATTTTTGAGGTTATGGGCATGGAACCACTTACCATATTGCATCACTCGCAAGTGAGTGCAAGCACCAAGGGCAATCCACTCAGGCAAATTCTATCAAAGAAATTTCTGATAGAAATAACTACCAATGTCCAAAACAACTAATTTGATGATATTAGTTACATGGATCCACCTGGGATTGCACAATTGACGCAATTGGAGGCTAGGTTCAATATTATAAATTTTTGAGCAATTTGAATGCCATCAAATACATTTCTAGTGAAATTCACCCTTGACAAATCAAGACCATGAGCTCTTCCCTCATCATTGCATCTTGTTGCAAATGAGCAACAATATGCTTGGAGTAGTGCATGATCTTCACATTTGTGCAAGAGTTGAAGATTAAAATAGAATAATAGGAGATAACTAGCATTCGAGATGGTATACAACTTACAAAATAGTTTTAATAAATTGGGTATTTTGAAAAATATTATATGTAACTTTTAAGATTTGAATATATATTAAATGTCTACAATTTCACATGTAATAAACCTGTTGAGCATCAAATTTGAATTAAGTAAAATATCTTGATTCGTAAGATTGAATTACAAGAGCCCTCCATTTTTAGAAAAAATCATTATTTTTATTGATATCATAATAACCCATAAGCTATCAAACAAATCTGATAGCATTCTATCGAAATATCCAAAATCCAAATAATATCGATGAGACCCAGCGATGTCTCATCGATATAAAAACGGCATCGAAGGAAAGGGAACATCAATGAACTCTAGAAAGGACTCATCTAAAGAAATGATTTTACCGACAGAAGATATCGAAGAAAGCAGAGACGTTTTCATCGATGGGAGAAAGCTTTCGAGGAAATAATACCATCAGCGCAGCATGAAGGAAACTCACCGAAAGAAGCATTCTTATCGAAAGAGTGATATCGATAAAACAGAAAAAAACTACATCGATAAAAGATATCGATAAGGATATGAGTTTCGAGAAGGCTAAAAGGCATGTTGCCGATATGTGTGGTTTCACCGATGCAACTTGATCGAGGAAGATTACTAATGAGCTTATCGATGAAAGATGATAGTGGAAGCAAATCATCAAAAGAAAATGGCTTCGATAAAACAATAGACCCATTCATCAAAGGAGTGTAGTGATGTCGATAGAAAAGGTGTTTTCGATGGAAGGATAAAAGAAGTCACCGAAGTCCAAAGTTTCTTCGACATGAAACCCGGTGGACATCAGATATATATTGATGAGGAGACGGAAATAATGACCGAATGCAGCATTTCGATGAAGGGAGAAAATACCTAGTCGAAGTAATGTTCGAAAAAAAAGTGTCGTATATAGAAACAAAAAGGTCGACGAACTAAATGATCCAAAGACATTCTCATCGAAATGATTATGGATTGTCGCAAAAATCAGAGATGAATCCAAGGGAGGTCACATCGCCATTACTTTCGAACGTGTGCCCAGGCGACGAACTGGAAGCAGAAATTGGGCGAATTCGCAGATAAAGCTCAAAGGAAAAACCCAAGAGACAGGAAAGGGAAGGGCGTTCCTTGGCCCAGGACTTGGATCGGGACAAAGACTTGTCACATTATGTGAATCAAATTCTGTCCAAATATTTCCTGATGGAAAACGACATGAGGATGCTAAACAAAGATATTGTGATGAATAAAGATGACAAGTACATCGAGCATATGGGGTACTTAATTTGTTTATCTTCCAGTTTGTTAACAAAAGTGTTAGTTAGCGGTTATATGTTGAAAAGCCACAACGCTTGGTGATAATGTATACTCTCATATAAAAGGGAAAACTTTTGTAATAGGGAAAAGGAATCATTAGAGGAGTCGATTATAGCCTCAGGCTTACCTTTGTACTTTTTGGAAAATATATAATATAATCAGTCGTTTTCCTTTGCGTTTATGTTGTGGATTATTGCATTTTCTGCAGGCAATTGCTTATGATATTATCTAAAGGAGATAAGGTTATTCGTGTTCTTCCAGTAAAATTTTGTGTTTCATATTGTAGATTTGGATCAAAAAGATTTACTCGCGAATTTTAATTGTTCCCTGTATTTCTTCCTTAGATGGTCTCTTAAAAGTTAGGGTTAAATTCATTCAAGCAGTTTACAATATAGACACTGAAGTAGAGCTCATAAGAAATAGTAACTGACAGACTCATCGAGAGGGGGTGGGTTTAAAAATTGTCTCATAAGTTTACACAATAAATCCTAAAGAAATATAAAAGACTTTGTAGCCCAAACAGCAAAGAAAGGCACTGGTCATCTATAGAATACAACTCATCAATTCACATTTCACTTTAAAAGTAATAGGAGTAGCTGAGTAGGAAATATAGAATAGACTAGCAATAGTGTATATACATAAATTTCAAGCACAAAGATCGAATAACTTCTACAACAACAATCTTGAACTCATCTGCTATATCTCCATCCTAGGAATTTATGTCATTCTGAGATAGGAGGAAATCAGATCAAGATACTTAATCTACTATAAAAAGCATTAGTCATTGAAAACAACTAGTGAGTAGGTATACCCGCCTAGGTCCTACAGAGCCTAAAGTGAGAGAGTTAGTAATCAAATAGGTTCACTCTATAAGTTGGCCAAGTCAATTGGAAGGTTTGAGCATAGAAGTTGGCATTTCCTTAGAACCTATCCAATCTATTGATTTGAGACCCAACAGATTGGCGACTCTGCTGGGGAACATTCAAAAAAAAAAAAGTACTCTGCTGTGGGAAAGAACCCATATACAAAATACAAATCCCTATAGAGAAGAAAGTTAGCGACTCTGAAATAAGAAATTTTATGTACAGAAGGAGGTCAATAACACAAGGCCACCCCATAGTCCAATTAAACTTTGATCAGAAGAGAAGTAAAAGAAATCCAAAGGAGAAATCAATAGATAGTCCGATGGAACCTAAAAATAACTTTATGAATGGGAAGTATAATCAGCACTATTCTGAAAACCATTCACATCCAGCCTTGAGTAAACAGAATTATACAGTTCCCACATACCCCAGGGATGAGGACCTGGCAGTTGTGGATAGAGCGCGGAAGGGAAATTCCCTCCTGGCTTTGAGAATCACCGTCCAAATTCAAGGACAGGAGCTTCAAGTTCCTCAGGCTCAAGCAAGGTGGATGCATCAGATCGTATGGCAGATTTGATGAAACAAATGATGGAAGCAACCATTGAAATGAAAGATGAAGGAAGAGTACAGGAATGTATAGAATCATGTGCTAGAGTGGGTATAAATATCAATGAAGATGATATTGATCATGACATGGAGAGATACAAGGCGATGTGTGAACAGGCAACCCAAGGATCAAATAGAGGGAGAAACAATACAGATAAAACCAATGTGAAGAACAATACTTACAAGGTGTCTGAAAACCCTCTATACAATCCTAGGCCAAATGACTTTCCATATAATAATATACCTCCTGAGCACCAACACAATCACTTCAACAACTTCCCATACCCCAGTTTACCTCTTGAGTATCAACATAACCAGTTCAATGCCTTTACATATCAAAACCACTTTCAACCACAAAACCAATTTCCTCCTGGTAATAACAATGTGAGACCAAACTATGGAAACTTTTTCCAAGGTGGATACTGACTGATGAACACATAACGCATCAGGCAGTTCGACTTTTCGGGGTCGATGGTGTATCCTCATCCTATCCCTAATGAAATTAGGACTACAATACCAAAGTTCACTGGGAGTAATGCCATCTCAGGGCAAGCACATTGCAAAGCTCTTGAAATAGTTATGGAGGATTTATGTCTCCCATATGAGGATGTCAAGATGAAGTTGTTCATGCAGTCATTGACAGAGGACGCCCGAGATTAGTTCAAAGCACTGCCAGATTTTTCAGTAAACAACCTTACAAAATTCAAAAGACTTTTTCTTGAGCAATACAGAGACCACAATAGCCCAAAGTTTGCCTTACATGAGATCATAAGCATCAAGAAGGATACAAATGAAGTAGTGGCCGATTTCAATAAGATATTTAATAGAGTTATGAATAAAATCCCGAACAGAATAAAACCAGTTCCTGAAGTTAGCATTTTGTACTACATGAATGCTTTTGACAGTAAAACAAACTATGAGCTCAAGACAAAGAATCCTACAACTCTTCAAGGAGTCATGAAAGCGGCCATAACTATAGAGAATAATAGAAAAGCAACTGGAACTATAGGAAGAAGGGAGGATGCAAGGTTGTTCGATCCAAAGGCCCCTAAACAAACAAAGGATGATGACAAGTTGGACAAGGTGTTGAATGTTCTCAAGGATTTGTCTGTCAGAGTGAATAAAACAGAGAAACAACAGTTTTATTGCCATGATAGGCCCAGATTGCATGATATGCCTTATAATACTACATGGAAAGACAGAAAACCAATGGACAAGAACCCGAAAGAAGGTAACCAAATACCAGATCCTTTGAGAAAAGTGGTGAACCAGGTGGTTGATGAACATATGTGGTGCTTAGCGTGTGATATGCCTCATTCTCCTTTAGTGTGTGCGGTGGCAATGAAGTTGCAAGGAAGAGAGGAACAATGTGAAGAATATGCAGATGATCATGCGATAAACTTACTATCCTTTGAGGACTGTGACTCATCTGAGGGGAGTGAAGGAAGTGATGTAAATTCTAGGCAGATTAATCAGCAGTGTTGTATGCAACAGGTATTCTCAGATGAGGAAGATGAAGTCAGGCTAAGGATCCCTACTAAAGAAGAACGAGAGAGGATTACTACAGCTGTTGTTGAACAAGCCAAAAGGACTTATATGCTAAGAAACAGAACCATAAACCCTGAACAAGGCAAACCATCAGGCATGTTCATAAAGGAGAGTAATAAAACATCTAAACCAATAATTAAGCCAAGCAAGACTTGGGGAGAAAACACAAATTTAATTAGGGAAAAGGAGTTGCAAGTTTCTAGGATGCAAAAGGGTGATAAGGACATGACGGTGGACACTTCAATACTGCCTACTACGACATCATTTGATATTGCCAACACCTTGGCATAGATGAAGGTCTCTGTTCCACTACTTGAAATGATGAAGTTTCCAGAATACCGAGAAAAAACCTTGAAGGTGATCAATGGTGTATCTAAGGAAGAGACCAAGGGACATAAACAAAATAGCCAAAATAATGATAACCCTGTTCCAACCATATATTTAGGGTCAACAATAACAAAAAATCCCTCTCAATTAGACCCATTTTATTTAACCCTGATGATCAATAACAAGATGATAAAAAATTGCATGATTGACTCAGGAGCTGCTATAAATGTAATGCCAGTAGGAGTCATGAAAGAATTTAGAATGTCAGTGGACACAAATTTTGGTAAATACTATGCCATGGATAACTGTTCTGTCCCAATGGTTGGTGTCATGAAGGATGTTGAATTCAAATTGGCAGCATGTCCAGAAGCATCTTATAAAACATACATCACTGTGGTTGATGTCCCTCCTAACTATGGTATGTTATTGTCAAGACAATGGTCAAACCTGATAGGAGGCCATGTCCAGCTAGACTTATCATATGCTACTATACCAGTAAATGGACAGGAGGTAAGGATTGAGAGAGAACCTCGCTCTGAATACATCATCGAGGAGGCAGAACCTGTTGATTTGGTATGTTTCATCCAGTCAGATATGGACAACTTCAAAGTGGAGTTGACGAAAACAAAATTGAGAGGATTGACCCCGATAGAGTCTATAGTCAAGAAGAGTAAAGATCAAGTATGGAAGATGTACTTTGATGGAACATGCAGCAAAGAAGGAAGTGGGGCTGGAATTGTATTTATCTTACCAAATGGAGAGACGTTCAAGTATTCTTTCAAACTGATGTTTGAGTGTACAAATAATATTGCAGAATACGAAGCCTTACTCACTGAACTTAATGTGGCTACCAAGCATGGAATTAAATTGCTCGGTGTCTTTGGGGATTCAGAACTAGTAATATCTCAAATCAAACAAAAGTATGCCTCCAAACATCTCAGGTTGAAACAATACAGGGATGTTGTATGGGATACCATGGAACTGTTTGATGCTTTCCAGATAAGTTGGATTGACAGATCAAAGAATATCATGGCTGACTTCTTGGCCAATGTTTCTTTGAAGGTAAATGATATAACACTGAATGGAGTCTCAGAAATGGAAATAAAAGTCAGACCTTCTGTTCCAGATAACTTGTATAACTAGCAAGTTTTTCGTGATGACAATGATTTGTTAAAATTCTTACACTGTGTGGATCACTACCAAGCATGAGCTATCAACTTCAATGATTCTGTAGAAATGACAAATGGGAAAGAGACTCTGTTGGAACAAGAAATCATACAATTAAAATCAATTAAAATACCTAGAGGACTAGTTGCACTGGAAAGAGCTTTCAACATACAAGACAAAGTTGAAATCAAAGGAACCTCAGTCAAAGAAAATGATGTTGAGTAGATTAATCTGGGAAGCAAAGAATCACCAAGACATGTTTTTATTGGTAATAAATTGACTCCTAAAATGAAGCAGCAATTAGTAATGTTACTTAGAAAATATAAGCACGTATTTGCATGGTCTTATGATGACCTCAAAGCATACAAGGAGGATCTCTTCCAACATGAGATACCTCTTAAGCCTGATGCTAAACCATTCAGACAAAAGCAGAGGCCTATAAACCCCACTTTACTCCCTAAGATGAAAGAGGAAATAATAAAAATGAAAGATGCGGGAATAATTAAACCTTGTAGATACTCTACTTGGGTTTCAAATTTGGTACCTGTCAGAAAGAAAAATGGGGACATAAGACTATGTGTGGACTTCAGAAAGTTGAACATATCATCATTAAAAGATAATTATCCTTTGCCAAACATGGATAATATGCTAGAGAAAGTAACTGGATGTGATTTATTGTCCATGATGGATGGGTTCTCGGGGTATAATCAGGTAAAAGTTAAAGAAGCTGAACAATATAAGACAACTTTCACAATACCATGGGGCACATATGTATATGCAAGAATGCCATTCGGATTAACAAATGCAGGGGCAACATTTCAAAGGGCAATGGATGTAGCATTTGTAGAACTGATTGATATAATAATGGTGGTGTATTAGGATGATTTAACAGCTTATTCAAAAAGGGCTGAAGATCATTGCGATCACCTTGAGAAAGTATTCAAGAAAGCTCTGGAATATGGAATTTCCCTCAATCCGAAGAAATGTTATTTCGCAGTTGAAGAAGGGAAGCTCCTGGGACATATAGTGTCCAAGGAAGGGGTGAAAATTGACCCTGAAAGAGTAGCTACAATAAATGAAATACCTATCCCTAAGACTATCAAAGTTGTTCAATCATTTTTGGGACAAATCAATTTTGTCAGAAGATTCATCCTTAATTTTGCAGATATCATAAAACCTATAGTGAGGATGCTGAAAAAGGAAGCTAAGATTGATTGGGATTCAGAGGCATTAGATGCATTTCTAGATATAAAAAGGGCAATATCTGAGGCACCAGTATTGATATCCCCAGATTTCAATAAACCTTTTTTAATTTTTTCAATTGCATCTCGTCATACAGTGGCAGCAGTGTTATTACAAAAGAACCAGGACAATTGTGAACAGCCTATTGCGTATTTCAGTAAGTCACTGAATTCATCCAAAATTAAATATGACCTAAATGAAAAACAAGCTTATGCCTTGGTAAAAGCAGTAAAACAATTCAGACCATATTTGGTAGGCGCATAAGTTATAGCATATGTTCCCAATGCAGCAGTGAAGGACATATTTAGACAAATTGAGGTCACAGGAAAAAGATGTAAATGGATCAACCAGATTCAAGAATTCAATATTGAGCTCAAGATTTCACAAGTTATCAAAGGTCGAGGATTGGCTAAAATTATGGCAGGAGCGGGGGTTGAAGAATTTCAGGTAAATGAGGTTGGACTAGATGAAGCTAGTTTCAGTATTGAAAATACAGCCTGGTATGCAGATATCATGTATTATCTCAAACACATAAGATGTCCAGATGGTATGACTGATAATCAAAAGAGAACATTAAAACTGAAATCCGCAAAATATGTGATCATCAATGGAGACTTGTATTGGAAAAATAAAGATGGTATATTGCTGCTATGCCTAGATGATGAACACCAAGCAAAGAAGATCCTACAAGAGATGCATGAAGGGGTTTGTGGTGGTCATTTTTCAACCAAAACTACTGCACACAAGATATTGAGAGCTGGATATTTTTGGCCATGTGTCTTCAATGATTCCTATGCTTATATTAGAAAATGTGAGGCTTGTCAGAAATTCTCAGGCAAAATGAAGTATCAAGGATCACTCCCACTAAGACCAATGCAGGTTGAAGAACCATTTCAACAGTGGGGAATAGACTTTATAGGAGAGATATCAGAAAAGTTGAGTGGAGGACACAGATGGATTTTAGTTGCCACAGATTACTTTACCAAATGGGTGGAAGCAATACCTACTAAACAGGCCACCAGTAAAATAGTGATAAAATTCATACTGAAAAATATCATTACTAGATTCGGTGTTCCTGCAAGGATCATCTCCGATAATGGCATGGCTTTCAGGTCTGAAGAATTCAATACCTTTTGTGAAGAATATGGCATCACAATATCACATTCATCCCCTTACCACCCTCAGGGTAATGGGCAAGTTGGGTCTAGTAACAAAAACATCCTAAAAGATTATCAAAAGAGTGCTAAGACAAAATAAAAGGGTGTGGGACTCAAAACTGAATCTAGCATTATGGGCAGATAGAATAACAGTAAAAAAATCTACAGGGAGGTCCCCATATGAGTCAGTCTATGGTAAAAGGGCTAGACTCCTTTTGGATAACCTCCTACCTGTACATAAATTCATAGCATAGGAAGGGATAGAGATTGATGACCCTTTACAGGAGAGGCTGATATAGTTGGTAGAGCTTGATGAAGTCAAGACAGAAGCACAGGAGCAAAACATTAAAATTCAGAATCAGATGAAAAAATTGTATGACAAAAGAACAACAGAGAGAAAGTTTAAAATTGGTGATTTGGTTTTAATGTGGAACGCCAGGAGCCAAGATAAAGGTAAGCATGGCAAGTTTGAGGCTTTATGGCTTAGACCATATGCGATAATGGATAAAGCAAGGGAAGATTCTTATTTCCTCCAGAGTGCTACGGGAGAAGTTCAGGAACTGCCAGTACATGGACAATTCTTGAAAAACTTCTTTTCTTGAAAATAGCCTTCTCCATGTACAGTAGTTTAGGTTTCGCCCCCATGGTAAAAACCACATTTCCTTTGATTTTTCCCTATATAAACCAGAGAGTCTAGATTCTTGAAGGTATCCGTAGCATACCCCCATCCCCAGTCAAAGCCACTGTTGAGCATCAAATTGAATAAAGTAAAATATCTTGATTCGTAAGATTGAATTACAAGAGCCCTCCATTTTTAGAAAAAACCATTATTTTTATTGATATCATAATAACCCATAAGTTATCGAACAAATCTGATAGCATTATATCGAAATATCCAAAATCCAAATAATATCGATGAGACCCAGCAATGTCTCATCGATATAAAAAGGGCATCGAAGGAAAGGGAACGCCGATGAACTCTAGAAAGGACTCATCGAAAGCAATGATTTTACCGACAGAAGATATTGAAGAAAGCAGAGACGTTTTCATCGACGGGAGAAAGCTTTTGAGGAAATAATACCATCGGTGCAACATGAAGGAAACTCACCGAAAGAAGCATTCTTATTGAAAGAGTGATATCGATAAAACAGAAGAAAACTACATCGATAAAAGATATCGATAAGGATATGAGTTTAGAGGAGGCTAAAAGGCATGTTGCCGATATGTGTGGTTTCACCGATGCAACTTGATCGAGGAATATTACTAATGAGCTTATCGATGAAAGATGATAGTGGAAGCAAATCATCAAAAGAAAATGGCTTAGATAAAACAATAGACCCATTCATCGAAGGAGTGTAGTGATGTCGATAGAAAAGGTGTTTTCGATGGAAGGATAAAAGAAGTCACTAAAGTCCAAAGTTTCTTTGACATGAAACCCGGTGGGCATCAAATATATATCGATGAGGAGACATCAATAATGACCGAATGCAGCATTTCGATAAAGGGAGAAAATACCTAGTCGAAGTAATGTTCAAAACAAAAGTGTTGTATATAGAAACAAAAAGGTCGATGGACTAAATGATCCAAAGACATATTCTCATCGAAATGATTATGGATTGTCGCGAAAATCAGAGATGAATCCAGGTGAGGTCACATCGCCATTACTTTCGAACGTGTGCCCAGGCGACGAACTAGAAGCAGAAATTGGGCGAATTCGCAGATAAAGCTCAAAGGAAAAACCCAAGAGATAAGAAAGGGAAGGGCGTTCCTTGGCCCAGGACTTGGATCGGGACAAAGACTTGTCACATTATGTGAATCAAATTCTATCCAAATATTTCTTGACGGAAAACAACATGAGGATGCTAAACAAAGATATTGTGATGAATAAAGATGACAAGTACATCGAGCACATGGGGTACTTAATTTGTTTATCTTCCAGTTTGTTAACAAAAGTGTTAGTTAGCGGTTATATGTTGAAAAGCCACAACGCTTGGTGTTAATGTATACTCTCATATAAAGGGGAAAACTTTTGTAATAGGGAAAAGGAATCATTAGAGAAGGAGTAGATTATAGCCTCAGGCTTACCATTGTACTTTTTGGAAAATATATAATATAATCAGTCGTTTTCCTTTGCGTTTATGTTGTGGATTATTGCATTTTCTACAGGCAGTTGCTTATGATATTATCTAAAGGAGATAAGGTTATTCGTGTTCTTCTAGTAAAATTTTGTGTTTCATATTGTAGATTTGGATCAAAAAGATTTACTCGTGAATTGTAATTGTTCCCTGTATTTCTTCCTTGGATGGTCTCTTAAAAGTTAGGGTTAAATTCATTCAAGCAGTTTACAATATAGACACTGAAGTAGAGCTCATAAGAAACAGTAACTGACAGACTCATCGAGAGGGGGTGGGTTTAAAAATTGTCTCATAAGTTTACACAATAAGTCCTAAAGAAATATAAAAGACTTTGTAGCCCAAACAGCGAAGAAAGGCACTGGTCATCTATAGAATACAACTCATCAGTTCACATTTCACTTTAAAAGTAATAGGAGTAGCTGAGTAGGAAATATAGAATAGACTAGCAATAGTGTATATACATAAATTTCAAGCACAAAGATCGAATAACTTCTACAACAACAATCTTGAACTCATCTGCTATATCTCCATCCTAGGAATTTATGTCATTCTGAGATAGGAGGAAATCAGATCAAGATACTTAATCTACTATAAAAAGCATTAGTCATTGAAAACAACTAGTGAGTAGGTATACCCGCCTAGGTCCTGAAGAGCCTAAAGTGAAAGAGTTAGTAATCAAATAGGTTCACTCTATAAGTTGGCCAAGTCAATTGGAAGGTTTGAGCATAGGAGTTGGCATTTCCTTAGAACCTATCCAATCTGTTGATTTGAGACCCAACAAAACCCATAAGTAAGATTTAAATATATATTGAATATCTAAGATTTGAATATGTCTACAATTTGAAGTAATAAACCCATAAGTGAAATATGAAATGTGATGTGCACGAGTAAAAAGGAAACTAGCATTCGAGATGGTATACAAGTTAAAAAATCAAGAGCATGAGCTCTTCCCTCATCATTGCATCTTGTTGCAAATGAGCAACCATAAGCTTGGAGTAGTGCATGATCTTCACATTTGTGCAAGAATTGAAGATTTAAAATAGAATAATAGGAGGAGATAAACTAGCATTCGAGATGGTATACAATTTACAAAAGAGTTTTAATAAACTCGATATTTTGAAAAACATTATATGCAACTTTTAAGATTTGAATATATATTAAATGTTTGCTATTTGTAACATGGTGGAATCCAATTTTTGAGGTTATGTGCATGGAACTACTTACCATATTGCATCACTTGCAAGTGAGTGCAATCACCAAGGGCGATCCACTCAGGCAAGTTCTATCAAAGAAATTCCTACCAATGTCCAAAACAACTAAGTTGATGATATCAGTTGCATGGATCCATCGGGGATTGCACGATTGAAGCCATTGGAGGCTAGGTTCAATATTGTGATTTTTTGAGGAATTTGAATGCCATCAGACACATTTCTAGTTAAATTCACCCTTGAAAAATCAAGACCATGAGTTCTTCCCTCATCATTGCATCTTGTTGCAAATGAGCAACAATATGCTTGAAGTAGTGCATGATCTTCACATTTGTGCAAGAGTTGAAGATTAAAATAGAATAATAGGAGGGCATAAACTAGCATTCGAGATGGTATACAAGTTACAAAAGAGTTTTAATAAACTCGATATTTTGAAGAACATTATATGTAACTTCTAAGATTTGAATATATATTAAATGTCTACAATTTGAAGTGTAATGAACCCATAGGTAAGATTTGAATATATATTGGATATCTAAGATTTGAATATGTCTACAATTTGAAGTAATAAACTCATTAAGTGAAATATGAAATGTGATGTGCATGAGTAAAAAGGAAACTAGCATTCGAGATGGTATACAAGTTACAAAAGAGTTTTAATTAAATCAATATTTTGAAAAATATTATATTTCACTTTTAAGATTTGAATATATATTAAATGTCTATAATTTGAAGTGTAATGAATTCGTAAGTAAGATTTGAATATATATTGGATATCTAAGATTTAAATATGCCTACAATTTGAAGTAATAAACCCATAAGTGAAATATGAAATGTGATGTGCATAAGTGAAAAAGAAACTAACATTCGAAATGGTATACAAGTTATCAAAGAGTTTTAATAAACTCGACATTTTGAAGAACATTATATGTAACTTTTAAGATTTGAATGTATATTAAATGTCTACAATTTGAACTCTAAATATATATTGAATATCAAAGATTTGAATAAGAAGTAATAAAAATGATGTGTGTGATGAACTATTTATGAAGATATTTTAAGTATCTAAGATATGAATATGAAATTAAAAAAGTGATTTGAATATGAAGTAAAAAAAAAAGTGATGTACGTGTCACACTACATTCCCTCCACCCACTTTAAAGACTTACGTTCTTTAACATTACGCACACCACTAGGTGTTACAGGCTCACGTTACGAGGTTAAAGCTTTCATTTTTTCTACCGAGAATACCTAAACGCCCTCTTTTTATCGTGCTGTCGCATGTGGGATTTCTAAATACCTGCTACGCCCTCCCCTGCATACCTCTTCCTCTTCTGCGCATGTTCAATGCCATGGTCTCTTTAATGTTTTATGAAGCTGGACCATAATAACAGTGACCCCTTCCAATTGGGACGGGTATTTGACCCCAGGCTGCCTAATATCTTTTGGTATTGTGGGTGATGCTTCCCTGCGACTTGCACACTTGTGCAATAAGCTAGTACACGTTGTTCCTTTCAAAAGGTTGAGGGGGCGGTTGAAGCTTCAGCTCCTCCTCCCTGAGAATGTGACAATGGCAGATGAGTTAAGGATGCACAACACAGGGAAGCACCAAAGATCTTGGCGTCTGCAGGTTTTTATGGAATTGAATTAGCTGCAATCAAGATACAGTAGCAACTTGCATTATGTGGTAACTAGTTTCTCACTACAAAGTATGTTGGAGACCATCACAACTTATATCCTGTCCATCCTCGTTACAGAGGGACGCCAGAAGGACTGAAATTATCCAGGGAAGTAAGTTTAAGGGTTTAGATCAGCCTATAGGGAATGGTGATATTAAACCTTAGTATGCGGTTGTAGCAACTTAGGGTTGGAACAACCATTTGTTTGACAAGGATTATGGAGTGTTTCGTAACTTCTATTGAGTTTTTATTTGGCCATGTTTTGCTCTGTTTGCTGATGCTCTCGGTTGTGGTTTTCTGACATTCTTTTTGTTGTTGCTCTCGTTTGTGGTTTTCTGACATTCTGTTTGCTGTTGCTCTCGGTTGTGATTTTCTGACATCCTATTGCTCTCAGCCTGCTACAACCTTACGTGGGTGGCTCATGCAAGACTTTTGTTAGTTTCTGGTGTTGTTTTGCTAATGGAAATTAAGTTACGCCTTATTTGCAGCCTACACCAGCCCTTTGCAATAGTATCCTGCACGTTGTCTGACTCATTGATCAACCCCACAAGATTCTTCTACTCTTGTGATTATAAAAAATGCATACAAGTTTCCATAATCATATCTCAGTCCATATTTTTTGTCTAAACTTGTATTGACTGGAACATATGTATCAGTCCCAACTGTATAATACTTGTATTTTGTATCAGAAAGTGATACCTTCAGGACATGTTTAACATCAGGACCAGTAATGGACGTATCCCATTCAAGAATTCCCAATGGAGCAACGAGATAAAAATTAGGGCACTCCGTTTCTTGAGGAATGGAAAGGGTGCTAATTTTTCGTCCACTCAACAAAATCTTTGCTCATGTAAAGGAGGGCCTTTTCATTATGATGTCGATCCTCCTTGTTACCCACAACAATTCTCCATCCCAAGCTAGGCGGTGGTTGGATCTCTCAAAGAGCTACCATTAATTCCATTTTTTGGAAGTATAATTGGATTCGCAGGGATCAGATGCAGATGCATTTTTAGGAACAACAATATTCTGGACAAACAGGTGACTCAAAAATGCATTCAATATTGAAGATGATCCCAAGGCTCTTGCTATGGTGAAAAAGACGATTCTACAGCAGGTTAGGTAAACACTGAGTAGAACCAGAACAAGTGATCTATTCAAAAGACCTTAATGGACAATCTAGCAGAAATGGTGGGTTTGCAAGGTTGAATCTATCTAAAAGATAAAAATCCATGGCACAATCCAACCCCAGCCATGGTCATGCTTGAAATTAAGTCAGTCAAAGTAAACTTAGAAATCATTAGGGAAACTTTTTGGAAGAAGCACAGGACCACACACATATTCCTAGCAAAGATGAGGCCATTGAGAATCAATTTGCTAATACTACCTGGCCTTCATTGTGATTGTGATCCCTGTGAATTTTATATAAGGCCTGTCACGTTTGGGGAAGCTCTTATAGATCTTTACCTCCTGTTTGATGCAAAGGTCTGGAAGTCTTCAATATTAGGGAGATGGTGGCAATGAAAACTTAAAAAGCAATGTGCCTGCTGCATTTTTGAAATAATGGTGGCACTCATATGGATGTTAGGATGATGCTGATGGATGTTAGAATGATGTAGGTGCTTCTAGCTTTTCGAATCGAGCCAGCAATCAAATGATGATGGCGTTATGACATTTTCTTTGAATGTGAATTGGCAGATTTTTTTACTGATTCCAAATGGTTTATCATTCAAAGATGAAGGTCCTGCTCACAGCTTCTGTTTCACCAAACAAAAAAATATGAATATATCTAACTTTCGCATATAGAACAAAAATAATGACACCCTTAAATTTGGATGCCTGTGAATGTTACATAAATCCTGAAGGGATATTTCAATTATCACAAAAAGATGCTTAAGAACAACGAATAGGGGAGAAATCAATCTCCTATTCAAATTGCATTGAATCTTCAAACATGTCCTAAATTAAAAATAAAACATCATTTACAATCGTAATTTCATAATATATTCATTTCAATTTGATCAATGCACTAATTATATGTTCATAATTTATTTGTTAAGGTTTCACGAAGAAATTCTCTCTCATGAATGGATTCTCAAATTCAATTTTTAATTTTCATTCTCTAAAATAATATTTCACATGTTTCTAGCATCATTTAAATCAATCTACCATGTATGCAACTTCCAAATTCATCATTCTATCTTTGCCTAGTTTTTAAGCCTCTTCACCACACCAAAAAAAACTAGATTTAATTTCCCAAATTCCATTTAAGAATTAATATATTCAAAAATAAATTTGAGTGCATTTCCAAATTTATTGTATTCACTTCTCTATGATCCTAGTTTCTCACAATTTGATTCTTCTAATTATTTTTAAAGTTTCATACTAGCATAATCTAGTTTCTTCAATTGAAAGTAATTATAAATTTTGCATAGAATTCATTCAACATTCACCCATGAGTCTACAATCACTCATAATTCATTTAAATACCAATTTGAAGTGTTTTCTAAAGCATTTCATCGTTAAGAATCTAACCTCTAAAAACAATTTGATGAAGACAAGCAAAACCCTTGAACAAACACTTAAAGCCTCTCTCAAATCCTTTAACAATTCTAAAGCATTTCATCGTTAAGAATCTAACTTCTAAAAACAATTTGATGAAGACAAGCAAAACCCTTGAACAAACACTTAAAGCCTCTCTCAAATCCTTTAGCAAGCCCTTTCCAACCTCTTGACATTCTAAAGTACTTTCTCACAGCGGTTCAATATTAGCTGCGAGTATGCATTTAGTGAATAATATGTAATTCAATGTTGTCAATATGTTGTAAAACATCACAACATTCCCTAGTTGCATTTATTTGGAAAAATACCAAGATCTTGTTACAGTGCATGATAAAATCAAAGAAATGTTAAGTTTTACGATAGAAAGGCCTAGGAGAAGTATTCTATTTGATGATGTTGGTTGCAAGATTAATACTATTAATAACAATAAAATATGTCTTTTGATTAAACACATTAATTAATAGGAAGAAAATAAATTAGGTTGAAGTGGTGATTATAGTAGTGTGAAAGAAGAGTTATCAAACTATTCAAATGGTATATAGTTAATAATGAGTTTTTTCTTTTTATTGAAAATCGAGAGTAACAGTGTTTACAAAAAATTACAAAGAGGCAATGCCTCAACCACCAAAGTCACTGAGGAAGATATCACCAAGACATAGAAAATCCTATCTATCTATGGAGACTATACAAGTAGAGTGGGTATACAAAAAACATAAGAAAACAGTGCTCTAGTGTAAAATGTCATCGAAGGAGTCCACCCAGGTGGTCCATCCTTGGGGCCCTTCCATCCAGATCACCTTCTTTTTGTCTAGAATTGGAGCAAGCATGGCAGTGTGATCAGCATCAAGTATCATGTTGTTGCAAATCTCGATGTGCAGCTTCTTCAAAGCTTCTTTGAAGGAAGATAGGTTGTTCACGAGCCGCCTCCATTCATAGCCATTCTTCATCTCATATACGAACATGGTAGCGTGCCCATCTCCGAGAAATCTAAGGAGCTTATGTTTTTCCACGTTCATGAGAAAACAGACCTGAGAAGCAATTTTAAAGAAGGCGAGTCTACGAAAAGACTTAGTAAGACATCGGGTGTCACCATTGTACCTATCTTCATTTCTAATTTTCCATATAAACCAAAGGATATAAGAGGATAAAATAAACCAGAACAGATTAGCATCTTTTTTTAACCCAGCAATATGACCAGAAATAATGTTAAAAACATTCCCATGAATAGGAACAGCAAAACCAAATATTAACCAACCTCCCTGGCGAAAGAAAAGTCAAAGAATATGTGCCTGCAAGTGTCAAGAAGTCTGCAAATGGAACCCATGTTAGTATTAAACGGATCTTTTCTCAAGGGAAGTCTATCAATAATAAGCTGCCACTTAAAGCACTGTATTTTAGGAGGGATTGGGCTTTTCCAGATCCGAAGAAAGCATTTTTGCCAAAGATTAACAGATGGATCCAAGTACCACATTACATTAGTATGTTCAATAATAGAATCATCCTTAGAAATCAAATCATAAATACTACGGCTCTTGACCTTGGGTAGGGGGAGCCATCTTTCCACTTGAAGGTCAGAAATTTGTGGGAATCCAGGTCAGTAGTGGAGGGCAGAGCAAGGGTTTCCCAGGCTCTTTTAACCATGAGGTAGGTTCTTTTCTAGGTAGGTGGCAGGTTAAAGGAGGAGCTTAATTCTTCCCAGCTGATCAGTGTATCATTGTCAAACAAATCCATGAAGTAATTAATACCAGTTCTAGCCCATAGTTTGGCCGAGCAACCTTGGGTAAGGGCAAGAGGTTTATTAGCATGGTAGAGATTCCACCATATGGATCTTTCCCCATGAAGAACACCATTACTGCTAACACCAGAGTTGTCAACAAGACATCTAACATGTTCCCAAGCCTTCCAAATGGATCTAAAAACACATGAGCCTTGCACGGAGATAGGAAACCTGCCCGCAACAAGATCAACAAGAGGGAGGGACTTCCAAGATTTAGCATTTTTAGGAACACCCCTTTCAATGTTATTTAATAATGAGTTTTAATAATACTACTATAATAATATAGAGTTGATAAAATTATAAAGAATGCTACTCATCTCTTTGCTTACTATAGTATTTTTATTTATTTGGTAAAATAAACTTTGGCTAAGACTTTATAGAGTCTCTAATCTCAAGGGCTTTCACTTAACAATATATCATTTTTAGGTAGGCTGACTTTGTTAGATAATTTATGTGTTGCAACTTTCATAGGCTATTATTTTGTATCTATTATGAAGCTTAAAAGATTTAAAAGATTTAAAGCTTTATTTTCTTTCTCAAAAATTGGTATCATTGTAGATTATAATTCTTCATAAAACTTGAATATACTTTTTATATTGGAAAAAGAGTACAAATATGGTTCATACAAATAGTCTTGATAAAAAAATCAAATAATATAAAACTTCTAAGAAGGGTACATACGATATTAATATCTACTAAAAACTTGCTCACAAGGAGCATATAAGATAACTATAATCTAGCTTGAACCCAAAATTCTACAACTCAATATAAAAACTCCACATAATCTAGCTTGAACCCAAAATTCTAAAACTCAATATAAAAAACTCCACATAATCTAGATTACTTTTACATATTTTTGAATCTCTTGTTTGGTACCGCAACATGATCTATGTGTTACCGATTTTTCAAGCAAGGCACGTGTTGAATGCTTAGTGCTAGTAGGGTTTGGTACTATTTGTGATATGCTTAGATTTAATCCAATACTAATTGTTTGGGATTTTGATGCATCTATGTTTGTCTAATATTCTTTCAAGATCCGACATGTGACACTATTAGATTTTTCAATATGTAGAGGGCTTCATGCGATTTAATGCATCTTCATGTCTTATCTTTTTTTTAGTATTATAGACCATATTTACCCTTTACTCTATTAGTGTATTCATAAACCCTGCATTATACGAGACTACAACCTTGCAAATTGATTATATTGAACACTTCATATGCTTGATGAATATTTCTACATTTGGCATACACACTCACAACTCCATTTGTAATATGGTGGAATGGATTTTTTGATAATGTGGGCATGGATTTGCTTACTCTTTGTATTACTTGTAAGTGAGTGCAAGCACTAAGGGCAATCTGTTGGGAGAGCTCCTATCAAAGAAATTCCTATTAATGTAAAGGGAAAAAAACAAACTTATTCAATGGGATTAGCTATGGGTCCACCTAGGAGAGCACAATTGAATCTATTGAAGTCCATATTCAATTTTTTAATTTTCCTAAGAATTTAAATACCATCAAACACATTTCCAATGATATCCGACCTCGAAAAAGCAAGGCCATGAGCTTTTCCCTCATCACTATTACTCGTTGCAAATGAGCAACAATATGTTCAAGCCAATACATTTGGGCTCCAATCATGGAGTTGGCCCAAAGGGTCATCTAGATTGGATTTGAGCCTCACTTCAACCATGTCATCTTCATACACATTATCACGACACACACACAAAACATCATATTTAATGCTTATGATAAGCTCCAATAGTCTCTTGCTAGGACCAAATTAATTGACTTCCTCCACCTTCAACACTTTTTTTTCTTCTCATTCAAATGATGTGTCAAGACTAACGCACAACATAAATGTGCCCAACTTTTCGGTAGTCAGAACAACAAATCCAAAACTATAGTTGATTCTTCAAATTAGTTGCAAGTGATTAGCGAGAGATGTTTGTTGTAGAGATAGCATCAAGATACATGACTATAAAATTCCACCAAAAACACACTATTTTCACCCTAATAATTAGTAAAATATTTGTAATAGAAAAAATCTAAGAGCCCATGCTCAACATAATTTTATTATCTTGTGCCTCAACAAAAATTTCAAAGCCTTTTATACTGGTATTTACACTACTCCCACCTTGGTCAACTGTAACTGCTATCATAAAGTAGAGTACTAATTCTTCTCACTAGCTGCTCAATAATTTAATTATTAGACTCACACTTAATCCGTCACTGCCTTTTTAATATTATTGGCTTCTTATGTACATAATATATTGGTACATAAATGACATATAGTATTTGATCAAAGCTTCAAATTACACAATTCTTGCAATCTTTAATATTTCTTCTTCTCTAACTTATGTTTTGCATCATCTTAGGGATTGCACAATTTCAAATATTTGGTGGATGGCACTGTCACCAACATTCTTTGAGCATTTATTTTGACTCTTGATATTTCCAAGGGAGTCAAAGATAACACACTTCAACGTCATGGCATGTGTCCCACTCTGGAATCTTCCAAAAGTTAAAATAAAAAATTGGAATGTGCTAAATTATGTCAATGATTGGGTGAAAATATAGGCTTTTCATATATACAAAATTCTTGATAGTTCTATATTTATTGTTTGTTAACAAAAACCTAGAATGTGGACTAAATTAGTCCTATTTTTACTTCTAATATCAGTTAGATGTGGAGAGGTTGGATTTGAATTAGTCTTTGCTGGATAAACAATGCTAACATTCAATAATTACTTGGTCTTCATGCATACAATACAATTAAAGTAAATTATTTGGGATGCCTATTTTTTGGTGAATGCGAGCTGAGCTTCTATTTCAGTAACTTTTTGGCCCATAATTAATTAGAATTTATAATCCATTTATGCTAAAAATTAATGAAGTGGTAAACAAAAATGTAAAGAAGGGTATTCATCTCTTACCTATTTTCCTAGGCCAACATCGCCTATATTTATATTTCCATGGTGTCACTATGGGTGTATACTTGTTTTTTCCTAGATAGCTAAGATGAGTAACAAACATTGATTGTTAAGCACACAAATTTTTACTTTCATTTTTTAAGACATTTGTATCTTTCAATATAAACAAGGAAAAAAGTGCACAAATTCATAAATATGCAACCATCACCAAGAGAATTTATAATGACTCTTAGAGTAAGGAGAGACTATTTAAGGAAGGATATCAGGGCATGGTACTGCAATTGCATATCGTAGAATTATAATATGCAAAAACTCAAGATCTATCAAGCTTTAAAAAATATATAATTTTGGAAAATATAGAAAAGCAGTCAATACCTCAAATTGAGACCCTAGATGATTAAGATTAGCCTTGAAAAAGTGTCGAGAATTACATTGGCATCACACTCAACTCTTTAAGACTCTTCTCCACATGAAATTTCAAATCAAGCACACTCCTAGGTCAAAAATTATGGCCTTCAAGAGTCCTTGCATTTGTTTGTAACTCTAGTGGGTTGTTAATGGTTATTTGTATAGAAAAATAAGTCCCTGAGAAGATTAATCTTGGGTGGCTTTACAATAAATGGTGACATGTGATGGAATTAAAGAATGTAATTGAGATAATATAATTTGAGAAGAGGAGAGGATAAAAATAGGATAATATTCAAATCTATATAATAGTGATATTGGGGAAGGATTTTGAGCTATTGCACATAAGGAGATGGAACTCAAGATTACTATGGCTTAAAGGTATATAAAGGAGGATCTATGAAGAGGATAAAAAATATGCAAAGTGTATATAATGATTTGTAAAAATTGGAGAAACAAAATAGATGTTTCTAGATTTATAGCGTGTTCTTTTATATTAATGTGGAATATTCTTAAATATTTTAAGAGATGAAGTCAGCTCATAATAGAGATATAGAGCCAAAAAAGTGAACCTTAACAAATGAAGCTATGACTAATTTTAGATAGCATTCTTGTTGATATGATCTAATTGAAAATGTAGTAAGTTTTAGAGTTATAATGGTTGTCAAAGCTAAAATAAATTAAAAAAATCATGGAAACAAGCATTTGGGGTATTATTTTCCTAATGGACTTAATTTATCGAGCTTTCAAGGTTTGTTGGGGATGAAATCCTAAGGTTGTATGAATAATAGAAAGGATATGAAAGGATATAATGGACTAAGTAATGCCTAATTATTTCCTAGGGATGAAAAGGATTATGAGTACATAAAATAAAGGTAAAAGTTACAAATTAGAAAAATTTCAACCTTACATTTTTCCTAACTTTAGTGGGTTGATAATACTAGGTGGAGAAGTATGCTAAAGTATAGTCAAGTAAATGATATCAAATAAATTTTTATTTTCTTATAAAGGATTTATAAGATCTCTTTTCCTCTCTATACTATGTATTATTCACTTTCCTTCAATTCATGCAAGTGCTCCAATCTTAAAATTCACCCAAGTAAATAAAGATATAAGTGTTGTCTGGTAAGAGTAATTGTTCACAAAGAAATAAAGTGACAACATAAAAATAAAATTTACACAAGTTTTCAACTATTCTAATCAAATAGGTTATAATCCTAAAATAGGGAGGAAGACAAGATCCTTGAAGGTCGCATAAGTGGAAACAAGAGGTTATAGATAAACTACAATATGGAACATAACATAGAGGTACATTGGAAAATGTTTTAGTTGTCTTAACTACCAATGTATTAGAAAGAAGTAAAGATTGGAGATGTTATTTCTACCAAATAAAGAGGAAATGCATTACCAAAAAGATTAGAAAAAAATTAGCTATGTAAAAAAAATTAGCTATGTAGGTGTGACTTACTTAAGGGGTTAGGAAAAATCCAAAAAATGATAAAATGTTGATGTGGTTTCAATTCTGTTATATACAGTTGTGTTGGTTGAAAATTTTGTAAACTTGTAAGGTTTACAAAATGGTGGTTTTAGCCACAGTATGTGCGATTAAATCTCTCCTAATTATAAGGGAAGGCTCCACTTTGCTTATTACTCTTAACTTTTTTTAAAACTAAATTCTAATTACTAATCCTATTCTAAGCTTGGGTGTTACACCATCTCATTCTCTTTCTTTAGAATAGATGTTTATCCTTTTCTCTATTTTCAGAAAGGATATTACATTTAGAGCAATAATGATTTAAATAACTTTTAAATTCCTAAGAAAAAACCTAGGAGCATATATATATGATATTTACAAGTAAAGAAGCAAAGTTTCTATGAAAGCACAAAGTCTTCCATTGCTTCCCGAGACGAGAAAATAATGATGAAGCTCAATGTCTTCAACTCACTATTATCCTATCAACCTTTTTACAATAAATTTTGTAGCCCAAAACAACTTTTTCTTGAATATCAAAATAAATCCCAAAGTCTTTATAATTCTATTTTTCATACAAATTTACAAACTTACACTTAAAGTTCATATACTTGC
This sequence comes from Cryptomeria japonica, assembly GCF_030272615.1. Lineage (NCBI taxonomy): Eukaryota > Viridiplantae > Streptophyta > Pinopsida > Cupressales > Cupressaceae > Cryptomeria > Cryptomeria japonica. The sequence continues at coordinate 406,824,784 of NC_081408.1, forward strand.
TACAAGATAAAAAAAGGTAAAGCTCGAAGTCTTTAAGATATTATCCTCTAACAATTTCCATTTTGAAAATTCCAAAATGTAGCACAAAGCCTACACAACCAAATTTATTCTATTCTTTCACAATATTCATACAAGACTACTTTTACTTAATCAATTCAATTATCATAACAAGAATGACATAAGAACACTCTCACCATAGAACACAATGAACTCAACACAAAGTTTGAGTGCCAAATATGCTTTATTTATTGATTGAATTAGCAAAATCACAAATGAACTCAAAGTTTCACTTTTCTTTTTACTTCGCCAGAGTCTAATTGCATATAGATAAAAGATGAAAATTACAATGAGCACCCTCACATATATAGAAGAGGTGCAGAGAGCAAAATTAGGAAAAACTCAACTAGTTAGGACTAAGTCAAAAGTAGATTTCTATTTGACTTAGGAATTGTGCAACCCTACATGCAAAATTGTATATACAAAATGACACTTGAAGTGTCGATTGGAATTACAAAATGCACCTACAACTAGAAAGCATGAAAAATTATTGTCTAGATCTCCATCTTGAGCATCATCGTCTCCATTTTTTTTCAAGAAATCTTCAAACTTCTAGAGAGCATCTTGTACCCTTCAATCATTTGGCTCATTATCATGCCCTAAGATGACCTGAGTTCGTGCAATCGAGTCCATCAAGATGGAATAGTTTTCTTTGGATTTCTTCAAGATAGATCCTAGACTATCCAAGATAACTTGGATTTATATTAATTTATCAATTTATAAGAGAGTGAAATCAACTCTCTCGACTTTGGCTTGAACAAGCAAATTGAACTCTCGTATGGGTGAATCCAAGGATAATAGCTTACGATCCTGATCAAGTAAGTCACAAGGAAGCTCATCAATCTTGTTGGTGATCCTTTTCATTGTCTTCTCACCCAAATACTTTGCCTCCTCTAGGTCTTCGATGAATTGATCTAACAATTCCATATGATGCTTTAGAAACTCCTTGTGCTAGACGTACATTTTTCTAGAAGGAATCACATCATGTTCAACCAAAATATCTAGGGAGAAATCCTTGATCTTTGTCCAAGCATCAAAATTCTTCTCATGTGTAGTCATTTCCTCCAAGAAAATTTTTAGTGTTGCATCTAATTTAGATTGAACATTATACACATTGTTGATTAACTTGGTAGCAGAACTCAAAACGTGGGTTCCTTGACTAAGCATTATATCCATACATTCACTTGTCGTTCTACCTCGTGAGGTAACTGGCTCAAATTGTTGAATGACTTGCTCATCAACCAATGAAGTCACTAACTCAATCACCTCTGAGAAAATTGTAATCTTAATTAACACGACGGTGAGTTGCTCCACTTTTTCCTTAGGCTTATATATCTTTCTTGACCTTCTCTTCATTGTATCTTTCCACAAGAGCATCAAAAGACAACTAAGAGTCTTCCAATGTACCTTCATGGGTTTGCTTCCCAAGCTCAACCCTTCTTATTACATACTCCTCTACTTTGACTTCACTGATATTTTTATCAGGAGGAGGCTCTACAACTTCTACATACTTGTTCTTGGCACTATCTACCTTAAACCTTGACATGGTTTTGGATTTCTTTATGGTCTTTAGTTTGATAGGCACTAGTTGACCGAAATCAAAATCATCAAGAGAAATAGCTTGCTTATTCCTCTTGGGAGTGTTAGAAAGCAATCAAGGTGGCAAGATGGAATCATCATCAACACATGTAGCCAATGATTAGGAAGAAGACCCTTGGCCTTAAACAACAACGGTTACAATTGGAGGAGTGGAAGTCATAATAGAAGATGGGTAAATTCAGTAGTTGACACATTGGGTAAGGGCCCCATATCTGACATGAACTTGAGAAAATCCTCAAACATGGATGTAGATACTTCAGAGAAATTTGGGAAAGTGGAGAACAAATTTTCAATTTTACCTCAAGGAGTATCTAAGACAAATTCACTAGCAGAAGAAGAAACAATAGGAATGGTCACACTTGGAGAATCTAACACATATGAAATAGTGGACCCAAATGGTATGGATTTAGAAATATGAACCTATGAAGAAGTAGCAACTAGAATAGGACTTGATAAACATGTCCTTCTATGTCTCTAGGTTCAGTGCCACTGGAAATCTCTAGTAAACCTTCTTCATCAAATTCTTCTTATTTTTGCTCTTCTTGGTGTTGTTGTTCCTCTTCAAGTTGGTCCACATCAATAGGTTCATCCTCATACTCCCCTTCTTCTGGTTCTCGTTCTTTCTCTTGTTGACAACCTGATGTAGAAGACTTATCTCGTTCCTTCCTTTTACTTGTTCCTAAAATGAGTTTGTACTTGGGAGCTTTAGGAGAAGCAATGGGATCTTACCTATTCTTTGTCCTCAATTCTAATCATTTTCCAACAAGTCCATCAGTATTATCTTTTGATCCAGTGGTAAATGGCTTCAACTCAATTCCTTTTTATGCTAGCCAAATATTGGTACTCGTCAGAATCCTCTGAAATCTGGCCCTTATTGAAACCACCTCCTTTTGAAACCATTGGATAAAAGGGAGAGGAGTATTGGCAATCTTCATGTTTTCATTAACTGTATCTAAGACATTACCATCATCAACCAAGTCGTCAAGAATATTCACTAGACTGAGATTGATTATTTGATCCTTGGTGAGGTGCCAGTAGTCAAGTCTCCTAATATCTTCTTCAGTTCTGCAATCTGCCGAGATATTTTCAACTCTATGAACATGAGTGTAGTTCTTTTTGTAGTTTGTTCTTCATACCTCTCTAATCAAAATTATTCCTAGACTTAAACTGTCTCATTGTCACTCTTCTCATCTCATCTTCCATAGCTCTTGCTTTGAAAATTGAGTTGATAGAAAATATCCCAACAGACAAAGAAAACTTAAAACCTATTTTATGAGAGCCGGATTGTTTCTCATGAACCACCACCATTTACCTTTCCAACTCCGTCAAAATAATTTTATCAGATGAGTACCTTGGGAGCATGAAATGTTGACCATCATGATATCCTATCCTTATATAGGTGAAGGTAGGAAACTATAAAAACATACATCCATATTGATTGACAACTTCCCAAGCTTCATCGGAAACCATATTCTTCTTAAGTTTCTTATCAAGCATGTACATATATGAACCAAAGAAGGCATCATTAAATCTTCTAAAATAATGTAAACTTTCTTTAGAGTTAATTGAGAATAGTATTTCCAAATCGGGACTTGTCTTCTATCTCCTTCTGAGGACAAACCTGCAAAATTTCTCATAGTGGTAGAAACATACACCAAGTAGGAAGTCATATAGAACTTCAAAGTGGTAGGTACCTTAGTGAGTTGCTCACACAAGGTGTCATTGATCTGCTTACCCCAAAATATCTTCTTTTTGTTTTATCTAATGATATGAATGTATTGATGCATCCACTCGTAGTATGTATTGGAAGTGGGAAGCCCTTTTACTTTGTTGAGAAGAGTAAACAAGTCATCCACTTCCTCCTTGAAGTCACTTTGTGGAAAGGTCTTGGTCCATCTGGAAATGATAGGCCAGGGAGTCTTCAACCAATTATCATTGATATTCCTCCTGGATTTCTTTGAGTGCTTCTCATAATAGGCTTCAATAGACTTTATATCTATATCTGCATATTGCCCTATACTGGGACACTTGAATAAGGATTCAAAGAAATCCTCGTTCAACATAATCACTTTCTTGCCATCTGTATCCTTTATAATTCGACTCATAGGATCAAAATGATTTGCCACTGTAAGCACGAACTCTGGATCCTTATTTTACATGGGGAAAGTTTCTACTAAATGAATACTACTATTAATGGTGGTTTGCATTAGATAGTAGTGTGGGTGATTCTCAACTCGCCTCAGAAACTCATCAATATCTACATGGCCTATTTTTGTGTCCCCGATATTTGTGATGTTTAATGCCACTGCAGATGGTGGAAAGACCGGATGAGGATCTTGTTTCTTAAACTTCATTGTTTTCTTTCTTGGAGATGGTTTTGACATCTGTAAATATCTTGAACTACATCAAGGTTCAAAAAGTTCCTCTAGTGTGGGTGATTCTCAACTCGCCTCAGAAACTCATCAATATTTACATGGCTTATTTATGTGTCCCCGATATTTGTGATGTTTAATGTCACTGCAGATGGTGGAAATATCGGATGAGGATCTTGTTTCTTGAACTTCATTATTTTATTTCTTGGAGATGGTTCTGACATCTGCAAATATCTTGAACTACATCAGGGTTCAAAAAGTTCCTCCAGAATTAGTGTAAAAAACATCTTCAATACTAATAAATATTCAACATTGGAACAAATTTTACTTAGAAAATTTTCTAAAAGTATTGAGTGTAAATCGGGCCTATGGACCCGATTCGCACCTTGGCAAACTTGGGCATATTCACTATTTATATGTGAATCGGGTCTATAGAACCGATTTGCACCTCAAAGTGGAAAGGTGTGTGAAACATGTAAATCTAGTCCATAGGCCCAATTTGCATCTTGGAAGGACAAAAAAGATTTATGTGATTCAGGTCCATAGGCCTAATTCACACCTAAAAGATGATTTGGGGTGTAGTTTGGGTTTATGGACCTAAACATCACCTTTTGGGAAGATAAAAAACCAATTGGTATTGTTCAGGTCTATGAACCCGAACAACACCAATGAAAAAGTGTCTTTGGTGAAGTTCAAGTCCATGGGCCCAAACAACACCAATGAAATCAAAAGCATATGTATGGTGTGATGCAGGTAGGGTCGATGAACCTAAGATACAACCAATGGTAATGTTTGAATGTGTAGTTTGGGTTCGTCTGCCCGAACTACACCAATTGATTGGTTCAAAGTTAAGGTTGGTGTAGGTCGGGTCGACGGACCCAAACAACACCACAACACTTGATGATAGCGTGGTTCGGGTTCGTAGGCCCAAACCACATGAGTAACTGGTGATGATGAATGAAGAACAGTGTAGGTCAAGCCTACCAACCCAGACTACACCAAGTAACATGGGTAAGGTGTAGTTTAGGTCGATAAGCCCTAACTACACAATGTGAAAAAGAAAGATACAGTAAACAGAGATAGTTTGGGGGCATGAACCCAAACCACACCATAATGCAATGCATCATGGTTTGATTCAGAGCCATGAGATTGAATCAAACTGTTGGAAGATCAAAACAGAAAGTAAAAAGGGAGTTCAAGGCCAGGGCCCGAACAACATAAACCCTAAACGTTAAAATGAAAATAAAGAAAAACATAAAAGGAAGGGAAAAAATGCAACATACCTAGAAAAATATGGCTTAGATCAAGACGAAATAGTAAGGAATCGATGAGCTTTGCCTCAAGAACTGAAAGAGTATGGTAAAAGTGAAATCCAAAGCTATAAAAATGGATTCAAAGGGGCAAATGAGTTCTATTAAAGCTCTAATTAGGAAACATAAATGCACCAACTCATAGGCATTAAAGAGGCGCGAATAGGGTTTATGAACCCAATTTGTACCCAAATGTGCAATTTCGGGTTCATGAACCCAATTTGCACCTAAATTATAATTCTAAGTGTTTTGTCAAGCTTAAGGTCTAACAATACACCCAAATGACCAAAACTAAAACTAACTCTAAAAATGATCCCATAGATAAATTAATCACTATGAATCAAAATGAGCTTAAAGCTTATGGGCCACAATTTTGGATAAAAATTGTGGGGGTTATCCCAAAATTGATCTCAGCTAAAATTGGGATAACAAGTTGCCACCCAAATAATAACAAAGGATAAGATAAGCCAATTAGAGCACTAAAATAAATATCATGATTAATAACATAGGTTTCCTCCCATTAAATTTATTGGTAAACAAATAAGAGTTGATTAATTTTCTTTTGGTGGAGGACTTTCATCCACAAAGTCATTTAGCTACCTGATATGGGAGCACGAGCCTTAGGTTGAACCTTTGCGGCTAAGAGCCAAGGATATGATTGATCAATTTAAGATAAATATGATAGGGAAAGAGAGAGAAGTGATAAGAATTATCCCAAGAATTAAAAATGTTGCCCTTAAGTAATAAGCAAATAACAAGTGGTCTAGATGATAAGTATGGAAGATCAATAATTAAAAGTAAGAAAATTAGATATATAATAAGAGGGGAGGGTATATAATTGAGTTGATGTCTTGTATTACAAGAAAATATATATGCTCCACAAGTCATAACTTGTAGTAATGTAGGAGGAAAGAAGGGTGTGCATAAGCATTAATAGAGAAATATAAAGTATACATATTTGGTAACCATCAAGGATGCGCAAAAGTGGCAAGGGCACTTGATAATGCTAATAGAAATATCAAAGGGGTAAATATTTGAGGTAACACCCCTTGTGAAATAAATAGATATTTTTCCATATTGAGAAAGGAAAAAGTACAAACAAGAATATCATGGAGGGATATATGCATCTTTGGTTAGGAATGTACATAATGGGTGGTAAGGAATCCAAAAAATGAATAGTACACATGTTGTAAATCCTAAATTTTATTGAGTAAAAATAGTTAGAATGAGGTGAATATTTTTTTCATGTGTTAACAATTATGATACTAAAAACCAAAGCAATACACACTCATACATAAGTGTAGTTATCACGTATGGCTCCACCAGACTCTCACACAAGCCATCCATGGAATTTACGTGTATATAATGTTCAAGTGGATAGGTATCATCACCTTGATCTATGAAGGATGGAGAAAACCTCAATGTATCTCTACCACAAACATGCAAGCTTGCAAATATTCTAGTAGCTATGCATGTACACCAGAGATACTCAAGGGGGACATTGATCTAACCCACAAATTAATCTATAAAAAAAATGTGCCTACCACCACACTGGAATAGATAGAAGGAAAGAAAGCCTAACAATAAATTGTGCCTTAACTTAGGTAAATAATCAATATTTCTAATAAGAGGGCTAGATCTAGATTCAATAACAATAAAATATAACTTTTTTCATTTTTTAGACAAGGACACGTATGTAGATTTTATTATCTTATCGAAATTTATCAACCCATTTATTATTTTTAATATAAAACTATATGAAAAATAAATTATATCAAGGTGTGTACAAGATCAAAGGGATCCAAAAAGTGGCAATGTGAAAAAAAAACACATTTTTCCTTTGCCCAAAAATATGAAAATCCTCTTTGACTATTTACTTGGGTTGGGAGAAAGTGCATGCTACCATGGTAAATCCCAAAGCTAAATAGATATCAGTTATTAATGGATATCCATTTTGACAAGCATTCTTTTTTTTAATGAAAAATATAATATAATATATTATTTTTTATTTTTTTTATCGATTAATGATATTTTTATAGATAATATCAAATTACATCATCTTATCGAAAAACATTATTCATGCCATTCATACGAAGTTTATCACAGAAATTTTATCAAGGACCCCCGTACAGACCAAAATGTCAATTACCCCCCATAGACTATATGCTACTGATATGTTTACAACATTGCACAATTACAATACAAAATTATTGATCGTAGGATGCAAAAAAAAAAATAGAAATAGTTTAGTTTATTCTGCGACTACAATTTCCTTACCTTTCTCATTTGTATCCCAACCTCCTTCCAACAGTTCCTTGGGCTCATCAATATCGTCATTGTCTTTGGGTGGGAATCTGATCCACAGAGTTCACCTCGGCCTCCTCTTCTTCGAACCCCTCGAGCGGCCATGTTTTCATTTGGATGAAGAAGCCCTGCCTGAGTTTAAGGATTTCATCTCATTCGGACCCCATTTCTCCAGTTTTCGTCTAAGCTCCTATCGATCCCATGCCAACAAATACTCTTTAACCCATGCATTCCTATCTACGCAGAGGCACGTCGGACCTCCTTATTGTAATTTGCGCTCCATCATGCGTCATCTTCAAGAAGTTGTCAATCCCTCTACATCACTCCTCATGAAAGCAACCATAGACAATCCATTCTACCTTCTCCTTGCCCTCGAGCTCGAAGCACCAAGCTGCGAACATAGATGTAATGTCGACTCTTATGCGGTATTTGAACTGAGCCCGCAAATACTCCTTCCCAAGAACAATCTTGACTCGGGTGATGAAATCTTTCTCCTCAAAACAAAACACGTTCGTCAACCTTTTGTCTGTGATTCATCCCCAAAACGCCACCATCGGTCTCACACCTTGCAGGGAGAATTTTGGTTCCATTTCGACCGTGGGCAATGATCTTTATATCAAAATGAAAAATAGCAAGTATGCTCTGATGGAAATGTTGCCTTTGCACCACAGGTTCACTCATTAAAATGTTGGCTTGTATTACAAGTAAAGACACCCTTCCCAATATCATCAACTTGGTTATGAAGTCATTAATGCAGACGACCTTTCAAATTAACAATGATCAATGGACATGACACTATTTCAATTCGCATGTGAATGGTACAGAGAGGTGCTATTTGCTTGCTCAATCATGCACCATCATTTATTTACTCCAGCTCATTCGAGGGATTTGGGGGGGATTTACATTCTTTCGCATGCCCACAGCTGGCTGTCATTGTACTGACAAGCATTAAAGGCTTTTGTTTATTCACTTGTTTCCAGATGATATTCATTTTATTGTTAGATTGTGCCACCCAAAGCGTTTACCAAGGCCAACTTCAAATCATTTAAAGTATTACTGTTGGGAAGGTAGGTATTTAGTGTTAATTTGCCAACTTGCAATTCAAAAGCTTGGTTGGTGCACAAATCAGCATCCTTGTTTCCTTCACACAGCAAGTGAGACACTTTGAAACTGTGATATGAGATAAGATGATTTTTAATACATTTGATGTCTCTGTTAATTTTCCAGTTTTGAGCTTCACTCCTAATAATGGACTGTGTTATAAGTTGAGAGTCTCCTTTTAGAGGCAGTCTGACCACACCTATCCTTTTAGCCAGTTGAACTGCCAAAAGTTCCGCTTTTACCTCAACTTCATTATTAGTCCCTGGGGCAAGTCGTTGCTTACACCTAGCGATGATTTATTCCATTACTATCCTTGGCCACACATCCAACACTAGAAGGTCCCGAGTTTCCACATGCCGCACCATCAAAGTATATTTTTATCCAACCCAGCTCTAGAGGGCTCCATTAAGATGACCTTTTCGGGGGTTTACAAGGATTAACCCTTTGAGACCCATTAATGGGTATATAATATATAATTCATATTATATTTAAAAAACAATATATTATAATATTATAATACATAATATGTAATATATAATATCTTAAAAATATACATATTATATTAAAAAAAGCATTAACTAACATGGAACAGCTATCCGTCTCGGCCATAAAAAAATTGAAAAATATAATATAATATATAATATTAATAATATAATTAATATATTTGGGTTGACCCTATGGTGCAATGGCAAAACCATGGCAGTGTTAATGCTCCCACAACGGGTTGAACCCCTACAAGGATGGAGGAAATAAAAGTAAGGTGATAATGAAGGGAGGATGGTGAACAGTGATGGCAATAGTGACGATGGCAATAGTGTTGTGGTGTCAGAAGTGTTGGCGGCGATTGTAGAAACAATACAATGGACAATGACGGTAGCAATATCGACAATGATGAAGATACTGGTGATTGATGATGGTGATTGTAACAAAGGAGTTGGTGATGGATATGATTGTATCAGTGATAGGAGCTATAGGGCAAAGGACACGATGGTAGTGAAGGATGTGTAGGTAAGATAGAAGGTGAAAGAAAACTAGAGACAAAGGAAGAGGAAAGAGACGTTAGCAATGAAGGAGAAGGGAAGAAGTAGATTAGGAGAAAGATGGTAGGGTTGAAGGAGGAGGAGGACATGAAGGAGGAATTATAGTTCAACATTCATATTGATTACAATTTCAAAGAAATTATAGTTCAACATACATATTAATTTTGATGTTAATTTGACATTATAAATTATCTAGTACATAATTAATCTAATTTATGGTTTGTATTTTTATTGTGTAGTCATCTCCAAAGCCATGATATACTTTGAAGAGGCTCCATTTTTATGATCCATCAGTAATTGAGGCTTTTCTAGAGATGTATAACATCACTTTTGAATATTTAAGGATTGATACATAGCCAATTGGCATGTATATTGTATTTAAATCTTTGTATGGCATATGCCACATTTTGTATCTTTTATTGAGTTGGCATATATGACATTTTTGTATATGTACATACAATATTGTTCTACATTTTGATATACAAAAGTTTATATTCGATCTAATTTGTTCCTTGTGTGCAAGTCTTCCTACTGTAATACTTGGAAATTGTAAACTCATAGTATCATGACATTGCGCATGCATAGAAAAAATTGAACCAACAGAACATATCTAGAATATGCATAGAGAGTACACAAAATTTGTAAAATATCTATGCATAGAGAGTCCACAAAATATGCAAAAAAATCCCCCAAAAAAATTGAAAGTTGCAAAAAAAATTTTAAAAATTGCAAAAGTTGCAAAAATTTGCAAAAACCATCATGGGCATGAACTGTTAGTGCCAATACATCTGAGTAGGTGGACTTATGTTAGGCATGCTACTATTTTGCTTCCCAACTTGCCCAAGCATTTAGGGATATACCATAGTGACACTATCTCTTAAGTGCCCTATTTTCAAATAACTGTCAAACTTTGACGAGTTGTTTCTAGGTGAACCAAGGGAGAATTGATGTGAGGGAAAATGGTAAGTTTAATCCAAATTAATATTAAAATATTAAAATAACATTCAAAATAACATAAAACACCATTATACCTTCACAAAATCTTCACTTGTTCCTTGGATTGAGCTTGATGAAGTAGAGGCGTCCTTGTTGCTCCACTTGATTTTCTCTTTGGATAGGGGATATGTAGATTGCTCTCCACTACACAACAAGGTTGGATTTGGATTGGACTTGAATGATGATGGTGGATGAGAGGGATTTGGCTTAGGTGAGGGAATATTTGGGTATTATGATGGTATGATGGAGGATTTTCATCCTCAAATGGACAGCATAAGAATATGATGGAAGTGGATGATTTTTGAGGAGATGAGACTCAAATTTATAGATTGGAGGAGGCCATAATGGAGGGCTAAGATTGATTTTGAGATGAAGGGATATGATTGAAGGAAAGAGTGGGAGAGGATTGAGAGGACAAGGTGTGAGATTCAAGAGATATGTCATAAAGGCATTTCTTGTCTCCACACCTCTCAAGGTACATGGGGAAGAGTTCCCCAAGTACATTGGGAAGAGAAAAGGAATATAAAATTCCTTGGGGGAAGGGAAAAGGAATTGAAAATTCCCAAATAAGAGATGTGTGGGAAGACTAAATGAGAAAAGGAATTAAAAATTCTTTGGGAAGAGGAGGCATGGGGAGATTCAAAGAATTTGAATTTCCTTGAAAGGATCAAAATTGACCCATCCCTAACCAAGGTGATTAGGGGTGTGCAAATGATTAAGGGGATTGATTAGATGACTTAATGAGTGATTGGAGTGCACGTGGGAAAGTTAAGAGGATCTGACATGAGGAGAGAGAATGAGTGGAGGAATATAAAATTAGAGGATAATGATGGATTGAGATTCTACTTTTTGTGAGGGATTCTATTTTATCAGATGGATTGGGAGTGTAATTTTGATCCAATAAATCACAAACCTAAGAGGTTTCTGAAATGGATAAAATTAAAAAAATTGCCCTCAGAACACTAGTGTTTGGAGGCTTTAGCAAGCATTGGAGATGCACTAGGATCATTCATAGGGATAAAAATTTTAAACCCCATTTTGACATTACTATTTACTTCCACTTGTTTTGGTTAAAATACTTTATGCACGTTAATATGCTTTGAATATATTTATCTTGATTTGGAAATCAGATGAATGAATGTGGAATCATTCTTATAATATATATATATATATATATATGTGTGTGTGTGTGTGTGTGTGTTTTAATAACAATTGACTACTATTGTAATCTATTGAGTTGGATGCAAGAAATGAAAGATCTTGCAGAGGGGAGGAAGAGTATCACTCAGGAGAGGAATTTGGTTCGGTAATCTTAATATATGTGCCTTATTGAGTTTTCACACACTCACGACCTAGTTGGTCGACTTGAGTTATATTAGTTGGGTAGAGATAATACGTCTTCTATCGTTTGGGTGATGTTTTATATTGGTGATGTTTAGTGAAGTGTCGTAATGTTTGGGTGATGTTTAGTGAAGTGTTGTAATGTTTGGGTATATATATGTGTGTGTGTGTGTGTGTGTGTGTGTGTGTGTGTGTGTGTGTGTGTACATATACATATATATGTATGTATGTATGTATGCATATATATGTATATGTATATGTATATGTATGTATATACATACACACACATGTGTGTGTATATGTATATGTATACACACACACATATATGTGTGTGTGTGTATACATATACATACACACACACACACACACACACACACACACACACACACACACACACACATATATACATATACATGCATATATACATATACATACACACATTTATTTATTTATTTATATATATATATATATATATATATATATATATATATATATATATATATATATATATATATATATAATTATTTGAGTTTTCAATATATATATACACTTATATGTATATATTAATATAATAATTTTATTGTTATCGACCTGCATGTTTATTGTCCACGTTAGAGGATGTTTCGGTCTGCACCCCATTGACCTCAACCTCTGCATGGAGGGAGGAGTGAATTTAGGAAGGGGTGCCCACCACAGAGGGTGGCGCACCCTAAACCTAAGGAGGGTGGTGTGGTGGTAACACTATCACCTCTCCCTTTTTATTTGCAAGGGAAGCGCTATGTATTAAGTGCTCGATACACATCATTCCACTTTGCATAGGGTGAAGTTAATGGGTTTGATAATATCAACCCTTCCCTTCCACTTTGCTAGGGATAAATTTAATAGGATCAATACCTTGGTTAAAACATCGCTCCATTTCATAGTAATAAGACTTGGTCGTTAAGAGGATGGTAATTAGGTAGAAGTCAATATTGATTAGGAGTATGAGATATAGTTGACTAGGTAACAACCTAATTATTAATACTTATATTTTTAATAGATAATTGGAGATAGAGTTCTATTTGTATAGGTAAGTGTTGAGATTGATTAATCATCATATTTGACTTAGTAAAGGATGACTCATTGTATTATTTTTGTGGACCATTATGTGTCAACCATGGAGATAGAGAGTAGCCACATAGTCTAAGTGGTGGTGATAAGTAAGAGAGATGTGACAAATTAGAGAGTTTAATTGTAGCATTAAGTCTCTCGAATTTTATGTATAAATAGAGGATCATATCTCATCTTTTGGGATCATATCATCTTATCTCTCATTTTGCTTTCATCCCATCTCATCTAAGTTATCCATCTCCATAATCTCTTTCCATTTGCTTATTTTTCTTCATTTCGTAGTTCTTCATTGAGAGAAGAGGATAGTTCAAGAGTTGTGAGGAAGTGGGCTAGTTGCTATTGTGGAAGGCTTGGGAATTTATGTGTCAGTGGATATATTGTGAATCTAGTGTCATTAAGGAAGGAATTGGTAATGCATGGTAGCTATAATCCAGGCACAAGTATTCTACCCTCTCTTTTATATTGATATGTTATATATAGATTATGACGTTGCATAGGCTTAGTTGAAGCTATGATAGGTATTGTGTTACTTGGAGTACATGTATTCTTGTGTGATGGAAATTTGTAATCTTATGAATAGATTCATGTATGTGATTAATTATGCTTTATTAAAGAAATGATTTAAATTGAGATACTTATAGGATATGCATTCTTGAGATGATAGAAACTTGATAATCCTTATGATTAGATTTACATTATGTATGTAATAGCCAAAGATAGAGCTATGCTATAATATGTATCTATAGCACATAAAAATGATTGATTTGGTTAATCATGAGGTTAAGTTTTGACCTTATGAGAAAGGTATGAGAATAGGATAAATGGTCAACTTACTATAATTATGTTATGATATGATGTGAAAATTGAATATAGGAAATAATGAGTCGATGACCTAGGATTAGATTATCCAGGGTTGGGAATAATTGTAAATGTTTCCTATCATTAACTCATGGGATAAATATGGGATAGTTAAATGGTCAATTATCCAAATAGATCAATGAAATGGGTGGACATACGACTCTCACTCAAAGTACTAGGTGATGAATTCTTTGGCCAGAGTAGTGTAGTTTGCCACTGTCTACATTGTTGGTTCATTGTGATCCAGGTTTACATACTAGGCAGGGAACATCATACATGTAGGTTATAGCCTACGTATGGTAGCTCTAGATATGTAGGACACAACACTATTCTCAGAAGGCTATATTATATTGTGAGGTTACCAAACCAAACTCTTCATTGAAGGGTCGAGCCGCTTCAGTTAGAAGAGGCATGGGGGACTGTTAAGTCTTGGTTGGGTGGAAAAGCGCTTCAGTGATGATCTTCCTCATGTCGTTGGCGGTCGATATTTGAGGATGTATGCCAAGAAGGACATCTGGACCACTATGTTTTACTTATGTAATCTATAAGATCTGAACAAGATTTATTTATATTCAAATATTCCTAAAGCAAATGGAAGTTTGAAAAGGATAATGTAAATGCATTTATATTTTTATGAATATGACATTGTATATGTTTCATGATGAATGAAAATGAAAAGAGATTTATTTCAATTATGTATCTTGAATTGAAAGGAAATAGAAAAGTTTTATTACTTGTATTTTGGCAATGTATTTCTTTTACTTGTGGGTTAAAAATTGGTAAATCAAAAGGGTAGAACAATGGGGATGTTACAAAAATAATATTTCTTTTGTGGAAAACCAAGTGTGGAGGTCAAAATCCTAGTTGATCTGGACAACAATTTAAAATATTTAGATTTTAGAAATTATAACTAAGAAAGGAAAATGGAGACAAAGCATAGAAGTGGATTTGATTGAGAAGGGAGGAAGATACATCCTAGGGCATGGGTTTCATGCTAGTACCTCAAAGGATTTCGAAGATGACAATAAAATTAGAAAGAAGGTCCTTTTCCCTGTTCCACAGGATATAAATAAGGCAAAGGATCAGATTATATAATTTAACACAAAGAATATTGATTTGGAGGAAGGAGAATGGATATAAATAGATCCAATAATACAAGATTAGGGAACGAGAAGATTTTCAACACCCCAATGGATTATCAATGAAATCTTAGTAAGGATGCTAAAAATTTGAGGAAGAGTTAACTTTTCTTAAGAATGAAGCTGAAGCTATTCAAAAGGAAATAGATTAAAAATTGGTTGTTAAGTGAAATGAGCTTAGCCAACATACCTTAGATAATAGGAAAAATATAATAAAGAGACAGGAGGAAATCAAGAAATTAGCTCCCCTATGCGTAAGGAGAAGAAAACAAAACTAAAAGGTGTGAATTCTAAGGATAAAGTTGGGAGCATACAAAACATTGGAGAGTATAATATGAATTCGGTGGGCTTGGAATTGGAAGCGGTTAATGAATTCCTTGGCATCACACAAATTACAGAACAAGAGGATGTGGAGACTATAAAAGAAAAACATAAAGTGATTAGGCAAATTTTGGAGTTGGATGATTTGGAAGAGGCTAAGCAGGAAGCTCTGTTTGGGAATGAGGAGCTTTGAGCAGTGTTGGAAGAGATGGAGGATAAAAGGAAAGGTGGAATTCTTCAAAATATGGCCAATAGAAGCAAACCATATTGTGGAATGACATTGGGGAAAAGGAAGGGGAGGAAATCCTTATCAAAATTGAGATCCAAAGTTGGAGATGCAGATGATCAAGAAAAAATCACATCACTTCTAAAACCAAGGAAGGGTAATACCCTTCCCCAGGGGCCATGATGCTCCTAACCTGGAATGTCAGGGGCTTAAATGCCCCTAACAAGTAGTGTGTAGTGAGGAATTGAATCTCTTCATCAAAAGAAGATATAATTTTGTTGCAAGAGACAAAACTAATCAGTGAAGAGATGGCCTTTTTTCTTAGGAGAGTTGGTAATTGGAAATCAACATGGGTTCAATTAGAAGGATATTCTAGGGGAATTTCTATTCTCTGGAGGCCTGGAGGGGTTTATTTTAACAAATTGGCAGGAGGGAAGAACTAGATTGGATGAAGCATCTAGAGCATGTCCCTTAATTTAAATTTTATATAGTTAAATATGTATGGGCCTATCTCCAACACCTCAAGGAGGGAAGTTTGGGAGGAACTAGACATTTTTATATCTACCTTTCCTTCACATATGTTCATTTGAGGAGATTTAAATGTTATTCTTTATTTGGCTGATATAAGAGGGGGTGTTCAGAGGATTAATCAATCACAACTAGATTTTAAGGGTTGGGGGAATAAGAATAATTTTCTAGAAGTTGAATTAGGACAAGGGGTGTTTAATTGGAACAATAAAGGTATGACATTCAATAACATAGCTGAAAAGATAGATAGATTTTTCTTCCAAGGGAATTTGTCCACCTTCCCCTTTGGTCTCGAGGCCTCCATTTTGCCTTGTTTTGTGTCAGATCATTTCCCAGATCAACTTATGATTATAGGAGATAAGAAACTAGTTTGTTGTCCCTTCAAGTTTGATAATATCTAAATGAGAGAGAAATTTATTCAATTTGATGGAAGGTTGGTGGATGAAAGAACAATTCTCTGGCTCTAAACGTTTTTGCTTTGTGTGTGTGTGAAAAGTGGTAATTTGTAAGATGTAAGGCACAAACACTTGAATAAATTATTGCATGCATGGTTACACAGATATAATCAATGAATATAAAAACCATAACAAATCGACCTATTTCCTTCTAAAAGATGCAAGTATAGACTTGCTCTCAGATTTGTCTAAGCAATACCAGTTACTAGACTACACCAAGGTGAAGGATTTAATCTATATGAACAAAAATTGAGCTAAATGGATGCAAGATTAAGCTAGATGGATGCAAGATTAAGCTAGATGGATGCAAGATTAAGCTATGAGTGATTAAAATAAATATGCAAAAAGCTAAGATGCAATAATCTCAAAGCACAATATTCTCAATGACTCTAGAGCAAAAACTGCATAATAACAATAAATCTCCAGGGTGTTTTGAATAAGAGATGAAAGACTGAATTTATAGAGAATCCAAAGAGAGACCAATGGTCAAGATCAATTAATGATGAGCGGTTCAGATTCTTCAAGAAAAAGCACAATCTAGGTGAATTGAAATAATTGGGTTCTTTGATTCAGTTTCAAAGAATATTAGATTGACTTAATCTTGAGATAAATTCCAATTAAAGCTTGATCGAATGCATTGAGATTATAAGTTTGAGTTTGCATTAGAGATAAAATTAATTGATTCCATGCACATTCCTCTTATTTGCTCAAGATTTTAATTAGAAAAAGCCTTTTCAATGCAACTAAACTTCTTTATGTTAGGCCCAATATGGAAAGCTAATGTACTAAGAGGGGAGGGGTGAATCAGTACTTCAAATCTTTTCTTTAACAATAAATTTACTGTTAAGCATAAACTAAATATTGTTGAAACATAATATAATGCTAAAACATATAAATAACATTCATACATGATTCACTCCATAAAACATATATTTTGGTTACGTAGAAACTCCTGGTTAGAGAGAAAAACTGCGGTGGGGATGGCACCCACAACTTCACTACTGCAATAATAAAGGTTGCTCAGTTGGAGCTACATGTTTAGCTATTTCTGATAGCTTACCCTGTTAGGAGTATCAAGATCTTTAAATCTACCTTGCTAAAGGATTTTGCAACACTTATTCTAAATGCTGCACCTGGTTAAAGGCTTTACAATTTATAAATTTTGTTAGAGTCTTTTACCCTATTAAAGGTTTCTCTTACAACTCAAAATATTACAATCAAAATCTTACAAAATATCTGCAACTTCACATCTGAAATGTTATAGCAGATTCTATGTGCTCAAAATGAAGTTACCTTGCTTATAGCATACCTCGGTAAATCATAAATTAACTCGGTAAACCTTTCTGTTTACTCTGTTCCTTGACTGTTCTCTGAAATCCTTCTCGGTGACCTCTGTGTATCTCTATCAATCGTAACAGTCATAACACTCAGTGCTTTCCCATGATTTTTCTTTTTGCATATGTCTTGCTTCACACACATATATTTGATCCTCAATTCATGTTGTATAAATAGATCTCTTGTAACGGTGAT
Source organism: Cryptomeria japonica (assembly GCF_030272615.1). Lineage (NCBI taxonomy): Eukaryota > Viridiplantae > Streptophyta > Pinopsida > Cupressales > Cupressaceae > Cryptomeria > Cryptomeria japonica. The sequence continues at coordinate 406,843,071 of NC_081408.1, forward strand.
CTTGTTCATGCTTCAATCTTACAAACATGATTCATTAAATGAATAACCATACAAAATTATTTCATTGGATAGATGTTCTCAAAATCATACAAAATCTTAAGTGCAATTTCCAATGTGTTAACGGTTCCTTGTTCCTCGATCTTTATAACATGTTTCCACATATGTGTCCAGGTTCAATGAATCTGGTAACACGTTTCACTCGGTGTGTATGAACTCAGTATACCATCTTTGTTGCTTGGTAGTCATAGAACGTTACTCGGTAGACAGCTCGGTGTATACTAAACTCTGTGACTTGTAACTTCTATAACCGACTGCTCTATGCTTACCGACTAAATATTTAGGTAGTAATAACCGACTAGAGTATATAGAATGACTTTGGACATAAAACTAATGACAACTTAGTAAATAGTAACAATCTCCCCTTTTGACATTAGTTTTGAAATGTTTGACAAAACTTCTTTCAAAGTCATAACTCAAAAAGTCTATATACTTACAAAATTTGACTAAACTGATAGTATATACAATTGTCAATAAATAGTATACTCAAATATACTCCTCTTATCAATATACTGTACATAACTCTGATTATGTGCATGCACTGTGATCAAAATTATGTATTTACTGCTCGGTTCACTGCTCGGTTCACTGCTCCCCCTGTCAAAATTATCTGTATACTCGAATATGCTGATCTGCTCAGTATACTCCTCTTGTATACACTATACTCCCTCTTTTTGACAAACATAAAAACTAGTTACCATTCGATGGAGGCAACTGGTCAAAAATGGATTTATACTTTGTTCTTGCATTGGTGAGAGCAGCAGAGAGTGCATCCTTGACACTATCCATGAGTGAATTCTGAGCTGTAATATCAGCTAATAGTGAAATCAGACCATCTAAAGTGCTTCCCTCTGGCTGAGTGGATAAGGAGGTAGCCTTGTTGATCTATTCTTGGATGGAGGACAAGTGTGGAATGAATAAGGTTTGAAGAGTCATAATGTCCATCCTTATTTTGTGCTCTTCATTCCTAAGTTCCAATTGTTGAGCCATGAGCATTTGTAACTTGGTATAGAAATTCTGAATAGAATTTGGCTCAGTGGTCAATTTATTGGAGAGATCAATGATCTCTTTCTCAATCACTTCTGTTTTATTCTTGATATCTTTAATGAATAAAGAAAATGTACAGAGTTTCTGAAATAAATAAAGAATGTGCTTGAGTTGAGGGGACAACTCAGCAATAAATTTGACAGGTTTTACTTTACCGATAGCAATGGCTTTTTGTACCTCTTCAATCATTTTTGCAGCGAGCTCTTTGTCCTTCAATTTGCTCAAGTATTCAGATGCATCTACTCCAGATGCTTCTATTTTAGTGAGGAGTTCATCCAGTTGAATATGGATGGCTGCATCTTTTGTCACTGTAGCTTCAGGTAGTATTTCTGTTAATAGTGCTTTGACCTTCTAAAGTACTCTGTTTTTCTTTTGTATGGCCATTTGTTTCTCTTGTTCTGCTTTGGCTTTGCATAGTTCACCAAATTCAATAAGTGCTTGCCCTTTTAAATTGGATATGTCTACATTCAGCAACACAATTGGTTTTGACAAATCTAACTTGAAACTATGCTTTTTCATTTTCTTTTCTTTAGAGGAGGAGGCTTTCACCGGTTGAACTAATACAATGGCTTGGGAGGCGTGTTCACGCTCAGTAGGTTTCTCGGTAGAGGCAACACTTTTGTCAATTTCTTTAGCCTCAAATGTAGCCTTCGGTGAATCCTTGCTCGGGGTCTCAGTTGTAACATTGTCAGTACTTGAAGGGGCTTGAGAAGTCTGTTCCCCGGTGGCCTGAGAAGTAGCTTCTCCTTTTGTAGACTGGTGACCCTCTTTTCCTTGATAAGTATCCTAAGGTGTCTCAGTTGAAACATGTTGACTTACCGGAGGATAGGACTTGACTTGTTCCAAAACTGACTCACTTGATACCAGTTTGGCATAAGCATTCCCTTCTATCATTTCCTGTTCGTGTTCCTCAGTATCCATGACATCCTCATCAGGTTGTATAGTTTCAGCGGGATCTTGCTCGGTGATATCTACTATTTCAACTTCACCATGCTCATCAGCATTCTTGATTCGAAAAATTTCTTGTCATTTTTCTTTTGTCTCTTTCTCTACTTCAAGATAAAGGCCATTCATCAGTTCCACGGCTCTTTGCTTGACCAGGAAGTTTGTGTGGTAGTTTTTCAGATGTTCACTTATCTCATCTACCAACATGTCTGGAAAGAGATGTACCAGACTTCCTTCTCTCATCTTCTTTTCTGAGTCCATAGCATATTTCCACCTGTTATCAATGTGTAAGTACAATGATGTTGGAAGAGAATTAGTTACTTCCAATGGGACCAATCGGAATTTAAGAAGTGTGCATACAACTGACTCTTCTATTTGTCTCTTTTTTTCTTCTGTCCGAGAGTCATATTTGACATACCTAAATGCTCCAAATCCACCATATTGTTTCAAATTGGTACAAAAATTATCAACACTATGTACATCTTCCCTTTTGCTTTTGACAGTCTGAAATTTATTTTTGTCTTCAGATTTGGTGTCACTTGACTCTTTATTCAAAATGAGCCCCAAGTAGACTTCTTATAAGTTTTTGTTACCTTTGGAACTGCAACATTTTTCTGTTTCTTGCTCGGTGACACTGTAGATGATCTAGTATTGGGGTGCTTCATTGGAGGAGTCGGTGATACCTGTGATGTATCCTGTTTCTTCCTTTTCAAAATTTTGCCTTTTGGCAACTCGGTGCTCAATGTAATAGCTGCTTCTTGGGCTTCAGATTCCTCCTCGGTGATGACTTGAACTCTCTTGATAGGAGTGGAGGAAGAACCTTCTCCAAATTTCTCCGTTAATGCTTTAATCATTTTTGTTGCTTTCCTTGTAGCCTTTGGTACTACAATGCTCATTTTGACTTTTTCTTTAACTTCTTCATATGTACCATATCTGATCTCGGTAGCATGCCTTGGTAGTGCAAGAAAAGAATCTATATGTTGCTGTGTAATGTCAAAATCAATCTCATAACCCATAGGTGGCAAAGATGGAGTTCTCGATTCTACCGCATTGACATAGCAGTAGTCGGTGTCCACTTCAAAGCATATGTTGTCCTTGTATTTCTCCACCAACTGGGGTGGTCCCCTATGCCTGTTATGCATTTTTTCCTGAAACTTGCTAAAATAATCATCCATAATCTCATTGAAGTTATCACCTAGCTGTTTGATGAAGTCATTGATTTGATGGGTGATTGGTCAGTGTAGCTCCCAAACTACATTACCGACTGATGGAAAGAATTTCTCAAAATAGAAAAACATGCATACCAAAAGTGATCCAAACTTCAGTGTGTTTGCCAAGTTGTTCTTCTTCGGCTTCCTTATGGTGTTGAGATTTTCAAACAGTTTTTTCAACAACACTTCGCATAGATCAATCTTCATACCTTTCTTCACAATTTTATAGGCTAAATCAACAGCAGCACAGGGTACACTGTTTTCCCTTGCCGATTGAAATAAACAATAACCTATGACTCTAATTGCAAACTTCAGCTCTGCATCTGTGACATTGTTCAGTTTCAGACCTCTGCAATCAGATTCAACTCTGGTTAAAGTGGTCAGTTCCTTCTATGAAATCATTTTCTGAGCTCGGGCATGGTCAAAAATAGGGTAACCAGTGATCAAATGGATGATTTCCTTGGTGATCTTGAATGGTTTCTCTTCTAACCACATAATCATGAACTCTGCTCAAAACAAATATAACCCATTGGGGTTTGAAGACTCACGAGTAGGTTAGGGCTTCGGTCAATCCCTTGATTTTAATATGTTCAAACTTGCTATCCAGTTTTCCATCGATACATAATTCATCATACGTGTCCTTGATCTCTGTGTGACCTAATTCCTCAACATGACACTTAGTGAAGAATCTGACATCCTCAACTAATAAAACCCTATCCGGAATGAGTGCAAATGCAGTTTTATCATCCGGTTCAGATGCTACTTTGGGAGGTAGTGAGTATTTCAGTGAGGGCTTCTCAATGTTCTCAACAACAACGGGTTTCTGAATCTTAGGAGCCATTTCAAACTTTGGATAATCACTAACAAAAGAGCCTTAGGGTTTGAAAAATTTTAACTAGCAGACGCTTTCCACTTAGTAAATATAAAACAGATATTCACAACTGATATGATCAGTTAACTTGCTTGACAATGCGTTGTGATTGATATAAATACCTTGAATTTCGCTTCGGAAGAGTTTTGATCGCCTTTGAATCGCTTCGCTCTGATTTCTGAAAACTTGGTAAGTGTAAAATGACCGTGCAAAATCTTTAAGTACACATTTTACCTTATTGGGCTCCATGCAGTTAGGTTAGAAAACATTAAATGCACTCGGTTCCTTTAAATAGATTTACTTTTTTCTTTTACCGAGTAGCCAGACTTCCTGCATTTCCAACTTGACTAGTGCTCCAAAAGACTTGGTAAAATTTCAAACTTGCTAATGCTTCTTAGCTATGCAGATTTTGAATTAAGTACATGATAAAATAGGAACTGTTAAGATTTAACCTTGAGAGAATGCAGTCCCTTCATACCTTTACCAATTAATTTGGAATAGATGCACCTAACTTGGTAGGTAAGGTGCTTTCTTCATTTGACACAATTTCCTTCTTTTTCCAAATCATCTAGAATTTGCTTTTTATTTCTTCAATATCTCCTCTAGGTTGATCTCTGCAATCTCTAGCCAAGTGTCCAATTTTGTGACAATGAAAATATGCCATACTAGGATTTCTCCATGATCTTCGGTTGTTCATTCCAAACCTTATAAAGAAGTTGGCACTTATATGTCCATATCTTCCACAACATTCACACCATATCCTTGTATTATAATCCCATGGTACTGCAGTATATTGTCGGTAGGATCTGTGTGAGTTCGGTAGCTTCTAGTGTTTGCTCGGTGTGCAGACCACATATAGTTCTTCTGCTTAAACCAACACTTCTCGGTACTGTGTCCATATCTATTGCAGTTTTTACAAAACCCTTTGAATTTTGCCTTCTGATAATTGCTAACAGATTTAGTCCTACATTGATTAGATGTATGACCATACTTATTGCAATTGTTATAATAACCACTAGACCTAGTGACATTCGATTGCTTACCTTTTCTAATTTGGCACATGTTGGCAGTATGTCCTTGTTTTCCACAGTAGTTACAAATAGGCTTCTTTCCTTTGATGTTCTTCTTGTTTCCAGCTTGCTTTGATGATTCTCCTCTCTCGGTAGTGTGGATTCCCTTCTTAGTAGAGTCTTTTCCTTTGCAACCGAGTCCTGCATCTTTGTTGGGTCTTCTTGTAGTTAGTTGCTCATCCAACATCCTTTATGCTTCATAAATTTTCTTTAGTGTTTCTTTTGACTTCTTTTCTGCTTCAAGTTCATCGGTCAATCTTGATATTTCAAGTTTCAATGCTTGATTCTCATTTTCCTTTAGATTTGCTTCATGATGTGCATAACCCAATTGATCAGACAAATTACTTTGAATTTCAATCATCCTTGTGATTTCATCATTCTTTTCAGATGCTAATGCTTCAAGCTATTGTTTTTCTCTTTCTAGATCTCTTAATTTGTCCTCGGCTGTCCTCAATGCATCAAGATTTTCAGTCATCTGTGTGCTGAAATGCTCATGCTCTCTTTTCATTGCTTTTAGCTGATCAGCCAGTGCTTTGTTCTTTTCTTTCAATACTCCAATCATTTCTTCAGTCTCTTCAGATATACTATTCTTAGATGATGTCTCAATTTGTTCCACCAGCTCTTGCGAGTCCTACAAATCATCAGGCAATCTTCTTCTAACTTTCAGTGATCTTTGCATTTGTTTATGCATGTCTACAATCACTTGATTAGCATGATCCAATTCATTTTGAAGATTCACAATTCTCCGAGATTGTTTGTGACCTTCCATTGATAAGATCTTTCTCTTTAGGCAGTTAAACCCTTTTCCAAGATTAGAGCTCTGATACCAATTGTTAGGCCCAATATGGAAAGCTAATGTACTGAGAGGGGAGGGGTGAATCGGTACTTCAAATCTTTTCTTTAACAATAACTTTATTGTTAAGCATAAACTGAATATTGCTGAAACATAATATAATGCTAAAACATATAAATAACATCCATACATGATTCACTCCATAACACATATATTTTGGTTTCACAAAAACTCTTGGTTAGAGAGAAAAACTGCGATGGGGATGGCACCCACAACTTCACTACTGCAATAATAAAGGTTGCTCGGTTAGAGCTACATGTTTAGCTATTTATGATAGCTTACCCTATTAGGGGTATCAAGATCTTTAGATCTACATTGCTAAAGGATTTTACAACACTTATTCTAAATGTTGCACATGGTTAAAGGATTTACAATTTATAGACTTTGTTAGAGTCTTTTACCCTGTTAAAGGTTTCTCTTACGACTCAAAATATTACAATCAAAATCTTACAAAATATCTTCAACTTCACATCTGAAATGTTATAGCAGATTCTATGTGCTCAAAATGAAATTACCTTGCTTATAGCATACCTCGGTAAATCATAAATTAACTTGGTAAACCTTTTTGTTTACTCTGTTCCTTGACTGTTCTCTGAAATCCTTCTCGGTGACCTCTGTGTATCTCTGTCAATCGTAACAGTCATAACACTCAGTGCTTTCCCATGATTTTTCTTTTTACATATTTCTTGCTTCACACACATATATTTGATCCTCAATTCATGCAATATAAGTAGATCTCTTGTAACGATGATCTTGTTCATGCTTCAATCTTACAAACATGATTCATTAAATGAATAGCCATACAAAATTATTTCATTGGATAGATGTTCTCAAAATCATACAAAATCTTAAGTGCAATTTCCAATGTGTTAACGGTTCCTTGTTCCTCGATCTTTATAACATGTTTCCACATATGTGTCTAGGTTCAATGAATCCGGTAACACGTTTCACTCGGTGTGTATGAACTCGGTATACCATCTTTGCTACTCGATAGGCATAGAACGTTACTCGGTAGACAGCTCGGTGTATACTAAACTATGTGACTTGTAACTTCTATAACCGATAGCTCTGTGCTTACCAATTGAATATTTCGGTAGTAATAACCAACTAGAGTATATAGAATGACTTTGGACATAAAACTAATGACAACTTAGTAAATAGTAACACTTTCCTCAAGATTTTCTTTGAAGTTTAATTTTAGAGAAAATGATTTATTCAATTTAATTGTTTTTCTTGCTTTTCTGAGATTTCTCAAGTTGTCTCAATTTTAGAAAAAGAAATATCTCAAGTTGATTTCTTTTCTCAATCTAATTCCTTTTTGTAAATTAATTCCTTTTTGATGATTTAATGGTAAATTTATTAATTAATTAAATATGCTAGGATATTTAATTAAATAAATAGGATAATTGATTAAAATGATTTACTTGGAATGATTAATTAATTAAATAAATATTTAATAAATTTAGAATGATTTATTTGCCATGTGACCTTGATGATTTAGAAATTAATTAATTAGGTGCTCAAGATTGATTTAATTGCCTTTGGTTAGGACCTTGGTGATGTAGTCTTGATTAGGGGCCCATAGTTTAGGTGACCATTTTTAGGCTATTACATTTGCCCCTCTTTGAATTGATGTTCGAGCAACGCATTGATTCAAAGAATAGTTGATGTCAAATAGATATCAGTTCTGAATATGATGGATTACAAACCGATGAAGAGCGAGATATTCTGCTTGATTTGAAATAATAAAACTAAATAGGTTGATTAAAGCAATATCAATCCTTAACTTGATTGAACTAGGATCGATAAAGAGTGAGACATCGATCTTGAACTTGATGGATCAAGAAACATGCACTGATCTAGTACTTGACTGAATTAGAATCATTTGAGAAAAGAGATATACCCATTTTGAACTTGATTGAACAAGAAATGATTAGCAAAATAGAATGTCCAGCTTGATTTGATGTGATGAAATTGAACACCTATTTGAAGTTTGAGTGTGTGATCACTGTCAAAAAGACTCTTTAAACCCTTGGTTAGGTTTAAACGAATAACAAGCATGATGAGATGCGAAGAAACCGAGTACCGTTAAGAGACTGATTCAGATGAAGACAATATCAAGTTGATTTGGTGCGATGAAACCGATATGCCCCTAGAGATTGATTGAAGTTCGATTAAGCTTTGATTTGAAAAGATTTGTTGCTCATCTTTTGATGAAGATTTGAAAAAAATTCTTGACTTTTTGACGACTTTTCAATGATGTAATCACTGATAATGTTGATGTAATGAGTATGCCCCCTCAGGAGCGAAATCGAAAGATAGCGAGATCGCAGTGTTTGTAGGAAACTTTATTTAATAAAATGATTTAGCGATGATAATCTTAGCACGAAGATTAATTTTAGAATTAATTTGAAATCAAAGTTGATTCAAAAAAATATTTGAGCACAAAATGATGTAAAGATTGATGCGAAGATGAAAGTGGCAAGTGGTCAACGTTGTGAGAATTTGACTAAAAAATTGACTTTAGATTTTGATTTCGATCCCGAAATTAGCAAAGAAATGATGATTGTTTCAAATTTAGGTTTTTATTCAAAGGATGAAGAGAATAATGTTATCATGCGGAAATCAGTTGAAATGCACAAAGATTAGTACAAATGCAACCTAAAACTTAGTCACTGGATTTGGTATGCTATTTATCATCACTGAGCGTTTTACAATGTTAAAAATAGACATAAGCACCAAGCCATGAAGAGCCAAGATGACCTGAATGTCATGTCCTTTTGATCTAGCAAGTGAACATAAGCACCAAGGCATGAAGAGCCAGGATGACTTGAATGTTACTTGCATGCAAACACACCAGACAAAGAAGAGTTCCTTCCTTTTCATATGCAACATTAATTATCTTGTCCGAAATGACCCTTTTACCGTTCATATCCTAGGACAGATTAAGCATGCATTTGGATTGCATAATAAAGAAATTTACTCAAAAAGACAAGGAAATGATTCCAACCTCCCTGTAGCATACAAATAAACAGAGTCGAGGTATTTGTGGCGATTTCACCTTGATGTGAACACACTTATCACAGACACCCATCTTATGAGATGTTTTTCAGATCATCGGAATTATTCCTACAAGCAGAAAATAAAGAAAAGTATTATACCCCCAGTCCTTGCTCCTCTTAGTCAAGATAGACTTCCTTGAGTTACTCGGAGGGAATAATAATCGAAAATCAATTTAAAAGACAACACACAAAGAAAAATGTCAATCATATCTCAAACAATTTTAGTGATGTTTTACAAGCTAAAGCAAAGATGCAAGAAAGTGGGAAACAGAACAGGAAATGCCAAATTTGCGTTGATATGATATTTAGGATTTTTTCTAAACATTTTATGATTTTTTATTTTATTTTTCTCAGCTATGCCCCCAGTATGCAAACCTATATGACAGGATGATCTGCAGAATACATGTGGAGACAATAGATTTTTTTTATGACCTATGTTAATGCAATATGCATGATAAAGATGCATTTCCTATTTGAACAAGGATGACTATGTTTGTTTAAAATTTAATACACCAATGGAATTGGAGGTACAACATATTTCATAGATAAGCAGTCAATCGATCCTTAAGGTCCCTTGGAACATCCAAATTAATACACTTAGTGACTAGGATTCACAAATGGAGATGCAGAAAACTTCCCCATTGATTCTTGAAACTTTGATCTTCTTTTGCCCATGTGAGTTCAAATGAGTTAATTCATGCTCTTGTGTTCACTAAATATCCTTAGCATCTTATATGACTAGCTACGTGGATTATTTTAACTTCAAAAGCATCCCGAATAGAGCCTCGTTGCCAGCAAGCTTTTAGAGCTCCGACGAGGTTATAGACTGTAATCTCTCAAATATTGCTTCATTGTGAGTAGACGTTCATATCCCTAAATGAGTTACTCGAATCTTCCCATAGTCAAGCTTTTTGTCACACTTGTATGCGTGATATTTAAGTTATTTATCATTGTTTTTTTGCCTTAAGATGAATATTTGGCATAGCACTTTTTTTACTTTTTTATTTGTCTTGCCTTGACTTGTAAGTAATGAAACCTACTTGGGTGTGACAATTACAGTGACGCTAAAGTAGAATTTAGATTTTTCACTAGTCATATGATCAACTAGGTGTCTAGAATGAATTAGAGATTTTGTTAATGTGTTTGAGATATAGCAATTGATATATTTTGGGTTAACAAGTTTCAAATAGTGAAATCACTACCCAACCATAAGTAAAGTGTCATCACTGAGTGATGTTAAAAATGAATGACCATTAGGACCTCAAAGACTTCATGCCCAAATATCTAAGAAAGGAGACGACCTTTGTTTGTCTTGAATGCAAACAAATGATAAACTTGGATAGTTTCCTTGTTTTATTAATGTTATTATATGCAAATGCAGAAATTTTGTGAATGCGATACATTTGAAAAAGAAACTATATATGTGTTGGCATTTTGATGATGTTGTGATTGTCATTGATGGACACACACTTGCTTTGTGTACACTTTCTTGATGTATGAGTTATGCTCAACCGGTATTTGTTCCAATCGATATTATGTATTATAGTCTTTAGACTATTGATGTTTTGTAGAAGATGTTTACCGGTCACAAATTGACTGAAGACCTCAAGCAGTATGAAGGAACAAAGTGGTAGTTAACATTTTTCCAGTCTTCATTTTTGACAACCGGTATTACTCTGTGATGAGTTACCAAGCGGTATTTCTGTGATGAGTTATCATCCACCGACACTTTGGCAATGATTTTGTGTCATGTTACCAAATTTGTCTAGATGCACTGAACCTAGGAACTTGTAATTTAATCCTATTGTACCAACATGAAATCAGACTCCTTTATAAGGACATCATGTCTAGGGTTTTAGATGATGAGGGTTTTGTATGTGTCGTCATAGAAGAGAAGATTAGGTCTGTGTGAAGAGTAAGAGTGTGGAGATATTGAAGACTGAAGTAATGTTGAAATGCATTAATAGTGAGCTATCAAGGATCTAACCAAGCATACTGTGCTAGTATCTAGATCACTCACTTATTGATTACTCACATCTTTGACAAGTCTGAAACCCTTAACCGAGTAGGCCTAGCAAAGCCTTGGTAAATCCTCTAACAAGGTGGTTCACAACTGTGAATCTAAAATCCTCTCAAAAGGTAGTCTTTAACATGACTTATCTTCTAACAGAGATCTAGATTCCTAACAAGATCTGTTCTGGTGAAGAACATTGTATGACCTTAACCGGTCTAGTTTCTATTCTGCAGATAGTTACTTGTGAGTTTCTACTCACCATGGTTTTTCCCATTTGGGTTTCCACGTCAAAACATCTTGTGTTATGGTGATTGTGCTTTTGTGGGTGAATGCTTTGTTTTCTTTTTGGTTTGCATTTATCTTAATTGGTTTATTAGTGAATCTGTTGTACCGGTTATCTGCTAAACTATTTAAGATTTTGTGTTCAGCATTTTTTGGTATACTAATTCATCTCCCCCTCTTAGTATTCATCAATTGGTATCAGAGCCAACCTTTCTATAAGTCTAACCACTTGGAAGGAGATATGGGGGAATACAGTGTGAGGGAACTTACTCATCATCTCACTCAGACTAAGAGAGCCTATGATGAACTCAAAGTCAAGTATAAAGCCTCTCTGGCCAAAAGAAGAGAGCATGTTGAGAAACTAATGGAGCTTACTGAAAATAGTTCTTCTGATGAAGCAGACATGGATGCCCTAGTTGAAGAAGTTGAAAAACTGAATGAATCTAATGCCAACCTGAGAAGGGAACCGGAAGGACTGACTATCAGAATGTGTCAAGAGCTTGAGAACTGAAGGAAAGCTAAAGATCTGGTAAAAGACAAAGATCATGAGATCTCCAAGCTAAAGCAAGAAATCAGTGCCCTTACTGCTCATCTCCAAGAGAGTAAAGTGGAAAAAGAAGAAATGCAAGGTGAACTAAACATGGCTATTTCTGAGAATGCAACCTTGAAGGAATCCAATGCTGCTATTTCCAAAGAACTCACTGAGTCAAAAGAGATACTTGCCAAATTCAATCAGAGTATTGCTAAGCTATAGAAAAAGCTTGAATCAACAAAACCGGTAAAGAATACCACTGGACTTGATTTCTCTAGGTATGAAGAAGGTGAGACCTTTGGAACAAAAGTTGAAGCATCAAAGAAGCAACCAACATCCAAGGATAAAGGTAAGCAAAAGTTTAAACCTGTTTGCTTCAATTGTCTCAAGGAAGGACGTACTGCTAATGTGTGTAGAAATAAGGCCTACAATAATTTTCCTTATTTTTTAAACAATGAGCCTAGATCCAATAGATTCAATGGAAACTATTATGCATGCAACAAGTTTGGGCATAGAGCATTTGAATGCAGGTTTGTTTTGCACAACACTGGGAGATATCCTCCAAGAACTCAAGGAGTTGTTCTGGAACCCTCTATGAACCAGAATCCCAACTGGTACAATACTTATGACCATCGGTCAGGTGGTTATCAAGCGTCAACCAACTGGAGAACAACCTATTTGATCTATCATAGTAGCGGTCACCCTGCTGCAACATGTAAAAGGAAGAATGGTAGTATTAATAATGGACCATGGAGAACACCTAGAATGATATGCTATCATTGCAACAAACCGGGACACACTGCTAGAACCTACAGAATGAGAAAGAACCTATCGAAGGATATTCTGATCACTCCATAAGGGAATATTGATGTTGAAACTGTTCAAGCGGGAATGAATAAAACATGGAAAAAGAAAACTGAAGAAGTGTCACAAGATGAACCGGTTTCTACACCTAGTGTGGAAGTCTTTGAACCGGCAAACTGAGCTTCAAAAAAGCTTAGGGGGAACAAATCGGTGAAATATGCGAACCCCCGGTTTATATCGATAAATACCTTAACCGGTAGATGTTACCTATCAATTGGCAAAAAATTTTGAAGCAGTAAAAGGTAAAATTAGGGTTTGTACCCTAGCAGTGGAGCATTTATTATGGTAGGTGAAAATTTTGTTTAAAAGGATTTTTGTCGTCACTTTCACTTATCTATTTTCAAGCGAAGAATTTTCAAGTGCAGAGCGACAAGAGAGATTCGTCTAGTGATTCAAAGTGAATTCAAAATCTTGCAGAAGAATCCAGAGATTGTTTTCAATTAATCAAGTGAAGAACACCAAGCAGTAATCCAGCAACCGAAGTGGTGTGTTGTGAGCGACATTGCAAAACCCTAAATTTTGAAGTGTGAAGGTATTTCTCAAAAAAAATTGTCTATCATTTAATCATGGCTTCTGCATCGTACTCCAGTTCTAGTGCACCTGTAGACTCGACGGATTTTATTCAAAAGAAGATGAAATACAATGCCCTATCCCAGATACCCGCTGGAGTCATAGTTGAGGAAGATATTTCAAGATATATTGATTGTAAATTGGAAGACCTAAGATCCCTCGTGATCCATTCCCAGCTAGGTCTATTCTATGGGGATGACAAGAAAATCAAACCGGAATATAGTATCCTAGAGAGGAAGAAATTGCACAATGTTGTTTATTTTCTTGAAGAGTTCACTGAAGATCACATCCGCATCATCCTGAGCAGAGTAAATGGTGACAAAATGTATCTCGAGAGGTTGCATGATATTACACCAGAAGCAATTCATGTCATCACCGGTTTCTGTAACATTGGAGAGGTGCCAACTCTAAGGAAGGTCATTAAAACTGAAATGACAAAACTCACCGGTTCTCTGAGTGACCAATGGGGAATGACTATCAACACCATCAAGGATGATTTGGTTAAGTATGCTTGCATGGTGATTGGCTACCGTGTGTTTTATGCCAGCAGAATAAACTTTGTCCCTGTTGCTGCGGTGAATGCCACCTATAGAATGATTAAGGAAGACGCCTCTTTTGATTTATGTACCTGTTTACAGAAACAACTGCTATTGAACCCGAAGTCCATCAAACAGGACAATTCTCTAAGGTTCAAGTTCGGACAACTTTTGGTCGGCCTATTTTTCTACTTTCAAGGCTGTTTTCTGGGAGTAGGTGATATTCAATGGTTTGCTGACCAACCGGTCACTAAGCAAATCAGGGAAAGTCTCCAAGCGGTGGGAACCGGATATCCTGAGGTTTTGAATAAATATTTTGATGAATTCAAGCAGAAAATGAGCCACGAGATGAGGATTTCTAGAGATATTGTAAAGAAATATGAAGATGATATTTGCTTTATCATAAAGGTAGATGAATGCATAATGGAAGCAGTAGAGCCAAGAAAGGAAGTAGTAGAACCTATGGGGTATGAAGTGATGTATGACATGCTGGATGGGTATGCCTTTACCCTGATTGCCTCACCTCTAGATGCTAAGAAAAAGCGAACCGACACCTACTTGGAGAGAGTAACACCGGTTGAAGATCCTACACCGAAAAAGGGCAAGGCAGTGCCATAGGTATTGGCACCGGTTACCTCAACAAGTCCAAAAGTGACCAAGCAGTCACCTGCCAAGAAGAAACTGGAAGTTGCTCCTGCTAAATTTTTTGAAAGGAAGCGGAAGACCAAAAACAACTCACCGGAGTCAGAGGATACTGAACCATAAGTACAGCCTAAGAAGACCAGGCAAACAAGCAAGAAAGCAAAATCTACCAGTAATGCACCTGCAACGTCAGCATCGGTAAATATAGACATCTCTTCCTATAAGCCTTTGAGACATTGTCAAAGAACTATTAATAATATTAAAAGGAAATTGCTTGATGATTTGAAGGAGTATTTTGATGATTTTACTGATAGTGAGAAAGAAGAAGTAGAGCGGGAAATCATTAATTATTTATGTGTTTATGATCGATCGCCATTTGAAATTAGATCGGTGACACCTGATTCTTTATACAATTCTTTGGACAATAAATGGCGCACTGCCATTGAGAAAGAACAAGAAATAAGGGAGAAAGTCTTTGCACAATACTTTCCCGATGCCTCTAATTTAGAATTGTTTGAGATAATTGATAAGAATAAAGGTATCTTCTTCATGAGAAGGAGAAGACTCGGGCTGCTTGAAGGCAGAACTTCTGAAGTGGAGAAGGACACCCACTTACATGCTAAAGTTGTTGTGAAGATGCACCAAGTGTCTGAGGCCAATATGAAGGTTGAACAAGAACCTGACCTATCCTTAGCCAAATCGGATGAGGTATTTGATGGTGAAGGAGAAAGAGTTACAGAACAGGTTGACACTATTGATGTGGATGCATTGGATGTTGAGGATGTCACTTTGGACACAGAGAAGGAGAAACAGGACAAGGAAAAGGATGATAAAGAGAAAGTGGAGAAAGAGGAAGAGAAAAAGAAAGAGGAAGACAAGAGGAAACAAGAAGAAGAGAAGAGAAAAGAAGAGGAGAAAAAGAAAGAGAAAATGGAGAAAGAGGAAGAGAAAAAGAAAGAGGAAGACAAGAGGAAACAAGAAGAAGAGAAGAGAAAAGAAGAGGAGAAAAAGAAAGAAGAGGAGAAGAGAAAAGAAGAGGAGAAAAAGAAAGAAGAGGAGAAAAAGAAAGAAGAGGAGAAAAAGAAAGAAGAGGAGAAAAAGCAGGAAGAAGATAAGAAGAGGGAAGAACTAAAGAACAAACAAGAAGAGGAACAAAAGAAGAAAGAAGAAGAAAAGAAAAGAGCAGCAGAGGAGAAGGAAGCAGAGAAATCCAAACAAGCGGAGACTCCCAAGGCAACCGGTGGTCAAACCAAACTGGTTGACATCGCTAGTCCTATTGATCTCCAATCTGCAGATGAATCGGAGCTGCTTCAAAGCATAAAGCTTGCATAGGAAAGATTGGAAGCATTGAGGAGGAAGAAGGAACAGGATGTCATTCAAACTGCAGTTGACACCCTTACCAGTTTGATTCCCGGTACTAACCTCCCCAGTACCAATTCCTCTCTATCTAAACTTAAACTTCTATGTACCGTTGTAGAAGACCAAGTACAATGCCTAGAAGAAGTTGTTGAAGCTAATGCCAAGAAGAAGCATGATAAGGCACTCAACACTGCCTTAGTTAAGAAATTGAATGAGCTTCGGTCACAACTTCTGAAACTACAGAAGGATATAAGTGTTGCTATGGATGAGGGCAAATTACTGTTGAGTAAAATAAGCCAACCCCATCTATTTTGTGATGATGTGCTCACGCAAAAAGGTAAACTCCAATCGGAGTTGTAGGCATACTTAAGTAACTTCAAGATGTCCTATGATTCATTCGCTACATATTGGCAAACGGTTCATCGTTATCAGCTTCAGACTGCAAGGATAGAATTAGAAATCAGCAACCGGTCAAGAGATCTGCAGGAACTTCAACTGGTCTTATTGCCAAGACTACAGATTCTTTAGAAGTGCTTTCTCAATCTGGAAGCCTTAACAATAACTCAAGAGATGAGTACCATCGATGCCATGGAAGAACAGGTATCTCAGATAAAGACTGAAAGTGAGGTTGCTACCTCTGAATTGAGTCATGGGCATTGGCCATGAAAACTTTTATGCAGGATTTTAAATCTGTTTTTGATAAGTTTCATTCCTTATTGTCATAAACATTTACTCAATTTTTAATGATAATGAGAAACGGGGGTTATTTTGCATTACTTTGTCATTGTTGGCAAAGGGGGAGTAGTATTTAAAATTTTGGTGAATGCTATGTATACTTTCATGTTACCTCTTTAAGGGAGTAGTATACATTGTAATTTCTGCAAAAGGGATAGTGTATATGCTTAGGGGGAGTAATTTTGTTTATGACATTATTTTGTTGTAAAAACACTTAGATGTCAAAATTTTCCTAAGTGTTGCCATCAATGCCAAAGGGGGAGATTGTTGGCATTTTGATGATGTTGTGATTGTCATTGATGGACACACACTTTCTTTGTGTACACTTTCTTGATGTATGAGTTATGCTCAACCGGTATTTGTTCCAACCAGTATTATATATTATAGTCTTTAGACTATCGATGTTTTGCAGAAGATGCTTACCGGTCACAAATTGACTTATGGTACGAAGGAACAAAGCGGTAGTTAACATTTTTCTAGTCTTCATTTTTGACAACTGGTAATCGGTAAATTGTATGAATCGGTATTACTCTGTGATGAGTTACCAAGTGGTATTTCTGTGATGAGTTATCATCCACCAACACTTTGGCGGTGATTTTGTGCCGTGTTACCAAATGTGTCTAGATGCACTGAACCTAGGAACTTGTAATTTAATCCTATTGGACCGACATGAAATTAGACTCCTTTATAAGGACATCATGTCTAGGGTTTTAGATGATGAGGGTTTTGTATGTGCGATCATAGAAGAGAAGATTAGGTCAGTGTGAAGAGTAAGAGTGTGGAGATATTGAAGACTGAAGTAATGCTGAAATGCATTAATAGTGAGCTATCAAGGATCTAACCAAGCATATTGTGCTAGTATCTAGATCACTCACTTGTTGATTACTCACATCTTCAACAAGTCTGAAACCCTTAATCGGGTAGGCCTAGCAAAGCCTTTGTAAATCCTCTAACAAGGTGGTTCACAACTATGAATCTAAAATCCTCTCACAAGGTAGTCTTTAACAGGACTTATCTCCTAACAGAGATCTAGATTCCTAATAGGATCTGTTCTGGTGAAGAACATTGTATGACCTTAACCGGTCTGGTTTCTATTCCATAGATAGTTACTTGTGAGTTTTTGCTCACCGTGGTTTTTCCCATTTGGGTTTCCACATCAAAACATCTTGTGTTATGGTGATTGTGCTCTTGTGGGTGAATTCTTTGTTTTCTATTTGGTTTGCATTTATCTTAACTGGTTTATTAGTGAATTTGTTGTACCGATTATCTACTAAATTGTTTAAGAGTTTGTGTTCAACATTTTTTGGTATACTAATTCACCCCCCCTCTTAGTATTCATCAATATGATGCAGTGCTTTGAATAAAATGATATGAAAAAATAAAAATAAAATTGTTTTTTTTTTTAGTTGTTCAAGTTGCTAGAGCAGAGAATGCTAATTGTAGAATTTCCTCAAGTGGATAGTGTTGATCGGTTCATGGAGTTGTTCTCCTTCCGGTGTTGAGAGTTGATAAGCGCCAAAG
The DNA here is from genome assembly GCF_030272615.1 of Cryptomeria japonica. NCBI lineage: Eukaryota > Viridiplantae > Streptophyta > Pinopsida > Cupressales > Cupressaceae > Cryptomeria > Cryptomeria japonica. The sequence continues at coordinate 406,861,242 of NC_081408.1, forward strand.
CCAAAGACTGCAGTAACAATATAGGGATCCAACCAGTTGGGTTCAAACTTTCCTTTTTGTTCTCAAAACTTGTGATTTTTAGGATTCTCTCTCAAAACAAGGTCACCAACCTGAAATTATCTGTGTCAAAATTTCTTGTTATAACCTCTAGACATTATCTTTTCGTAAGCTCTGAGATGATCAAAAGCCACTTGCTGACGTTCATCCAGCAATTCTAGTTCTTGCAATCTAGATATTTTGTGATATTCATTAGTAATAAGACCTTGCAAGGAAACTCTCAAAGAAGGAATTTCAACCTCAATAGGCAAGACTGCTTTAGCCCCACATACCAAAGAAAAAGGTGTAGCTCCTGTAGGTGTTCTGATGCTCGTTCTATATGTCCATAGTGCAGGATTGAGTCGTAGGTGCCAATCCTTCCTAGATTTGTTGACCGTTTTGTGCAAGACACTCAACAGATTTTTATTAGATGCTTCAGCTTGTCCATTACCTTGAGGGTAGTATATAGAAGACCAATGTTGTTTGATTTTGAACTCATCACAGAGCTCATCTATATCTTTATTTTTGAACTGCCCTCCATTGTCAGTCACAATTGAAGAAGGGATTCCATTCTTGCAGATGATGTAGTTAAGAATGAACATAGCCAGTTGTTTGTCGGTTGCTTTGATTAGTAGAACCGCTTCAACCCACTTAGTGAAGTACTCAGTGGAAGTTATGATGAACTTGTGTCCATTAGATGATGCGGGATAGATTTGGCCAACAAGGTCAAACGACCATTGCTGAAAAGGCCAATGTGTTATAAAAGGTATTAGTTCCCTTGTTGGAGCATGTATGAGATTCCCATGTAGTTGACACTTCTCACAAGTTTTAGGAAATTTTACAACATCCTTTTCCATATTTGGCCAGTAATAACCAGCCCTTAGCAGTTTCTGAGCTAGAGTTAGACCGTTTGAGTGAGAATCACAAATACCCTCATGAACTTCAGATAATGCACGTTGGGATTCTTCAAGTTCTAGACACCTAAGAAAAGTACTATCCAAACCTTGCATATATAGATAGTTAGCGATGATGGCATACCGTGAAGCATTTCAAATCAGGTTTCTTTTCTCATTACGGGTAAGGTTATTAGGGATAATTTGGTTACGTAAGTAAGAGTAGATATGGCTATAGCGAGATGAGTCATGTCCAATGATAGAATAGACCATCTAGGACTCAGGGGAATCATAAGCAGGATAAGTAGCTCTTCCACCAAGAGCTCATAGTGGAACTCAGATTCTTGTAGCTGTGGTATAGATGCCAATGTAGCCATAAGATTTGTTGCTTTGTTTATTGATCTAGGAATCTTCTGAAATGATACAAAGACAAATTATTTCTTAAGGTCATCAACCACTCTTTTATAGGGTGTCATTTTTCATCCTGAGTTTGATATATATCATTGATTTGGTTGATTATTAGCTGGGAGTCTCCATAGATGTATAGCTCATCAACTTTCCATTCAATAGCCAGCTTGATTCTATTTACCAAGGCTTCATATTCTGCAATATTGTTTGTACAAGGAAAGAGGATCTTATACACCTTTGGGATTGAGTATCTTTGAGGAGTGATAAAAAAGATTCCAACACCAGAACCTTGTTGAGTAAAAGATCCATGAAAGAACATTTTCCAAGATCGCTAAGTAAGATGCATTATGGATTCATCTGGAAATTCTATGTTCAAAGGTTGATTGTCTTCAAGTGGAGCATCAACAAGTTGATCTGCAATTACTTGTCCTTTGATAGCTTTGTGTTCTACATACTTAATGCCAAAATTTGTGAGTATCATAACCCATTTAGCCAATCTCCCTGTAAGTGTTTCTTTGTTTAGAAGATACTTCAGAGGATCAATCTTAGCCACCAGTTTGATAGAATGTGCTAACATGTAATATCTTAATTTTTGTGATGCAAAGACCAATGCCAAACAAGCTTTCTCAATGATAGTGTAGTTCATCTCATAGGACACCAACGTCCTATTGATATAGTATATAGCTCTTTCCTTTTTGTTCTCATCCCATTGAGCCAAAAGTGCCCCCAGTGATGTGTTGGTAGCTGATATATAAAGAATCAAAGGCTTGCCTTGAATTGGTGGCATCAAGATAGGTGGATTAGTAAGATACTCCTTGATCTAATTAAGGTGTTGTTCATAGTCTTCATCCCAGTCATATGTAACTCCTTTGCGTAATGCTTTTGTGAATGGTTGAGCTTTATCTGCTAGCTAAGAAATGAAGCATCTTATTGATTGGAGCCGCCCTTGTAGAGTCCTCATGTGACTGACATTCTTTGGTGGTGGCATTTCCATAATAGCTTTAACTTTTTCTGGATCCACGTCAATCCCTTTTGTTGAAACAATGTATCCTAGGAGTTTGCTAGATGTAACTCCAAATGCACATTTCTTAGGATTTATTCTGAGTTTAAATTTTTTCATATTGTCTAAGATTAGACCCAGTTCTGAGAGATGTGTTGACCTTTTCATATATTTGAGTAAGGTATCATCGATATAGTCTTCCATGTTTTTGTGTATCATGTCATGAAAGATTGTAGTTATAGCTCTTTGATAGGTGGCACCTGCATTCTTTAAGCCAAAGGGCATAACATTCCAGCTGAAAGTTCCCTAGGAATAGGTGAACGTTGTTTTCTCTTGATCCTCAAGTGCAATTTTGATCTGATTGTGTCCGGAAAAACCATCCATCAAAGAGTACATTTAATAGCCACTAGTCATGTCCACTATCATGTCTATGTTAGGAAGTGGAAAATCATCTTTTGGACATGCTTTGTTTAAGTCTCTAAAATCTGTGCAAACACGTATTGATTTGTTAGGTTTGGAAACAGGTACAATATTAGATATCCACTCAGCATAATCAATCACTCTGATGAATCTTGCTTTTAGTATTTTTTCTAGCTCAACCTTAACAAGTCATGCAACATGAGGATGCATTTTTCGGACCTTTTGCTTGACAGGTTTGACCCCAAGAGCAATAGAAGAGATGATGCATTATGAGGTCAGGATCCAAATCCGGCATATCAACATATGTCCATGCAAAATTGATCCTTTTCTCTATGAAGAAATTAGCAAATTCTTTCAATTCTTCTGTTGATAGGGATTGAGCTACATGTATTATATGTTGAGTTTCTTTTGTTCCGATGTTGACCAACTGTGTAGGTTCAATCAACACTGATGATCGTGCTTGAAAGTGATCAGGCAAAATATCAAGTATCTCACCTTCAGGTGCCTCAAAGAGGTTTTCACTGTTAGGTACGTCTTTTATTTTTACTATTTTCGATTCTGACATTGCCACAGTGTGGTTTTTGCCATCAAAACACTAATTTTTCTTTTTTTGGTTTTTGAAACTAAGATACTTGACATTTGCTTCTGTCATGTTCTCACTTTGTTCACTGGTGGAAGAGTTCATGTGTTGAACTGCATTAAGATAGCATGCTAGAGTATGGTCGTTGGCAAAAGTAGGTATATCTATGGGTTGATCTTTTAAAGTATGGTCAATAAGCTCAGGGTGTACTAGGGATAAAGATTCAACGGGTTCAAGGGAATTCATGGTATTGTCATCACCATGTTGGACCAACAAGTTGAGTTCCAGAAGAGTACTTTGCGCAAGCATCTCAAGACCAGGAAGAGTTATGACATGATTATCAAAATTTAGGTTAGCATTTAAAGGATCTAACCCTACAAACCTACTACTCGTACCTTCTTCTACTTTAGACTGGACTAGGTATTTTGGTTCAACAGCAATAGGTTCTTCGGATAGAGTTTCGACATTCATGACAAAGTAGTCATAGTTTGGTGTTGAATAGGTAATGTCATAAATAGATCTTATTTTAGAGTGATCAGAGTTAGAAGATGAAGCATCTGACTCCTCTTCAAGTGGCTCAGTAAAAGCATGTATAGTATCAATATCAACATCTTTTATGTTGAAAGTTCCTTCATGTTCTGGCTCAATAATCACTTGTACTTGACATGCCTTTTGACATGGCTTTGTTAATCTTTGTCTTCTTTTGCATTCAGCTTCCTCTGGACTGATGATCGGTCCTTCTTGTCTAGCCTCCAGTTCTTCATTTATATTCCCATATCTGATTTGCTTTATCTCTTTAGATAGAGATACAAAAGGTGAGGAATTTTCCTATGCTTTTTCTTCTGTCAGCTATTGCTCATAATCTTCTTGTCTTTTTAGTCTAATTTCCTCTATTTCTCGTTGTAGCTCAAAGCGTATTATCTCTTGTGCTTCATCTATGATATCATTAGGTTCTTCAGTAGTTTCTTCAGTAGATGCATCTGATATAGGCTCTAGACCCCATTTATACTCATTCGAGTTTGTTTCTGAATCCTCTTCTTGCATTTGTCCTGTATATGTGACTGGAATGTTTAATGGTGCAAACATTTCTTTAATTCCTTCCACCTCTTCTCTCATGTCTTCTGGGATTTCTACTTCATGTAGTGTTACTGCCGATACATTTGGAACTTGATTACAAGTTGCTTTTTCTCTCTTGATTTCCAGTTCTTCTTGTTCTTTCTCATACTCTTCTTGAGTTTGTTGAGTGCTTACTTCCTGTGATGCTTGATCTAGTGTCTTTTTCCTCCACTTAGGCTATTGATGAGAAGTGTGTTTTTGATTTGATGACTCCTCTAGATGGTATCCAAGTCCAATTTTATCATTTGTAGACTTAGTTTGTAGCTTGATAGGTTCAATAATTCCTTCTTGACACTTTCCCAGAGGACCTGTACCTGAATACCCCATATGTTGGATTATATGATAGCCTTTACCATATTGTTCAGGAGCAATTTCACAACGTTGCACTTCCCTATCTTCATTTTCCCCTTGTAAAATCCATTCAAGAACAACTGCCTCTTCTATTTCATTTGCAAGAGAAGTAGAGGATTGCACAAAAGTACCATCATATATGACGTTTGTCATTGAAGTTTGTGGCTTCATATCCTCAGATGGTTTTCCAGACTGTCTTGGTGATGGAGGAAGATTCATCAGTGAAAGTACAGGTTCTATCTTGTATCCATCCATGGCAGTACCTGTGATTTTCAATTTCTTTTCTAAGTCTTTCATCAAAGTTTTTGAACTCTCAGCCACAGAGGATGCTTTGTTATGAGGAACAAGGGTATCATCATATTGTTTTAAAGCATTTTAGGTGTAGCTTGTATCGACAGGAACATTGACTTCAAATCCATTGTAGGGAAATTTCAAGCACTGATGGTATGTAGATGGCACTGCTTGCATTTCATGAATCCATGGTCTACCCAACAAGATGTTGTATGATAGAGGAAGGTCAAGCACCTAACAAATAACATCTCTTTCCATAGGTCCCACCTCGATCGTTAATAGTACTAGACCTTTAGAGGTTCTTTCTTCTTCATCATAAGCTTTGATTGTTATTTTCTTTGCTGGATTAATGACATTATCAGAAAATCCCAATTGTATCAGTAAATTGGAGGTACAAATATTCAACCCAGTGCCTCCATCTATCAAAACACATTTGATTCTATGTTTATGGATCATAGCTTCAATGTGGATGATTCAGGGAATCGTCATCTTCTTCAGAGAAGGACAGGTAGTGAGGTGAAGTCAGGTGACCCACCATAGATTGAAACCAATCCAAATCTAAGTATTTAGGGATGTTAGTAGCAAGAAAAGCTTTGTCTAGGATCTCTCTATGAGAATAAGAGATCTTAAGCAGTTCAAAAATGGATATTTGAGCGGTACTTTGTTTTAATTGTTCAACAATGTTGTAACCAGATGATGAAGCCAACTATTTAGATTTAGTCGTGATCATATTTGGTTGTTTGTTTGAAGAAGTCGGTAGATTTGATGTTGTCAATGGATTTGATGATGTCTGATCAGGAGATGAGGAACTAGCTCCTTTGAGAGTAATTCTTTTTAGCTTGGGTCACGACATTCACCGTTCGCGGTTTGTTTTTCTCATCTTTGACTATGATCACATTGCAATATTCAAATTGGGTCAGTTCAAGCATGTTGATTACATTATCATTATTGGTATAGGTGTAATTGATTTTGGCACCTCCCTTGGATTTTGAGGAATCGCCCTGCTCATAAGCAGGTAAGGGATCTTTGAAAGCTTTGTGATCAATATTGGTTGCATGATTTCCAACAATAATTTTGCCAACATCAATAAGGTCTTGAATCTCATGTTTGAGTTTCATGAAGCTATTTGTTGTATACCCCTTGTTTCTATGATATTCACAGTACTCGTTTTCCCTCCACCATTTGGGTTTGACTTCATGATCATATGGTTTGGAGTTGTCAGACAATGTGATCAATTCATTTGCCAATAGAGTCTTAAGAGCCGATACATACGATTCTCTCAGAGGATTAAAATCATGTTTAGGCTTTGAAAGTCAAGGCTTCTCTTTAAACCACTCTTTTGATTTCTTAGGAGTGTTTTTTGTAGTGTTTTTAGCTGCTTTGAGGGCTTGTGTGCCACTACTCAAATAAAATATTGTTGGTTTTGATTTTCGTTTAACAATATCAACCAATCCATCATTAACAACATTTATGTTATTATCTTTGTCGTATTTCCATTATTTGTTCTTCTCTTTGGCACTAGAGAGTTGTTGTGTTTCTTTATAAAGTGATATATCTCCTTTCCTTACAAACACATCTTCCATTTTGAGAGCACTGTCCACCATCTTGTTGAATGAAGGGTATACTTACATTTGGATATTTTATTTCAACTTGGGAATCAAATTATTAACAAAGATGTCCATTTTCTTAGAATCAGGAATGGGTCATGAATATCTAGAGAACATCTTTCTCCAACGTTGAAGGAAAGTGAGAAAAGGTTCTCCTATCTTTTGTTTGGTATTATAGAGCTCGATCATTGTGACTGGATGACAAATGTTATAAGAGTATTGTTGGAGAAACAATTCGACCAACTCCTCAAAATATTTAATTCCAATAGGCAGGCTTGAAAATTACTCCATGGCTTGTCCTCCTAGACTTCTTGGAAAGAGATGCATGAGATATGTTTGTTCATGCATGAAATCCATACATAAAGCACATAATTCTCAAACATGATCTTGAGGATCTAAGTTACCATCATATTTGTCAAACTTAGGAATTTCCACTCTTGAAGGAAATGGAGGCATGTAAAGGTTCTTATCAAATGGGAACGGGAAAATCGTGCGCAGATGATTTATCCTTGTTTTTCATTTCCTTGATTTCAGTTTGCAATGCTTGCAAATGTTTGTTTACCAATGATAAGGCTTTCAATGTTATAATCAATGGGAAGTTTAGCGCCTTGTTTTGCCAACTCTAGAGAATGCTCTTATTTTTCTCTGGCCATGATAAATTTCATCATTTTTTGGAAATCCTTATCCTTTTGACAGCTATTTATAACAGCTTTTACAGGTTCAAAATCTTCAGACTTGCTAGATGAGGAGTCACTGTTAGTAGCATGGGTGCTAATATTATCATGAGTATTGTGTTTAGCAGCTTCTCTTTCTTGCCTTTCTCCAGACATAGTGGGAGATAAGGGTTGATAAAAAATTGGTATACTTGATGACGAAGGTTTGTCAAAGACGGGGTCTTCTATAAAGAATGGATTAGTCTAGAATAAAAAGGACTGTCCCTTACCTTTCTTACGAGAACTTCTGGTTTGAACAGACATTTATAATTTATGTGATCGAGAGATAGAAGTGATACAGATGTCAAGATCAAATTGGAGCTAGTTGTACATTTGAGGTAATGATTGAGTAAAGTGATTGAGACCAAGTTTGGTTTTAGGAACGATCTATCTTGTATTAGACGTGATCTAAGCAGATTAGGTTGATTAGATTGATGTAGGATTGATTGAACTAGTTGAGATATAATAGACAAAGTCATGTAACACAACGTTAGGAGTACACTATCAAGATTGTTTATGCTCGGGATGAAAAAGACTAGATATACGCTCACTGTAGATTGATTAGGCAAGTATGACAGATCTGGAAAAGCATGCAAAAAGATAGGTTTCTGGACTAAAAGAATCAGAGGTTCGTATGACAAAATTAGATAACCTAGATGATAATTTTAATACTGCCAGATGACAAACTAGCAATCTCGTACCTGTTGTTGCTTATACTCGCACGACAATTTATTTGCTTATTAGATGACAAACTAACAATGATGAACTTCACAAATGATAACTCATACGACAGTTTTATATTAACCAGATGACTCTTTGCATTTAGCAGTATGACAAACCTTAAGACTCATATGACAATTAGAGGTTAATCATATGACAATCTACAGAGACTTGCACAATAAACTAGAAGATTCATATGACAATTGGAATGGATAGGGACGAGTTTTTGACCACTGAGTTTTTGATGTTTTGATTTTTTTCCAGTTTCAGGGTTTCAGTTTCAGTTTCCAGAACAAAGAAACAATAAACACGCAAGATGTAAAGTGACTTCAAGCACATCACGCTAATCCTAAAGAAGTTGGCTGGGAGAGAAAACCTTTGCTTGCAGACTCAAGTACACACCCAATAGCTAATCAGAATATGGTTGTTGAGTCTCACACAATGGATTCTCAATGTCGTATTAGCTGATTCCAAATGCTAATGGGGACATGATATGGCAGGTATCTTGGGAGAGTTACTATCTCTCTTGCACAAAGATTATCCCCCTTTCGGAGGTGAACAAGGTAGCCGCTATCTTAAAGTTCTTAGTAAGGATTTTTGTTCGAAATTACCCCTTGAGTCGTGTAAGCGCGATTGAGGCTTGTAGCCCGACAAGGTACCGAAACAAGATGAAGTCACGCAAGCGTGATTGAGACCGTGAGGCCCTACAAAATGCCTGATATGAGAGATCTCAAAGAGAAAACTCTAATAATCACGTCCTCCGAGACTTTAATCCTGAAAGGCCTATTTATTATAGTGAGTCAGAATACTTATGTCTATTTGTACTCACTTGGGTCATTCTCACAAGGTGATTACTTTTTCCCACTGTGACAGGCCCACTAAAAGAACACAAATTTCAAACTAGAAAAACTTCAAGGGTCTAGACTTTTGATTGTCTGTGTAGACAAGAGCATACTCTCCTACCTTTTAGACTCTTCTCAAACATGAAAAATAGATTTGTTCATTAACCATATCGCAATTTAAGTGCCTAGAAATAAAGTAAATAATACACAAAGTTTACTTGAATCTCCTCAGGCAACCTACAAAAGCAACAAATCAGTAGTCATATTGTTTTTGAGCGACAAGTGTGTTCTTCGATAAACATTTTGCAAAAACTAGTTAGGCTATGAAAATATTTCAGGCAGACATAAAACAAGCCAGGGTTAGCATTAGTACCATCAACATTCAATGAAAAGACCATAAAAATCACTCTGCCTTTTGATACGAGAAAACATAATGCTATACAAGTATTCTCACCGAACAATACAATTATTCCCCACAGATCATACGATATTCCTTATAGAGCCATACAAGAAAATAGATAGTTGTATGAGCTTTCTCACAAACCCGTACGATATGTAAAAAGTTATCGTACTATCCCTACCAAAAACTCGTATGAGTTTTAGTAGGAATTGTATGAACAAAATTTGAAAAATAAAAAGAGCTGATTTGCAAGGCTGAAAATTGTTATCTTCTGCCCCAAGGTGAGCGCCAAAAATGTGAGTGTGAAAAGTGGTAATTTGTAAGCTGTAAGGCACAAACACTTCAATAAATCATTGCATGCATGGTTAGACAAATATAATCAATGAATATAAAAATCATAACAAATTGACCTGTTGCCTTCTAAAAGATGTGAGTATAGACTTGCTCTCAGATTTGTCTAAGCAATACCAGTGACTAGACTACACCAAGACAAATTATTTAATCTATATGAGCACACAAATTGAGCTAAATAGATGCAAGATTAAGCTATATGGATGCAAGATTAAGCTAGATATGCAAGATTAAGCTATGAATGATTAAACTAAATATGCAAAAAGCTAAGATGCAATAATCTCAAAACACAATATTCTCAATGACTTTAGAGCAAAAACTGCATAATAACAATAAATCTCCAGGGTTTTTGAATGAGAGATGAAAGACTAAATTTATAGAGAATCCAAAGAGAGAGCAATGGTCAAGATCAATTAATGATGAGCGGTTGAGATTCCTCAAGAAAAAGCACAATCCAAGTGAATTGAAATAATTAGATGTTTTGACTCAGTTTCAGAGAAGATTAGATTGAGTTAATCTTGAGATAAATTCCAATTAAAGCTTGATTGAATGCATTGAGATTATAAGTCTGAGTTTGCATTGGAGATAAAATTAGTTGATTCCATGCACTTGAGATAAAAATAGTTGATTCTCTCACATTCCTCTTATTTGCTCAAGATTTTTATTAGAAAAAGCCTTTTCAATGCAACTAAACTTCTTTCCTTAAGATTTGCTTTGAAGTGTCCAAGGGGTTGAGCTTAACTGGTTAAAACACTGGGTTCTCACTGTGGAGACCCAAGTTCAATTCCCAATAGGGACATCTAAAGTGGAATTCTAAGTTGTGACTCTTGGCCTTCCATAGGATGGGGAAGGTCTTGGGTCAATCTAATCAAACATAATAATAATAATAATAATAATAATAATAATTCAAAACATTGCGGTTATGACCTATTACCTATAAAAAAAAAGATTTGCTTTGAAGTTTTAATTTTAGAGAAAATTATTTATTCAATTTAATTGCTTTTCTTGTTTTTCTGAGATTTCTCAAGTTGTCTCAATTTTAGAAAAATAAATATCTCAAGTTGATGTCTTTTCTCAATTTAATTCCTTTTTGTTTTTCAAATTAATTCCTTTTTGATGATTTAATGGCAAATTTATTTATTAATTAAATATGCTAGAATATTTAATTAAATAAATAGGATAATTGATTAAAATGATTTACTTGGAATAATTAATTACTTAAATACATATTTAATTAATTTAGAATGATTTATTTGCCATGTGACATTGATGATTTAGGAATTAATTAATTAGATGCTCAAGATTGATTCAATTGCCTTTGGTTAGGACCTTGGTGATGTAGTCGAGATTAGGAGCCCTTGGTTTAGGTGACCATTTTTAGGGTATTACATTTGCCTCTCATTTAATTGATGTGCAAGAAGCGCATTGATTCAAATAATAGTTCATGTCAAATATATATCAGTTCTGAACTTGATGGATCACAAACCGATGAAGAGCGAGATGTTCAGCTTGATTTCAAATGATGAAATTGAATAGGTTGATTAAACTGATACCGATCCTGAACTTGATTGAACTAGGACTGGTGAAGAGCGAGATACCGATCTTGAACTTGATGGATCAAGAAACGAGCACCAATCTAGAACTTGACTGAACTAGAATCAATTGAGAAAAAGAGATAATACTGATTCCGAACTTGATTGAACAAGAACTGATTAGCGAAACAGAATGTCCAGCTTGATTTGATATGAAATTGAACACCTATTTGAAGTTTGAGCGTGTGATCACTGTCAAAAACACTCTTTAAACCCTTGGTTAGGTTTAAACAAATAACTAACTTTATGAGATGGGGTGAAACTAATTACCATAAAGAGACCGATTCAGATGAAGACAATATCAACTTGATTTGGTGCGATGAAACTGATATGCCCCTAGAGATTGATTGAAGTCCGATTAAGCTTTGATTTGAAAAGATTTGTTGCTCTAATTTTGATGAAGATTTAAAAAAAAATCTTGACTTTTTGATGATGCAATCACTGATAATGTTGATGTAATGAGTCTTGACTTTTTGATGATGTAATCACTAATAATGTTGATGTAATGAGTATGCCCCCCCTCGAGAGCAAAATCGAAAGATAGCGAGATCGCAGTGTTTTTAGGCAATTTTATTTAATAAAATGATTTAGCGATGATAATCTGAGCACGAAGATTAATTTAAGAATTAATTTTAAATCAGAGTTGATTCAGAAAAGATTTGAGCACATAATGATGTAAAGATTGACGTGAAAATGAAAGTGGCAAGTGGTCAATGTTGTGAGAATTTGACTAGAAAATTGACGGTAGATTTTGATTTCGACCCCAAAATAAGCAAAGAAATGATGATTCTTTGAAATTCAGGCTCTTATTCAAAGGATGAAGAGAATAATGTTATCATGAAGAAATCACTTGAAATGCACAAAGCTTAGTATGAATGCAACTTGAAACTTAGTCACTGGATTCGGTATGTTATTTATCATCACTGAGCATTTTACAATGTCGGAAATAGACATAAGCACCAATTCATGAAGAGCCAAGATGACCTGAATGTCACGTCCTTTTGATATAGAAAGCAAACATAAGCACCAAGGCATGAAGAGTCAGGATGACTTGAATGTTACTTGTGTGCAAACACTCCAGAGAAAGTAGAGTTCATTCCTTTTCATATGCAACATTAATTATCTTGTCCGCAATGACCCTTTTATCGTTCATATCCTAGGATAGATTAAGCATGCATCTGGATTGCATAATAAAGAAATTTACTCAAAAAGACAAGGAAATGATTCCAACCTCCCTGTAGCATACAAATAAACAAAGTCGAGGTATGTGTGGCGATTTCACCTTGATGTGAAGGCACTTATCACAGACACCCAGCTTATGAGATGTTTTCATATTGTCAGAATTATTCCTACAAGCAGAAAATAAAGAAAAGTATTATCCCCCCAGTCATTGCTCCTCTTAGTCAAGATAGACTTCCTTGAGTTACTCAGAGGGAATAATAATCAAAAATCAATTTAAAATACAACACACAGAAAAATATCAATCATATCTCAAACAATTTTAGTGATTGTTTACAAGCTAAAGTAAAGATGCAGGAACGTGGGAAATAAAACAAGAAATGCCAAATTTGCGTTGATATGATATTTAGGATTTTTTTAAGGATATTTTATGGTTTTTTTTTCTCAGCTATGCCCCCAGTATACAAACCTATATGACAGGATGATCCGCAGAATGCATGTGGAGACAATGAATTTCTTATATGACCTATGTTAATGCAATATGCATGATACAGATGTATTTCCTATTCAAATAAGGATGACTATGTTTGTTTGGAATTTAATACACCAATGGAATTGGAGGTACAAAATATTTCATAGATAAGCGGTCAATCAATCCTTAAGGTCCCTTGGAACATCCAAATTAACACACTTAGTGAATAGGATTTACAAATGGAGACGCGAAAAACTTCTCCATTGATTCTTGAAACTTTGATCTTCTTTTGCCCATGTGAGTGCAAATGAGTTAATTCTTGCTCTTGTGTTCACTAAAGATCCTTAGCATCCTATATGACTAGCTACGTGGATTATTCTAACTTCAAAAGTATCCCGAATAGAGCCTCGCTGCCAGCAAGCTTTTAGAGCTCCGATGAGGTTATTGACTATAATCTCTCAAATATTGCTCCATTGCTAGCAGGCATTCATAGCCCTGATGGAGTTACTCGCATGCTCCCATATTCACGCTTTTTATCGCACTTGTATGCGTAATATTTCAGTTATATATTATTGTTCTTTTCCCTTGAGATGAATATTTGGCATAACACTTTTTTTACTTTTTTATTTTTCTTGCCTTGAATTGTAAGTAATGAAACCTACTTGGGTGTGACAATTACAGCGGCGCTAAAGTAGAATTTTATATTTTTCACTAGTCATATGATCAACAAGGTGTCTAGAATGAATTAGAGATTTTGTTAATGTGTTTGAGATATAGAAATTGATAGATTTTGGGTTAACAAGTTTCAAATAGTGAAATCATTACCCAACCATAAGTAAAGCGTCGTTAATGGGTGATGTTAAAAATGAATGACCATTAGGACCTCAAAGACTTCATGTCTGAATATCTAGGAAAGGAGACGACCCTTGTTTGTCTTGAATGCAAACTAATGATAAATTTGGACAGTTGCCTTGTTTTATTAATACTGATATATGAAAATGCAGAAATTTTGTGAATGAGATGCATTTGAAAAAGAAACTATATATGCAGTGCTTTGAATAAAATGATATGCAATAGAATGCAAAAAAAATTATTTTTTTGTTTTTTTCATTTTTATTTTTATTTTTAATTTTTTTTTAGCTATACAAGTTGCTAGACCAGAGAATGCTAAGTGTAGAATTTATTCAAGTAGATAGTGTTGATTGGTTCACGGAGTTGTTCTCCTTCTGATGTTAATAGTTGATAAGCGCCAGAGCCAAAGACTGCAGTAACAATGTAGGGACCCAGGCAGTTGGGTTCAAACTTCCTTTTTTGTTCTTGAAATTGTTGATTTTTAAGATTCTCTCTCAAAACAAGGTCACCAACCTAAAATTCTCTGTGTCAAACTTTCTTGCTATAACCTCTAGACATTCTCTTTTGGTAAGCTCTAAGATGATCAAAAGCCACTTGTTGACGTTCATCCAACAATTCTAGTTCTTGCAATCGAGATATTTTGTGATCTTCATTAGTAATAAGACCTTGCAAGGAAACTCTCAAAGAAGGAATTTCAACCTCAATAGGCAAGACTGCTTCGGACCCACATACCAAAGCAAAAGGTGTAGCCCATGTAGGTGTTTTGATGCTCATTCTATATGTCCATAGTACATGATTGAGCTGCAAGTGCCAATCCTTCCCAGATTTGTTGATTCTTCTGTGCAAGATAGTCAACATATTTTTATTAGATGCTTCAGCTTGTCCATTACCTTGAGGGTAGTATATAGAAGACCAACGTTGTTTGATTTTGAACTTGTCACAAAGCTCATCTATATGTTTGTTTTTGAATTGCCCTGCATTGTCAGTCACAATTGAAGAAGGGATTCCACACCTGCAGATGATATAGTTAAGAATGAACATAACCACTTGTTTGTCGGTTGCTTTGATTAGCAGAACCACTTCAACCCACTTAGTGAAGTACTCAGTGGTAGTTATGATGAACTTGTGTCCATTAGATGATATAGGATAGATTTGGCCAACGAGGTCAAACACCCATTGCTGAAAAGGCCAATGTGTGATAAAATATATTAGTTCCCTTGTTGGAGCATGTATGAGATTCTCACTGTTTGTTCTTCCATGTGGTCAAGTAGATTTTGGGGGGTGAATTGAAAGGGGCATACCACAAGTATAGAGTGAGTTTATACATTCCTAACTTTTTTTCTTACTATTGTTTTATGGATGGAAGAGAAGAAGCTCGTGGCTTAGGAATTGTATAGAAGGGTCTTCAAGAATGCTTTTTTGGGGGATATTGATCGAGTTATCGACAATGTGGATGATAATTTAACCCTTCCCTACCCTAAGAACTATCTCCACATCAAATTTTATGAGGAGGAAGTCCCAAGGTTCCCTGTGCTCATCATGGGTGACATGCCTATGTATATCAAAAAACCCATTATTCAAACGAGTCTAGATTTCCTTAAAAGACTCGTGGGTTTCACTTTGAATGGACTGTCGGTTGATATTATTGGTGATGCAGTGGATGAAGAGGTTGACTAGGTTGTGGAATTCAAACATAATGAAGGGATAGATGGCATGGGAAGTGAAGACTCTAGTGATGAAAAATAGGATATGGAGATGGAATTTGTGGAGGCTATTGCAACTTCAACAGAGGGAGCTCATCATGCCTCTCATCATGACTTGAATTTGGCTAAGGCCAATCCTTTGAATTCCCCTTCTTCATGTTTTTAATGTCTTGTTATTCAAGAAGTTTATTGTCCTAGCTTCACAACCATGTATGTTTTTGTTCATGGTCTGTTTATTTGCTTTGTCCTATTTTGTAGTAGTTCAAACATTACTCTAAAACTATGGTTGAATCTTATCTAGTAAGCATAGGAGCATATTATATTGAGATAGGATAGATTTTTTTGTATGCATCTCTCAGTTGGGTGCCATGATTATGGTTTTAAATAGTATTTGACTCTTTGCCATGATTTGGGTGCCATGATTAATATAATACCCTATACGACCTCAACCTTTTATCGATCAAAACAAATTAGCATAGAAAAGGATTAGTGAATCAATTAAACAAATAAATATTCATCTAATTAATAGAAGAAAGGGGATAATAAAATAAAGAAAAATATTTATTTAATTAGGCTAGGATAATTTTAGGTGTCTACATTTTGCCTCTCCTTTGAGACAATGCAGTTTATCATATTGTTTCAAAGAAAATAAATTAATTGATACAGGATTTACCTCGATACAAAGGTGGTATGCCTCCTTGAGAGATTGGGTGAAAAGGAGGGGACAAGGTTCAAACAATCTCTCATTAAGAGAGAGGATATGCTAGACAAGAAACAGGCAAAGACAAAGTTAAATGAGTGAAGAACGGACCAAGAATAGGCCACGAAGAATCATGAGGACTACGAAGGATAACCACAGACAATTAGAGTTACAATGCCTATAAATAAGATCTTGGGGGAAGGATCTCCTCATTCACATCCATCACATTTAGAGATCAAGGTGTAGAGTAGAGAAGAGAAAGAGCACATAGCATCTAGAATGATGGTAGAGTGATTTCGCCAACTTGAGTGAGTTTTGTGATTCAAGTGGCTAAAGGAGTACAGAGAGCCAATAAGTACATCCTTACTTTGTTGTCCTTTTGCATTTATTATGTCATAAATAGCATAAATATGCTATCTAGCCAAAAACGCAACAGAATAGGGAAATGCTTAAAGTGTGTATATGCTAGGTAAATCCACATCTATGGCATGATAACACGTGTATGTTAGGTCTCAGTATGTCTATAGTCTTTAGCGCGTATACGTAGTGTAAAACTATGTATTTGGTATTGGCACGTATAGGGTCAATTACAACATGTTTGTGGTTGTTGTCATGTATGTGCAATGTGAAAGTGCATTTATAGATTCTTAATGTGTATATGATAGATATCAATGCGTATATGGTCAAAGTGCAAGATAGGGCCTAGGAACATTGCAAATGTGATAAACAACTGTGGTAGGTAGGATGATTAGTTGAATTTATAGAATCCAACTATTGCCCCAATAGGTTAAGCTGAATAGCAATTGATGAAGTTGATAAAGCTAATGAAGCTGCTAGATAGGATAAAGTTGATAAAGCTAGATAGGATAAAATCAAGTTGATAAAGGTGATGTTGATGTAATTGTATTTGTGATTGTATGTCGATTTACCTTTGGATTCATGAGAGAGGTTACCTTGCACATAGGGATTGCAACCACAATTGATCAAGGATGCCCATGTGCTACTATGATTAGCTGCGCTATGGTACATGCCATTTATGCCTAAGATTAGGGAAAATCTAGGATTACTATCTGCATTGGCCTAGCAGTGGTACAACGAGACTAGTTCTATCCACTTGCTAATGAGAGAGATGTCCATCACTCTAGAAGATGTCTACCAAATTTTGTACATTCCTATCCATGGTGAGCTAGTTGTCTATGATAGGGAGATACTGATGATTTGCATTGAGTGTTCAACGATAATGGATTGGAGATCAGAGGGAGTCACATTAGCTAGGATGAGATGGCTGACTCAGGAGTAGTGCTACTAGTAGTTTTGGGAGGGGTGATCAGTGGGTACATTTTCCCTGACAAGATGACACGGGATTTTAGTTGGGTGGGCATGAGCTTTGGAGATGATGGTGACAGAGGGTATTCGATTTGCATGGGGACCTTGCTTGCTAGAGAATTTATATCATGATTTGCATTAGGTATATTTAGGAGGATGCATATTATCAATCGAGGTGACTCTATTATAGGTCTGGGCCTATGAGAACATTGCAATTATGAGGCCAATGTGTTATAGGTTTTTTAGTGTCGGCCATCCATATGCACACATGTCTAGCATGATTATCTCCCAATCATGACTACGGAATATGGAGTATTCGAGGCGGGTTATAGATGACATTAATAGTTATTTGGAGACCATACCTTGACTGCGAGGAGGATGCAAAGGTACTACATTATTGTTATCAAACCGGGCATTTTATTGGGCAGACACCCTACATCATTAAGCCATCTATTACATAGGGTATCTCGACAATTTGGTCGGATTCAAGGGTAGCCTATTGGATCAACAAAGTTTGCACACACTCAACAAGAGGTACCACTATGAGGCCCAATTCTATCACGTGAGGTTGCAGTAGTCGAGTTTAAAGCCTTAGTCCTAGTATAGTGGGATTTATGGGGGGACATTGTAAATATTTAGATGATGCCAAATTTTGAGGTCTGGTTTAGAGCACATCCCTTCCCTAGATTGACATGAGCAGGAGAGCTAGCCTCAAGGATAGATGATGGCATTGATGGGGACGCACCATTGAGGGGGAGGAGACACTGGAGGGGAGGCCGAGGAGATGGGGGAGAGGGAGATGACAAGGGGATAGAGGCAAGGAAGGACAACAACCTAGGCCACCCATGAGCGAGAGGAGGATAGGATAGGGACCCCACAAAATAGAAGTGGACATGCACCCATGTAGAGATAGGGACCTATATAGGTATAGGTGTAGGGGCAAATCCCACCACAGGTACAAGGTCAAGGACAGGAGGGACAAGATGAGGTGGTAGCAATGCGGGCCCAAATACAAATCTTACAAGGATAGGTACAGAAATAGGTCGCACGATAGCAACCTTGAGACAACAGGTCCATAGTATCATAGGGGAGAGACATCGTTATTCATTGATTCATTAGGGTAGAAGAGGTTATAAAGTGAGCCATGACTACTCAACAGGGAGATGTTAGTGTAGGGATGAAATTTATTTTCAGGGCTACTCAGGAGAACCTTACTGGGGATAACTATATGAGGTTGAAGTGCTCATATGATAGAGAGTAGAGAGCTTCATGATGAGCTCACAGGGTATGCAACGAAGATAGAGGACATAAAGCAGGGGAGTGATAGGACCACCCAAGGCACCATAAGAGGGAGCAAGGACCTTTCGGGGCTCAGAGACCTTTGAGACTGACTGGTTTTGAGGGTGACAGTTCGTCATTTAGCCCATATTTATTCTTGATATCAGTATTGTATGATGATATGCAGACACCTAGGGTGATTTTGGGTTCTTAGTAGCCATTACGATTTTGACATCATTGTATGCGACACATTATGTGTATGTGTATGTGTATGTGTATGTGTATGTGTGTGTGTGTGTATATATATATATATATATATATATATATATATATATACACGTGCGCACACACACACACATACATGTGTGTGTAGATATATATGTGTGTGTGTGTGTGTGTATACATATATATGTAATGCCCCTCTCTTGGTCAGACTCGATTTAACCTTGTTTGACTCTGGATGACCTTTGTTGTAGTTTAAGTGGATATTTATGATTTATACTTTATGGATCGTTGGAAGGATGATTTATATGATGATGATCATTGTGTGTTTATATCATGAGTAGCTATGCTCAGTTAGGCAGATGATTATTGAGATGAATTATACATGTGATGTTAGGAATTAATCATTATATTTATCGATGTTTAATTGTTATGACATACAATGTGCTTTATCCTTGATGTGCTTGGGTGAAAAGGAAAAACGTTGTTGTACCCCTGCCCTAATCAGATTTTTAAAATTGGTTTGACCTTGGTTGACTTTTTAAGTGGTCTTCTTGGGTGGTTGATTTACTATGTTGTAATGTTATAGTCAAGTATTATGCTTAACGTAAGTACCATAAATGTTGATTTCACATCGATTATTATGTATGATTAGTCGTTCTTTTGATTCGTGTTATTAACCTCGGGCTAACACTTTCATAGAATATATATGTATGCATGTGTGGTTCATTGTTGCAGGAGATTGTAGGTACAATACCGCATAGGTACGAGGTTTCGTCTCCACCTGGCTTCGCAAGTTTGAGTGTACTTTATTGGCCCAATGGAATTGGATTGGGTAGTCGTAAGACCCTACGTTTTAACCTAGTTGTGCCCAAGTGGGCGTCATCAATCGTCTGTCAGTTTTCCTTTGGTTGGGTATGCGGGTTGTGTAATTGTTTGGCTTTCTTAGGTTGCGTGTTGTGCGTTTGGTAAAAAATTGATTATTAAATCCTAGTAAAGTATTTAATTAGATTAATTGTGTTTTTTTACTTATTCATAAATTAAAGGGACTAAATTAAATAGGACCCCTTTGTGTGATTAATCAATAATTAGATTGCTAAATTCATATTTGTAGCAAGTTTGGTTAAATGGTTATTTTTAAATGATGAATTAATTAAGCATATATATTTTGAAAGGAAGGTTAATTAGAAATTGGAAAATAGAAATATCTTGCCCTCTTGGACATTTTGAAATAGAAATGTTAGTTTTAATTTAATTGAGAAAATCAATTTTGGAAGAAAATCAATTTTTGCATATTAAATTGTGGGGAAATGATTTTCATTTGGGTGAAAAATAATTTCAACCTAAAAATGGGTTTTTGGTCAAAACTTTCCCTTTTAACCTAGGTTTTCAAAAAAAATTGGGGAGTTGTTTTTGGAATGGAAAATGGTTGGGCATTCTTGGTTGGAAGAAATTCTTGAGCTTGCAGGTTGGGCTCTTCATCAAATCACTTCCAAAATTGCACATGGAGGTAGGATTCTGGTTAATTTCCTTTGTTTTCAAGAAATTTATTGATTTGTTTTTGAAGAAATTTGTATGTGGTTTTGTTTAAAAATCTCATAAATTTGTGGAATAAGGAAGAGTTGTAGTTAAATCTCAAATTTGAATCCTCCTTGCTTTCATTCCCAATCTCCAGATCAAATTCTTGTTTGTTCAAATTGATTTCAAAATCAAAATTTGGGGGTTGGTTGTTCACAATAAAATTTTGTTAAAATTTCATATGAATGCATTCAAATTTGAGCATTCTGGGTATGCTTGTAAATTTTTCCCAATTTTAGTTTGCTAGGATTGCTTATTTTCAAAAAAGATTGCTTTATCTTTCACCCTCTCTGTCATATTCTGGGTTATATGTTTTTGGGAATACATTGTTTTATATATATATATATATCATTTATATTCTGGAAACTTATTTCTCATAATATTGTCTCAGTCTGAGACTATGCAGATTGGGGTTTTTTCTTTTTAAAATAAAATAAAATAAATAAATTATTTTATTGTTGCAGGGGCTGTTTGGGAACCATGGCCGTCAACCCATGGTTGGGGAGAGCAGTGGCTTCCCCATACCATGGGGAGAGGCCATGGCTGTGAGGCCATGTCGTGGCCTCCACTCAGTCGTGGCTGGGTGGAGACCACGACATGGTCTCCACAACCCCTTCCCTTGGGGAAAGGGAGGCCCACGTGGGTCTACCCTTATATTTTGCCTTTTGTTATAAAACAAAAAATATATATTTTAATGAATAAAGTTTTAGTATTATTTAATTTAAATTTTTTAAAATAGTATTTTTTATTATTAAATTATTAATTAATGTATATAAATAAATATATGTTAATTAATATTTAATTATTAATTTATTAATATATATATATATATATATATATATATATATATATATATATATATATATATATATATATATATATATCCATTTTTAGTTTCCTTTTAAATTTATATTTCCATATTTTGGAAAGTATGTATTTGTTTTGGAAAAAGATGAGATTAGATAATTTTATTCGAGAGAGAATGGAAATGATGATTATATTTCAAAAAAAAAATCAATTTTAGTTACTTAATATATAAATTGAATTATATCTTTGTATGTATAGCATATAAATATAATTAATTGAATTATAGTTGAATTTAGTAAATCATGGATGACATGTATCTTAATGAGGTAGACAAATTGTAATCAATTTAGATCAATTAGAAAACTTGATCGATTTGTATTTTTAGCGATATGGAAAAATGATTGTCATTACAGATCTATGTCAATGCGTGTTTAAATTTCTGTATTCGCATTTAATTAAAGAATGACAAGTCCTTGATTGTGAGTGCTGGATATTGTCATATGGTTATTTTGTATCTGGTTATGTCCTTGATCTCGAGTATTGATTGTTCTCATGTGATTGTTTGTATTTGGTCATGTCCTTTTATGCGAGTGTTGGATGTTGTTATGTGGTTGACTGTAGTTGGTCATGTCTCTAGTCAGAGAACCGTCAGCCAGTGCACCTCGTATGAGGACTTGTTTGGCCAAGTGGGTATTCCTACCATATTGAACTCTGTAAACTAGTCCTTGTGTATACCTTAATTTTTGGAGTTTCGTTTGATTATGGTCTTGTGTCATATGGGAGAGTGGCTTTCGAGTGGGGGCCACGCCCAAAGTGGTAGCAGGGTAACCCATCGAAAGTGTGTCTAAATAAGTGATAACCTAATAGCATATTAGAGAGTTTAATAGATAAAAACACTAAGTAAGATAATTGTTCCTCACACATGGGATGAGTGCTAGTATAGACTTGGAATGCAGTGAGAAGGCCTGAAATGGCAAACCGACAACCTTGTCTTCACGAAAGGATGTGTTGGGTCCACATGAGACTTGGATGGGCCAGAGGTTCGGGAAAGGTTGTCAGGGTAACCCAGTAGATGGGGTCGGGACCTATGGAGACCTGCCAAGGTAACCATACCGAGCTATGTGATGACACTCATCCCTTATGTTCACTAGTGTGCAGTTGTGTTGTTTTTGGTAGGAGTACTATTGTGGAGTCATATCTGGTTGTTTATGCCTTTGAGAGTACCTAATTTTCATGTTAGACCATGGGTTGCTTATGATGGGTTGCGAGGACTTAGTTTCGCGGGTGCTCCAGTTGTTCTTTTGTATTTGCTTCTTACCATGTTTCAGATAGATCCTTTTCCTTCTTTTGGGATCATTCATGTATCTTTTGACCAGTGTGGTCATATGTATTGTTTGTTTATGTACACCTTATTGGCCGGATGTAATTGATGTGAACCTTATGTATTCTTCACCCTATTATTTATTAGAGGGGTCTTACAGTTGAGCAGACCCAGAGATGTAGCCTACTAGGGGTGAACTCCGATATCAATTTGGTGTTATGTGGTGTTTGTGTTCATCTGTTTCCTTTTTATTTTGCATGTATGAATGGCATTATGGTTAAAATGTATAATGTGGATTAGATGATATTAATCTTAAATGCATGTATGAAGTTATCTTATTAA
This sequence comes from Cryptomeria japonica, assembly GCF_030272615.1. Taxonomy (NCBI): domain Eukaryota; kingdom Viridiplantae; phylum Streptophyta; class Pinopsida; order Cupressales; family Cupressaceae; genus Cryptomeria; species Cryptomeria japonica. Next base: position 406,884,342 of record NC_081408.1, read on the forward strand.
ATGCAGTAATATGGATCATGAAGAATGTAGGTTAGTATAATGAAAATTATTCATTAGCTTTTAATGCAATTAAAGTATGTATGGAAATTAGATGCATGACATATGTTTTAATGTAAGATTGGATGTAATGTATGGTTAAATTGCAATGGATGAACTTAATCATGTTATCTATATTTTTAACCTACCGAACAAATTTAACCATTGTTTAAGTATAATCATGTCATCAAGTTAATCAACTTAATTGGATTAATTAGTGTGAGTTGAGTTAGTGTTGAACCAAGTAATCACGTTGGGAAACCCTTTAGGTGTTAGTTAAGTCTTCCGTTGTGTAATCTGAACTTAATGTTAACTCAATATATCATTATTATGTTTTAACTTTAAAATAAATAAATATTTACACTACATTCTTGTGTTTTAGTGTTATCACTTCGAGGTTTCCTGGCGGGGCATTACAAACGTCGCACTGCTCTTTATGAGCAAGCTACGTCGCTTCCATTCCCTTTTCACGGTATGATATTATATGGTTATATGTATATGTTCCACAGTTTGTTTATGCAGCTGTAGGTATCGAGAATCGACTCCACCTGAACCTTCAGGTCTGAGCGTGCTCTATGACCCAATGGTAAAGTGAAAAACTCGAGTTATTAGTCAGACCCTTTTTGTACCAATCGTTCCTATGGGAACAAGACTCCTGCCTGGTACCCTTGTTCATTGTTTGTCGGTCATGTCAGTGTTAGTCCTGTTGGCATTTCGTGTTGTTAGTCTCAGTCCCTTACCCTTGTGTTTGGTTTAATGTTTTATTAGCGAGAAAGTGTTAATATCAATATTTTAAAGGTAATTGAATATTAATGATTAATTAATTAATATAATTGAAATTGCGTAATATTATATTTAGTTAATTACATTACCTAAGTGATTTAATCTATTCTACTATTTTTTGAAAATAATTAATTAAAAGGGAATTATGTATTTATTATTGGGATTTTATTGTGCTCGTGGAAAAATTAATTTTAAAGGTAATTAATATTTAATTATTTTTAAAATTTAAAATTTGCATGTGTGAGGTAATTAATATTTAATTGTTTTCAAAATTTAAAATTTGCATGTGTTGGGAGTTACAAAAAAATAAATTAATTAATGAATTTAATGAGTGGAATCTTGTGTGCTTTTTGTATGGAGAGTTACTTTTGGGGAAAAAGGCATATCTTCTGCTTTTGAAAAAAAAAGAAGGGGAATAATTGTTTTGTCGTGAATGAAATCTTTCTGTGCATGAGTATTTTCAGGATATGGGGGTTTTGAAATGAATTTTGGGGAAATCTCTGGTTGGAAAAGAAGAAATTGAAAATAAGAAAAGAGGAATGGGTATTGGAAGATTTGCTAGAATTTATGGATTGAAGCTTTCTGGTTGAGCCTTGCGAAGCCGAGGATTTTTCTTAAGGAATACTGCTTCTGCCTCTGTGTGATTTCCAGTTAGCAAAAAGAGATAGGTTTTTTTAGATTTATTTTCTTTCTTGTATGTAAATTTCTTTCCTATTTGAATGAAATTTAACTACTTGTTTTATTGTATAGAGAAAATTTAAAAGGAAATTGTTTGTTTGTGGGAAATTTGGGGTTTTTTAGATTTTTGAATATTAATTTCGGGTTTAAATTTGATATTTGGAAAGATTCAATCTGTGACGATGTTTTGTAATTTTTTTATTGATCTTTGTTTAAATGAAATTTGGAAAAAATTGGGGTTAGAACGTATTTTGGTGAATATGTGCATTTGGATTTATGGTATATATATAATATACACACAAATATAAATGAAAGTATTATTTACTATTTTAATCTCTGTTTTGTGAATGATTAATTTTCTCCGTATTAAATTATAATTCTATGCTTTGTTCTTTGGGTGTCGTGGGCACCCACGGTGGTGGGGAGTTTCTCCACTCACCGTGGGCACTGTGGTGAGAAACCCCACCCAGCATGGGCTTACCCAAGGTGGTTGGATCTCCACAACCATCGTGAGGGTCCATGGTGGAACCCCCCCCCACCCCCCACGCCCCACACGACATTATTATGTCTTGTTATTAAGTAAATATTATTATTTCATGTTTGATATATATATATATATAGCTAGGTTTTGATAAAGATAGTTATTAAGAATAAAATAGATATATTTAGATTAATGTTATTAGATTTGAGTATAGAGTTATATTTTGGCAAAATATAAATATGTATTTTGTTAAATATAGATATAATTGGAGATTAGATATATTTTTGAGAAAAACAAATGTATTCAGATTAATACATGTCATTTCATATAATTAATGAATCATGTGGTTAAGTTCTGTTTAGGATTATATATATGTTTTCATATGAACTTGGTTAATCTTCATTTAATTTGTTGTTGGTCACATATAATGATAGCAATTGTAGGAATGATTACGATTTCTTAAATGTTTTGAATAATAAAATGTCAGTATCATTGTGCAAATCATTAGGAATAAAATGAGTTATAATGGTTTAAATTTTGGGTTATTAAAATTAATGTTAATTTGAATT